>NC_140595.1:829162057-829762057 GCF_964204655.1 Triturus cristatus
CCTTGCCAGGTACTCTCGAATTTTAATACTCTATTCTTCACCTGGGGCAAGGAATTTTTAACTAATTTTGTCACAAACAGATGTGGGTATGACTCGCTACTTGCTTTTATACCACTATTTATACCAAAACATTTTTCGAATCGGGCATAGAAATCACTAGTGTCTTCATCTTGCTTTTGTTTACAGGCTGAGATTGCACCCCAGTCTTCCTTTTTCGTGGTTAATAAACGTGGCAGTACCTGTACTAGTAAACCTGGTAGTGCTTTAGTTTTATCCCCAAGCCCCGAACCTGGACCTCGGGCCTTTTCTTCATTTTCTAATGCTGTCCAGTCTATTTTTTTGGTCTCCCACCTCCCACTCTTTTTCCTTGAGTTTTTCATAAATGCCAGCAGGCATTAATACCTTTAATATTGTCATAATGTCGGGATAGGTATACTCTCCCATGAGTAACATGTCTTTAATTTCTCGGTGAAAACCCGCTGGGTCTTTGTCATGACTGGATACCACTTTCTTCATTTCTAACAATTCTATTTTCGATATCGGCGTATATACGTATACACGTTTAAACTGATTGTCCTCGCCCTTTATTGGGTGTACTTCTCGTAAGGGATTCTGTCTGTCCATGTAATACGTCGTTCTTTCCTTGATGGGCAGTGAGACATGTTCTGGGCATACAAAAAGAATGTACTGCTTTCTTGATTCTAGTATTTCTCTAATTAACTTAGTACCTGAACCTCTCCATCTATTCGTGAGTAATTCAGTCAATATATCAGGTAAAGGACCAGGATCGGAATGTTGGCTTTTATAAAGTATAAGAAGTTGTTGAATCATATAAATCCCAGCTAAACGCTGTTCATCTGGGGTGAGGTTCAAAAATGTGTGTGCTACTGTATCATCACCATATTTTCCGGGACTGTCAACCCAATGAACGGCTGACCTGGCTGATTCTTGTTCATCCATAGAATCGAGTAAATGATAACCCCTTCGTTCTCGGAGTAATTTATCAGCGGCTTGGAACGAATGCTCGGGGGACCTTATATTTATTATAGGTGTTTGGAAATTCCTGTTATTATCTGGACATATCGGACGTATCGGGTCAGTGAAACATCTAGTACTATTACAAGATCTTCCTCTACCTACATAGGCTATGGTTTCTGACTGTCCTGTGGGCAGTCCTGATCCTTCCTCCTCCTCATTTTGTTCAAACTGGTCTACCGCTAATCTCTCTTCGTGTAGGCGTTCTATTTCTTTACGGATCTTTCGGCACATGGCTATTATACATTTTTGCCTATCATGTCTCCCTTCTGATATATTCTGGCTCCATCTGGTAAGGGTTTGCATTATTTCCGGATCTACCCCCGGTCGGTCTTGATTTCTGATTACACAATTTATGAGGAAACGTAACAGTTCCCCCTGTATCTCCACTTTCTGGTATTCCATAGCTCTGTTAATACATTCAGAATCTCGCCCTGTTTGGACAAAATGATATATATTGTCTAGATGCATAGTCATTCCTGGTAGCTTTCCTAAATACACCGCAGCTCGTCTGATACGTAATGATGCCAGGATCATTTCGTCCTCTTTTCCGGGCACAGGGTCATATCTACAATCTACAAGAAGTTCCTTAAGCGTGCGGGAATTTATGAGTTTGGGGGTACGTGGATGTGCTGATTCTTGAAAAGTAAGTTTATTTATTCTGGGTGGCGTAGAAAAAATGTTGGTAGCACCTCCGGTAGCCCCGCCTGGGGTATCGGGCATGAAAGGATTCGTTGAACGCGATACAGCAACTATAGGTGTGGACACAGCTGTAGAAGCAGCTGTAGGAACAGATGTGGAAACAGATGTGCTTGCCGGAACTTGTGTCAGGATTTGATGCTGTAGGGATACAGATACAGGATCTTGGCGTTGAACCTCCCCGGCAGACGGTCTATGTGGGGCGGGGTTAGCATACTCGGGAGCTGCTTCATCTAAATATGAGGAAAGAAAAACATCTTCTGCTGTTCTAGGATGCCCCTTAGGATGCATTTTTATTGGGAACAATGGGGGTGGCAAGTCTTTTGGTATCTCCGGAGTAGCCTTAGGTAATCCCTCGGCCAGAAGGGGATACATACCATTCATAAGGGCATTTCTTTGTCTGTCTACTTGTTCTGATTTCACTCGTATACCTTCTTCAATTAATAGATTTTCTCGGACTTTATTTGAATTTTCCTTACTCCTCTCTTCCTGTCTACGTGCTTTTTCTGTACGTCTATACGATTCTTTACGCCATAATTCAATGGCGTCTTTCTGTGACTGTCTGGCTTTCCTTTTCCATAATTCTTCCTCTAATTTTACGATGCAATCTGCATCCCAGGTCCCAGCTGCGGGCCACCTCTGACTTTCTGGTAATTCCTTAGTGTAGTCTACCCATAGATCAAGAAATAATATGGCGTCTAGGCCATGTTTATGATACATGAAGTACCCTGGAGTGTCCCTAGGAGGAATGGGAACAACTTCTTCGAGTACCCCTTTTCTAGTTGTGATCTGTCTTAGTTTCGAAAAGAGCGGCATATTGAGAACTGATCTGATACTTGGTCTTGAACAAACTTAATACAATAAACACAATAATGAACAGTCATTCACACCACAATATGCAGGACGTATTAACACATTTAACATTTAACGTTTTAAATGAGCAACAATGATGATGACGATCTAAGAAAACTTAATCACAAAACATAATCCTCGGTATTAACTGAATTATTCTGAATTCATATACTTGATATACTAGATATACTGCTAAACAGTACAGATACACTGCTAAAACAGTGCAGACCGGATTTGTGTACCCAAACCCGTCTGGACCGGCACAACTTATGTGCACGCCAGAACGCCTCCCCAGTAATGGTACTCACCGGGTAGCTCGGAACGGAAGGCCTCGGAACGGAACTGAACTGAACTGGACTGGACTCGACTCGAAAACTTCGGAAACTTCGGAACATCGGAAACCTCGGAACTTCGGAACTTCGGAACTTGGTGGGCCTCTGTATACCTCGGATCTTGCTCTCTCAGCTAGGCTCTGGTCGGGATACTTCGCACTTCTCACCGCCTCGTCTGGGTGTTGATCGCAGCCTCAGTCGCCCCCGCTTGACCGGAGGGAGATACAGGAAATCCTGCTGGTACGTGCTGTTGTCCGTCCAGCTGTGGCAGGAGACCGGGCCTGCAACGCACCGCCGGCGCGTGAGATGAGAAAGTGTCCCTGTTCGGGCGCCATTCATGTGGTAAATAATTTAATTACCGGGACTTAATTTGATACAGAAAAATAATAAAAATAGCTCAGTAAAATAAGAGGCAAAATCCGTGATATTAGAGGTTCGGAATGGGCTTTATTCCAATGGACGATTCGAATCGTTGACTCCAGGTTCCATCACCACGGAGGTTCAGGAAGTGAAGTACATACTTTATTGATAAGTAATCACTTTTATACAATAGGCATTACAGTGAAGCAAATGCAGGAGGCGTAACAATTGATAGTAGAGATAAAACATACATGCGTAGCAAAAGTGGGCGTAACTGGGTGTAACTAAAGAACGTCATCAGGTATGATGTCATAATAGGGTGGTTCCATGAAAGAATTTCGCAATGTCAGCAGAAATACTTGGCAGAAATGCGCGCGCAGCAGCATGACGTATGATTGACGTGCGACTAGGGGGTGAAGGGGATTTGACATTTAACTCTACATGTGGCGACAGATGTCTGGAGGGTCAAGTCAACCTTATCCCAAATCATATCTAACATCCTATGTTTAAAGAACTATGTTATCCAAAAGAGAGGTCTCTTAGAGTAGAATCTTATTCTATACTGACTATACTGACTGTTAGTGCGTGTACAAGCGTCTAAGTGTCTACACTAGATGCGAGGGCAGAAGTCTTCCATAATAATAGGGCTATGAATTACTTGCATAAAGACAGAGAAGCCGGGCCTTTGCTCGGTAGCTGGAAGAATGTTTACTTAAACTACTAGACAGGAATGCATTGGGCAGGGAGCGGAGCAGATAATTTCGAAGGTGAAATACAGTTTTTGGCAGGCAACAAGCTGATGTCAGGCACCGTTAGCTGCACAGAGAATGAGACAAAGTTCATGGTCACAGATGCAGGCTCAGACTGGAGCTCTCAGAGGCAGAAGGCAGGAAAAGCTTGATGGCAGAATCAGGGCCTACTCGCCTGGACTGTAAAATGGCATAAGTGAACCATATAAAGCCGGTGGCCTTTCATACTTAGGAATGGAATATCCGGCCTATTCATGGCGGATCTGAAAGAGGACGTGTTGACGGTGGACGCACAAGTGTTTGCGTCTTCATAACTGGAACTGGAGGGAACATACATGTACTTATGATTCATACATGAAACCGTTGGGGTCCAAGATAGGGGACATAACTGATCAGAAAAATCCATATTTCCACAAGGGGACGATCCAAACAATGGAGAGTCAGGGAATGTCTGGAGCAACCATGTAAGCCCAAGAATTCACAAGGTGACCCTTGATAGGACCCACAGGCCAACAGACCAGGGATCGCGAGGAGACCTCAAGTAAGTAAGTAAAGGACCAGACCACAGGATACTAGAGGAGTGGAGGCTGGAAATGTTTGGTGCAAATACTGCTCAGGGTCGGGACTACATGGAGTCAAATGTACAGGCTCAGGAATTGTCACTAAGCATATGCAACTGCAAAACCACGAGTTGCACAGGGGTTCAGGTTGCACGGTTCCCACAAGGGATACTGGTCTCAGAATTGCTGACAGGACAGATCGACCTTAGGGACCCACGGGAACCCACCTCTTGTGTTGCTGATATCTTCGGAATCCTCAGGAGCTCGGGAGAAGCAAACCAGGTAGATGCGTTTTGGTGCCTGCTTTTGCAGGGGAGTAACTCCGGTACTCCAAGGGAAATTCTTCAGTCGTGCAGCATCGTGCAGGCAGTAAATGTACTTGGTTTCTTCCTAGCAGAATCTTGTCCAGGTAAAATCTAAAGTCCTGTAGCCGTGATTGTTAAACCAATATTTTAGTATATGGTGTGGGCACCCCCAGAGCCCGCTGGGTATTGTGCTATTTAAGAATGTTCTATTGATTCAGTATTGTGTGCTTTATGTTCTAATCTCTTGAAGAGATTATAGAGATAGTTATATTAATAAATACATATTTTTATATAACTATGTGTGGTTCAAATTTCATTTAGTCATTTAGGAGGTGATATTCTGGTAAAACAAGCTGGTTTACATTCCTTCAAGATTTAGCCTGAAGGCTGCTGTCCATAGCTACCACTAGGATAGCTTTCAATAAAGGTTATGTTTGACCTCATACATCATTGAGGGTCTTGTGGACTGGTACAAGATGCCCACTTTAATTATAAGACAGCATATACCCACTCACCTTCTCACATAGAGGATGACAGATTGTGGTTCACGCCACCGATTAAGTTTTCTAGTTCTTAGAAAAAGGCCTTAGCATCTTTAACTGTGTAAGCGACTCCTACCTTACGGCATGGCTTTACTCTTCATCCGGCTTGAATTCTGCCTCTTTCCCCATTCCCATACGATGCATGCCTTGGTACCTTCTCATCCAACTTCTATCTTGTTCTACTCTTCTTCAGTTTGTAACTCTGTCCCATCTGGCTTGCCACCAATCTCTTTTCTTATCAATGCGCTCATTCCCTTCACTCATCCATCTTCTGTTTTATTTTACTCATATTCAGTGTATACTATTGTTCTTCTCTGATCCATGGGGGGGGGGGGGGGGGGAAGGGGCTGTAACAAGGGTGTGTCCCAAACCCAGATTAACGGTCATTCCTCGACCGGGGCACCCACCCCACAATGTCGTGGCAGTCTAGCGCTGTCTTCTCACAGCCTGCTGCGGCGCTTGCAAATTGAGCCTGTGGCTTTTTCCTGTTCCCATGACGGAGCGTGTCTCTCATCGGTTTGGGGCCACGGCCGCCTCGCACACTTTTGTTGACAATACCACTATTCTCACACGTTTGTTATGCGTTTTCCTGATGCCTCTGTCATCGAATTGATTTGCGGATATTTGGGGAACTATCTGCTGGAGAGTCGAAACTCTCTTAGTTTGCGGCCATCTTTCTCGGCGTACGGCCACCCCCCAAAGTTGAAACAATTTTGAACATATTATAAAATTCTTAAATATAATGTGGAGGGCAGGGACGGCTGTAAGGGGTGATGTGGAGGCCGTTTTTAACCTACGTCTATGAGACAGTAAAGGTTAAAAGTTGTATGTTTTTCTTACAATTTCTGATCCCTGCCCAACAGAGAATAGAAAATAGAATTTAGAGAATTTAGGAAGCTAGTTGTATAAAGACATCTAGGATTGGACCCTACACTATTGCCTTGTGTTCCTGCATTAAAATTGTTTAATAACTTTGTGTCCTTTACAGCAATGGCTTTTGTTGGAAGAGAAGATCTCTTTCCATAGGAAACCACTGTATTCCCAAAAGCCCTTTTTTCTGCTAACCTTCCGGCAGCATCCATTCCCAAGGCATTTTAGCACTACCTTTTATACAGGGTTGAAAGCTTGGCCCAGGTTTCACGAAAGACTCCAAATACTAGAGTGTGTATCTTGCACTTCTTGGCCAGGAGTTTTATGCATTCCTTCTATACATGTGATAGCCGGACTGGGGCCAAAATTAAATAATATGACTCAACCTTTCAATTACCATCACTTACACGATCAAGCCCCGTTCCCGCACTCGTTTCTCCGCGCCTCAGGTTACAGAACTTTGCCACTGTGCTTTGATTCAAAGAGCTATTTCGTGCACATAGAGTTCTCTTACTTTAGCCCTGTGAAACTCCGGATGCTCCAGCTCTTTGAATAAAATCACCCTTCATATCCCACTTTTCTGTAATGGTCCAATACTACGTAAAGAGAAATACCATGCCCCACTCCCCACACATGATGCCATCGACCCTTCTCATACCCTACCTGCTGCAGCGACACTGCCCTGTATTTGCAATGTTTGTTATGGACTCGTAAATTTTTTTTATAAATGCTTCATTCCTGTCCTTATTGTTTTTACTTGTTTATTCACTCATGAGGTGTAGCTAGACAATTTATTGAGCATTTATCAGATGCTATCTCATTGCAGCCTTCCATATGTTGCAGATATCTGATGTTGATTTATTGCTGCGTAACCACTTGCATGGATATAGCTCATGCCACTTTGTTATCCTGATAGGACTGCCTATTGTTCCTTTGCATCAATGCTGACACCGTGACGTGTATGTTTTGCTTTTTTGATATACAAGAAACAGAACTTAAGTAAAGAGCTATCACAAGTAAATTTCAATTTAAATTCCAAGTTCAGTCAATGTTTAGAGGTTGAGTAAGATTTTAAAACGTATGCTAAAAAAATGGTATAACAATCACGACTTCAAAAGACACAGTGCCTAGAGCACGTAGAATCGCTTGGACCCCAAGGAACCACCCAGAGGAGGGACACAGGGAGCCCACGGAGGACGGGTGCAGTGAGGAAACACGGACGCGTGTTCCGTACAATTCTATGGGAAAGTCGCGATTGGAAAATTAAAAAGTTAGTGACACGCCTAAGAGGACTTCAAGCAAACCCTTTGGAACATAGGAGGTTCTCAGGCCAACCCACCAGTGAGTACCGAGGTACCTGTGTTACCTATCCCAGAGGAGCCGGGTGCATTGCTGTCAAGTGGTGTCGGAAACCTTGGCCTGTTTCAAAGGAGAGCTGCAAAGAAGTACTGCTGTCAGGAAGGCGATGAGTGTCTGGTAGAATCCAAGCCTGTATCCAAGGTTAGAGGAACCTGAAAGCAGAGGGGACAGAGTCTGGGTCACTTCTGGTGACCAGGGGCTCGGTAGTCAAATGCCCACCGATGTTGGGTGGTTCAGGTGAGGAGAAGGGTTGTTTGACTCTGCAGACACTGGGACCAGGAGATGTCTAGGATGAACAGGATCTGGAGGTGAGCTGTCCCACGAAGGATGTCGAGGGCTGAGGGGTCGATGTCCGGCTGGAGCACCAACAAGCCTTGGCAACTGCAACCCACACGGTCAGAGGAAACAGGTTACGGTGTGGACCAGCAAGGTCCAGGGGACTCTCCAAGCAATGGAGAGTCAGGGAACGTCTGGAGCAACCATGTAAGCCCAAGAATTCACAAGGTGACCCTTGATAGGACCCACAGGCCAACAGACCAGGGATCGCGAGGAGACCTCAAGTAAGTAAGTAAAGGACCAGACCACAGGATACTAGAGGAGTGGAGGCTGGAAATGTTTGGTGCAAATACTGCTCAGGGTCGGGACTACATGGAGTCAAATGTACAGGCTCAGGAATTGTCACTAAGCATATGCAACTGCAAAACCACGAGCTGCACAGGGGTTCAAGTTGCACGGTTCCCACGAGGGATACTGGTCTCAGAATTGCTGAGAGGGCAGATCGACCTTAGGGACCCACGGGAACCCACCTCTTGTGTTGCTGATATCTTCGGAGTCCTCAGGAGCTCGGGAGAAGCAAACCAGGTAGATGCGTTTTGGTGCCTGCTTTTGCAGGGGAGTAACTCCGGTAGTCCAAGGGAGATTCTTCAGTCGTGCAGCATCGTGCAGGCAGTAAATGTACTTGGTTTCTTCCTAGCAAAATCTTGTCCAGGTAAAATCTAAAGTCCTGTAGCCGTGATTGTTATACCAATTGTTTAGTATATGGTGCGGGCACCCCCGGAGCCCGCTGGGTATTGTGCTATTTAAGAATCTTCTATTGATTCAGTATTGTGTGCTTTATGTTCTAATCTCTTGTAGAGATTATAGAGATATTTATATTAATACATATTTTTATATAACTATGTGTGGTTCAAATTTCATTTAGTCATTTAGGAGGTGATATTCTGGTAAAACAAGCTGGTTTACATTCCTTCAAGATTTAGCCTCAAGGCTGCTGTCCATAGCTACCAATAGGATAGCTTTCAATAAAGGTTATGTTTGACCTCATGCATCATTGAGGGTCGTGTGGACTGGTACAAGATGCCCTCTATAATTATAAGACAGCATATACCCACTCACCTTCTCACATAGAGGATGACAGATTGTGGTTCACGCCACCGATTTAGTTTTTTAGTTCTTAGAAAAAGGTCTTAGCTTCTTTAACTGTGTAAGCGACTCCTACCTTACGGCATGGCTTTACTCTTCATCCGGCTTGAATTCTGCCTCTTTCCCCATTCCCATACGATGCATGCCTTGGTACCTTCTCATCCAACTTCTATCTTGTTCTACTCTTCTTCAGTTTGTAACTCTGTCCCATCTGGCTTGCCACCAATCTCTTTTCTTATCAATGCGCTCATTCCCTTCACTCATCCATCTTCTGTTTTATTTTACTCATATTCAGTGTATACTATTGTTCTTCTCTGATCCATGGGGGGGGAGGAAGGGGCTGTAACAAGGGTGTGTCCCAAACCCAGATTAACGGTCATTCCTCGACCGGAGCACCCACCCCACAATGTCGTGGCAGTCTAGCGCTGTCTTCTCACAGCCTGCTGCGGTGCTTGCAAATTGAGCCTGTGGCTTTTTCCTGTTCCCATGCCGGAGCGTGTCTCTCATCGGTTTGGGGCCACGGCCGCCTCGCACACTTTTGTTGACAATACCACTATTCTCACACGTTTGTTATGCGTTTTCCTGATGCCTTGGTCATCGGATTGATTTGCAGATATTTGGGAAATTATCTGGTGGAGAGTCGAAACTCTCTTAGTTTGCGGGCATCTTTCTCGACGTACGGCCAACCCCCAAAGTTGAAACAATTTTGAACATATTTCAAAATTCTTAAATATAATGTGGAGGACAGGGACGGCTGTAAGGGGTGATGTGGAGGCCGTTTTAACCTACGTCTATGAGACAGTAAAGGTTAAAAGTTGTATGTTTTTCTTACAATTTCTGATCCCTGCCCAACAGAGAATAGAAAATAGAATTTAGAGAATTTAGGAAGCTAGTTGTATAAAGACATCTAGGATTGGACCCTACACTATTGCCTTGTGTTCCTGCATTAAAATTGTTTAATAACTTTGTGTCCTTTACAGCAATGGCTTTTGTTGGAAGAGAAGATCTCTGTCCATAGGAAACCACTGTATTCCCAAAAGCCCTTTTTTCTGCTTCCGGCTGCATCCATTCCCAAGGCATTTTAGCACTACCTTTTATATAGTGCCTAAAGCTTGGCCCAGGTTTCACGAAAGTCTCCAAATACTAGAGTGTGTATCTTGCACTACTTGGCCAGGAGTTTTATGCATTCTTTCTATACATGTGATAGCCGGACTGGGGCCAAAATTAAATAATATGACTCAACCTTTCAATTACCATCACTTACACGATCAAGCCCCGTTCCCGCACTCGTTTCTCCGCGCCTCAGGTCACAGATCTTTGCCACTGTGCTTTGATTCAAAGAGCTATTTCGTGCACATAGAGTTCTCTTACTTTAGCCCTGTGAAACTCCGGATGCTCCAGCTCTTTGAATAAAATCACCCTTCATATCCCACTTTTCTGTAATGGTCCAATACTACGTAAAGAGGAATACCATGCCCCACTCCCCACGCATGATGCCATCGACCCTCCTCATACCCTACCTGCTGCAGCAACACTGCCCTGTATTTGCAATGTTTGTTATGGACTCGTAAAATGTTTTTATAAATGCTTCATTCCTGTCCTTATTGTTTTTACTTGTTTATTCACTCATGAGGTGTAGCTAGACAATTTATTGAGCATTTATCAGATGCTATCTCATTGCAGCCTACCATATGTTACAGATATCTGATGTTGATTTATTGCTGCGTAACCACTTGCATGGACATATCTCATGCCACTTTGTTATCCTGACAGGACTGCCTATTGTTCCTTTGCATCAATGCTGACACCGTGACGTGTATGTTTTGCTTTTTTGATATACAATAAAGAGAACTTAAGTAAAGAGCTATCACAAGTAAATTTAAATTTAAATTCCAAGTTCAGTCAATGTTTAGAGGTTGAGTAAGATTTTAAAATGTATACTAAAAAAATGGTATAACAATCACGACTTCAAAAGACACAGTGCCTAGAGCACGTAGAATCGCTGGGACCCCAAGGAACACCCAGAGGAGGGACACAGGGAGCCCACGGAGGACGGGTGCAGTGAGGAAACACGGACGCGTGTTCCGTACAATTCTATGGGAAAGTCGCGTTTGGAAAATTAAAAAGTTAGTGACACTCCTAAGAGGACTTCAAGCAAACCCTTTGGAACATAGGAGGTTCTCAGGCCAACCCACCAGTGAGTACCGAGGTACCTGTGTTACCTATCCCAGAGGAGCCGGGTGCATTGCTGTCAAGTGGTGTCGGAAACCTTGGCCTGTTTCAAAGGAGAGCTGCAAAGAAGTACTGCTGTCAGGAAGGCGATGACTGTCTGGTAGAATCCAAGCCTGTATCCAAGGTTAGAGGAACCTGAAAGCAGAGGGGACAGAGTCTGGGTCACTTCTGGTGACCAGGGCCTCGGTAGTCAAATGCCCACCGATGTTGTGTGGTTCAGGTGAGAAGAAGGGTTGTTTGACTCTGCAGACACTGGGACCAGGAGATGTCTAGGATGAACAGGATCTGGAGGTGAGCTGTCCCACGAAGGATGTCGAGGGCTGAGGGGTCGATGTCCGGCTGGAGCACCAACAAGCCTTGGCAACTGCAACCCACACGGTCAGAGGAAACAGGTTACGGTGTTGACCAGCAAGGTCCAGGGGACTCTCCAAGCAATGGAGAGTCAGGGAAGGTCTGGAGCAACCATGTAAGCCCAAGAATTCACAAGGTGACCCTTGATAGGACCCACAGGCCAACAGACCAGGGATCGCGAGGAGACCTCAAGTAAGTAAGTAAAGGACCAGACCACAGGATACTAGAGGAGTGGAGGCTGGAAATGTTTGGTGCAAATACTGCTCAGGGTCGGGACTACATGGAGTCAAATGTACAGGCTCAGGAATTGTCACTAAGCATATGCAACTGCAAAACCACGAGTTGCGCAGGGGTTCAGGTTGCACGGTTCCCACGAGGGATACTGGTCTCAGAATTGCTGAGAGGGCAGATTGACCTTAGGGACCCACGGGAACCCACCTCTTGTGTTGCTGATATCTTCGGAGTCCTCAGGAGCTCGGGAGAAGCAAACCAGGTAGATGCGTTTTGGTGCCTGCTTTTGCAGGGGAGTAACTCCGGTACTCCAAGGGAGATTCTTCAGTCGTGCAGCATCGTGCAGGCAGTAAATGTACTTGGTTTCTTCCTAGCAGAATCTTGTCCAGGTAAAATCTAAAGTCCTGTAGCCGTGATTGTTATACCAATTGTTTAGTATATGGTGCGGGCACCCCCGGAGCCCGCTGGGTATTGTGCTATTTAAGAATCTTCTATTGATTCAGTATTGTGTGCTTTATGTTCTAATCTCTTGAAGAGATTATAGAGATAGTTATATTAATAAATACATATTTTTATATAACTATGTGTGGTTCAAATTTCATTTACTCATTTAGGAGGTGATATTCTGGTAAAACAAGCTGGTTTACATTCCTTCAAGCTTTAGCCTGAAGGCTGCTGTCCATAGCTACCACTAGAATAGCTTTCAATAAAGGTTATGTTAGACCTCATGCATCATTGAGGGTCGTGTGGACTGGTACAAGATGCCCACTTTAATTATAAGACAGCATATACCCACTCACCTTCTCACATAGAGGATGACAGATTGTGGTTCACGCCACCGATTAAGTTTTTTAGTTCTTAGAAAAAGGCCTTAGCTTCTTTAACTGTGTAAGCGACTCCTACCTTACGGCATGGCTTTACTCTTCATCCGGCTTGAATTCTGCCTCTTTCCCCATTCCCATACGATGCATGCCTTGGTACCTTCTCATCCAACTTCTATCTTGTTCTACTCTTCTTCAGTTTGTAACTCTGTCCCATCTGGCTTGCCACCAATCTCTTTTCTTATCAATGCGCTCATTCCCTTCACTCATCCATCTTCTGTTTTATTTTACTCATATTCAGTGTATACTATTGTTCTTCTCTGATCCATGGGGGGGGGGATGAAGGGGCTGTAACAAGGGTGTGTCTCAAACCCAAATTAACGGTCATTCCTCGACCGGAGCACCCACCCCACAATGTCGTGGCAGTCTAGCGCTGTCTTCTCACGGCCTGCTGCGGCGCTTGCAAATTGAGCCTGTTGCTTTTTCCTGGTCCCATGCCGGAGCGTGTCTCTCATCGGTTTGGGGCCACGGCCGCCTCGCACACTTTTGTTGACAATACCACTATTCTCACGCGTTTGTTATGCGTTTTCCTGATGCCTTGGTCATCGGATTGATTTGCAGATATTTGGGGAATTATCTGGTGGAGAGTCGAAACTCTCTTCGTTTGCGGGCATCTTTCTCGACGTACGGCCACCCCCCAAAGTTGAAACAATTTTGAACATATTTCAAAATTCTTAAATATAATGTGGAGGACAGGGACGGCTGTAAGGGGTGATGTGGAGGCCGTTTTTAACCTACGTCTATGAGACAGTAAAGGTTAAAAGTTGTATGTTTTTCTTACAATTTCTGATCCCTGACCAACAGAGAATAGAAAATAGAATTTAGAGAATTTAGGAAGCTAGTTGTATAAAGACATCTAGGATTGGACCCTACACTATTGCCTTGTGTTCCTGCATTAAAATTGTTTAATAACTTTGTGTCCTTTACAGCAATGGCTTTTGTTGGAAGAGAAGATCTCTTTCCATAGGAAACCACTGTATTCCCAAAAGCCCTTTTTTCTGCTTCCGGCTGCATCCATTCCCAAGGCATTTTAGCACTACCTTTTATCCTGTGGTGAAAGCTTGGCCCAGGTTTCACGAAAGACTCCAAATACTAGAGTGTGTATCTAGCACTTCTTGGCCAGGAGTTTTATGCATTCCTTCTATACATGTGATAGCCGGACTGGGGCCAAAATTAAATAATATGACTCAACCTTTCAATTACCATCACTTACACGATCAAGCCCCGTTCCCGCACTCGTTTCTCCGCGCCTCAGGTTACAGATCTTTGCCACTGTGCTTTGATTCAAAGAGCTAATTCGTGCACATAGAGTTCTCTTACTTTAGCCCTGTGAAACTCCGGATGCTCCAGCTCTTTGAATAAAATCACCCTTCATATCCCACTTTTCTGTAATGGTCCAATACTACGTAAAGAGGAATACCATGCCCCACTCCCCACGCATGATGCCATCGACCCTCCTCATACCCTACCTGCTGCAGCAACACTGCCCTGTATTTGCAATGTTTGTTATGGACTCGTAAAATGTTTTTATAAATGCTTCATTCCTGTCCTTATTGTTTTTACTTGTTTATTCAGTCATGCAGTGTAGCTAGACAATTTATTGAGCATTTATCAGATGCTATCTCATTGCAGCCTACCATATGTTACAGATATTTGATGTTGATTTATTGCTGCGTAACCACTTGCATGGATATATCTCATGCCACTTTGTTATCCTGACAGGACTGCCTATTGTTCCTTTGCATCAATGCTGACACCGTGACGTATATGTTTTGCTTTTTTGATATACAAGAAACAGAACTTAAGTAAAGAGCTATCACAAGTAAATTTAAATTTAAATTCCAAGTTCAGTCAATGTTTAGAGGTTGAGTAAGATTTTAAAACGTATGCTAAAAAAATGGTATAACAATCACGACTTCAAAAGACACAGTGCCTAGAGCACGTAGAATCGCTGGGACCCCAAGGAACCACCCAGAGGAGGGACACAGAGAGCCCACGGAGGACGGGTGCAGTGAGGAAACACGGACGCGTGTTCCGTACAATTCTATGGGAAAGTCGCGTTTGGAAAATTAAAAAGTTAGTGACACTCCTAAGAGGACTTCAATCAAACCCTTTGGAACATATGAGGTTCTCAGGCCAACCCACCAGTGAGTACCGAGGTACCTGTGTTACCTATCCCAGAGGAGCCGGGTGCATTGCTGTCAAGTGGTGTCGGAAACCTTGGCCTGTTTCAAAGGAGAGCTGCAAAGAAGTACTGCTGTCAGGAAGGCGATGAGTGTCTGGTAGAATCCAAGCCTGTATCCAAGGTTAGAGGAACCTGAAAGCATAGGGGCAGAGTCTGGGTCACTTCTGGTGACCAGGGCCTCGGTAGTCAAATGCCCACCGATGTTGGGTGGTTCAGGTGAGAAGAAGGGTTGTTTGACTCTGCAGACACTGGGACCAGGAGATGTCTAGGATGAACAGGATCTGGAGGTGAGCTGTCCCATGAAGGATGTCGAGGGCTGAGGGGTCGATGTCCGGCTGGAGCACCAACAAGCCTTGGCAACTGCAACCCACACGGTCAGAGGCAACAGGTTACGGTGTGGAACAGCAAGGTCCAGGGGACTCTCCAAACAATGGAGAGTCAGGGAACGTCTGGAGCAACCATGTAAGCCCAGGAATTCACAAGGTGACCCTTGATAGGACCCACAGGCCAACAGACCAGGGATCGCGAGGAGACCTCAAGTAAGTAAGTAAAGGACCAGACCACAGGATACTAGAGGAGTGGAGGCTGGAAATGTTTGGTGCAAATACTGCTCAGGGTCGGGACTACATGGAGTCAAATGTACAGGCTCAGGAATTGTCACTAAGCATATGCAACTGCAAAACCACGAGTTGCACAGGGGTTCAGGTTGCACGGTTCCCACGAGGGATACTGGTCTCAGAATTGCTGAGAGGGCAGATCGACCTTAGGGACCCACGGGAACCCACCTCTTGTGTTGCTGATATCTTCGGAGTCCTCAGGAGCTCGGGAGAAGCAAACCAGGTAGATGCGTTTTGGTGCCTGCTTTTGCAGGGGAGTAACTCCGGTACTCCAAGGGAGATTCTTCAGTCGTGCAGCATCGTGCAGGCAGTAAATGTACTTGGTTTCTTCCTAGCAGAATCTTGTCCAGGTAAAATCTAAAGTCCTGTAGCCGTGATTGTTATACCAATTGTTTAGTATATGGTGCGGGCACCCCCGGAGCCCGCTGGGTATTGTGCTATTTAAGAATCTTCTATTGATTCAGTATTGTGTGCTTTATGTTCTAATCTCTTGTAGAGATTATAGAGATAGTTATATTAATAAATACATATTTTTATATAACTATGTGTGGTTCAAATTTCATTTAGTCATTTAGGAGGTGATATTCTGGTAAAACAAGCTGGTTTACATTCCTTCAAGATTTAGCCTGAAGGCTGCTGTCCATAGCTACCACTAGGATAGCTTTCAATAAAGGTTATGTTTGACCTCATACATCACTGAGGGTCGTGTGGACTGGTACAAGATGCCCACTTTAATTATAAGACAGCATATACCCACTCACCTTCTCACATAGAGGATGACAGATTGTGGTTCACGCCACCGATTAAGTTTTTTAGTTCTTAGAAAAAGGCCTTAGCTTCTTTAACTGTGTAAGCGACTCCTACCTTACGGCATGGCTTTACTCTTCATCCGGCTTGAATTCTGCCTCTTTCCCCATTCCCATACGATGCATGCCTTGGTACCTTCTCATCCAACTTCTATCTTGTTCTACTCTTCTTCAGTTTGTAACTCTGTCCCATCTGGCTTGCCACCAATCTCTTTTCTCATCAATGCGCTCATTCCCTTCACTCATCCATCTTCTGTTTTATTTTACTCATATTCAGTGTATACTATTGTTCTTCTCTGATCCATGAGGGGGGGGAGGAAGCGGCTGTAACAAGGGTGTGTCCCAAACCCAGATTAACAGTCATTCCTCGACCGGAGCACCCACCCCACAATGTCGTGGCAGTCTAGCGCTGTCTTCTCACAGCCTGCTGCGGCACATGCAAATTGAGCCTGTGGCTTTTTCCTGTTCCCATGCCGGAGCGTGTCTCTCATCGGTTTGGGGCCACGGCCGCCTCGCACACTTTTGTTGACAATACCACTATTCTCACGCGTTTGTTATGCATTTTCCTGATGCCTTGGTCATCGGATTGATTTGCGGATATTTGGGGAATTATCTGGTGGAGAGTCGAAACTCTCTTAGTTTGCGGGCATCTTTCTCGGCGTACGGCCACCCCCCAAAGTTGAAACAATTTTGAACATATTTCAAAATTCTTAAATATAATGTGGAGGACAGGGACGGCTGTAAGGGGTGTTGTGGAGGCCGTTTTTAACCTACGTCTATGAGACAGTAAAGGTTAAAAGTTGTATGTTTTTCTTACAATTTCTGATCCCTGACCAACAGAGAATAGAAAATAGAATTTAGAGAATTTAGGAAGCTAGTTGTATAAAGACATCTAGGCTTGGACCCTACACTATTGCCTTGTGTTCCTGCATTAAAATTGTTTAATAACTTTGTGTCCTTTACAGCAATGGCTTTTGTCGGAAGAGAAGATCTCTTTCCATAGGAAACCACTGTATTCCCAAAAGCCCTTTTTTCTGCTTCCGGCTGCATCCATTCCCAAGGCATTTTAGCACTACCTTTTATCCTGTGGTGAAAGCTTGGCCCAGGTTTCACGAAAGACTCCAAATACTAGAGTGTGTATCTAGCACTTCTTGGCCAGGAGTTTTATGCATTCCTTCTATACATGTGATAGCCGTACTGGGGCCAAAATTAAATAATATGACTCAACCTTTCAATTACCTTCACTTACACGATCAAGCCCCGTTCCCGCACTCGTTTCTCCGCGCCTCAGGTTACAGATCTTTGCCACTGTGCTTTGATTCAAAGAGCTATTTCGTGCACATAGAGTTCTCTTACTTTAGCCCTGTGAAACTCCGGATGCTCCAGCTCTTTGAATAAAATCACCCTTCATATCCCACTTTTCTGTAATGGTCCAATACTACGTAAAGAGGAATACCATGCCCCACTCCCCACACATGATGCCATCGACCCTCCTCATACCCTACCTGCTGCAGCAACACTGCCCTGTATTTGCAATGTTTGTTATGGACTCGTAAAATGTTTTTATAAATGCTTCATTCCTGTCCTTATTGTTTTTACTTGTTTATTCACTCATGAGGTGTAGCTAGACAATTTATTGAGCATTTATCAGATGCTATCTCATTGCAGCCTACCATATGTTACAGATATCTGATGTTGATTTATTGCTGCGGAACCACTTGCATGGATATATCTCATGCCACTTTGTTATCCTGACAGGACTGCCTATTGTTCCTTTGCATCAATGCTGACACCGTGACGTGTATGTTTTGCTTTTTTGATATACAAGAAACAGAACTTAAGTAAAGAGCTATCACAAGTAAATTTCAATTTCAATTCCAAGTTCAGTCAATGTTTAGAGGTTGAGTAAGATTGTAAAACGTATGCTAAAAAAATGGTATAACAATCACGACTTCAAAAGACACAGTGCCTAGAGCACGTAGAATCGCTGGGACCTCAAGGAACCACCCAGAGGAGGGACACAGGGAGCCCACGGAGGACGGGTGCAGTGAGGAAACACGGACGCGTGTTCCGTACAATTCTATGGGAAAGTCGCGTTTGGAAAATTAAAAAGTTAGTGACACTCCTAAGAGGACTTCAAGCAAACCCTTTGGAACATAGGAGGTTCTCAGGCCAACCCACCAGTGAGTACCGAGGTACCTGTGTTACCTATCCCAGAGGAGCCGGGTGCATTGCTGTCAAGTGGTGTCGGAAACCTTGGCCTGTTTCAAAGGAGAGCTGCAAAGAAGTACTGCTGTCAGGAAGGCGATGACTGTCTGGTAGAATCCAAGCCTGTATCCAAGGTTAGAGGAACCTGGAAGCAGAGGGGACAGAGTCTGGGTCACTTCTGGTGACCAGGGGCTCGGTAGTCAAATGCCCACCGGTGTTGGGTGGTTCAGGTGAGAAGAAGGGTTGTTTGACTCTGCAGACACTTGGACCAGGAGATGTCTAGGATGAACAGGATCTGGAGGTGAGCTGTCCCACGAAGGATGTCGAGGGCTGAGGGGTCGATGTCCGACTGGAGCACCAACAAGCCTTGGCAACTGCAACCCACACGGTCAGAGGAAACAGGTTACGGTGTGGACCAGCAAGGTCCAGGGGACTCTCCAAGCAATGGAGAGTCAGGGAACGTCTGGAGCAACCATGTAAGCCCAAGAATTCACAAGGTGACCCTTGATAGGACCCACAGGCCAACAGACCAGGGATCGCGAGGAGACCTCAAGTAAGTAAGTAAAGGACCAGACCACAGGATACTAGAGGAGTGGAGGCTGGAAATGTTTGGTGCAAATACTGCTCAGGGTCGGGACTACATGGAGTCAAATGTACAGGCTCAGGAATTGTCACTAAGCATATGCAACTGCAAAACCACGAGTTGCACAGGGATTCAGGTTGCACGGTTACCACGAGGGATACTGGTCTCAGAATTGCTGAGAGGGCAGATTGACCTTAGGGACCCACGGGAACCCACCTCTTGTGTTGCTGATATCTTCGGAGTCCTCAGGAGCTCGGGAGAAGCAAACCAGGTAGATGCGTTTTGGTGCCTGCTTTTGCAGGGGAGTAACTCCGGTACTCCAAGGGAGATTCTTCAGTCGTGCAGCATCGTGCAGGCAGTAAATGTACTTGGTTTCTTCCTAGCAGAATCTTGTCCAGGTAAAATCTAAAGTCCTGTAGCCGTGATTGTTATACCAATTGTTTAGTATATGGTGCGGACACCCCCGGAGCCCGCTGGGTATTGTGCTATTTAAGAATCTTCTATTGATTCAGTATTGTGTGCTTTATGTTCTAATCTCTTGTAGAGATTATAGAGATAGTTATATTAATAAATACATATTTTTATATAACTATGTGTGGTTCAAATTTCATTTACTCATTTAGGAGGTGATATTCTGGTAAAACAAGCTGGTTTACATTCCTTCAAGCTTTAGCCTGAAGGCTGCTGTCCATAGCTACCACTAGAATAGCTTTCAATAAAGGTTATGTTTGACCTCATGCATCATTGAGGGTCGTGTGGACTGGTACAAGATGCCCACTTTAATTATAAGACAGCATATACCCACTCACCTTCTCACATAGAGGATGACAGATTGTGGTTCACGCCACCGATTAAGTTTTTTAGTTCTTAGAAAAAGGCCTTAGCTTCTTTAACTGTGTAAGCGACTCCTACCTTACGGCATGGCTTTACTCTTCATCCGGCTTGAATTCTGCCTCTTTCCCCATTCCCATACGATGCATGCCTTGGTACCTTCTCATCCAACTTCTATCTTGTTCTACTCTTCTTCAGTTTGTAACTCTGTCCCATCTGGCTTGCCACCAATCTCTTTTCTTATCAATGCGCTCATTCCCTTCACTCATCCATCTTCTGTTTTATTTTACTCATATTCAGTGTATACTATTGTTCTTCTCTGATCCATGGGGGGGATGAAGGGGCTGTAACAAGGGTGTGTCTCAAACCCAGATTAACGGTCATTCCTCGACCGGAGCACCCACCCCACAATGTCGTGGCAGTCTAGCGCTGTCTTCTCACGGCCTGCTGCGGCGCTTGCAAATTGAGCCTGTTGCTTTTTCCTGGTCCCATGCCGGAGCGTGTCTCTCATCGGTTTGGGGCCACGGCCGCCTCGCACACTTTTGTTGACAATACCACTATTCTCACGCGTTTGTTATGCGTTTTCCTGATGCCTTGGTCATCGGATTGATTTGCAGATATTTGGGGAATTATCTGGTGGAGAGTCGAAACTCTCTTAGTTTGCGGGCATCTTTCTCGACGAACGGCCACTCCCTAAAGTTGAGCCAATTTTGAACATATTTCAAAATTCTTAAATATAATATGGAGGACAGGGACGGCTGTAAGGGGTGATGTGGAGGCCGTTTTTAACCTACGTCTATGAGACAGTAAAGGTTAAATGTTGTATGTTTTTCTTACAATTTCTGATCCCTGCCCAACAGAGAATAGAAAATAGAATTTAGAGAATTTAGGAAGCTAGTTGTATAAAGACATCTAGGATTGGACCCTACACTATTGCCTTGTGTTCCTGCATTAAAATTGTTTATTAACCTTGTGTCCTTTACAGCAATGGCTTTTGTTGGAAGAGAAGATCTCTTTCCATAGGAAACCACTGTATTCCCAAAAACCCTTTTTTCTGCTAACCTTCCGGCTGCATCCATTCCCAAGGCATTTTAGCACTACCTTTTATACATTGTCGAAAGCTTGGCCCAGGTTTCACGAAAGTCTCCAAATACTAGAGTGTGTATCTAGCAGTTCTTGGCCAGGAGTTTTATGCATTCCTTCTATACATGTGATAGCCGGACTGGGGCCAAAATTAAATAATATGCCTCAACCTTTCAATTACCATCACTTACACGATCAAGCCCCGTTCCCGCACTCGTTTCTCCGCGCCTCAGGTTACAGATCTTTGCCACTGTGCTTTGATTCAAAGAGCTATTTCGTGCACATAGAGTTCTCTTACTTTAGCCCTGTGAAACTCCGGATGCTCCAGCTCTTTGAATAACATCACCCTTCATATCCCACTTTTCTGTAATGGTCCAATACTACGTAAAGAGGAATACCATGCCCCACTCCCCACGCATGATGCCATCGACCCTCCTCATACCCTACCTGCTGCAGCGACACTGCCCTGTATTTGCAATGTTTGTTATGGACTCGTAAAATGTTTTTATAAATGCTTCATTCCTGTCCTTATTGTTTTTACTTGTTTATTCAGTCATGCAGGGTAGCTAGACAATTTATTGAGCATTTATCAGATGCTATCTCATTGCAGCCTACCATATGTTACAGATATCTGATGTTGATTTATTGCTGCGTAACCACTTGCATGGATATATCTCATGCCACTTTGTTATCCTGACAGGACTGCCTATTGTTCATTTGCATCAATGCTGACACCGTGACGTGTATGTTTTGCTTTTTTGAAATACAATAAACAGAACTTAAGTAAAGATCTATCACAAGTAAATTTCAATTTAAATTCCAAGTTCAGTCAATGTTTAGAGGATGAGTAAGATTTTAAAACGTATGCTAAAAAAATGGTATAACAATCACGACTTCAAAAGACACAGTGCCTAGAGCACGTAGAATCGCTGGGACCCCAAGGAACCACCCAGAGGAGGGACACAGGGAGCCCACGGAGGACGGGTGCAGTGAGGAGACACGGCCGCGTGTTCCGTACAATTCTATGGAAAAGTCGCGTTTGGAAAATTAAAAAGTTAGTGACACTCCTAAGAGGACTTCAAGCAAACCCTTTGGAACATAGGAGGTTCTCAGGCCAACCCACCAGTGAGTACCGAGGTACCTGTGTTACCTATCCCAGAGGAGCCGGGTGCATTGCTGTCAAGTGGTGTCGGAAACCTTGGCCTGTTTCAAAGGAGAGCTGCAAAGAAGTACTGCTCTCAGGAAGGCGATGAGTGTCTGGTAGAATCCAAGCCTGTATCCAAGGTTAGAGGAACCTGAAAGCAGAGGGGACAGAGTCTGGGTCACTTCTGGTGACCAGGGGCTCGGTAGTCAAATGCCCACCGATGTTGGGTGGTTCAGGTGAGAAGAAGGGTTGTTTGACTCTGCAGACACTGGGACCAGGAGATGTCTAGGATGAACAGGATCTGGAGGTGAGCTGTCCCACGAAGGATGTCGAGGGCTGAGGGGTCGATGTCCGGCTGGAGCACCAACAAGCCTTGGCAACTGCAACCCACACGGTCAGAGGAAACAGGTTACGGTGTGGAACAGCAAGGTCCAGGGGACTCTCCAAACAATGGAGAGTCAGGGAACGTCTGGAGCAACCATGTAAGCCCAGGAATTCACAAGGTGACCCTTGATAGGACCCACAGGCCAACAGACCAAGGATCGCGAGGAGCCCTCAAGTAAGTAAGTAAAGGACCAGACCACAGGATACTAGAGGAGTGGAGGCTGGAAATGTTTGGTGCAAATACTGCTCAGGGTCGGGACTACATGGAGTCAAATGTACAGGCTCAGGAATTGTCACTAAGCATATGCAACTGCAAAACCACGAGTTGCACAGGGGTTCAGGTTGCACGGTTCCCACGAGGGATACTGGTCTCAGAATTGCTGAGAGGGCAGATCGACCTTAGGGACCCACGGGAACCCACCTCTTGTGTTGCTGATATCTTCGGAGTCCTCAGGAGCTCGGGAGAAGCAAACCAGGTAGATGCGTTTTGGTGCCTGCTTTTGCAGGGGAGTAACTCCGGTACTCCAAGGGAGATTCTTCAGTCGTGCAGCATCGTGCAGGCAGTAAATGTACTTGGTTTTTTCCTAGCAGAATCTTGTCCAGGTAAAATCTAAAGTCCTGTAGCCGTGATTGTTAAACCAATTGTTTAGTATATGGTGCGGGCTCCCCCGGAGCCCGCTGGGTTTTGTGCTATTTAAGAATGTTCTATTGATTCAGTATTGTGTGCTTTATGTTCTAATCTCTTGTAGAGATTATAGAGATAGTTATATTAATAAATACATATTTTTATATAACTATGTGTGGTTCAAATTTCATTTAGTCATTTAGGAGGTGATATTCTGGTAAAACAAGCTGGTTTACATTCCTTCAAGATTTAGCCTGAAGGCTGCTGTCCATAGCTACCACTAGGATAGCTTTCAACAAAGGTTATGTTTGACCTCACACATCATTGAGGGTCGTGTGGACTGGTACAAGATGCCCACTTTAATTATAAGACAGCATATACCAACTCACCTTCTCACATAGAGGATGACAGATTGTGGTTCACGCCACCGATTAAGTTTTTTAGTTCTTAGAAAATAGCCTTAGCTTCTTTAACTATGTAAGCGACTCCTACCTTATGGCATGGCTTTACTCTTCATCCGGCTTGAATTCTGCCTCTTTCCCCATTCCCATACGATGCATGCCTTGGTACCTTCTCATCCAACTTCTATCTTGTTCTACTCTTCTTCAGTTTGTAACTCTTTTCCCATCTGGCTTGCCACCAATCTCTTTTCTTATCAATGCGCTCATTCCCTTCACTCATCCATCTTCTGTTTTATTTTACTCATATTCAGTGTATACTATTGTTCTTCTCTGATCCATGGGGGGGGGAGGAAGGGGCCGTAACAAGGGTGTGTCCCAAACCCAGATTAACGGTCATTCCTCGACCGGAGCACCTACCCCACAATGTCGTGGCAGTCTAGCGCTGCCTTCTCACGGCCTGCTGCGGCGCTTGCAAATTGAGCCTGTTGCTTTTTCCTGGTCCCATGCCGGAGCGTGTCTCTCATCGGTTTGGGGCCACGGCCGCCTCGCACACTTTTGTTGACAATACCACTATTCTCACGCGTTTGTTATGCGTTTTCCTGATGCCTTGGTCATCGGATTGATTTGCGGATATTTGGGGAATTATCTGGTGGAGAGTCGAAACTCTCTTCGTTTGCGGGCATCTTTCTCGGCGTACGGCCACCCCCCAAAGTTGAGCCAATTTTGAACATATTTCAAAATTCTTAAATATAATGTGGAGGACAGGGACGGCTGTAAGGGGTGATGTGGAGGCCGTTTTTAACCTACGTCTATGAGACAGTTAAGGTTAAAAGTTGTATGTTTTTCTTACAATTTCTGATCCCTGCCCAACAGAGAATAGAAAATAGAATTTAGAGAATTTAGGAAGCTAGTTGTATAAAGACATCCAGGCTTGGACCCCACAATATTACCTTGTGTTCCTGCATTAAAATTGTTTAATAACTTTGTGTCCTTTACAGCAATGGCTTTTGTTGGAAGAGAAGATCTCTTTCCATAGGAAACCACTGTATTCCCAAAAGCCCTTTTTTCTGCTTCCGGCTGCATCCATTCCCAAGGCATTTTAGCACTACCTTTTATACAGTGTCGAAAGCTTGGCCCAGGTTTCACGAAAGACTCCAAATACTAGAGTGTGTATCTTGCACTTCTTGGCCAGGAGTTTTAAGCATTCCTTCTATACATGTGATAGCCGGACTGGGGCCAAAATTAAATAATATGACTCAACCTTTCAATTACCATCACTTACACGATCAAGCCCCGTTCCCGCACTCGTTTCTCCCCGCCTCAGGTTACAGAACTTTGCCACTGTGCTTTGATTCAAAGAGCTATTTCGTGCACATAGAGTTCTCTTACTTTAGCCCTGTGAAACTCCGGATGCTCCAGCTCTTTGAATAAAATCACCCTTCATTTCCCACTTTTCTGTAATGGTCCAATACTGCGTAAAGAGGAATACCATGCCCCCCTCCCCACGCATGATGCCATCGACCCTCCTCATACCCTACCTGCTGCAGCGACACTGCCCTGTATTTGCAATGTTTGTTATGGACTCGTAAAATGTTTTTATAAATGCTTCATTCCTGTCCTTATTGTTTTTACTTGTTTATTCAGTCATGCAGTGTAGCTAGACAATTTATTGAGCATTTATCAGATGCTATCTCATTGCAGCCTACCATATGTTACAGATATCTGATGTTGATTTATTGCTGCGTAAACACTTGCATGGATATATCTCATGCCACTTTGTTATCCTGACAGGACTGCCTATTGTTCCTTTGCATCAATGCTGACACCGTCAAGTGTATGTTTTGCTTTTTTGAAATACAATAAACAGAACTTAAGTAAAGATCTATCACAACTAAATTTCAATGTAAATTCCAAGTTCAGTCAATGTTTAGAGGTTGAGTAAGATTTTAAAACGTATGCTAAAAAAATGGTATAACAATCACGACTTCAAAAGACACAGTGCCTAGAGCACGTAGAATCGCTGGGACCCCAGGGAACCACCCAGAGGAGGGACACAGGGAGCCCACGGAGGACGGGTGCAGTGAGGAGACACGGCCGCGTGTTCCGTACAATTCTATGGAAAAGTCGCGTTTGGAAAATTAAAAAGTTAGTGACACTCCTAAGAGGACTTCAAGCAAACCCTTTGGAACATAGGAGGTTCTCAGGCCAACCCACCAGTGAGTACCGAGGTACCTGTGTTACCTATCCCAGAGGAGCCGGGTGCATTGCTGTCAAGTGGTGTCGGAAACCTTGGCCTTTTTCAAAGGAGAGCTGCAAAGAAGTACTGCTCTCAGGAAGGCGATGAGTGTCTGGTAGAATCCAAGCCTGTATCCAAGGTTAGAGGAACCTGAAAGCAGAGGGGACAGAGTCTGGGTCACTTCTGGTGACCAGGGGCTCGGTAGTCAAATACCCACCGATGTTGGGTGGTTCAGGTGAGAAGAAGGGTTGTTTGACTCTGCAGACACTGGGACCAGGAGATGTCTAGGATGAACAGGATCTGGAGGTGAGCTGTCCCACGAAGGATGTCGAGGGCTGAGGGGTCGATGTCCGGCTGGAGCACCAACAAGCCTTGGCAACTGCAACCCACACAGTCAGAGGAAACAGGTTATGGTGTGGACCAGCAAGGTCCAGGGGACTCTCCAAGCAATGGAGAGTCAGGGAACGTCTGGAGCAACCATGTAAGCCCAAGAATTCACAAGGTGACCCTTGATAGGACCCACAGGCCAACAGACCAGGGATCGCGAGGAGACCTCAAGTAAGTAAGTAAAGGACCAGACCACAGGATACTAGAGGAGTGGAGGCTGGAAATGTTTGGTGCAAATACTGCTCAGGGTCGAGACTACATGGAGTCAAATGTACAGGCTCAGGAATTGTCACTAAGCATATGCAACTGCAAAACCACAAGTTGCACAGGGGTTCAGCTTGCACGGTTCCCACGAGGGATACTGGTCTCAGAATTGCTGAGAGGGCAGATCGACCTTAGGGACCCACGGGAACCCACCTCTTGTGTTGCTGATATCTTCGGAGTCCTCAGGAGCTCGGGAGAAGCAAACCAGGTAGATGCGTTTTGGTGCCTGCTTTTGCAGGGGAGTAACTCTGGTACTCCAAGGGAGATTCTTCAGTCGTGCAGCATCATGCAGGGAGTAAATGTACTTGGTTTGTTCCTAGCAGAATCTTGTCCAGGTAAAATCTAAAGTCCTGTAGCCGTGATTGTTATAACAATTGTTTAGTATATGGTGCGTGCTCCCCCGGAGCCCGCTGGGTATTGTGCTATTTACGAATGTTCTATTGATTCAGTATTGTGTGCTTTATGTTCTAATCTCTTGTAGAGATTATAGAGATAGTTATATTAATAAATGCATATTTTTATATAACTATGTGTGGTTCAAATTTCATTTAGTAATTTAGGAGGTGATATTCTGGTAAAACAAGCTGGTTTACATTCCTTCAAGATTTAGCCTGAAGGCTGCTGTCCATAGCTACCACTAGGATAGCTCTCAACAAAGGTTATGTTTGACCTCACACATCATTGAGGGTCGTGTGGACTGGTACAAGATGCCCACTTTAATTATAAGACAGCATATACCAACTCACCTTCTCACATAGAGGATGACAGATTGTGGTTCACGCCACCGATTAAGTTTTCTAGTTCTTAGAAAATAGCCTTTGCTTCTTTAACTATGTAAGCGACTCCTACCTTACGGCATGGCTTTACTCTTCATCCGGCTTGAATTCTGCCTCTTTCCCCATTCCCATACGATGCATGCCTTGGTACCTTCTCATCCAACTTCTATCTTGTTCTACTCTTCTTCAGTTTGTAACTCTGTCCCATCTGGCTTGCCACCAATCTCTTTTCTTATCAATGCGCTCATTCCCTTCACTCATCCATCTTCTGTTTTATTTTACTCATATTCAGTGTATACTATAGTTCTTCTCTGATCCATGGGGGGGGAGGAAGGGGCCGTAACAAGGGTGTGTCCCAAACCCAGATTAACGGTCATTCCTCGACCGGAGCACCTACCCCACAATGTCGTGGCAGTCTAGCGAAGTCTTCTCACGGCCTGCTGCGGCGCTTGCAAATTGAGCCTGTGGCTTTTTCCTGGTCCCATGCCGGAGCGTGTCTCTCATCGGTTTGGGGCCACGGCCTCATCGCACACTTTTGTTGACAATACCACTATTCTCACGCGTTTGTTATGCGTTTTCCTGATGCCTTGGTCATCGGATTGATTTGCGGATATTTGGGGAATTATCTGGTGGAGAGTCGCAACTCTCTTCGTTTGCGGGCATCTTTCTCGGCGTACGGCCACCCCCCAAAGTTGAGCCAATTTTGAACATATTTCAAAATTCTTAAATATAATGTGGAGGACAGGGACGGCTGTAAGGGGTGATGTGGAGGCCGTTTTTAACCTACGTCTATGAGACAGTAAAGGTTAAAAGTTGTATGTTTTTCTTACAATTTCTGATCCCTGCCCAACAGAGAATAGAAAATAGAATTTAGAGAATTTAGGAAGCTAGTTATATAAAGACATCTAATCTTGGACCCTACACTATTGCCTTGTGTTTCTGCATTAAAATTGTTTAATAACTTTGTGTCCTTTACAGCAATGGCTTTTGTTGGAAGAGAAGATCTCTTTCCATAGGAAACCACTGTATTCCCAAAAGCCCTTTTTTCTGCTTCCGGCTGCATCCATTCCCAAGGCATTTTAGCACTACCTTTTATACAGTGTCGAAAGCTTGGCCCAGGTTTCACGAAAGACTCCAAATACTAGAGTGTGTATCTTGCACTTCTTGGCCAGGAGTTTTATGCATTCCTTCTATACATGTGATAGCCGGACTGGGGCCAAAATTAAATAATATGACTCAACCTTTCAATTACCATCACTTACACGATCAAGCCCCGTTCCCGCACTCGTTTCTCCGTGCCTCAGGTTACAGAACTTTGCCACTGTGCTTTGATTCAAAGAGCTATTTCGTGCACATAGAGTTCTCTTACTTTAGCCCTGTGAAACTCCGGATGCTCCAGCTCTTTGAATAAAATCACCCTTCATATCCCACTTTTCTGTAATGGTCCAATACTGCGTAAAGAGGAATACCATGCCCCCCTCCCCACGCATGATGCCATCGACCCTCCTCATACCCTACCTGCTGCAGCGACACTGCCCTGTATTTGCAATGTTTGTTATGGACTCGTAAAATGTTTTTATAAATGCTTCATTCCTGTCCTTATTGTTTTTACTTGTTTATTCACTCATGAGGTGTAGCTAGACAATTTATTGAGCATTTATCAGATGCTATCTCATTGCAGCCTACCATATGTTACAGATATCTGATGTTGATTTATTGCTGCGTAACCACTTGCATGGATATATCTCATGCCACTTTGTTATCCTGATAGGACTGCCTATTGTTCCTTTGCATCAATGCTGACACCGTGACGTGTATGTTTTGCTTTTTTGATATACAATAAACAGAACTTAAGTAAAGAGCTATCACAAGTAAATTTCAATTTAAATTCCAAGTTCAGTCAATGATTAGAGGTTGAGTAAGATTTTAAAACGTATGCTAAAAAAATGGTATAACAATCACGACTTCAAAAGACACAGTGCCCAGAGCACGTAGAATCGCTGGGACCACAAGGAACCACCCAGAGGAGGGACACAGGGAGCCCACGGAGGACGGGTGCAGTGAGGAAACACGGACGCGTGTTCCGTACAATTCTATGGGAAAGTCGCGTTTGGAAAATTAAAAAGTTAGTGACACTCCTAAGAGGACTTCAAGCAAACCCTTTGGAACATAGGAGGTTCTCAGGCCAACCCACCAGTGAGTACCGAGGTACCTGTGTTACCTATCCCAGAGGAGCCGGGTGCATTGCTGTCAAGTGGTGTCGGAAACCTTGGCCTGTTTCAAAGGAGAGCTGCAAAGAAGTACTGCTGTCAGGAAGGCGATGAGTGTCTGGTAGAATCCAAGCCTGTATCCAAGGTTAGAGGAACCTGAAAGCAGAGGGGACAGAGTCTGGGTCTCTTCTGGTGACCAGGGGCTCGGTAGTCAAATGCCCACCGATGTTGTGTGGTTCAGGTGAGAAGAAGGGTTGTTTGACTCTGCAGACACTAGGACCAGGAGATGTCTAGGATGAACAGGATCTGGAGGTGAGCTGTCCCACGAAGGATGTCGAGGGCTGAGGGGTCGATGTCCGGCTGGAGCACCAACAAGCCTTGGCAACTGCAACCCACACGGTCAGAGGAAACAGGTTACGGTGTGGACTAGCAAGGTCCAGGGGACTCTCCAAACAATGGAGAGTCAGGGAACGTCTGGAGCAACCATGTAAGCCCAAGAATTCACAAGGTGACCCTTGATAGGACCCACAGGCCAACAGACCAGGGATCGCGAGGAGACCTCAAGTAAGTAAGTAAAGGACCAGACCACAGGATACTAGAGGAGTGGAGGCTGGAAATGTTTGGTGCAAATACTGCTCAGGGTCGAGACTACATGGAGTCAAATGTACAGGCTCAGGAATTGTCACTATGCATATGCAACTGCAAAACCACGAGTTGCACAGGGGTTCAGGTTGCACGGTTCCCACGAGGGATACTGGTCTCAGAATTGCTGAGAGGGCAGATCGACCTTAGGGACCCACGGGAACCCACCTCTTGTGTTGCTGATATCTTCGGAGTCCTCAGGAACTCAGGAGAAGCAAACCAGGTAGATGCGTTTTGGTGCCTGCTTTTGAAGGGGAGTAACTCTGGTATTCCAAGGGAGATTCTTCAGTCGTGCAGCATCATGCAGGGAGTAAATGTACTTGGTTTCTTCCTAGCAGAATCTTGTCCAGGTAAAATCTAAAGTCCTGTAGCCGTGATTGTTATACCAATTGTTAAGTATATGGTGCGGGCTCACCCGGAGCCCGCTGGGTATTGTGCTATTTACGAATGTTCTATTGATTCAGTATTGTGTGCTTTATTTTCTAATCTCTTGTAGAGATTATAGAGATAGTTATGTTAATAAATACATATTTTTATATAACTATGTGTGGTTCAAATTTCATTTAGTCATTTAGGAGGTGATATTCTGGTAAAACAAGCTGGTTTACATTCCTTCAAGATTTAGCCTGAAGGCTGCTGTCCATAGCTACCACTAAGATAGCTTTCAACAAAGGTTATGTTTGACCTCACACATCATTGAGGGTCGTGTGGACTGGTACAAGATGCCCACTTTAATTATAAGACAGCATATACCAACTCACCTTCTCACATAGAGGATGACAGATTGTGGTTCACGCCACCGATTAAGTTTTTTAGTTCTTAGAAAAAGGCCTTAGCTTCTTTAACTGTGTAAGAGACTCCTACCTTACGGCATGGCTTTACTCTTCATCCGGCTTGAATTCTGCCTCTTTCCCCATTCTCATACGATGCATGCCTTGGTACCTTCTCATCCAACTTCTATCTTGTTCTACTCTTCTTCAGTTTGTAACTCTGTCCCATCTGGCTTACCACCAATCTCTTTTCTTATCAATGCGCTCATTCCCTTCACTCATCCATCTTCTGTTTTATTTTACTCATATTCAGTGTATACTATTGTTCTTCTCTGATCCATGGGGGGGGAGGAAGGGGCCGTAACAAGGGTGTGTCCCAAACCCAGATTAACGGTCATTCCTCGACCGGAGCACCTACCCCACAATTTCGTGGCAGTCTAGCGCTGTCTTCTCACGGCCTGCTGCGGCGCTTGCAAATTGAGCCCGTGGCTTTTTCCTGTTCCCATGCCGGAGCGTGTCTCTCATCGGTTTGGGGCCACGGCCGCCTCGCACACTTTTGTTGACAATACCACTATTCTCACGCGTTTGTTATGCGTTTTCCTGATGCCTTGGTCATCGGATTGATTTGCGGATATTTGGGGAATTATCTGGTGGACAGTCAAAACTCTCTTAGTTTGCGGGCATCTTTCTCGGCGTATGGCCACCCCTCAAAGTTGAGACAATTTTGAACATATTTCAAAATTCTTAAATATAATGTGGAGGACAGGGACGGCTGTAAGGGGTGATGTGGAGGCCGTTTTTAACCTACGTCTATGAGACAGTAAAGGTTAAAAGTTGTATGTTTTTCTTACAATTTCTGATCCCTGACCAACAGAGAATAGAAAATAGAATTTAGAGAATTTAGGAAGCTAGTTGTATAAAGACATCTAGGCTTGGACCCTACACTATTGCCTTGTGTTCCTGCATTAAAATTGTTTAATAACTTTGTGTCCTTTACAGCAATGGCTTTTGTTGGAAGAGAAGATCTCTTTCCATAGGAAACCACTGTATTCCCAAAAGCCCTTTTTTCTGCTTCCGGCTGCATCCATTCCCAAGGCATTTTAGCACTACCTTTTATACAGTGTCGAAAGCTTGGCCCAGGTTTCACGAAAGACTCCAAATACTAGAGTGTGTATCTAGCACTTCTTGGCCAGGAGTTTTATGCATTCCTTCTATACATGTGATAGCCGGACTGGGGCCAAAATTAAATAATATGACTCAACCTTTCAACTTCCATCACTTACACGATCAAGCCCCGTTCCCGCACTCGTTTCTCCGCGCCTCAGGTTACAGATCTTTGCCACTGTGCTTTGATTCAAAGAGCTATTTCGTGCACATAGAGTTCTCTTACTTTAGCCCTGTGAAACTCCGGGTGCTCCAGCTCTTTGAATAAAATCACCCTTCATATCCCACTTTTCTGTAATGGTCCAATACTACGTAAAGAGGAATACCATGCCCCACTCCCCACACATGATGCCATCGACCCTCCTCATACCCTACCTGCTGCAGCAACACTGCCCTGTATTTGCAATGTTTGTTATGGACTCGTAAAATGTTTTTATAAATGCTTCATTCCTGTCCTTATTGTTTTTACTTGTTTATTCACTCATGAGGTGTAGCTAGACAATTTATTGAGCATTTATCAGATGCTATCTCATTGCAGCCTACCATATGTTACAGATATTTGATGTTGATTTATTGCTGCGTAACCACTTGCATGGATATATTTCATGCCACTTTGTTATCCTGACAGGACTGCCTATTGTTCCTTTGCATCAATGCTGACACCATGACGTGTATGCTTTGCTTTTTTGATATACAATAAACAGAACTTAAGTAAAGAGCTATCACAAGTAAATTTCAATTTAAATTCCAAGTTCAGTCAATGATTAGAGGTTGAGTAAGATTTTAAAACGTATGCTAAAAAAATGGTATAACAATCACGACTTCAAAAGACACAGTGCCTAGAGCACGTAGAATCGCTGGGACCCCAAGGAACCACCCAGAGGAGGGACACAGGGAGCCCACGGAGGACGGGTGCAGTGAGGAAACACGGACACGTGTTCCGTACAATTCTATGGGAAAGTCGCGTTTGGAAAATTAAAAAGTTAGTGACACTCCTAAGAGGACTTCAAGCAAACCCTTTGGAACATAGGAGGTTCTCAGGCCAACCCACCAGTGAGTACCGAGGTACCTGTGTTACCTATCCCAGAGGAGCCGGGTGCATTGCTGTCAAGTGGTGTCGGAAACCTTGGCCTGTTTCAAAGGAGAGCTGCAAAGAAGTACTGCTGTCAGGAAGGCGATGAGTGTCTGGTAGAATCCAAGCCTGTATCCAAGGTTAGAGGAACCTGAAAGCAGAGGGGACAGAGTCTGGGTCACTTCTGGTGACCAGGGGCTCGGTAGTCAAATGCCCACCGATGTTGGGTGGTTCAGGTGAGAAGAAGGGTTGTTTGACTCTGCAGACACTGGGACCAGGAGATGTCTAGGATGAACAGGATCTGGAGGTGAGCTGTCCCACGAAGGATGTCGAGGGCTGAGGGGTCGATGTCCGGCTGGAGCACCAACAAGCCTTGGCAACTGCAACCCACACGGTCAGAGGAAACAGGTTACGGTGTGGACTAGCAAGGTCCAGGGGACTCTCCAAACAATGGAGAGTCAGGGAACGCCTGGAGCAACCATGTAAGCCCAAGAATTCACAAGGTGACCCTTGATAGGACCCACAGGCCAACAGACCAGGGATCGCGAGGAGACCTCAAGTAAGTAAGTAAAGGACCAGACCACAGGATACTAGAGGAGTGGAGGCTGGAAATGTTTGCTGCAAATACTGCTCAGGGTCGAGACTACATGGAGTCAAATGTACAGGCTCAGGAATTGTCACTAAGCATATGCAACTGCAAAACCACGAGTTGCACAGGGGTTCAGGTTGCACGGTTCGCACGAGGGATACTGGTCTCAGAATTGCTGAGAGGGCAGATCGACCTTAGGGACCCACGGGAACCCACCTCTTGTGTTGCATATCTTCGGAGTCCTCAGGAGCTCGGGAGAAGCAAACCAGGTAGATGCGTTTTGGTGCCTGCTTTTGCAGGGGAGTAACACTGGTACTCCAAGGGAGATTCTTCAGTCGTGCAGCATCATGCAGGGAGTAAATGTACTTGGTTTCTTCCTAGCAGAATCTTGTCCAGGTAAAATCTAAAGTCCTGTAGCCGTGATTGTTATACCAATTGTTTAGTATATGGTGCGGGCTCCCCCGGAGCCCGCTGGGTATTGTGCTATTTACGAATGTTCTATTGATTCAGTATTGTGTGATTTATTTTCTAATCTCTTGTAGAGATTATAGAGATAGTTATATTAATAAATACATATTTTTATATAACTATGTGTGGTTCAAATTTCATTTAGTCATTTAGGAGGTGATATTCTGGTAAAACAAGCTGGTTTACATTCCTTCAAGATTTAGCCTGAAGGCTGCTGTCCATAGCTACCACTAAGATAGCTTTCAACAAAGGTTATGTTTGACCTCACACATCATTGAGGGTCGTGTGGACTGGTACAAGATGCCCACTTTAATTATAAGACAGCATATACCAACTCACCTTCTCACATAGAGGATGACAGATTGTAGTTTACGCCACCGATTAAGTTTTTTAGTTCTTAGAAAAAGGCCTTAGCTTCTTTAACTGTGTAAGCGACTCCTACCTTACGGCATGGCTTTACTCTTCATCCGGCTTGAATTCTGCCTCTTTCCCCATTCCCATACGATGCATGCCTTGGTACCTTCTCATCCAACTTCTATCTTGTTCTACTCTTCTTCAGTTTGTAACTCTGTCCCATCTGGCTTGCCACCAATCTCTTTTCTTATCAATGCGCTCATTCCCTTCACTCATCCATCTTCTGTTTTATTTTACTCATATTCAGTGTATACTATTGTTCTTCTCTGATCCATGGGGGGGGGAGGAAGGGGCTGTAACAAGGGTGTGTCCCAAACCCAGATTAACGGTCATTCCTCGACCGGAGCACCCACCCCACAATGTCGTGGCAGTCTAGCGCTGTCTTCTCACGGCCTGCTGCGGCGCTTGCAAATTGAGCCTGTGGCTTTTTCCTGTTCCCATGCCGGAGCGTGTCTCTCATCGGTTTGGGGCCACGGCCGCCTCGCACACTTTTGTTGACAATACCACTATTCTCACGCGTTTGTTATGCGTTTTCCTGATGCCTTGGTCATCGGATTGATTTGCGGATATTTGGGGAATTATCTGGTGGACAGTCGAAACTCTCTTAGTTTGCGGGCATCTTTCTCGGCGTACGGCCACCCCTCAAAGTTGAGACAATTTTGAACATATTTCAAAATTCTTAAATATAATGTGGAGGACAGGGACGGCTGTAAGGGGTGATGTGGAGGCCGTTTTTAACCTACGTCTATGAGACAGTAAAGGTTAAAAGTTGTATGTTTTTCTTACAATTTCTGATCCCTGACCAACAGAGAATAGAAAATAGAATTTAGAGAATTTAGGAAGCTAGTTGTATAAAGACATCTAGGCTTGGACCCTACACTATTGCCTTGTGTTCCTGCATTAAAATTGTTTAATAACTTTGTGTCCTTTACAGCAATGGCTTTTGTTGGAAGAGAAGATCTCTTTCCATAGGAAACCACTGTATTCCCAAAAGCCCTTTTTTCTGCTTCCGGCTGCATCCATTCCCAAGGCATTTTAGCACTACCTTTTCTATAGTGTCGAAAGCTTGGCCCAGGTTTCACGAAAGACTCCAAATACTAGAGTGTGTATCTAGCACTTCTTGGCCAGGAGTTTTATGCATTCCTTCTATACATGTGATAGCCGGACTGGGGCCAAAATTAAATAATATGACTCAACCTTTCAATTACCATCACTTACACGATCAAGCCCCGTTCCCGCACTCGTTTCGCCGCGCCTCAGGTTACAGATCTTTGCCACTGTGCTTTGATTCAAAGAGCTATTTCGTGCACATAGAGTTCTCTTACTTTAGCCCTGTGAAACTCCGGATGCTCCAGCTCTTTGAATAAAATCAACCTTCATATCCCACTTTTCTGTAATGGTCCATTATTACGTATAGAGGAATACCATGCCCCACTCCCCACGCATGATGCCATCGACCCTCCTCATACCCTACCTGCTGCAGCTACACTGCCCTGTATTTGCAATGTTTGTTATGGACACGTAAAATGTTTTTATAAATGCTTCATTCCTGTCCTTATTGTTTTTACTTGTTTATTCACTCATGAGGTGTAGCTAGACAACTTATTGAGCATTTATCAGATGCTATCTCATTGCAGCCTACCATATGTTACAGATATCTGATGTTGATTTATTGCTGCGTAACCACTTGCATGGATATATCTCATGCCACTTTGTTATCCTGACAGGACTGCCTATTGTTCCTTTGCATCAATGCTGACACCGTGACGTGTATGTTTTGCTTTTTTGATATACAATAAACAGAACTTAAGTAAAGAGCTATCACAAGTAAATTTCAATTTAAATTCCAAGTTCAGTCAATGTTTAGAGGTTGAGTAAGATTTTAAAACGTATGCTAAAAAAATTGTATAACAATCACGGCTTCAAAAGACACAGTGCCTAGAGCACGTAGAATCGCTGGGGCCCCAAGGAACCACCCAGAGGAGGGACACAGGGAGCCCACGGAGGACGGGTGCAGTGAGGAAACACGGACGCGTGTTCCGTACAATTCTATGGGAAAGTCGCGTTTGGAAAATTAAAAAGTTAGTGACACTCCTAAGAGCACTTCAAGCAAACCCTTTGGAATATAGGAGGCTTTAAGGCCAACCTACCAGTGAGTACCGAGGTACCTGTGTTACCTATCCCAGAGGAGCCAGGTGAATTGCTGCAAGTGGTGTCGGAAACCTTCGCCTTTTTCAAAGGAGAGCTGCAAAGAAGTACCGCTGTCAGGGAGGCGATGAGTGTCTGGTAGAATCCAAGCCTGTATCCAAGGTTAGAGGAACCTGAAAGCAGGGGGGACAGAGTCTGGGTCACTTCTGGTGACCAGGGGCTCGGTAGTCAAATGCCCACCGATGTTGGGTGGTTCAGGTGAGAAGAAGGGTTGTTTGACTCTGCAGACACGGGGACCAGGAGACGTCTAGGATGACCAGGATCCGGAGGTGAGCTGTCCCACGAAGGATGTCAAGACCTGAGGGGTCAATGTCCGGCTGGAGCAGCAACAAGCCTTGTCAACTGCAACCCACACGGTCAGAGGAAAGAGGTTACGGTGTGGACCTGTAAGGTCCAGGGGACTCTCCAAGCAATAGAGAGTCAGGGAATGTCTGGAGCAACCAGGTAAGCCCAAGAATTCACAAGGTGACCCTTGATAGGACCCACAGGCCAACAGACCAGGGATCGTGAGGAGACCTCAAGTAAGTAAATAAAGGACCAGACCACAGGATACTAGTGGAGTGGAGGCTGGAAATCTTTGGTGCAAATACTGCTCAGGGTCGGGACTACATGGAGTCAAATGTACAGGCTCAGGAATTGTCACTAAGCATATGCAACTGTAAAACCACGAGTTGCACAGGGGTTCAGGTTGCACGGTTCCCACGAGGGATACTGGTCTCAGAATTGCTGAGAGGGCAGATCGACCTCAGGGACCCACGGGAACCCACCTCTTGTGTTGCTGATATCTTCGGAGTCCTCAGGAGCTCGGGAGAAGCAAACCCGGTAGATGCATTTTGGTGCCTGCTTTTGCAGGAGAGTAACTCCTTTACTCCAAGGGAGATTCTTCAGTCGTGCAGCGTCGTGCAGGCAGTAAATGTACTTGGTTTCTTCCTAGCAGAATCTTGTCCAGGTAAAATGTAAGGTCCTGTAGCCGTGATTGTTATACCATTTGTTTAGTACATGGTTCGATCTCCCCTGGAGCCCGCTGGGTATTGTGCTATTTACGAATGTTCTATTGATTCAGTATTGTGTACTTTATGTTCTAATCTCTTGTGGAGATTATAGAGATAGTTATATTAAAAAATACATATTTTTATATAACTATGTGTGGTTCAAATTTCATTTAGTCATTTAGGAGGTGATATTCTGGTGAAACAAGCTGGTTTACATTCCTTCAAGATTTAGCCTGAAGGCTGCTGTCCATAGCTACCACTAGGATAGCTTTCAATAAAGGTTATGTTTGACCTCATACATCATTGAGGGTTGTGTGGACTGGTTCAAGATGCCCACTTTAATTATAAGACAGCATATACCAACTCACCTTCTCACATAGAGGATGACAGATTGTGGTTCACGCCACCGATTACGTTTTTTAGTTCTTAGAAAAAGGCCTTAGCTTCTTTAACAGTGTAAGCGACTCCTACCTTACGGCATGGCTTTACTCTTCATCCGGCTTGAATTCTGCCCCTTTCTCCATTCCCATACGATGCATGCCTTGGTCCCTTCTCATCCAACTTGTGTCTTGTTCCACTCTTCTTCAGTTTGTGACTCTGTCCCATCTGGCTCGCCACCTCTCTTTTCTTATCAATGCGCTCATTCCCTTCACTCATCCATCTTCTGTTTTATTTTACTCATATTCAGTGTATACTATTGTGCTTCTCTGATCTATGGAGGGGGGGGGGGAAGGGGCCATAACAATCAATCAAGAATATTTATAGAGCGCGCTACTCACCCGAGCGGGTCTCAAGGCGCTGGGGGGGGGGGGAGTGTTGCTACTGCTCGAAGAGCCAGGTCTTGAGGTGCTTCCTGAAGGAGAGGTGGTCCTGGGCCAGTCGTAGGTGGGTGGGGAGGGAGTTCCACGTCTTGGCAGCCAGGTGGGAGAAGGATCTTCCTCCAGTGGTGGTTCTGCGAATCCGTGGGACGGTGGCGAGGGGCGAGGCTGGCAGAGCGGAGCTGGCGGGCTGGTGAGTAGAATGTGAGGCGGTTGTTGAGGTATTCGGGCCCATGTCGTGGAGAGCTTTGTTTGTGTGGGTGAGGAGCCTGAACGTGATCCTCTTGCTGACGGGGAGCCAGTGCAGGTCTCTCAGGTGGGCGGAGATGTGGGTGTGACGAGGGATGTCCAGGATGAGTCATGCAGATGCGTTCTGTATGCGCTGGAGTCTTTTCTGTAGTTTGGCTGTGGTTCCAGCGTAGAAAGCGTTCCCGTAGTCCAGCCGGCTGGTGACGAGGTCCTGGGTGACCGCCTTTCTGGTTTCGGTGGGGATCCACCGGAAGATCTTTCGGAGCATGCGGAGGGTGTTGAAGCATGAAGATGAGACGGCGTTGGCTTGCTTGGTCATCGTGAGGGAGGAGTCGAGGATGAAGCCCAGGTTGCGTGCGTGGTCTGTGGGCTTGGGGGCGGTGCCCAGAGCATGGGGCCACCAGGAGTCGTCCCAGGGGGAGGGGGTTGGTCCGAGGATGAGGACCTCCGTCTTGTCTGAGTTCAGTTTCAGACGGCTGAGCTTCATCCATTCCGCGACGTCTTTCATTCCTTCCTGGAGGCTGGTTTTGGCGGTGGCGGTTTCTTTGGTGAGGTAGAGGATCAGCTGGGTGTCGTCAGCGTAGGAGATGATGTTGAGGTTGTGGTTGCTAACGATGGCTGCGAGGGGGCTCATGTAGACATTGAAGAGGGTGTTGCTGAGCGAGGAGCCTTGGGGTACGCCGCAGATGATCTTGGTGGCTGCGGCGCGGAAGGGCGGGAGACGGACTCTCTGGGTTCTGTCGGAGAGGAAGGAGGTGATCCATTCCAGGGCCTTTCCTTGGATCCCGGCGTGGTGGAGGCGGGTTGTTAGGGTGCGGTGGCAGACTGTATCGAATGCGGGCGATAGGTCGAGGAGGATGAGGGCGGCAGTTTCCCCGTTGTCAAGCAGGGTCCTGATGTCGTCGGTGGCTGCGATGAGGGCAGTCTCAGTGCTGTGGTTCGCTCGGAAACCGGACTGCGATGGGTCGAGGGAGTCGTACGTCTCGAGGAAGGCGATCAGTTGCTTGTTGACGGTCTTCTCGATGACTTTTGCGGGGAAGGGGAGGAGCGAGATGGGGCGGAAGTTCTTGAGGTTTGTGGGATCCGCGGTGGGTTTCCTCAGGAGGGCGCTGATCTCCGCGTGTTTCCAGCTCTCCGGAAAGGTAGTGGATGCGATGGAGTTGTTGATGATGTTCCGGAGTTGGTGTGCGGTGATGGAGTCGGCTTTGTTGAAGATGTGGTGGGGGCAGGGGTTGGCTGGGGAGCCGGAGTGGATGGTGTTCATCACGTGGGTGGTGTCTTCAGTGCTGACGGGGGTCCAGGCGTGGAGGGTGGTGGTGGGGGGCGTTGGTGCGGTGGTGGGGTATGTGGACTGGGCGTCGAAGCTGTCGTGTATATCGACGATCTTGCGGTGGAAGAACGTGGCGAGTGAGTTGCAGAGGTCTTGCGAAGGCGTGATGTCGTTGCTGCTGGCACTGGGGTTGGAGAGCTTTTTAACGATGCAGAAGAGTTCCTTGCTGTTGTGGGTGTGGTTGTCCAGTCGTTCTCTGAATGATGTCCTTTTGGTGGTGCGGATCAGCTGGTGGTGTTTTCGGCTGGCGATCTTGAGGGCAGTCAGGTTATCTGTCATCTGTTCATGGCGCCAGGCTTTCTCGAGGGTACGGCAGGATTTCTTTGAGTCTTTGAGGTCATCGGTGAACCATGAGGCTCTCCTGCTGCCAGGTTTGCTTCGAGGGTTCTTCAGTGGTGCCAGGTCATCGGCGCAGTTGGTGATCCACTGTGTGAGGTTGCGGGCTGCGTCGTTGGTGTCCGTAGTGTAGGTAGGGGGGTTTTGGCTCAGGGATGTGGTAAGCTGGTCGGTGGTGATCTTGCTCCAGCGTCTTCGGGGAGCCTGTTGCACGTGGTGGTGAGTCGTGGTCTTCTTGAAGTTGAAATGGACGCAGCTGTGATCAGTCCAGTGTAGTCCGGTGGAGTAGCTGTAGGTGACGTGGTTGCTGGAGGAGAAGACGGGGTCAAGTGTGTGGCCGGCGTAGTGTGTCCCAAACCCAGATTAACGGTCATTCCTCGATCGGAGCACCTACCCCACAATGTCGTGGCAGTCTTGTGCTGTCTTCTCATCGCTTGCTGCTTCGCTTGCAAATTGAGCCTGTGGCTTTTTCCTGTTCTCATGCCGGAGCGTGTCTCTCATCGGTTTGGGGCCACGGCCGCCTCGCACACTTTTGTTGACAATACCACTATTCGCACACGTTTGTTATGCGTTTTCCTGATGCCTTGGTCATCGGATTGATTTGCGGATATTTGGGGAATTATCTGGTGGAGCGTCGAAACTCTCTTAGTTTGCGGGCATCTTTCTCCGCGTACGGCCACCCCCCAAAGTTGAGTCAATTTTGAACATATTTCAAAATTCTTAAATATATTAAGGAGGACAGGGACGGCTGTAAGGGGTGATGTGGAGGCCGTTTTTAACCTACGTCTATGAGACAGTAAAGGTTAAAAGTTGTATCTTTTTCTTACAATTTCTGATCCCTGACCAACAGAGAATAGAAAATAGATTTTAGAGAATTTAGGAAGCTAGTTGTAGTAAGACATCTACGATTGGACACTACACTATTGCCTTGTGTTCCTGCATTAAAATTGTTTAATAACTTTGTGTCCTTTACAGCAATGGCTTTTGTTGGAAGAGAAGATCGCTTTCCATAGGAAACCACTGTATTCCCAAAAACCCTTTTTTCTGCTAACCTTCCGGCTGCATCCATTCCCAAGGCATTTTAGCACTACCTTTTATACAGTGTCGAAAGCTTGGCCCAGGTTTCACGAAAGACTCCAAATACTAGAGTGTGTATCTAGCACTTCTTGGCCAGGAGTTTTATGCATTCCTTCTATACATGTGATAGCCGGATTGGGGCCAAAATTAAATAATACGACTCAACCTTTCAATTACCACCACTTACAGGATCAAGCCCCGTTCCCGCACTCGTTTCTCCGCACCTAAGGTTACAGATCTTTGCCACCGTGCTTTGATTCAAAGAACTATTTCGTGCACATAGAGTTCTCTTGCTTTAGCCCTGTGAAACTCCGGATGCTCCAGCTCTTTGAATAAAATCACCCTTCATATCCAAGTTTTCTATAACGGTCCAGTACTATGTAAAGAGGAATACCATGCCCCCCTCCCCACGCATGATGCCATCGACCCTCATCATGCCCTACCTGCTGCAGTGACACTGACCTGTATTTGCAATGTTTGTTATGGACTCGTAAAATGTATATATAAATGCTTCATTCCCGTCGTTATTTTTTTTTCTTGTTTATTCACTCTTGAGGTGTAGCTAGACAATTTATTGAGCATTTATCAGATGCTATCTCATTGCAGCCTACCATATGTTACAGATATCTGATGTTGATTTATTGCTGCTTAACCACTTGCATGGATATATCTCATGCCACTTTCTTATCCTGACAGGACTACCTATTGTTCCTATGCATCAATGCTGACACCGTGACGTGTATAAACAGAACTTAAGTAAAGAGCCATCACAAGTAAATTTCAATTTAAATTCCAAGTTCAGTCAATGTTTAGAGGTTGAGTAAGATTTGAAAACGTATACTAAAAAAATGGTATAACAATCACAACTTCAAAAGACACAGTGCCTAGAGCACGTAGAATCGCTGGGACCCCAAGGAACACCCAGAGGAGGTACACAGGGAGCCCACGGAGGACGGGTGCAGTGAGGAAACACGGACGCGCGTTCCGTACAATTCTATGGGAAAGTCGCGTTTGGAAAATTAAAAAGTTAGTGACACTCCTAAGAGGACTTCAAGCAAACACTTTGGAACATAGGAGGTTCTAAGGCCAACCCACCAGTGAGTACCGAGGTACCTGTGTTACCTATCCCAGAGGAGCCGGGTGCATTGCTGTCAAGTGGTGTCGGAAACCTTCGCCTTTTTCAAAGGAGAGCTGCAAAGAAGTACTGCTGTCAGGAAGGTGATGAGTGTCTGGTGGAATCCAAGCCTGTATCCAAGGTTAGAGGAACCTGAAAGCAGAGGGGACAGAGTCTGGGTCACTTCTGGTGACCAGGGGCTCGGTAGACAAATGCCCACCGATGTTGGGTGGTTCAGGTGAGAAGAAGAGTTGTTTGACTCTGCAGACACGGGGACCAGGAGACGTCTAGGATGACCAGGATCCGGAGGTGAGCTGTCCCACGAAGGATGTCGAGACCTGAGGGGTCGTTGTCCTGCTGAAGCACCAACAAGCCGTGGCAACTGCAACCCACACGGTCAGAGGAAACAGGTTACGGTTTGGACCAGCAAGGTCCAGGGGTCTCTCCAAGCAATGGAGAGTCAGGGAACGTCTGGAGCAACCAGGTAAACCCAAGAATTCACAAGGTGACCCTTGATAGGACCCACAGGCCAACAGACCAGGGATCGTGAGGAGACCTCAAGTAAGTAAATAAAGGACCAGACCACAGGATCCTAGTGGAGTGGAGGCTGGAAATGTTTGGTCCAAATACTGCTCAGGGTCGGGACTACTTGGAGTCAAATGTACAGGCTCAGGAATTGTCACTAAGCATATGCAACTGCAAAACCACGAGTTGCACAGGGGTTCAGGTTGCACGGTTCCCACGAGGGATACTGGTCTCAGAATTGCTGAGAGGGCAGATCGACCTTAGGGACCCACGGGAACCCACCTCTTGTGTTGCTGACATCTTCGGAGTCCTCAGGAGCTCGGGAGAAGCAAACCAGGTAGATGCGTTTTGGTGCCTGCTTTTGCAGGGAAGTAACTCCGGTACTCCAAGGGAGATTCTTCAGGCGTGCAGCATCGTGCAGGCAGTAAATGTACTTGGTTTCTTCCTAGCAGAATCTTGTCCAGGTAAAATCTTAAGTCCTGTAGCCGTGATTGTTATACCAATTGTTTAGTATATGGTGCGGGCTCCCCCGGAGCCCGCTGGGTATTGTGCTATTTACGAATGTTCTATTGATTCAGTATTGTGTGCTTTATGTTCTAATCTCTTGTAGAGATTATAGAGATAGTTATATTAATAAATACATATTTTTATATAACTATGTGTGGTTCAAATTTCATTTAGTCATTTAGGAGGTGATATTCTGGTAAAACAAGCTGGTTTACATTCCTTCAAGATTTAGCCTGAAGGCTGCTGTCCATAGCTACCACTAGGATAGCTTTCAATAAAGGTTATGTTTGACCTCATACATCATTGAGGGTCGTGTGGACTGGTACAAGATGCCCACTTTAATTATAAGACAGCATATACCAACTCACCTTCTCACATAGAGGATGACAGATTGTGGTTCACGCCACCGATTACGTTTTTTAGTTCTTAGAAAAAGGCCTTAGCTTCTTTAACTGTGTAAGCGACTCCTACCTTACGGCATGGCTTTACTCTTCATCCGGCTTGAATTCTGCCTCTTTCCCCATTCCCATACGATGCATGCCTTGGTACCTTCTCATCCAACTTCTATCTTGTTCTACTCTTCTTCAGTTTGTAACTCTGTCCCATCTGGCTTGCCACCAATCTCTCTTCTGATCAATGCGCTCATTCCCTTCACTCATCCATCTTCTGTTTTATTTTACTCATATTCAGTGTATACTATTGTTCTTCTCTGATCCATGGGGGGGGAGGAAGGGGCCGTAACAAGGGTGTGTCCCAAACCCAGATTAACGGTCATTCCTCGACCGGAGCACCTACCCCACAATGTCGTGGCAGTCTAGCGCTGTCTTCTCACGGCCTGCTGCGGCGCTTGCAAATTGAGCCTGTGGCTTTTTCCTGTTCCCATGCCGGAGCGTGTCTCTCATCGGTTTGGGGCCACGGCCGCCTCGCACACTTTTGTTGACAATACCACTATTCTCACGCGTTTGTTATGCGTTTTCCTGATGCCTTGGTCATCGGATTGATTTGCGGATATTTGGGGAATTATCTGGTGGAGAACGAATCTCTCTTAATTTGCGGGTATCTTTCTCGGCGTACGGCCACCCCCCAAAGTTGAGTCAATTCTGAACATATTTCAAAATTCTTAAATACAATGTGGAGGACAGGGACGGCTGTAAGGGGTGATGTGGAGGCCGTTTTTAACCTACGTCTATGAGACAGTAAAGGTTAAAAGGTGTATGTTTTTCTTACAATTTCTGATCCCTGCCCAACAGAGAATAGAAAATATAATTTAGAGAATTTAGGAAGCTAGTTGTAGTAAGACATCTACGATTGGACCCTACACTATTGCCTTGTGTCCCTGCATTAAAATTGTTTAATAACTTTGTGTCCTTTACAGCAATGGTTTTTGTTGGAAGAGAAGATCTCTTTCCATAGGAAACCACTGTATTCCCAAAAGCCCTTTTTTCTGCTAACCTTCCGGCTGCATCCATTCCCAAGGCATTTTAGCACTACCTTTTATACAGTGTCGAAAGCTTGGCCCAGGTTTCACGAAAGACTCCAAATACTAGAGTGTGTATCTAGCACTTCTTGGCCAGGAGTTTTATGCATTCCTTCTATACATGTGATAGCCGGACTGGGGCCAAAATTAAATAATATGACTCAACCTTTCAATTACCATCACTTACACGATCAAGCCCCGTTCCCGCACTCGTTTATCCGCGCCTCAGGTTACAGATCTTTGCCACTGTGCTTTGATTCAAAGAGCTATTTCGTGCACATAGAGTTCTCTTACTTTAGCCCTGTGAAACTCCGGATGCTCCAGCTCTTTGAATAAAATCACCCTTCATATCCCACTTTTCTGTAATGGTCCAATACTACGTAAAGAGGAATACCATGCCCCACTCCCCACGCATGATGCCATCGACCCTCCTCATACCCTACCTGCTGCAGCGACACTGCCCTGTATTTGCAATGTTTGTTATGGACTCGTAAAATGTTTTTATAAATGCTTCATTCCTGTCCTTATTGTTTTTACTTGTTTATTCACTCATGAGGTGTAGCTAGACAATTTATTGAGCATTTATCAGATGCTATCTCATTGCAGCCTACCATATGTTACAGATATCTGATGTTGATTTATTGCTGCGTAACCACTTGCATGGATATATCTCATGCCACTTTGTTATCCTGACAGGACTGCCTATTGTTCCTTTGCATCAATGCTGACAACGTGACGTGTATGTTTTGCTTTTTTGATATAAAATAAACAGAACTTAAGTAAAGAGCTATCACAAGTAAATTTCAATTTAAATTCCAAGTTCAGTCAATGTTTAGAGGTTGAGTAAGATTTTAAAACGTATGCTAAAAAAATGGTATAACAATCACGACTTCAAAAGACACAGTGCCTAGAGCACGTAGAATCGCTGGGACCCCAAGGAACCACCCAGAGGAGGGACACAGGGAGCCCACGGAGGACGGGTGCAGTGAGGAAACACGGACGCGTGTTCCGTACAATTCTATGGGAAAGTCGCGTTTGGAAAATTAAAAAGTTAGTGACACTCCTAAGAGGACTTCAAGCAAACACTTTGGAACATAGGAGGTTCTAAGGCCAACCCACCAGTGAGTACCGAGGTACCTGTGTTACCTATCCCAGAGGAGCCGGGTGCATTGCTGTCAAGTGGTGTCGGAAACCTTCGCCTTTTTCAAAGGAGAGCTGCAAAGAAGTACTGCTGTCAGGAAGGCGATGAGTGTCTGGTAGAATCCAAGCCTGTATCCAAGGTTAGAGGAACCTGAAAGCAGAGGGGACAGAGTCTGGGTCACGTCTGGTGACCAGGGGCTCGGTAGACAAATGCCCACCGATGTTGGGTGGTTCAGGTGAGAAGAAGAGTTGTTTGACTCTGCAGACACGGGGACCAGGAGACGTCTAGGATGACCAGGATCCGGAGGTGAGCTGTCCCACGAAGGATGTCGAGACCTGAGGGGTCGTTGTCCTGCTGAAGCACCAACAAGCCGTGGCAACTGCAACCCACACGGTCAGAGGAAACAGGTTACGGTTTGGACCAGCAAGGTCCAGGGGTCTCTCCAAGCAATGGAGAGTCAGGGAACGTCTGGAGCAACCAGGTAAACCCAAGAATTCACAAGGTGACCCTTGATAGGACCCACAGGCCAACAGACCAGGGATCGTGAGGAGACCTCAAGTAAGTAAATAAAGGACCAGACCACAGGATCCTAGTGGAGTGGAGGCTGGAAATGTTTGGTCCAAATACTGCTCAGGGTCGGGACTACTTGGAGTCAAATGTACAGGCTCAGGAATTGTCACTAAGCATATGCAACTGCAAAACCACGAGTTGCACAGGGGTTCAGGTTGCACGGTTCCCACGAGGGATACTGGTCTCAGAATTGCTGAGAGGGCAGATCGACCTTAGGGACCCACGGGAACCCACCTCTTGTGTTGCTGACATCTTCGGAGTCCTCAGGAGCTCGGGAGAAGCAAACCAGGTAGATGCGTTTTGGTGCCTGCTTTTGCAGGGAAGTAACTCCGGTACTCCAAGGGAGATTCTTCAGGCGTGCAGCATCGTGCAGGCAGTAAATGTACTTGGTTTCTTCCTAGCAGAATCTTGTCCAGGTAAAATCTTAAGTCCTGTAGCCGTGATTGTTATACCAATTGTTTAGTATATGGTGCGGGCTCCCCCGGAGCCCGCTGGGTATTGTGCTATTTACGAATGTTCTATTGATTCAGTATTGTGTGCTTTATGTTCTAATCTCTTGTAGAGATTATAGAGATAGTTATATTAATAAATACATATTTTTATATAACTATGTGTGGTTCAAATTTCATTTAGTCATTTAGGAGGTGATATTCTGGTAAAACAAGCTGGTTTACATTCCTTCAAGATTTAGCCTGAAGGCTGCTGTCCATAGCTACCACTAGGATAGCTTTCAATAAAGGTTATGTTTGACCTCATACATCATTGAGGGTCGTGTGGACTGGTACAAGATGCCCACTTTAATTATAAGACAGCATATACCAACTCACCTTCTCACATAGAGGATGACAGATTGTGGTTCACGCCACCGATTACGTTTTTTAGTTCTTAGAAAAAGGCCTTAGCTTCTTTAACTGTGTAAGCGACTCCTACCTTACGGCATGGCTTTACTCTTCATCCGGCTTGAATTCTGCCTCTTTCCCCATTCCCATACGATGCATGCCTTGGTACCTTCTCATCCAACTTCTATCTTGTTCTACTCTTCTTCAGTTTGTAACTCTGTCCCATCTGGCTTGCCACCAATCTCTCTTCTGATCAATGCGCTCATTCCCTTCACTCATCCATCTTCTGTTTTATTTTACTCATATTCAGTGTATACTATTGTTCTTCTCTGATCCATGGGTGGGAGGAAGGGGCTGTAACAAGGGTGTGTCCCAAACCCAGATTAACGGTCATTCCTCGACCGGAGCACCCACCCCACAATGTCGTGGCAGTCTAGCGCTGTCTTCTCACGGCCTGCTGCGGCGCTTGCAAATTGAGCCTGTGGCTTTTTCCTGTTCCCATGCCGGAGCGTGTCTCTCATCGGTTTGGGGCCACGGCCGCCTCGCACACTTTTGTTGACAATACCACTATTCTCACGCGTTTGTTATGCGTTTTCCTGATGCCTTGGTCATCGGATTGATTTGCGGATATTTGGGGAATTATCTGGTGGAGAACGAATCTCTCTTAATTTGCGGGTATCTTTCTCGGCGTACGGCCACCCCCAAAGTTGAGTCAATTCTGAACATATTTCAAAATTCTTAAATACAATGTGGAGGACAGGGACGGCTGTAAGGGGTGATGTGGAGGCCGTTTTTAACCTACGTCTATGAGACAGTAAAGGTTAAAAGGTGTATGTTTTTCTTACAATTTCTGATCCCTGCCCAACAGAGAATAGAAAATATAATTTAGAGAATTTAGGAAGCTAGTTGTAGTAAGACATCTACGATTGGACCCTACACTATTGCCTTGTGTCCCTGCATTAAAATTGTTTAATAACTTTGTGTCCTTTACAGCAATGGTTTTTGTTGGAAGAGAAGATCTCTTTCCATAGGAAACCACTGTATTCCCAAAAGCCCTTTTTTCTGCTAACCTTCCGGCTGCATCCATTCCCAAGGCATTTTAGCACTACCTTTTATACAGTGTCGAAAGCTTGGCCCAGGTTTCACGAAAGACTCCAAATACTAGAGTGTGTATCTAGCACTTCTTGGCCAGGAGTTTTATGCATTCCTTCTATACATGTGATAGCCGGACTGGGGCCAAAATTAAATAATATGACTCAACCTTTCAATTACCATCACTTACACGATCAAGCCCCGTTCCCGCACTCGTTTATCCGCGCCTCAGGTTACAGATCTTTGCCACTGTGCTTTGATTCAAAGAGCTATTTCGTGCACATAGAGTTCTCTTACTTTAGCCCTGTGACACTCCGGATGCTCCAGCTCTTTGAATAAAATCACCCTTCATATCCCACTTTTCTGTAATGGTCCAATACTACGTAAAGAGGAATACCATGCCCCACTCCCCACGCATGATGCCATCGACCCTCCTCATACCCTACCTGCTGCAGCGACACTGCCCTGTATTTGCAATGTTTGTTATGGACTCGTAAAATGTTTTTATAAATGCTTCATTCCTGTCCTTATTGTTTTTACTTGTTTATTCACTCATGAGGTGTAGCTAGACAATTTATTGAGCATTTATCAGATGCTATCTCATTGCAGCCTACCATATGTTACAGATATCTGATGTTGATTTATTGCTGCGTAACCACTTGCATGGATATATCTCATGCCACTTTGTTATCCTGACAGGACTGCCTATTGTTCCTTTGCATCAATGCTGACAACGTGACGTGTATGTTTTGCTTTTTTGATATACAATAAACAGAACTTAAGTAAAGAGCTATCACAAGTAAATTTCAATTTAAATTCCAAGTTCAGTCAATGTTTAGAGGTTGAGTAAGATTTTAAAACGTATGCTAAAAAAATGGTATAACAATCACGACTTCAAAAGACACAGTGCCTAGAGCACGTAGAATCACTGGGGCCGCAAGGAACCACCCAGAGGAGGGACACAGGGAGCCCACGGAGGACGGGTGCAGTGAGGAAACACAGACGCGTGTTCCGTACAATTCTATGGGAAAGTCGCGTTTGGAAAATTAAAAAGTTAGTGACACGCCTAAGAGGACTTCAAGCAAACCCTTTGGAACATAGGAGGTTCTCAGGCCAACCCACCAGTGAGTACCGAGGTACCTGTGTTACCTATCCCAGAGGAGCCGGGTGCATTACTGTCAAGTGGTGTCGGAAACCTTGGCCTGTTTCAAAGGAGAGCTGCAAAGAAGTACTGCTGTCAGGAAGGCGATGAGTGTCTGGTAGAATCCAAGCCTGTATCCAAGGTTAGAGGAACCTGAAAGCAGAGGGGACAGAGTCTGGGTCACTTCTGGTGACCAGGGGCTCGGTAGTCAAATGCCCACCGATGTTGGGTGGTTCAGGTGAGAAGAAGGGTTGTTTGACTCTGCAGACACTGGGACCAGGAGATGTCTAGGATGAACATGATCTGGAGGTGAGCTGTCCCACGAAGGATGTCGAGGGCTGAGGGGTCGATGTCCGGCTGGAGCACCAACAAGCCTTGGCAACTGCAACCCACACGGTCAGAGGAAACAGGTTACGGTGTGGACCAGCAAGGTCCAGGGGACTCTCCAAGCAATGGAGAGTCAGGGAACGTCTGGAGCAACCATGTAAGCCCAAGAATTCACAAGGTGACCCTTGATAGGACCCACAGGCCAACAGACCAGGGATCGCGAGGAGACCTCAAGTAAGTAAGTAAAGGACCAGACCACAGGATACTAGAGGAGTGGAGGCTGGAAATGTTTGGTGCAAATACTGCTCAGGGTCGGGACTACATGGAGTCAAATGTACAGGCTCAGTAATTGTCACTAAGCATATGCAACTGCAAAACCACGAGTTGCACAGGGGTTCAGGTTGCACGGTTCCCACGAGGGATACTGGTCTCAGAATTGCTGAGAGGGCAGATCGACCTTAGGGACCCACGGGAACCCACCTCTTGTGTTGCTGATATCTTCGGAGTCCTCAGGAGCTCGGGAGAAGCAAACCAGGTAGATGCGTTTTGGTGCCTGCTTTTGCAGGGGAGTAACTCCGGTACTCCAAGGGAGATTCTTCAGTCGTGCAGCATCGTGCAGGCAGTAAATGTACTTGGTTTCTTCCTAGCAGAATCTTGTCCAGGTAAAATCTAAAGTCCTGTAGCCGTGATTGTTATACCAATTGTTTAGTATATGATGCGGGCACCCCCGGAGCCCGCTGGGTATTGTGCTATTTAAGAATCTTCTATTGATTCAGTATTGTGTGCTTTATGTTCTAATCTCTTGTAGAGATTATAGAGATAGTTATATTAATAAATACATATTTTTATATAACTATGTGTGGTTCAAATTTCATTTAGTCATTTAGGAGGTGATATTCTGGTAAAACAAGCTGGTTTACATTCCTTCAAGATTTAGCCTGAAGGCTGCTGTCCATAGCTACCACTAGGATAGCTTTCAATAAAGGTTATGTTTGACCTCATACATCATTGAGGGTCGTGTGGACTGGTACAAGATGCCCACTTTAATTATAAGACAGCATATACCCACTCACCTTCTCACATAGAGGATGACAGATTGTGGTTCACGCCACCGATTCAGTTTTTTAGTCTTTAGAAAAAGGCCTTAGCCTCTTTAACAGTGTAAGCGACTCCTACCTTACGGCATGGCTTTACTCTTCATCCGGCTTGAATTCTGCCTCTTTCCCCATTCCCATACGATGCATGCCTTGGTACCTTCTCATCCAACTTCTATCTTGTTCTACTCTTCTTCAGTTTGTAACTCTGTCCCATCTGGCTTGCCACCAATCTCTTTTCTTATCAATGCGCTCATTCCCTTCACTCATCCATCTTCTGTTTTATTTTACTCATATTCAGTGTATACTATTGTTCTTCTCTGATCCATGGGGGGGGAGGAAGGGGCCGTAACAAGGGTGTGTCCCAAACCCAGATTAACGGTCATTCCTCGACCGGAGCACCTACCCCACAATGTCGTGGCAGTCTAGCGCTGTCTTCTCACAGCCTGCTGCGGCGCTTGCAAATTGAGCCTGTTGCTTTTTCCTGGTCCCATGCCGGAGCGTCTCTCTCATCGGTTTGCGGCCACGGCCGCCTCGCACACTTTTGTTGACAATACCACTATTCTCACGCGTTTGGTATGCGTTTTCCTGATGCCTTGGTCATCGGATTGATTTGCGGATATTTGGGGAATTATCTGGTGGAGAGTCGAAACTCTCTTAGTTTGCGGGCATCTTTCTCGGCGTACGGCCACCCCCCAAAGTTGAAACAATTTTGAACATATTTCAAAATTCTTAAATATAATGTGGAGGACAGGGACGGCTGTAAGGGGTGATGTGGAGGCCGTTTTTAACCTACGTCTATGAGACAGTAAAGGTTAAAAGTTGTATGTTTTTCTTACAATTTCTGATCCCTGACCAACAGAGAATAGAAAATAGAATTTAGAGAATTTAAGAAGCTAGTTGTATAAAGACATCTAGGCTTGGACCCTACACTATTGCCTTGTGTTCCTGCATTAAAATTGTTTAATAACTTTGTGTCCTTTATAGCAATGGCTTTTGTTGGAAGAGAAGATCTCTTTCCATAGGAAACCACTGTATTCCCAAAAGCCCTTTTTTCTGCTTCCGGCTGCATCCATTCCCAAGGCATTTTAGCACTACCTTTTATACAGTGTCGAAAGCTTGGCCCAGGTTTCACGAAAGACTCCAAATACTAGAGTGTGTATCTAGCACTTCTTGGCCAGGAGTTTTATGCATTCCTTCTATACATGTGATAGCCGCACTGGGGCCAAAATTAAATAATATGACTCAACCTTTCAATTACCATCACTTACACGATCAAGCCCCGTTCCCGCACTCGTTTCTCCGCGCCTCAGGTTACAGATCTTTGCCACTGTGCTTTGATTCAAAGAGCTATTTCGTGCACATAGAGTTCTTTTACTTTAGCCCTGTGAAACTCCGGATGCTCCAGCTCTTTGAATAAAATCACCCTTCATATCCCACTTTTCTGTAATGGTCCAATACTGCGTAAAGAGGAATACCATGCCCCACTCCCCACGCATGATGCCATCGACCCTCCTCATACCCTACCTGCTGCAGCAACACTGCCCTGTATTTGCAATGTTTTTTATGGACTCGTAAAACGTATATATAAATGCTTCATTCTCGTCCCTATTGTTTTTACTTGTTTATTCACTCATGAGGTGTAGCTAGACAATTTATTGAGCATTTATCAGATGCTATCTCATTGCAGCCTACCATATGTTACAGATATCTGATGTTGATTTATTGCTGCGTAACCACTTGCATGGATATATCTCATGCCACTTTGTTATCCTGACAGGACTGCCTATTGTTCCTTTGCATCAATGCTGACACCGTGACGTGTATGTTTTGCTTTTTTGATATACAATAAACAGAACTTAAGTAAAGAGCTATCACAAGTAAATTTCAATTTAAATTCCAAGTTCAGTCAATGTTTAGAGGTTGAGTAAGATTTTCAAACGTATGCTAAAAAAATGGTATAACAATCTCGACTTCAAAAGACACAGTGCCTAGAGCACGTAGAATCGCTGGGACCCCAAGGAACCACCCAGAGGAGGGACACAGGAAGCCCACGGAGGACGGGTGCAGTGTGGAAACACGGACGCGTGTTCCGTACAATTCTATGGGAAAGTCGTGTTTGGAAAATTAAAAAGTTAGTGACACGCCTAAGAGGACTTCAAGCAAACCCTTTGGAGCATAGGAGGTTTCCAGGCCAACCCACCAGTGAGTACCGAGGTACCTGTGTTACCTATCCCAGAGGAGCCGGGTGCTTTGCTGTCAAGTGGTGTCGGAAACCTTGGCCTTTTTCAAAGGAGAGCTGCAAAGAAGTACTGCTGTCAGGAAGGCGATGAGTGTCTGGTAGAATCCAAGCCTGTATCCAAGGTTACAGGAACCTGAAAACAGAGGGGACAGAGTCTGGGTCACTTCTGGTGACCAGGGGCTCGGTAGTCAAATGCCCACCGATGTTGGGTGGTTCAGGTGAGAAGAAGGGTTGTTTGACTCTGCAGACACTGGGACCAGGAGATGTCTAGGATGAACAGGATCTGGAGGTGAGCTGTCCCACGAAGGATGTCGAGGGCTGAGGGGTCGATGTCCGGCTGGAGCACCAACAAGCCTTGGCAACTGCAACCCACACGGTCAGAGGAAACAGGTTACGGTGTGGACCAGCAAGGTCCAGGGGACTCTCCAAGCAATGGAGAGTCAGGGAACGTCTGGAGCAACCATGTAAGCCCAAGAATTCACAAGGTGACCCTTGATAGGACCCACAGGCCAACAGACCAGGGATCGCGAGGAGACCTCAAGTAAGTAAGTAAAGGACCAGACCACAGGATACTAGAGGAGTGGAGGCTGGAAATGTTTGGTGCAAATACTGCTCAGGGTCGGGACTACATGGAGTCAAATGTACAGGCTCAGAAATTGTCACTAAGCGTATGCAACTGCGAAACCACGAGTTGCACAGGGGTTCAGGTTGCACGGTTCCCACGAGGGATACTGGTCTCAGAATTGCTGAGAGGGCAGATCGACCTTAGGGACCCACGGGAACCCACCTCTTGTGTTGCTGACATCTTCGGAGTCCTCAGGAGCTCGGGAGAAGCAAACCAGGTAGATGCGATTTGGTGCCTGCTTTTGCAGGGGAGTAACTCCGGTACTCCAAGGGAGATTCTTCAGTCGTGCAGCATCGTGCAGGCAGTAAATGTACTTGGTTTCTTCCTAGCGGAATCTTGTCCAGGTAAAATCTAAAGTCCTGTAGCCGTGATTGTTATACCAATTGTTTAGTATATGGTGCGGGCACCCCCGGAGCCCGCTGGGTATGGTGCTATTTAAGAATCTTCTATTGATTCAGTATTGTGTGATTTATGTTATAATCTCTTGTAGAGATTATAGAGATAGTTATATTAATAAATACATATTTTTATATAACTATGTGTGGTTCAAATTTAATTTAGTCATTTAGGAGGTGATATTCTGGTAAAACAAGCTGGTTTACATTCCTTCAAGATTTAGCCTGAAGGCTGCTGTCCATAGCTACCACTAGGATAGCTTTCAATAAAGGTTATGTTTGACCTCATACACCATTGAGGGTCGTGTGGACTGGTACAAGATGCCCACTTTAATTATAAGACAGCATATACCCACTCACCTTCTCACATAGAGGATGACAGATTGTGGTTTACGCCACCGATTAAGTTTTTTAGTTCTTAGAAAAAGGCCTTAGCTTCTTTAACTGTGTAAGTGACTCCTACCTTACGGCATGGCTTTACTCTTCATCCGGCTTGAATTCTGCCTCTTTCCCCATTCCCATACGATGCATGCCTTGGTACCTTCTCATCCAACTTCTATCTTGTTCTACTCTTCTTCAGTTTGTAACTCTGTCCCATCTCGCTTGCCGCCAATCTCTTTTCTTATCAATGCGCTCATTCCCTTCACTCATCCATCTTCTGTTTTATTTTACTCATATTCAGTGTATACTATTGTTCTTCTCTGATCCATGGGGGGGGGGAAGGGGCTGTAACAAGGGTGTGTCCCAAACCCAGATTAACGGTCATTCCTCGACCGGAGCACCCACCCCACAATGTCGTGGCAACCTAGCGCTGTCTTCTCACAGCCTGCTGCGGCGCTTGCAAATTGAGCCTGTGGCTTTTTCCTGTTCCCATGCCGGAGCGTGTCTCTCATCGGTTTGGGGCCACAGCCGCCTCGCACACTTTTGTTGACAATACCACTATTCTCACGCGTTTGTTATGCGTTTTCCTGATGCCTTGGTCATCGGATTGATTTGCGGATATTTGGGGAATTATCTGGTGGAGAGTCGAAACTCTCTTCGTTTGCGGGCATCTTTCTCGACGTACGGCCACCCCCCAAATTTGAAACAATTTTGAACATATTTCAAAATTCTTAAATATAATGTGGAGGACAGGGACGGCTGTAAGGGGTGATGTGGAGGCCGTTTTTAACCTACGTCTATGAGACAGTAAAGGTTAAAAGTTGTATGTTTTTCTTACAATTTCTGATCCCTGCCCAACAGAGAATAAAAAATAGAATTTAGAGAATTTAGGAAGCTAGTTGTAGTAAGACAGCTACGATTGGACCCTACACTATTGCCTTGTGTTCCTGCATTAAAATTGTTTAATAACTTTGTGTCCTTTACAGCAATGGCTTTTGTTGGAAGAGAAGATCTCTTTCCATAGGAAACCACTGTATTCCCAAAAGCCCTTTTTTCTGCTTCCGGCTGCATCCATTCCCAAGGCATTTTAGCACTACCTTTTATCCTGTGGTGAAAGCTTGGCCCAGGTTTCACGAAAGACTCCAAATACTAGAGTGTGTATCTTGCACTTCTTGGCCAGGAGTTTTATGCATTCCTTCTATACATGTGATAGCCGGACTGGGGCCAAAATTAAATAATATGACTCAACCTTTCAATTACCATCACTTACACGATCAAGCCCCGTTCCCGCACTCGTTTCTCCGCGCCTCAGGTTACAGATCTTTGCCACTGTGCTTTGATTCAAAGAGCTATTTCGTGCACATAGAGTTCTCTTACTTTAGCACTGTGAAACTCCGGATGCTCCAGCTCTTTGAATAAAATCACCCTTCATATCCCACTTTTCTGTAATGGTCCAATACTACGTAAAGAGGAATACCATGCCCCACTCCCCACGCATGATGCCATCGACCCTCCTCATACCCTACCTGCTGCAGCGACACTGCCCTGTATTTGCAATGTTTGTTATGGACTCGTAAAATGTTTTTATAAATGCTTCATTCCTGTCCTTATTGTTTTTACTTGTTTATTCACTCATGAGGTGTAGCTAGACAATTTATTGAGCATTTATCAGATGCTATCTCATTGCAGCCTACCATATGTTACAGATATCTGATGTTGATTTATTGCTGCGTAACCACTTGCATGGACATATCTCATGCCACTTTGTTATCCTGACAGGACTGCCTATTGTTCCTTTGCATCAATGCTGACACTGTGACGTGTATGTTTTGCTTTTTTGATATACAATAAACACAACTTAAGTAAAGAGCTATCACAAGTAAATTTCAATTTAAATTCCAAGTTCAGTCAATGTTTAGAGGTTGAGTAAGATTTTAAAACGTATGCTAAAAAAATGGTATAACAATAACGACTTCAAAAGACACAGTGCCTAGAGCACGTAGAATCGCTGGGACCCCAAGGAACCACCCAGAGGAGGGACACAGGGAGCCCACGGAGGACGGGCGCAGTGAGGAAACACGGACGCGTGTTCCGTACAATTCTATGGGAAAGTCGCGTTTGGAAAATTAAAAAGTTAGTGACACGCCTAAGAGGACTTCAAGCAAACCCTTTGGAACATAGGAGGTTCTCAGGCCAACCCACCAGTGAGTACCGAGGTACCTGTGTTACCTATCCCAGAGGAGCCGGGTGCTTTGCTGTCAAGTGGTGTCGGAAACCTTGGCCTTTTTCAAAGGAGAGCTGCAAAGAAGTACTGCTGTCAGGAAGGCGATGAGTGTCTGGTAGAATCCAAGCCTGTATCCAAGGTTAGAGGAACCTGAAAACAGAGGGGACAGAGTCTGGGTCACTTCTGGTGACCAGGGGCTCGGTAGTCAAATGCCCACCGATGTTGGGTGGTTCAGGTGAGAAGAAGGGTTGTTTGACTCTGCAGACACTGGGACCAGGAGATGTCTAGGATGAACAGGATCTGGAGGTGAGCTGTCCCACGAAGGATGTCGAGGGTTGAGGGGTCGATGTCCGGCTGGAGCACCAACAAGCCTTGGCAACTGCAACCCACACGGTCAGAGGAAACAGGTTACGGTGTGGACCAGCAAGGTCCAGGGGACTCTCCAAGCAATGGAGAGTCAGGGAACGTCTGGAGCAACCATGTAAGCCCAAGAATTCACAAGGTGACCCTTGATAGGACCCACAGGCCAACAGACCAGGGATCGCGAGGAGACCTCAAGTAAGTAAGTAAAGGACCAGACCACAGGATACTAGAGGAGTGGAGGCTGGAAATGTTTGGTGCAAATACTGCTCAGGGTCGGGACTACATGGAGTCAAATGTACAGGCTCAGGAATTGTCACTAAGCATATGCAACTGCAAAACCACGAGTTGCACAGGGGTTCAGGTTGCACGGTTCCCACGAGGGATACTGGTCTCATAATTGCTGAGAGGGCAGATCGACCTTAGGGAGCCACGGGAACCCACCTATTGTGTTGCTGATATCTTCGGTGTCCTCAGGAGCTCAGGAGAAGCAAACCAGATAGATGCGTTTTGGTGCCTGCTTTTGCAGGGGAGTAACTCCGGTACTCCAAGGTAGATTCTTCAGTCGTGCAGCATCGTGCAGGCAGTAAATGTACTTGGTTTCTTCCTAGCAGAATCTTGTCCAGGTAAAATCTAAAGTCCTGTAGCCGTGATTGTTATACCAATTGTTTAGTATATGGTGCGGGCACCCCCGGAGCCCGCTGGGCATTGTGCTATTTACGAATGTTCTATTGATTCAGTGTTGTGTGCTTTATGTTCTAATCTCTTGTAGAGATTATAGAGATAGTTATATTAATAAATACATATTTTTACATATCTATGTGTGGTTCAAATTTCATTTAGTCATTTAGGAGGTGATATTCTGGTAAAACAAGCTGGTTTACATTCCTTCAAGATTTAGCCTGAAGGCTGCTATCCATAGCTACCACTAGGATAGCTTTCAATAAAGGTTATGTTTGACCTCATACATCATTGAGGGTCGTGTGGACTGGTACAAGATGCCCACTTTAATTATAAGACAGCATATACCCACTCACCTTCTCACATAGAGGATGACAGATTGTGGTTCACGCCACCGATTAAGTTTTTTAGTTCTTAGAAAAAGGCCTTAGCTTCTTTAACTGTGTAAGCGACTCCTACCTTACGGCATGGCTTTACTCTTCATCCGGCTTGAATTCTGCCTCTTTCCCCATTCCCATACGATGCATGCCTTGGTACCTTCTCATCCAACTTCTATCTTGTTCTACTCTTCTTCAGTTTGTAACTCTGTCCCATCTGGCTTGCCACCAATCTCTTTTCTCATCAATGCGCTCATTCCCTTCACTCATCCATCTTCTGTTTTATTTTACTCATATTCAGTGTATACTATTGTTCTTCTCTGATCCATGGGGGGGGGGGAGGAAGGGGCTGTAACAAGGGTGTGTCCCAAACCCAGAATAACGGTCATTCCTCGACCGGAGCACCCACCCCACAATGTTGTGGCAGTCTAGCGCTGTCTTCTCACAGCCTGCTGCGGCGCTTGCAAATTGAGCCTGTGGCTTTTTCCTGTTCCCATGCCGGAGCGTGTCTCTCATCGGTTTGGGGCCACAGCCGCCTCGCACACTTTTGTTGACAATACCACTATTCTCACGCGTTTGTTATGCGTTTTCCTGATGCCTTGGTCATCGGATTGATTTGCGGATATTTGGGGAATTATCTGGTGGAGAGTCGAAACTCTCTTCGTTTGCGGGCATCTTTCTCGACGTACGGCCACCCCTCAAAGTTGAAACAATTTTGAACATATTTCAAAATTCTTAAATATAATGTGGAGGACAGGGACGGCTGTAAGGGGTGATGTGGAGGCCGTTTTTAACCTACGTCTATGAGACAGTAAAGGTTAAAAGTTGTATGTTTTTCTTACAATTTCTGATCCCTGACCAACAGAGAATAGAAAATAGAATTTAGAGAATTTAGGAAGCTAGTTGTATAAAGACATCTAGGCTTGGACCCTACACTATTGCCTTGTGTTCCTGCATTAAAATTGTTTAATAACTTTGTGTCCTGTACAGCAATGGCTTTTGTTGGAAGAGAAGATCTCTTTCCATAGGAAACCACTGTATTCCCAAAAGCCCTTTTTTCTGCTAACCTTCCGGCTGCATCCATTCCCAAGGCATTTTAGCACTACCTTTTATACAGTGTCGAAAGCTTGGCCCAGGTTTCACGAAAGTCTCCAAATACTAGAGTGTGTATCTAGCACTTCTTGGAAAGGAGTTTTATGCATTCCTTCTATACATGTGATAGCCGGACTGGGGCCAAAATTAAATAATATGACTCAACCTTTCAATTACCATCACTTAACACGATCAAGCCCCGTTCCCGCACTCGTTTCTCCGCGCCTCAGGTTACAGATCTTTGCCACTGTGCTTTGATTCAAAGAGCTATTTCGTGCACATAGAGTTCTCTTACTTTAGCCCTGTGAAACTCCGGATGCTCCAGCTCTTTGAATAAAATCACCCTTCATATCCCACTTTTCTGTAATGGTCCAATACTACGTAAAGAGGAATACCATGCCCCACTCCCCACGCATGATGCCATCGACCCTCCTCATACCCTACCTGCTGCAGCGACACTGCCCTGTATTTGCAATGTTTGTTATGGACTCGTAAAATGTTTTTATAAATGCTTCATTCCTGTCCTTATTGTTTTTAATTGTTTATTCAGTCATGTGGTGTAGCTAGACAATTTATTGAGCATTTATCAGATGCTATCTCATTGCAGCCTACCATATGTTACAGATATCTGATGTTGATTTATTGCTGCGTAACCACTTGCATGGATATATCTCATGCCACTTTGTTATCCTGACAGGACTGCCTATTGTTCCTTTGCATCAATGCTGACACCGTGACGTGTATGTTTTGCTTTTTTGATATACAATGAACAGAACTTAAGTAAAGAGCTATCACAAGTAAATTTCAATTTAAATTCCAAGTTCAGTCAATGTTTAGAGGTTGAGTAAGATTTTCAAACGTATGCTAAAAAAATGGTATAACAATCTCGACTTCAAAAGACACAGTGCCTAGAGCACGTAGAATCGCTGGGACCCCAAGGAACCACCCAGAGGAGGGACACAGGGAGCCCACTGAGGACGGGTGCAGTGAGGAAACACGGACGCGTGTTCCGTACAATTCTATGGGAAAGTCACGTTTCGAAAATTAAAAATTACAACCATAGACCTCCTTTTTTAGGGAGAGGCCAGACTACCAACAGATCAAGACGAAAAGGAGTCACCTGGTCAGACCAACAGCGCCAAGTCCACACAAGGAGCATGACAGGCGCCAAACCAGGGACAAGCACAACAATTTAATTTTCAACCTTACTGATGTAACACTTACCAAAGAACAAGAAAATATTCTTAACAAAGGCCTTAGCTATGTTCCCACACCACCCTTAGATATCTTCAGACTCCAGTGCGAAATGGCCGAGTTCTGCAGGAAAATCAAGCTGAGAGCTTTTTTCAACAAACAAGATGAAGTACCCAGAGACGGCGACACCACACTGCGCCGCAAATCCAACTTTTGCCCACTGAATCACCAGATTCCAATTGAAATACTAGCCTTTGAACAGGCACTAATGAAAGAAGTGGGTGATCTAAAGGATCAAACAACAAAAAAACCCTTCATGAATATCACCAACTCTGAGCAAAAAGCATTAGACACACTACGACAGGATGAAGAACTTGTGATCAAACCTGCGGATAAAGGAGGTGGTATCGTATTACTAAGTAAAGAAGGGTACCACCAGCAATGCACAGAACTGCTGTCTGACGAGAAATTCTATCAAGTCATCCACACAGATCCAACTCCACGCCTCCAAAACACCATCGCAATCATGGTCCATGAGGCTGAGACCAACAACTGGATCTCAAAAACTGAAGCAGACTTCCTTATAACAAAAACACCACGGATGCCCTACTTCTATTCTTTACCAAAGATCCATAAAGAACGACGACCACCACCTGGACGCCCAATAGTCTCTGGAATTGGTTCCCTCTTAGAACCTTTATCACAATTCGCAGATTACTATCTAAGACCATTAGTGCAAAAAACTCCAACATATCTCAAAGACACGAAACATCTCCTCAATCTCCTACAGAACTTACAATACTCAGAAGACAGCATGCTACTAGTGGGGCTGGATGTAGAAAGCTTATATACCAGCCTCCCACAACAAAAAACTTTGGAAACCCTAGAAACACTACTCTTCAACCTACAATGGGAACATAGAACACCGAGACACTTCGTGCTCGAATGCTGTAGGTTAGCACTCACAGAAAACCACTTCGAATACGATAAAGTGTTGTACAAACAGTGCCATGGTACTTCCATGGGAAGTACCTTTGCGCCGAGCGTAGCGGGCCTCTATGTCAGTGACTTTGAGACCACCCATATCCATGACCCTACCAATCCCTTCTTAAGTCACATCTTTTTTTGGAAGCGTTATATAGACGATGTACTCATGATATGGGAAGGAGATAGTGAAACCCCGGGCATTTTTCACCAATGGCTCAACACCAGAGATGAGTGTTTGAAATTCACATATACAGCTAACTCTAAAACACTGGATTTCCTCGAAGTTACCATCTTCATCGAAGGAGACAAGATACAGACTAAGACCTACTTCAAACCAACGGCCAAGAACAGCTTGTTATCATACAAAAGCTTCCATCCACGTCCACTGAGGGAGAACCTTCCCTATGGACAATTCCTGAGACTCAAGGAACTGTAGTAATACCACAGATTACAAAAATCAAGCAGAAGACCTCAGTGAGAAATTACAAATCAGAGACTATCCCATGAATATAATTAAAAAATGCCAGAAGAGGGCAAGGAACCAACCCAGAGAGACCCTACTAGAAACAACGATCAAAGAACCATCAACGGACTTAATGACGTGTGTGAGTACCTACAGTCCAGTGACAAATGATGTAAAAAAGATCATCAACAAGAACTGGCGAATTCTGACTTCAGGAAAACTAAAATGGCCAAAACCAAGGTTCTCTAATAAAAGGACAAAAAATCTCAAAGATATACTCATACATACGAGACCCCTGGAAAAACCAACTATGAAGATACAACAGGAACTCTGGCAGAATATACCTGTTATGGGACATTTTCCATGTGGGTCATGCTCAGTCTGCCACCTAACAACGGCAACGAAGAACCTACAGTTATTACCCAATCTAAAATGGACCATGAGAACTCACACAAACTGCAACACCACCCACATCATTTATATGATCACCTGCCCATGTGGCCTGCGATACATCGGAATGACCTGCAGGAAAGTAAAACAGAGACTCTGCGAACATCGCAGTAATATCAAGTGCAAGAAGAGCACCACCAAGATGAGTAACCACTTTCTGGAACTGGGACACACCGTCAATGACCTCCGTTGGGTGATTCTTGAAACCCTAACCTTCAAGAATGACCGCGCCGAAAGAGTACTGTTCGAAAAAGAACAAAGATGGGTCCACCGGTTATGTACCAACACACAGGGTCTGAACGACGACATACCCTGGTTGAGCGTCTTGAGAGAGTGAGAATTTTGTCACAATATAACTTTATTGACAATCTTATTGACAAACTACACATTAAACTCTCACGGAGTCACCTCCTACCTAGACACACCCTCTATGCCAGATAATGTTACTAACATCAACTGAGACCCTCTACGAATCACTGAACTACCCCTTGTCTTATAGATCTATGAAGAGATAACACATGACACAGTGGCATAATACCTTATCCATCATATGATCTAGCGTGCGCTGTCAACAAATACACAAGAGACACTGATCTAGGACTCTACCCACAACGATATGGTCAAAATGAGGTAACACACCCCCACACCGGATTTAACCTCCTTTGCCAAAACTTCAACCCTTTTAGAAAAACGAGGCACTTCTTTTTTTAAAAAACTAGGCACTTTTTACTCCACATCGTAATGTCTGGTCAGTCCACCTTTTATCTCTATGCCCTGTTCACCCCTTATAACGTCAGCGCCGAGACTCCCCGCCCAGTACCGGGTCACCGAGGGCAGAGTCAGCACAGAACTGAAGTTCGGCGCCGAAGAGGTCAGCGAGACGACGCTTTACACCACGGAGCAACCGTAACGTATTACAAAAAATTATACCTGTTAAATTTTCCCTCCCTTTTATCTCTTTTTATGTTTAAAGAGCGCTTGCGACCGCCCAAACAAACCCGCTGTTGCCCGCAATCAAGGGAAACAGGTCCGGTCTTTTTCGTTGTTTCAGGCATTTTGTAGACGCTTCAGAGTACCGCGTTTTATGTTTCTCTCCAGTCCTATTTGCATAAATCCTCAACAGTTGACGCTCATGCTAAAAAGCTGAAGTTTCATGTTATTTACTTTGTACAAACCTTTTTTTCAAGCACCTAATGTTCAGAGTCTTCTAACAACATTTGTGTGATGTATTTATTAATTAGTTATGAGCACGCTGAAATTCCCGTGTGACACTATACTTACCTAGCTACCCCGTACAGCCTCCTTTGTAGCACCGTAACAACTCGAGTTTGCCTGACATACAACTTGTGCCATACAAAGAACCGTGAACAGGCACGATAGAGCGTACTTTTGCGATCTCATAAGACTCAGAGTTGTGTGACAGTAACACGTGCAATGTATAGAATAAGTTCCCCTGTGACACAACACCTCTGTATAAGAAACTATTTACATGGGTTGCTCTGCATATATATTCTCTAACATCCATATGTTGAATTAGCATGTTGTCCCATATTGTGGGGACTATCACCTTAACTTCAGATTAACTCATGCCACCCACTTTTTCATCACGTACTTTTTTATCACGTACAACATCTGACCTAAACCTTACTGTGTGCTGTCTTGTTTACGCTTCCAATACAACAGAATAGCACTACTGTTACAACCACTAAGTGCATAACGTTTGACAGGATGGAATGTCTTTACTCTTACTAGTACTGAAAGGAGGGACGAATTTTGCCATAGAGAGTGTAGAAACCTCAGCGTTTCACCTCAAAACATAAGAATTGCCATTTTTTAGTTGTTATAGATGTAAATACATCTAAGGTAAAATTAGCAATGTTCTTTTTGCCTGCTTCTTATTTTAACTTTTACCTTTAATTTTTACTTTTCACTTTGTTCTAATAAGGTCTGTTTTCTTTCCCCATCACAACCTTCCTTCCAATACTGTTCGGAACAATAAACTATAGGTTCTATGGAACAGTTACTTTCTGGGACCAATTAACCCAAATATTTTCACCATAGAGGCCTTGTGAATATACAGGTCTCTCACCACCTAGGTCCTGAAGAAAGCCCACCAGACCCCCCGGGGCAGAACAAGGGCTGAAACATGTCGACCTTTTTATGGACACCCCTTTTCTAGCATGCACAGGGTCCTAACTCACCCATAAGTGCACACCAATGACCTACGAATCCCCCAACATCCAGTACGATTAAAAAGTTTTTTTACTGGCACTGTGGGGTTTTTAAAGTACAATCTTTTTACCACTAATCACTTCACTAAGACTCACCCTCTCCTCCTATTTTTTCATTTACGATCACTACCAGTATAACCAGTGGTATGTTCTCCAGGTGGAGAAAGCATTACAGCAAAACCCAATGATGATGCTGTCACGTTACATATGACGAAGCGGAGAACGAAAATATACCGCTAACATCGATCCCAGAATAACGTGATTGAGGGTTTTTTACAGTACCTTATACTGTCCGTGCACACCCTGGTTCTTTGGGACTAGTGATCCACTCCCCATTGATTTTTGAATATTGTTCCTTTGCATCAATGCTGACACCGTGACGTGTATGTTTTGCTTTTTTGAAATACAATAAACAGAACTTAAGTAAAGAGCTATCACAAGTAAATTTCAATTTAAATTCCAAGTTCAGTCAATGTTTAGAGGTTGAGTAAGATTTTAAAACGTATGCTAAAAAAATGGTATAACAATCACGACTTCAAAAGACACAGTGCCTAGAGCACGTAGAATCGCTGGGACCCCAAGGAACCACCCAGAGGAGGGACAAAGGGAGCCCACGGAGGACGGGTGCAGTGAGGAAACACGGACGCGTGTTCCGTACAATTCTATGGGAAAGTCGCGTTTGGAAAATTAAAAAGTTAGTGACACGCCTAAGAGGACTTCAAGCAAACCCTTTGGAACATAGGAGGTTTCCAGGCCAACCCACCAGTGAGTACCGAGGTACCTGTGTTACCTATCCCAGAGGAGCCGGGTGCATTGCTGTCAAGTGGTGTCGGAAACCTTCACCTTTTTCAAAGGAGAGCTGCAAAGAAGTACTGCTCTCAGGAAGGCGATGAGTGTCTGGTAGAATGCAAGCCTTTATCCAAGGTTAGAGGAACCTGAAAACAGAGTGGACAGAGTCTGGGTCACTTCTGGTGACCAGGGGCTCGGTAGTCAAATGCCCACCGATGTTGGGTGGTTCAGGTGAGAAGAAGGGTTGTTTGACTCTGCAGACACTGGAACCAGGAGATGTCTAGGATGAACAGGATCTGGAGGTGAGCTGTCCCACGAAGGATGTCGAGGGCTGAGGGGTCGATGTCCGGCTGGAGCACCAACAAGCCTTGGCAACTGCAACCCACACGTTCAGAGGAAACAGGTTACGGTGTGGACCAGCAAGGTCCAGGGGACTCTCCAAGCAATGGAGAGTCAGGGAACGTCTGGAGCAACCATGTAAGCCCAAGAATTCACAAGGTGACCCTTGATAGGACCCACAGGCCAACAGACCAGGGATCGCGAGGAGACCTCAAGTAAGTAAGTAAAGGACCAGACCACAGGATACTAGAGGAGTGGAGGCTGGAAATGTTTGGTGCAAATACTGCTCAGGGTCGGGACTACATGGAGTCAAATGTACAGGCTCAGGAATTGTCACTAAGCATATGCCACTGCAAAACCACAAGTTGCACAGGGGTTCAGATTGCACGGTTCCCACGAGGGATACTGGTCTCAGAATTGCTGAGAGGGCAGATCGACCTTAGGGACCCACGGGAACCCACCTCTTGTGTTGCTGATATCTTCAGAGTCCTCAGGAGCTCGGGAGAAGCAAACCAGGTAGATGCGTTTTGGTGCCTGCTTTTGCAGGGGAGTAACTCCGGTACTCCAAGGGAGATTCTTCAGTCGTGCAGCATCGTGCAGGCAGTAAATGTACTTGGTTTCTTCCTAGCAGAATCTTGTCCAGGTAAAATCTAAAGTCCTGTAGCCGTGATTGTTATACCAATTGTTTAGTATATGGTGCGGGCACCCCCGGAGCCCGCTGGGTATTGTGCTATTTAAGAATCTTCTATTGATTCAGTATTGTGTGCTTTATGTTCTAATCTCTTGTAGAGATTATAGAGATAGTTATATTAATAAATACACATTTTTATATAACTATGTGTGGTTCAAATTTCATTTAGTCATTTAGGAGGTGATATTCTGGTAAAACAAGCTGGTTTACATTCCTTCAAGATTTAGCCTGAAGGCTGCTGTCCATAGCTCTCACTAGGATAGCTTTCAATAAAGGTTATGTTTGACCTCATACATCATTGAGGGTTGTGTGGACTGGTACAAGATGCCCACTTTAATTATAAGACAGCATATACCCACTCACCTTCTCACATAGAGGATGACAGATTGTGGTTCACGCCACCGATTAAGTTTTTTAGTTCTTAGAAAAAGGCCTTAGCTTCTTTAACTGTGTAAGCGACTCCTACCTTACGGCATGGCTTTACTCTTCATCCGGCTTGAATTCTGCCTCTTTCCCCATTCCCATATGATGCATGCCTTCGTACCTTCTCATCCAACTTCTATCTTGTTCTACTCTTCTTCAGTTTGTAACTCTGTCCCATCTGGCTTGCCACCAATCTCTTTTCTCATCAATGCGCTCATTCCCTTCACTCATCCATCTTCTGTTTTATTTTACTCATATTCAGTGTATACTATTGTTCTTCTCTGATCCATGGGGGGGGGAGGAAGGGGCTGTAACAAGGGTGTGTCCCAAACCCAGATTAACGGTCATTCCTCGACCGGAGCACCTACCCCACAATGTCGTGGCAGTCTAGCGCTGTCTTCTCACAGCCTGCTGCGGCGCTTGCAAATTGAGCCTGTGGCTTTTTCCTGGTCCCATGCCGGAGCGTGTCTCTCATCGGTTTGGGGCCACGGCCGCCTCGCACACTTTTGTTGACAATACCACTATTCTCACGCGTTTGTTATGCGTTTTCCTGATGCCTTGGTCATCGGATTGATTTGCGGATATTTGGGGAATTATCTGGTGGAGAGTCGAAACTCTCTTCGTTTGCGGGCATCTTTCTCGCCGTACGGCCACCCCCCAAAGTTGAAACAATTTTGAACATATTTCAAAATTCTTAAATATAATGTGGAGGACAGGGACGGCTGTAAGGGGTGATGTGGAGGCCGTTTTTAACCTACGTCTATGAGACAGTAAAGGTTAAAAGTTGTATGTTTTTCTTATAATTTCTGATCCCTGACCAACAGAGAATAGAAAATAGAATTTAGAGAATTTAGGAAGCTAGTTGTATAAAGACATCTAGGCTTGGACCCTACACTATTGCCTTGTGTTCCTGCATTAACATTGTTTAATAACTTTGTGTCCTTTACAGCAATGGCTTTTGTTGGAAGAGAAGATCTCTTTCCATAGGAAACCACTGTATTCCCAAAAGCCCTTTTTTCTGCTTCCGGCTGCATCCATTCCCAAGGCATTTTAGCACTACCTTTTAGCCTGTGGTGAAAGCTTGGCCCAGGTTTCACGAAAGACTCCAAATACTAGAGTGTGTATCTAGCACTTCTTGGCCAGGAGTTTTATGCATTCCTTCTATACATGTGATAGCCGGACTGGGGCCAAAATTAAATAATATGACTCAACCTTTCAATTACCATCACTTACACGATCAAGCCCCGTTCCCGCACTCGTTTCTCCGCGCCTCAGGTTACAGATCTTTGCCACTGTGCTTTGATTCAAAGAGCTATTTCGTGCACATAGAGTTCTCTTACTTTAGCCCTGTGAAACTCCGGATGCTCCAGCTCTTTGAATAAAATCACCCTTCATATCCCACTTTTCTGTTATGGTCCAATACTACGTAAAGAGGAATACCATGCCCCGATCCCCACGCATGATGCCATCGACCCTCCTCATACCCTACCTGCTGCAGCAACACTGCCCTGTATTTGCAATGTTTGTTATGGACTCGTAAAATGTTTTTATAAATGCTTCATTCCTGTCCTTATTGTTTTTACTTGTTTATGCACTCATGAGGTGTAGCTAGACAATTTATTGAGCATTTATCAGATGCTATCTCATTGCAGCCTACCATATGTTACAGATATCTGATGTTGATTTATTGCTGCGTAACCACTTGCATGGATATATCTCATGCCACTTTGTTGTCCTGACAGGACTGCCTATTGTTCCTTTGCATCAATGCTGACACCGTGACGTGTATGTTTTGCTTTTTTGATATACAATAAACAGAACTTAAGTAAAGAGCTATCACAAGTAAATTTCAATTTAAATTCCAAGTTCAGTCAATGTTTAGAGGTTGAGTAAGATTTTAAAACGTATGCTAAAAAAATGGTATAACAATAACGACTTCAAAAGACACAGTGCCTAGAGCACGTAGAATCGCTGGGACCCCAAGGAACCACCCAGAGGAGGGACACAGGGAGCCCACGGAGGACGGGTGCAGTGAGGAAACACGGACGCGTGTTCCGTACAATTCTATGGGAAAGTCGCGTTTGGAAAATTAAAAAGTTAGTGACACGCCTAAGAGGACTTCAAGCAAACCCTTTGGAACATAGGAGGTTCTCAGGCCAACCCACCAGTGAGTACCGAGGTACCTGTGTTACCTATCCCAGAGGAGCCGGGTGCTTTGCTGTCAAGTGGTGTAGGAAACCTTGGCCTTTTTCAAAGGAGAGCTGCAAAGAAGTACTGCTGTCAGGAAGGCGATGAGTGTCTGGTAGAATCCAAGCCTGTATCCAAGGTTAGAGGAACCTGAAAACAGAGGGGACAGAGTCTGGGTCTCTTCTGGTGACCAGGGGCTCGGTAGTCAAATGCCCACCGATGTTGTGTGGTTCAGGTGAGAAGAAGGGTTGTTTGACTCTGCAGACACTGGGACCAGGAGATGTCTAGGATGAACAGGATCTGGAGGTGAGCTGTCCCACGAAGGATGTCGAGGGCTGAGGGGTCGATGTCCGGCTGGAGCACCAACAAGCCTTGGCAACTGCAACCCACACGGTCAGAGGAAACAGGTTACGGTGTGGACCAGCAAGGTCCAGGGGACTCTCCAAGCAATGGAGAGTCAGGGAACATCTGGAGCAACCATGTAAGCCCAAGAATTCACAAGGTGACCCTTGATAGGACCCACAGGCCAACAGACCAGGGATCGCGAGGAGACCTCAAGTAAGTAAGTAAAGGACCAGACCACAGGATACTAGAGGAGTGGAGGCTGGAAATGTTTGGTGCAAATACTGCTCAGGGTCGGGACTACATGGAGTCAAATGTACAGGCTCAGGAATTGTCACTAAGCATATGCAACTGCAAAACCACGAGTTGCACAGGGGTTCAGGTTGCACGGTTCCCACGAGGGATACTGGTCTCAGAATTGCTGAGAGGGCAGATCGACCTTAGGGACCCACGGGAACCCACCTCTTGTGTTGCTGATTTCTTCTGAGTCCTCAGGAGCTCGGGAGAAGCAAACCAGGTAGATGCGTTTTGGTGCCTGCTTTTGCAGGGGAGTAACTCCGGTACTCCAAGGGAGATTCTTTAGTCGTGCAGTGGTGCAGATTGGGGTGTACAAAGTCTCCCTACTTCCACGGATAGAGTAAATTCACAGATACACGCACATACACTCATCATACGCTTGGGCCCATTTCACTAACATACACTCAGATTACTCTAACAACACTGAACCTGTGGAAAGAAAACCTTCTAAACACCCTGCATCTACACTTATGGTCGATAAGACCTAATTGACACTGTCTTAAGTCATGATTTAACCAATAATAATCAACAATAATCAAATGGAGTACTCAATAATTGACAAGAAATAATAACCAACACTGTATTTAAAATTATGATTCTTTATCTAAAATTAGTTCGAATGGAAAGGCAATCAAAATAAATCATTATTCTCATAGTTACCTATTCTAGCTAAATGTCATAAATGGGTCATCAGGACAGATCTCTCAATAGAAGTCTCCTAGGTCACCGTCCTCACAGCATCGATCCTCACCAACGCAAGTTCGGAAAGAAGTGGCCTCAGAATCCAAAATGCAACGAACGAACCCTCTCTAAGCTAACAATATTTATAATGAATTTAACAATAGAAGGCAACATAAAATGTTTTCGATATCCGCTGAACCGCTGAGCAAAGCGAGCAGGAAAGGATGTAGCATCGCTACATTTGGAAAATCTCCGCTCAGAAAAAATCACAAAAATAAAAAGACGGAAGCCGGAACTAAATCTTGAAATGTTTCTTTTTCATGTTCATATTTCCTCGGAACCAGCATGGTGATCATAATGTTCATTGAGGCTCCTTTGTCTTCCAAGGACATTTGGATGTCCGCCCAGAGCTGCTGTCCTCACGGAAAACTTTTAACCAGGCGAACACTGTGGTCAGATGACTCTCGACCATGTTCAGCAAGGCCTTCTCATCAGAGTTCGACTACCCAAATGCAGGCTTTAAACGGTAGCCATTTTTACTAGGCCAAAACGTATCATCTTAATTAAAAGAGACAAAAACAACGTTACCACAGCATAGTGATTAAACAGTGTTAACCCCACTAATACCCTTATGTGTATGTAATTATCTAGCCTTTGCAACACAAGAAAAGCATTAGTACATGACATTTAAAAAGCATTTTTGTGCTTTAAAATAAACAGCACTCAGCAACATTTATTAATAAAACATGCACATTTATTAGTCAACGACACAAATGCTTCCCCACGTGTAGTTTTCTCTTGTTATTTCTTATTGGTTAATTAGAACATTTACACAAAACAAATAATTAGTAATTATAAATTAATAATTTTAATTTCTTTCGACAATAGACAAACCAGAGCTTAAAAAACCCAATAGATTTTCAACAGAAAACTCTGCTCCAGCAATCCCCCCTTTGGTGATATTATCACCAAATAAACAACCCAAAAAAAAAAATCAGTAAAATTTAGTCCCAATTTTAAGGAGAAACTGGAAATGTCTTTTTCTTTTTGACAACACTAGACTCCAGACTCCCTTTCATCATCCCTCTTTGTCTCCAAATAAACACTCTCCCTCAATTCTTCTAATTCTATTTCTTGTGGATCTCTTTTTCTTTTATTTCTCCTTTCAATATTTCTTTTAATTAATTTATTTTTCCCTCCCCTGTTTTTACAACACAAACACACCAATCTTAGTATCAATAAAGCAACAATTATACAAGTCAAAGGAAACAATATCTTACCTATAATAGTACTACCTATTTTTGCAATAAAATTCTTAACAGCAACTACTTTATTAGCTATTTTAGTCCAAATATTCTCAGCTTTCAGTGGTACTAATTCTTCATGCAAATCAGTAATATTTTTGATATAGACCTTCAGGTCTTTGCTTTCGTCTGGAATGTAAGTGCAACAATGTTGAACTTTCAATATTCCACAGACCCCACCCTCCTTGGCTAATAGAATATCAAGGGCAAGTCGATTTTGCATAGACATGGCACGTACGGCAATCAATTCCGTATTCACCAAAAAAAACCTCCAGCGGTATTTGTCGATAAACGATCCACCACTGTTGACAGTTTCCGAATTCCATATGCATTCAAAGAAATTCCCACTGCTGGAATTAAAGCTCCAAAAATGTCACCCACTATTTCTGACCAAGTTTCTCTCTTAAAACGTGTTAGTAAATTAATATGTTCTACATCTTCTATTTTATCTATATGAAAAATCTTTGGAAAGACCAGGCCCACATAACACGTGCCATACCAATGGTCAGGCAACTTGTAATAAGCCTTGTTTCCACAAACATAATACACTCCTGGGAAAACTGGATCCTCTCCTCCTCTACAACCCCATCCTGTCGCAATGAAGTATGTATCATGACACTCACTAGTCCCAACAAAGTATGTATCATATTGGGATTTCCTTCTTGTAATGCACAGCTTACCCTTCTGTGGTGCATATAAAGCTAAAGTTGGACTATCTCCATTTCTCAATTCTTTGCCCATCTCAATGTCCCAAATTGTCTCACTCACTTTGTATTTCCCTGCCTTTTCATGCATGCTCAATCTCCTTTCCTCCACCATGTTTAGGAACGCTTTCTCCTCTTCTTTCAGACTGCAAGTTAAATTATTCTTAAAAATGTAATCTAATGTTAATTCTTCTCTCTCAATAAAAATCTCACCAAAAATGTTAGCTTCTTTAGCTGGATTCAGCTTTTCATTCATAGGCAATTGCCCAAAAATACTATCTTTGTTAGACATCTCATAATCTATTTTCCCTAGCAAATAAAAAACACTACTTAACACACTACAAGAAATTCCATACGTAGCTGGTAAATGGTGATAAGTAACACCCTCTGAAACGGATGCAGGTAATTGCATACAAACGTAGTAATCCCTCACTTCCATTGTCTTCACATATTCATACAATAATTTCGAAAAAACATTAGTAGAAAAATCATTAATTGACCTATCTTTATGCATGTAAGTATTACTAATTCTAGTTGAAACTACTTTTTGTGAACTTTTCTCTACATTAGTCTCATTCCTAGTATGTATTTCAAATGTACCTATTGTAACTCTAAATGTAACTAATAAAGCTAAAACACCCCATAGTAGCATTAATAATCCAGTACAGCAACAGCACATTCTACACCATCTTTTCAAGAAGGCACATCTACTTTGATTATTCTCTATGTTAGCCATTTTACTACTTTGACCGTGTCTTTTGACTTAGCCTCTACTACTCCACTACTGTATTATTCTTTATTTCTGGATTACTTCAAACAGCTGAATTTCAGACTTTTCTCCTTTTCACTTTTCTCCAAGTGATTTCTTCAGTTCACTCAATTTGGATATTCATCACTTTTCACTCCTTCTTCTTCAGCAACATCAAATTGTATCAGATCATCAACAACATCCTCTGCATCCGACTCTTCTCCAATGTCAGTCAGGATAACTTTTAAGATTCCAACAGATTTTTCCTTTTCCTCAACCACTTGTCTCAAGATCCCCTCCGGATTGTCTTGATTCACTGTTTCTTCTTCTTCTCCTCCTTCAGACAGTGCCACATAAGACCATTCCGGTGATCTGTACTTTTGGTTGGGTCTTCTAATTCTCTTTATCTCCTCGGGTTCTTTTGACTCCTTTTGCTCCTTTCTTTTTACTTCGTTTTGACTCAACACCTCATTCACTTGTTCAGCTTTCGATGAATTTGCTCTTATCAGTCTGTATCTCAGCCTCTTTACTCTGTTGTTAGACCAAAAATCTCCTCTTACAACTTTTTTCGGTCTTGTTTCTGTATTATTTCTTTCTCCAATCCAAGTTCTCTTTCTCAGAACTCGACCTTCTGATTTTTCATTCTCACTTTCATCCGATTCTATTTCAAATGCCTCTTGTTTTTCAGCAGTTTTCTTTCGCTCCACAGTCTTTTTCACCACTGTTTGAGACTTCCCTACTTCTTTCCCTCCTCGAGTCTCCGACACGCAATCTTCTTGCTGTCTACTTGTCCCTTCACCTAGCTTATCAGGAATGTTCCCTACACCTCCTCGGGGGTCTTCCGCAATCTGTCCCTCTCTATCTTCTTCTGACCCTACTTCTTCAGGTATAATCTCAAGTGGTTCTTCAATCTCCTCTTCCGATTGAGGAGTCTCTGTGGAATTACTCTTTTCTCTTCCTTTTCCTCCACTGCTTTTTGGAACTTCAGGCTCTCTTACAGAATCTGATCTCCCTTCTGAGACTCTCAATGGTTCTCTTGAAGTCTTTTCTGCTTCTTTTCCTGAACTTTGATTTTTTCTCACTGGTTCTGGGTCTTCATCATCACTGGAATCTGATTCTTCAAAATACTCCTTGCCAGTCCCATCCTTTGGGTTTGGAACTCTCAGAGTATGACTCGCATGTACCCAGTTTTTCACACCAGCACACTTCACTGCAGTTGTCGTAGTCAAAATAACTTGTCTTGGCCTTCCCCACCTTGGAACCAAGCAATTTCTTCTTCTGTGTACTTTAATCCTCACCCAGTCCCCTGGACTCAGATCATGAGCTTGCTTCTTCTCAAGTGTGGTAGCTTCTTCTCCAACCTGGTGAAACACAGAATGAACTGCGTCAGCCAGGCCTTTACAGTAATCCAAAATCATGTCATCAGTTATTGTCATCAACTTATTGACAGGCACATATGCATGTCGCATTGCGCGTCCCATCAAAATCTCGTGCGGACTCAACCCAGTAGTTCTATCTGGAGTAGATCTAATAGTCATTAGCACTAGAGGCAAGACATCAGGCCATTTCATTCCAGTGGCTAAACACATCTTACCAATCCTGTTCTTGATTGTGCCATTTATCTGCTCAACCACACCAGAAGCCTCTGGCCTGTATGCACAATGTAGCTTTTGCTGTATGCCCAATGCTTCACAAATCAAACTCATGAGCTCATTATAGAAGTGTCCACCTCTATCAGACTCAATCGTTACTGGAAACCCGTACCTAGGAATCAACTCTCTTAACAATAACTTTGCCACTGTTATTCCATCATTTCTCCTAGTCGGATAGGCCTCCACCCATCTTGAGAACAAACAGACTACCACTAGAACATACCTCAGTCTGTTCACTTGGGGCATTTCAATGAAATCTACCTGCATTCTCGTGAAAGGACCACCTTCTCTGCCTATCGTTCCCAGACTCACCACTGTCTTTTTCCCAGTGTTAAATTGCTGGCAAATCAAACATCTTTGACAGATGCTCTCTGCAATTGTCCTGAACTTTGCATTGTACCAAGTCTGTTTAAAAGACCTGATCATCGCATCCCTTCCCAAATGTCCCTGGCCATGATACATCCTTGCCATTGTCGACAGCATTGAGTTTGGCATGACTGGTCTGCCATCTCTATAGACCCAAACATGGTCCGTTTCTCTTTGGGCACAACCTGCCTTGATCCAGTCTTTCTTTTCTTCCTTTCCTGCCTCATCCTGCAACTGTTTCACTTCATCCCACGTTTCTAGGACATTAGTAAACATCACAGAACAAAAAGACATTTCTCCTTCTCGTTCCCTATTAATCGAGTGATTGTTCTTAGCACAATATTGTGCAATGTCGTTAGCAAATCTGTTGCCAACAGTCACAAAATCATCTCCTTGTCCATGAGCAGCACATTTCACAACTGCTAATTCTTTAGGCAGCTGTATCGCCTCAAGCAATTTCCCAATCACTTCAGCATTCTTTATTGGAGTCCCACTCGACGTCAAGAAACCTCTCTGTAGCCTAAGTTGGCCAAAATCATGCACAACTCCAAATCCATACTGACTATCAGTCATCACAGTCACTCTCAAATCTTTCCCAATCTCACAAGCTTTCGTCAATGCCACCAATTCTGCAACTTGTGCAGATTTCACTACTTTCAATGATGATGCTTCCATCACTTCTGAAACCTTGCACACTGCATATGCTGCACTCAGCACACCCTCATCATTCCTCAGACATGATCCATCTACAAACAGCACATGATCACTCTCAAGTAAGGGAAGATCCCTTATGTCTGGTCTCGGTTTTGTACAGTAATTCAGCACATCCAAACAATCGTGATCATCTTCTGTCTTCACACCCACATTTTCAATATCCGGCAACAATGTCGCTGGATTCACATTCACACATCTCTCCAGAGTCACATTTGATGCTCCCAGAATGACTTTCTCATATTTAGTCAGCCGACTATGTGACATGTACTGAGTTCTGCTTCTTGTCAAAAGAATTGCCACATTATGAGGTACGAATACCCTTACAGGATATCCCATTATAATTCCCTCACTCTGTTCCAGACTTCTGCATGTTGCAGCCACAGATTTCAGACAACCTGGTAAACCCACAGCTACAGGGTCAAGTGTCGATGAGAAGTACGCAATAGGCCTTCTCAGTAATCCATGCTTCTGGATTAACACTGAAAGTGCACATCCATTTCTCTCACTGCAGTACAATTCAAACTCTTTCTCATAGTCTGGCATACCCAAAGCAGGGGCTTCACACATTCTGCTCTTCAGCTCCTCAAATGCTGCCATTTGTTCTCCATCTAGTTCCAATGGATCTGTCATATCACTTTTTGTCAGCTTAATCAGTGGCTTTGCTATCAGCGAGAAATTAATTATCCACTGACGACAATAACCCACCATTCCCAGGAACATTCTCACTTCCCTCTGGGTCTTTGGGGCTTTCATTTCTCTGATAATTCTAATCCCGTCATCAGTCACTTTTCTCAGACCTTTTTCAATATTGTGTCCAAGATAATGCACCTCTTTCTTGCAAAATTGCAATTTAGCTGGAGATACCTTTAACCCTCCATTTGCCAGATGATTCAGTAAAGCTATGGTATCTACTTCACAAGCTTCACGTGTCCTTGATGCCACTAGCAAATCATCAATATATTGCACTAGTACTGAATTTTCAGGCATAATCAAACTCTCCAATGATTTTTTCAATAACTGATTGAATATCGAAGGACTCTCCGTATACCCCTGTGGGATACGACACCATGCTAAAATACGCTGGCCAAACCTAAATGCAAAAATCGGCTGGCTGTCATGATGCAATGGAATTGAAAAGAAAGCATGACACAAATCAATCACTGTGTACCACTCAGCATCATGTGGAATCTGATACAAAATCACTGACGGATTTGGCACAATAGGACAACATGCCACCACAATTTGATTAACTTTTCTCAAATCCTGTACAATCCTGAACTTCCCATTAGGCTTCTTTAGCCCCATTATCGGTGAATTACACGGACTACTCAGTAGTTCTCTCAGAACTCCCTGCTGAATCATTTTCTCAATTATAGGAGTTATTCCCTCAATTATTTCTGGTGTCATTTTGTACTGAGGAATGTTAGGATAAGTAATTCCCTCTTTCACTGAAATTTTCACAGGATCTACATTATTCATTAATCCCACATCCTCTCCAGTAAAATCCCAAACTGTCCTTTTCACTGTGTCTCTCAGCTCTTGAGGCAAATCCTCCGGATCAAACACAGCATATGCACCAATTAACTCACTCTCTCTATTTTCTAGAGTCATTCGGTACAAAACATCCTCATCTGGTGTTTCAAAAGCTATTCCATCCGGTGTACAAAAAATTGTACAGTTCATCTTACAAAGCAGATCCCTGCCTAACAGGTTCACTGGACTAGTGTCACAGACAATAAATCTGTGCATGTCTGAAAATTTCCCTATTTGTACTCTTACTGGTTCAGTAAGACGTGTCTTGATTTGTGTATTGGCTACACCAACTACTTGGATTGCTTCATCCGAGAGAGGAAGATTTCTAATATCTGTTGACCTGACAGTTGATCTTGTCGCACCTGTGTCTACTAAAAAAGTAACACCTTCTTCATTTATTTTTCCATCCACAAATGGTCCTGCCTGGTCTATTTCTAGAGTTGCACCAAGTATGCACTCTTCCTCCTCTCTTCGGCACCGTCAATAATCACCTTCAGACTCACTCCCTTCATTCTTTAACAAGTACTGCTGTACCTGGTTAGAACGCCTTGGTTTGTTTACCTGCTCATCATTGTAGAATCCCGAATCCTTATTATACTTTTGTGATCCTCTATTCTGCGGCAAGGGCGGTTTTGGCTCTTGACTCTGCTGTTTCACAACAGAAGGTTGTTGCTGCTGTCGATTATTCCCTTCGTTCTGCACCTGTTGATTTAAGGATTTACTCTCATTATTCGCTAATGGTGGATTGGTACATTCAGATCTCCAATGTCCCAGTTGGCCACAGTTGTGACACGGGAACTTTTTCTTGGCTTCCTCAAGATTCCCCTTTCCTTTCCCTGCATATCTAGGCCTATTCCCTGGATTATTTCCTGCATTATTCGCCTGTTCCACCAACTGTGCTTCCTGTCTTTCCGCAACTTTCACTTGTGCCCACATTGCTTTCTCTTTCAGCTTTCTCTGTTTTGCTTCAATTTCATCACTGAAGTATTTTGCATGTCTCAAAATCTCATCTATTTTCTTACTCTGCCAGTCCACTGTATGCTCACGAATTCTCTCACTAATCTCAGGTCTCAGGCCATATACAAATCTGTATACAAAATGACTCAAATCCTTGTCACCCAGGTGTTCATCCCCACTGAATTGTTTAAAAGCCAGTATCAGCCTCTCATAAAAAGCATGAACCGATTCTTTTGCTTCCTGATGTGTTCGATCTATTTTAACCCAGTCTGTCTCTTTTGGAGGTACTTTATTTTTCAGGTATACGATCACCTGCTCATACTTTCTCATTACCTCTGGATCTGGTGCTCCTGTTCTCTGATCTCTTGGATATTCCTCAGTAGGCCAACTTACAACTATTTTACACTCAGCCCACAAGTCTGCTGGAACAATTATATCAAACAGACTATTCAGGTCAATCCACAGCACTTTTGACAATTTCACAAACCTGTCTACCTGCCTATACCACTCGACGGGCTTTTCTCTCAGTCGAGGGAAATCATTCGTAAATGATAAAATATCCTGTCTGGTCCATGGAACATGTACATATCCTCCTCCAGGTATTTCTCTCATAGGATAAGCATCCACTGTTTTCTCTTTTTCTCTCACAGGAAATGCTGAATAAGTCCTATCCCCTGATTCTTCTCTTTTCTTGTACCACCTATCCTTCCACTTCTCAACATCACCCCATTTTCGCAATAAAGCGATCATCTCTTTAATCTGTCCTGTTCTACCAGCACCATTCAGATTCTCAATATCTTTGTCTGTGAAATCCATCCTGTAAGACTTCTGCAAAGCTTTCACTTTATCAATGTCAACTCCGTGCTCATTCGCTATTGCTCTTAATCTGTCATGTGTATTTTTAGCTCTCCAGGTGATATTTTTACACATAAATAACAATTCACCATCATGATGATTTTTTAGAATTTCTGTAGGAACTGTCCCTGCAACAAGCTCTTCTAATTCTACACGTAACCTAGCCACATCAATTGCCTGTGAATCTTTATCCCTCTTTTGAAGAACTTTCATCCATTCATTCAAATCTTCAGCTGTTATTTCAGTAGATTTTCTCACTGGAACCACTTTCTTCTCCGGTTCTAAAATCGGCATCCCTGAACAACTAGCTTCACCAGCATCCAATCTTGAATTAGACTGTATCTCTAATCCTTCACTACATGTCTCATGTCTGGATTGTCTCAAATCATCATTTTCTGTCCTTTTTCCTGAATCTCCTGAAGGACCAGCCAAACTTGTCAATCTATTCCCAACATATGGAATCACCAAATTATTTTCACCCGTCCTCTGCTTATCAAAAACAGGCATAACCGGACCTATGGTTACAGGCACCGTAACAGCTTCTAGATTCTTTGTCAGCTCTCTAATCTTTTCAGTCAACTCCGATGTAGTACTGGCTAATTCTCTCGTATTTTCGCCACCGCTTCTATTCTCTCTTTCCCTGAAAGGATTACCACTGCTTAACTCAGGTGTCACATTTTCTGTCTCAATGATACGCAATGTATCTCTTATCGGAGAAACAACTGGTGTGCTCTCTTCTGGTTCTGGTCTATATGGAGGTGGTCTTTTGTAAATCATGTCATTCAAGACTTCATCTTCATACTCATTAACTCCATATCTTCTCACTTCTGCCTCAGGAACCTTTTCTGTACCCTTCTCTTCAATTGTTCTCATAGGGTATAATCCCTCTGACATACTAGCATCTCACCATCTCTTCATTCGATCATGATGAGTTTCACGATCATGTCTCCTTCCAAACATGTACCTATAATTTCCCCCAGACCTCTGTTTTTCTCGCTCATGTACTTCCTCTTCCCATTCCACTAAAGCCTCAAACTGTGTCGGCCTCGGTCTTGGGTCAAGACATAACATCTTTTCCCGCAAATTTTTCAACATGGCCAAATTAAATGAACCATGTTCTGGAAATGCTAGAACACCGTCTTCTTTAGTATACCTAACCCAATTCTCCAACCATATACAGGTATGATACCCATATCTCGCAGCCATGAAGGATGCAGGCGTTTTCGATGGAGGTAACAATTCACCTTCTCTTGTTTTAACATCTTTATCCTTGTCGAACCAATTTTTAATCTTTCTGAACAAAGATTTTTTCTTTTTCTCCTCTTGGTAATACATTTTAGCTTTTACCAAACTTTTCTAATCCCTTCCGTAATACAACTGAATAGTACGATGTTTTATCCAATAACAGCGCGACTTACACTAACGCACCAATCCTGGAGCATCTACGTCACAAGAATAAAAGGTGACTCTTTCCAATCCTTGCGCGGCTCACACCAGCGCACCAATCTCAGCGCAAGCACTGTTCTGATCTAATATCCAATCAGAGCGCGGTCTGTTTGACGTCAGCAGTCGCTGCAGTTTCTCCTGCTCCCGTCTCCTGTCAGTCGTCTACCCCTCCTTTACAAAACTTCTCAGTAGACTTCGTGTCAGATTCTACAAAATCTATTAGTTACAACATATAAACATCTCCATTGTCTGCTTCGCTAACCAAAGAATAGTAAAGAAAAATCTATTTCACAAGAATCCCGTTGACACAGTAGCACATCCCTCTACTCTGCCCTTCTAACTTTCATTCATTAACTGTTTCCTCTAGGACTGCTCCAAAGAGTATTACAATTAACTAAATATATGAGCATTCACGCACATTCATACAAGAAAATGTAGTACATACACACAGAATCCTGCTTTTCCCGAGAACAGGGAACAATCTGCCCCACTACAGAATTATAACATACGTTAACCAAGCAGTGTTTACCTCTGCCCAGTCCTTCAGACAAGCTCAGAGAATACCTATTACTCCTCCCGCAATAAGCTTTAACGGTGAACCTTACGGATCCCTGGGACTTAAGACCAGAGTTTCACAGATAACCTTCACTACCATACACACTCCTTTTATACCAGAAGTATTTCTAATAGTAACACACAACAATGTCACTGATTCCGAACACAGACAATGTGACGCGCAACTTCAATTGTCACACGTTTTTTTCCTGCATACGTACAGGACCAACAATCCCGTCTTTCCCAAGAGCAGCATATACTTCCCTCTGCCCTACTACGGAACTGTTACCAGCTCCCAAATTCCAGAAGCACTACATAAAACTCAACATGACGACTTCAACATTTAGTATTAGTACATATACCAACATCAATCAATAATCAATAAATCAAAAGCCAATGTACAAGCAATCTAATCAGATCAAGACAATCATCAATAACCATCCTCTGCTACCAGGAAATTGGTGCAGATTGGGGTGTACAAATTCTCCCTACTTCCACGGATAGAGTAAATTCACAGATACACGCACATACACTCATCATATGCTTGGGCCCATTTCACTAACATACACTCAGATTATTCTAACAACACTGAACCTGTGGAAAGAAAACCTTCTAAACACCCTGCATCTACACTTATGGTCGATAAGACCTAATTGACACTGTCTTGAGTCATGATTTAACCAATAATAATCAACAATAATCAAATGGAGTACTCAATAATTGACAAGAAATAATAACCAACACTGTATTTAAAATTATGATTCTTTATCTAAAATTAGTTCGAATGGAAAGGCAATCAAAATAAATCATTATTCTCATAGTTACCTATTCTAGCTAAATGTCATAAATGGGTCATCAGGACAGATCTCTCAATAGAAGTCTCTTAGGTCACCGTCCTCACAGCATCGATCCTCACCAACGCAAGTTCGGAAAGAAGTGGCCTCAGAATCCAAAATGCAACGAACGAACCCTCTCTAAGCTAACAATATTTATAATGAATTTAATAATAGAAGGCAACATAAAATGTTTTCGATATCCGCTGAACCGCTGAGCAAAGCGAGCAGGAAAGGATGTAGCATCGCTACATTTGGAAAATCTCCGCTCAGAAAAAATCACAAAAATAAAAAGACGGAAGACGGAACTAAATCTTGAAATGTTTCTTTTTCATGTTCATATTTCCTCGGAACCAGCATGGTGATCATAATGTTCATTGAGGCTCCTTTGTCTTCCAAGGACATTTGGATGTCCGCCCAGAGCTGCTGTCCTCACGGAAAAATTTTAACCAGGCGAAGACTGTGGTCAGATGACTCTCGACCATGTTCAGCAAGGCCTTCTCATCAGAGTTCGACTACCCAAATGCAGGCTTTAAACGGTAGCCATTTTTACTAGGCCAAAACGTATCATCTTAATTAAAAGAGACAAAAACAACGTTACCACAGCATAGTGATTAAACAGTGTTAACCCCACTAATACCCTTATGTGTATGTAATTATCTAGCCTTTGCAACACAAGAAAAGCATTAGTACATGACATTTAAAAAGCATTTTTGTGCTTTAAAATAAACAGCACTCAGCAACATTTATTAATAAAACATGCACATTTATTAGTCAACGACACAAATGCTTCCCCACGTGTAGTTTTCTCTTGTTATTTCTTATTGGTTAATTAGAACATTTACACAAAACAAATAATTAGTAATTATAAATTAATAATTTTAATTTCTTTCGACAATAGACAAACCAGAGCTTAAAAAACCCAATAGATTTTCAACAGAAAACTCTGCTCCAGCAGTGCAGCATCGTGCAGGCAGTAAATGTACTTGGTTTCTTCCTAGCAGAATCTTGTCCAGGTAAAATCTAAAGTCCTGTAGCCGTGATTGTTATACCAATTGTTTAGTATATGGTGCGGGCACCCCCGGAGCCCGCTGGGTATTGTGCTATTTACAAATGTTCTATTGATTCAGTATTGTGAGCTTTATGTTCTAATCTCTTGTAGAGATTATAGAGATAGTTATATTAATAGATACATATTTTTATATAACTATGTGTGATTCAAATTTCATTTAGTCATTTAGGAGGTGATATTCTGGTAAAACAAGCTGGTTTACATTCCTTCAAGAATGTCCCAAACCCAGATTAACGGTCATTCCTCGACCGGAGCACCCACCCCACAATGTCGTGGCAGTCTAGCGCTGTCTTCTCACAGCCTGCTGCGGCGCTTGCAAATTGAGCCTGTGGCTTTTTCCTGTTCCCATGCCGGAGCGTGTCTCTCATCGGTTTGGGGCCACGGCCGCCTCGCACACTTTTGTTGACAATACCACTATTCTCACGCGTTTGTTATGCGTTTTCCTGATGTCTTGGTCATCGGATTGATTTGCGGATATTTGGGGAATTATCTGGTGGAGAGTCGAAACTCTCTTAGTTTGCGAGCATCTTTCTCGGCGTTCGGCCACCCCCCAAAGTTGAAACAATTTTGAACATATTTCAAAATTCTTAAATATAATGTGGAGGACAGGGACGGCTGTAAGGGGTGATGTGGAGGCCGTTTTTAACCTACGTCTATGAGACAGTAAAGGTTAAAAGTTGTATGTTTTTCTTACAATTTCTGATCCCTGACCAACAGAGAATAGAAAATAGAATTTAGAGAATTTAGGAAGCTAGTTGTATAAAGACATCTAGGCTTGGACCCTACACTATTGCCTTGTGTTCCTGCATTAAAATTGTTTAATAACTTTGTGTCCTTTACAGCAATGGCTTTTGTTGGAAGAGAAGATCTCTTTCCATAGGAAACCACTGTATTCCCAAAAGCCCTTTTTTCTGCTTCCGGCTGCATCCATTCCCAAGGCATTTTAGCACTACCTTTTATACAGTGTCGAAAGCTTGGCCCAGGTTTCACGAAAGACTCCAAATACAAGAGTGTGTATCTAGCACTTCTTGGAAAGGAGTTTTATGCATTCCTTCTATACATGTGATAGCCAGACTGGGGCCAAAATTAAATAATATGACTCAACCTTTCAATTACCATCACTTACACGATCAAGCCCCGTTCCCGCACTCGTTGCTCCGCGCCTCAGGTTACAGAACTTTGCCACTGTGCTTTGATTCAAAGAGCTATTTCGTGCACATAGAGTTCTCTTACTTTAGCCCTGTGAAACTCCGGATGCTCCAGCTCTTTGAATAAAATCACCCTTCATATCCCACTTTTCTGTAATGGTCCAATACTACGTAAGGAGGAATACCATGCCCCACTCCCCACACATGATGCCATCGACCCTCCTCATACCCCTACCTGCTGCAGCGACACTGCCCTGTATTTGCAATGTTTGTTATGGACTCGTAAAATGTTTTTATAAACGCTTCATTCCTGTCCTTATTGTTTTTACTTGTTTATTCACTCATGAGGTGTGGCTAGACAATTTATTGAGCATTTATCAGATGCTATCTCATTGCAGCCTACCATATGTTACAGATATCTGATGTTGATTTATTGCTGCGTAACCACTTGCATGGATATATCTCATGGCACTTTGTTATCATGATAGGACTGCCTATTGTTCCTTTGCATCAATGCTGACACCGTGACGTGTATGTTTTGCTTTTTTGATATACAATAAACAGAACTTAAGTAAAGAGCTATCACAAGTAAATTTCAATTTAAATTCCAAGTTCAGTCAATGTTTAGAGGTTGAGTAAGATTTTAAAACGTATGCTAAAAAAATGGTATAACAATCACGACTTCAAAAGACACAGGGGCAGATTTATGAGCCCCTTGCGCCACTTTTGCGTCACTTTTAACATTGGAAAAGTGACGCAAAAGTGGCGCAAGGGGCTCATAAATCTGCCCCACAGTGCCTAGAGCACGTAGAATCGCTGGGACCCCAAGGAACCACCCAGCGGAGGGACACAGGGAGCCCACGGAGGACGGGTGCAGTGAGGAAACACGGACGCGTGTTCCGTACAATTCTATGGGAAAGTCGCGTTTGGAAAATTAAAAAGTTAGTGAAACGCCTAAGAGGACTTCAAGCAAACCCTTTGGAACATAGGAGGTTCTCAGGCCAACCCACCAGTGATTAACGAGGTACCTGTGTTACCTATCCCAGAGGAGCCGGGTGCATTGCTGTCAAGTGGTGTCGGAAACATTGGCCTTTTTCAAAGGAGAGCTGCAAAGAAGTACTGCTGTCAGGAAGGCGATGAGTGTCTGGTAGAATCCAAGCCTGTATCCAAGGTTAGAGGAACCTGAAAGCAGAGGGGACAGAGTCTGGGTCACTTCTGGTGACCAGGGCCTCGGTAGTCAAATGCCCACCGATGTTGGGTGGTTCAGGTGAGAAGAAGGGTTGTTTGACTCTGCAGACACTGGGACCAGGAGATGTCTAGGATGAACAGGATCTGGAGGTGAGCTGTCCCACGAAGGATGTCGAGGGCTGAGGGGTCGATGTCCGGCTGGAGCACCAACAAGCCTTGGCAACTGCAACCCACACGGTCAGAGGAAACAGGTTACGGTGTGGACCAGCAAGGTCCAGGGGACTCTCCAAGCAATGGAGAGTCAGGGAACGTCTGGAGCAACCATGTAAGCCCAAGAATTCACAAGGTGACCCTTGATAGGACCCACAGGCCAACAGACCAGGGATCGCGAGGAGACCTCAAGTAAGTAAGTAAAGGACCAGACCACAGGATACTAGAGGAGTGGAGGCAGGAAATGTTTGGTGCAAATACTGCTCAGGGTCGGGACTACATGGAGTCAAATGTACAGGCTCAGGAATTGTCACTAAGCATATGCAACTGCAAAACCACGAGTTGCACAGGGGTTCAGGTTGCGCGGTTCCCACGAGGGATACTGGTCTCAGAATTGCTGAGAGGGCAGATCGACCTTATGGACCCACGGGAACCCACCTCTTGTGTTGCTGATATCTTCGGAGTCCTCAGGAGCTCGGGAGAAGCAAACCAGGTAGATGCGTTTTGGTGCCTGCTTTTGCAGGGGAGTAACTCCGGTACTCCAAGGGAGATTCTTCAGTCGTGCAGCATCGTGCAGGCAGTAAATGTACTTGGTTTCTTCCTAGCAGAATCTTGTCCAGGTAAAATCTAAAGTCCTGTAGCCATGATTGTTATACCAATTGTTTAGTATATGGTGCGGGCACCCCCAGAGCCCGCTGGGTATTGTGCTATTTAAGAATCTTCTATTGATTCAGTATTGTGTGCTTTATGTTCTAATCTCTTGTAGAGATTATAGAGATAGTTATATTAATAAATACATCTTTTTATATAACTATGTGTGGTTCAAATTTCATTTAGTCATTTAGGAGGTGATATTCTGGTAAAACAAGCTGGTTTACATTCCTTCAAGATTTAGCCTGAAGGCTGCTGTCCATAGCTACCACTAGGATAGCTTTCAATAAAGGTTATGTTTGACCTCATACATCATTGAGGGTCGTGTGGACTGGTACAAGATGCCCACTTTAATTATAAGACAGCATATACCAACTCACCTTCTCACATTGAGGATGACAGATTGTGCTTCACGCCACCGATTCAGTTTTTTAGTCTTTAGAAAAAGGCCTTAGCCTCTTTAACAGTGTAAGCGACTCCTACCTTACGGCATGGCTTTACTCTGCATCCGGCTTGAATTCTGACTCTTTCCCCATTCCCATACGATGCATGCCTTGGTCCCTTCTCATCCAACTTTTATCTTGTTCTACTCTTCTTCAGTTTGTAACTCTGTCCCATCTGGCTCGCCACCTCTCTCTTTTCTTATCAATGCGCTCATTGCCTTCACCCATCCATCTTCTGTTTTATTTTACTCACATTCAATGTATACTATTGTTCTTCTCTGATCCATGGGGGGGAGGAAGGGGCCATAACAAGGCTGTGTCCCAAACCCAGATTAACGGTCATTCCTCGACCGGAGCACCCACCCCACAATGTCGTGGCAGTCTAGCGCTGTCTTCTCACAGCCTGCTGCGGTGCTTGTAAATTGAGCCTGTGGCTTTTTCCTCTTCCCATGCCGGAGCGTGTCTCTCATCGGTTTGGGGCCACGGCCGCCTCGCACACTTTTGTTGACAATACCACTATTCTCACGCGTTTGTCATGCGTTTTCCTGATGCCTTGGTCATCCGATTGATTTGCGGATATTTGGGGAATTATCTGGTGGAGAGTCGAAACTCTCTTAGTTTGCGGGCATCTTTCTCGGCATACGGCCACCCCCCAAAGTTGAAACAATTTTGAACATATTTCAAAATTCTTAAATATAATGTGGAGGACAGGGACGGCTGTAAGGAGTGATGTGGAGGCCGTTTTTAACCTACGTCTGTGAGACAGTAAAGGTTAAAAGTTGTATGTTTTTCTTACAATTTCTGATCCCTGCCCAACAGAGAATAGAAAATAGAATTTAGAGAATTTAGGAAGCTAGTTGTATAAAGACATCTAGGATTGGACCCTACACTATTGCCTTGTGTTCCTGCATTAAAATTGTTTAATAACTTTGTGTCCTTTACAGCAATGGCTTTTGTTGGAAGAGAAGATCTCTTTCCATAGGAAACCACTGTATTCCCAAAAGCCCTTTTTTCTGCTAACCTTCCGGCTGCATCCATTCCCAAGGCATTTTAGCACTACCTTTTATACAGTGTCGAAAGCTTGGCCCAGGTTTCACGAAAGTCTCCAAATACTAGAGTGTGTATCTAGCACTTCTTGGAAAGGAGTTTTATGCATTCCTTCTATACATGTGATAGCCGGACTGGGGCCAAAATTAAATAATACGACTCAACCTTTCAATTACCATCACTTACACGATCAAGCCCCGTTCCCGCACTCGTTTCTCCGTGCCTCAGGTTACAGATCTTTGCCACTGTGCTTTGATTCAAAGAGCTATTTCGTGCACATAGAGTTCTCTTACTTTAGCCCTGTGAAACTCCGGATGCTCCAGCTCTTTGAATAAAATCACCCTTCATATCCCACTTTTCTGTAATGGTCCAATACTACGTAAAGAGGAATACCATGCCCCACTCCCCACGCATGATGACATCGACCCTCCTCATACCCTACCTGCTGCAGCGACACTGCCCTGTATTTGCAATGTTTGTTATGGATTCATAAAATGTTTTTATAAATGCTTCATTCCTGTCCTTATTGTTTTTACTTGTTTATTCAGTCATGCAGTGTAGCCAGACAATTTATTGAGCATTTATCAGATGCTATCTCATTGCAGCCTACCATAAGTTACAGATATCTGATGTTGATTTATTGCTGCGTAACCACTTGCATGGATATATCGCATGCCACTTTGTTATCCTGACAGGACTGCCTATTGTTCCTTTGCATCAATGCTGACACCGTGACGTGTATGTTTTGCTTTTTTGAAATACAATAAACAGAACTTAAGTAAAGATCTATCACAAATAAATTTAAATTTAAATTCCAAGTTCAGTCAATGTTTAGAGGTTGAGTAAGATTTTAAAACGTATGCTAAAAAAATGGTATAACAATCACGACTTCAAAAGACACAGTGCCTAGAGCACGTAGAATCGCTGGGGCCCCAAGGAACCACCCAGAGGAGGGACACAGGGAGCCTACGGAGGACGGGTGCAGTAAGGAAACACGGCCGCGTGTTCCGTACAATTCTATGGAAAAGTGGCGTTTGGAAAATTAAAAAGTTAGTGACACTCCTAAGAGGACTTCAAGCAAACCCTTTGGAACATAGGAGGTTCTCAGGCCAACCCACCAGTGAGTACCGAGGTACCTGTGTTACCTATCCCAGAGGAGCCGGGTGCTTTGCTGTCAAGTGGTGTTGGAAACCTTGGCCTTTTTCAAAGGAGAGCTGCAAAGAAGTACTGCTGTCAGGAAGGCGATGAGTGTCTGGTAGAATCCAAGCCTGTATCCAAGGTTAGAGGAACCTGAAAGCAGAGGGGACAGAGTCTGGGTCACTTCTGGTGACCAGGGCCTCGGTAGTCAAATGCCCACCGATGTTGTGTGGTTCAGGTGAGAAGAAGGGTTGTTTGACTCTGCAGACACTGGGACCAGGAGATGTCTAGGATGAACAGGATCTGGAGGTGAGCTGTCCCACGAAGGATGTCGAGGGCTGAGGGGTCGATGTCCGGCTGGAGCACCAACAAGCCTTGGCAACTGCAACCCACACGGTCAGAGGAAACAGGTTACGGTGTGGAATAGCAAGGTCCAGGGGACTCTCCAAGCAATGGAGAGTCAGGGAACGTCTGGAGCAACCATGTAAGCCCAGGAATTCACAAGGTGACCCTTGATAGGACCCACAGGCCAACAGACCAGGGATCGCGAGGAGACCTCAAGTAAGTAAGTAAAGGACCAGACCACAGGATACTAGAGGAGTGGAGGCTGGAAATGTTTGGTGCAAATACTGCTCAGGGTCGGGACTACATGGAGTCAAATGTACAGGCTCAGGAATTGTCACTAAGCATATGCAACTGCAAAACCACGAGTTGCACAGGGGTTCAGGTTGCACGGTTCCCACGAGGGATACTGGTCTCAGGATTGCTGAGAGGGCAGATCGACCTTAGGGACCCACGGGAACCCACCTCTTGTGTTGCTGATATCTTCGGAGTCCTCAGGAGCTCGGGAGAAGCAAACCAGGTAGATGCGTTTTGGTGCCTGCTTTTGCAGGGGAGTAACTCCGGTACTCCAAGGGAAATTCTGCAGTCGTGCAGCATCGTGCAGGCAGTAAATGTACTTGGTTTCTTCCTAGCAGAATCTTGTCCAGGTAAAATCTAAAGTCCTGTAGCCGTGATTGTTAAACCAATTGTTTAGTATATGGTGCGGGCTCCCCCGGAGCCCGCTGGGTATTGTGCTATTTAAGAATCTTCTCTTGATTCAGTATTGTGTGCTTTATGTTCTAATCTCTTGTAGAGATTATAGAGATAGTTATATTAATAAATACATATTTTTATATAACTATGTGTGGTTCAAATTTCATTTAGTCATTTAGGAGGTGATATTCTGGTGAAACAAGCTGGTTTACATTCCTTCAAGATTTAGCCTGAAGGCTGCTGTCCATAGCTACCACTAGGATAGCTTTCAATAAAGGTTATGTTTGACCTCACACATCATTGAGGGTCGTGTGGACTGGTACAAGATGCCCACTTTAATTAGAAGACAGCATATACCAACTCACCTTCTCACATAGAGGATGACAGATTGTGGTTCACGCCACCGATTAAGTTTTTTAGTTCTTAGAAAATAGCCTTAGCTTCTTTAACTATGTAAGCGACTCCTACCTTACGGCATGGCTTTACTCTTCATCCAGCTTGAATTCTGCCTCTTTCCCCATTCCCATACGATGCATGCCTTGGTACCTTCTCATCCAACTTCTATCTTGTTCTACTCTTCTTCAGTTTGTAACTCTGTCCCATCTGGCTTGCCACCAATCTCTTTTCTTATCAATGCGCTCATTCCCTTCACTCATCCATCTTCTGTTTTATTTTACTCATATTCAGTGTATACTATTGTTCTTCTCTGATCCATGGGGGGGGGGAGGAAGGGGCCGTAACAAGGGTGTGTCCCAAACCCAGATTAACGGTCATTCCTCGACCGCAGCACCTGTCCCACAATGTCGTGGCAGTCTAGCGCTGTCTTCTCACGGCCTGCTGCGGCGCTTGCAAATTGCGCCTGTTGCTTTTTCCTGGTCCCATGCCGGAGCGTGTCTCTCATCGGTTTGGGGCCACGGCCGCCTCGCACACTTTTGTTGACAATACCACTATTCTCACGCGTTTGTTATGAGTTTTCCTGATGCCTTGGTCATCGGATTGATTTGCGGATATTTGGGGAATTATCTGGTGGAGAGTCGAAACTCTATTCGTTTGCGGGCATCTTTCTCGGCGTACGGCCACCCCCCAAAGTTGAGACAATTTTGAACATATTTCAAAATTCTTAAATATAATGTGGAGGACAGGGACGGCTGTAAGGGGTGATGTGGAGGCCGTTTTTAACCTACGTCTATGAGACAGTAAAGGTTAAAAGTTGTATGTTTTTCTTACAATTTCTGATCCCTGCCCAACAGAGAATAGAAAATAGAATTTAGAGAATTTAGGAAGCTAGTTGTATAAAGACATCTAGGCTTGGACCCTACACTATTGCCTTGTGTTCCTGCATTAAAATTGTTTAATAACTTTGTGTCCTTTACAGCAATGGCTTTTGTTGGAAGAGAAGATCTCTTTCCATAGGAAACCACTGTATTCCCAAAAGCCCTTTTTTCTGCTTCCGGCTGCATCCATTCCCAAGGCATTTTAGCACTACCTTTTATACAGTGTCGAAAGCTTGGCCCAGGTTTCACGAAAGACTCCAAATACTAGAGTGTGTATCTAGCACTTCTTGGCCAGGAGTTTTATGCATTCCTTCTATACATGTGATAGCCGGACTGGGGCCAAAATTAAATAATATGACTCAACCTTTCAATTACCATCACTTACACGATCAAGCCCCGTTCCCGCACTCGTTTCTCCGCGCCTCAGGTTGCAGATCTTTGCCACTGTGCTTTGATTCAAAGAGCTATTTCGTGCACATAGAGTTCTCTTACTTTAGCCCTGTGAAACTCCGGATGCTCCAGCTCTTTGAATAAAATCACCCTTCATATCCCACTTTTCTGTAATGGTCCAATACTACGTAAAGGGGAATACCATGCCCCACTCCCCACACATGATGCCATCGACCCTCCTCATACCCCTACCTGCTGCAGCGACACTGCCCTGTATTTGCAATGTTTGTTATGGACTCGTAAAATGTTTTTATAAATGCTTCATTCCTGTCCTTATTGTTTTTACTTGTTTATTCACTCATGAGGTGTAGCTAGACAATTTCTTGAGCATTTATCAGATGCTATCTCATTGCAGCCTACCATATGTTACAGATATCTGATGTTGATTTATTGCTGCGTAGCCACTTGCATGGATATATCTCATGCCACTTTGTTATCCTGACAGGACTGCCTATTGTTCCTTTGCATCAATGCTGACACCGTGACGTGTATGTTTTGCTTTTTTGATATACAAGAAACAGAACTTAAGTAAAGAGCTATCACAAGTAAATTTCAATTTCAATTCCAAGTTCAGTCAATGTTTAGAGGTTGAGTAAGATTGTAAAACGTATGCTAAAAAAATGGTATAACAATCACGACTTCAAAAGACACAGTGCCTAGAGCACGTAGAATCACTGGGGCCGCAAGGAACCACCCAGAGGAGGGACACAGGGAGCCCACGGAGGACGGGTGCAGTGAAGAAACACGGACGCGTGTTCCGTACAATTCTATGGGAAAGTCGCGTTTGGAAAATTAAAAAGTTAGTGACACTCCTAAGAGGACTTCAAGCAAACCATTTGGAACATAGGAGGTTCTCAGGCCAACCCACCAGTGAGTACCGAGGTACCTGTGTTACCTATCCCAGAGGAGCCGGGTGCATTGCTGTCAAGTGGTGTCGGAAACCTTGGCCTGTTTCAAAGGAGATCTACAAAGAAGTACTGCTGTCAGGAAGGCGATGAGTGTCTGGTAGAATCCAAGCCTGTATCCAAGGTTAGAGGAACCTGAAAGCAGAGGGGACAGAGTCTGGGTCACTTCTGGTGACCAGGGGCTCGGTAGTCAAATGCCCACCGATGTTGGGTGGTTCAGGTGAGAAGAAGGGTTGTTTGACTCTGCAGACACTGGGACCAGGAGATGTCTAGGATGAACAGGATCTGGAGGTGAGCTGTCCCACGAAGGATGTCGAGGGCTGAGGGGTCGATGTCCGGCTGGAGCACCAACAAGCCTTGGCAACTGCAACCCACACGGTCAGAGGAAACAGGTTACGGTGTGGACCAGCAAGGTCCAGGGGACTCTCCAAGCAATGGAGAGTCAGGGAACGTCTGGAGCAACCATGTAAGCCCAGGAATTCACAAGGTGACCCTTGATAGGACCCACAGGCCAACAGACCAGGGATCGCGAGGAGACCTCAAGTAAGTAAGTAAAGGACCAGACCACAGGATACTAGAGGAGTGGAGGCTGGAAATGTTTGGTGCAAATACTGCTCAGGGTCGGGACTACATGGAGTCAAATGTACAGGCTCAGGAATTGTCACTAAGCATATGCAACTGCAAAACCACGAGTTGCACAGGGGTTCAGGTTGCACGGTTCCCACGAGGGATACTGGTCTCAGAATTGCTGAGAGGGCAGATTGACCTTAGGGACCCACGGGAACCCACCTCTTGTGTTGCTGATATCTTCGGAGTCCTCAGGAGCTCGGGAGAAGCAAACCAGGTAGATGCGTTTTGGTGCCTGCTTTTGCAGGGGAGTAACTCCGGTACTCCAAGGGAGATTCTTCAGTCGTGCAGCATCGTGCAGGCAGTAAATGTACTTGGTTTCTTCCTAGCAGAATCTTGTCCAGGTAAAATCTAAAGTCCTGTAGCCGTGATTGTTATACCAATTGTTTAGTATATGGTGCGGGCACCCCCGGAGCCTGCTGGGTATTGTGCTATTTAAGAATGTTCTATTGATTCAGTATTGTGTGCTTTATGTTCTAATCTCTTGTAGAGATTATAGAGATAGTTATATTAATAAATACATCTTTTTATATAACTATGTGTGGTTCAAATTTCATTTACTCATTTAGGAGGTGATATTCTGGTAAAACAAGCTGGTTTATATTCCTTCAAGATTTATCCTGAAGGCTGCTGTCCATAGCTACCACTAGGATAGCTTTCAATAAAGGTTATGTTTGACCTCATGCATCATTGAGGGTCGTGTGGACTGGTACAAGATGCCCACTTTAATTATAAGACAGCATATACCCACTCACCTTCTCACATAGAGGATGACAGATTGTGGTTCACGCCACCGATTATTAGTTCTTAGAAAAAGGCCTTAGCCTCTTTAACAGTGTAAGCGACTCCTACCTTACGGCATGGCTTTACTCTTCATCCGGCTTGAATTCTGCCTCTTTCCCCATTCCCATACGATGCATGCCTTGGTACCTTCTCATCCAACTTCTATCTTGTTCTACTCTTCTTCAGTTTGTAACTCTGTCCCATCTGGCTTGCCACCAATCTCTTTTCTTATCAATGCGCTCATTCCCTTCACTCATCCATCTTCTGTTTTATTTTACTCATATTCAGTGTATACTATTGTTCTTCTCTGATCCATGGGGGGGGAGGAAGGGGCTGTAACAAGGGTGTGTCCCAAACCCAGATTAACGGTCATTCCTCGACCGGAGCACCCACCCCACAATGTCGTGGCAGTCTAGCGCTGTCTTCTCACAGCCTGCTGCGGTGCTTGCAAATTGAGCCTGTGGCTTTTTCCTGTTCCCATGCCGGAGCGTGTCTCTCATCGGTTTGGGGCCACGGCCGCCTCGCACACTTTTGTTGACAATACCACTATTCTCACGCGTTTGTTATGCGTTTTCCTGATGCCTTGGTCATCGGATTGATTTGCAGATATTTGGGGAATTATCTGGTGGAGAGTCGAAACTCTCTTAGTTTGCGGGCATCTTTCTCGGCGTACGGCCACCCCCCAAAGTTGAGACAATTTTGAACATATTTCAAAATTCTTAAATATAATGTGGAGGACAGGGACGGCTGTAAGGGGTGATGTGGAGGCCGTTTTTAACCTACGTCTATGAGACAGTAAAGGTTAAAAGTTGTATGTTTTTCTTACAATTTCTGATCCCTGCCCAACAGAGAATAGAAAATAGAATTTAGAGAATTTAGGAAGCTAGTTGTATAAAGACATCTAGGATTGGACCCTACACTATTGCCTTGTGTTCCTGCACTAAAATTGTTTAATAACTTTGTGTCCTTTACAGCAATGGCTTTTGTTGGAAGAGAAGATCTCTTTCCATAGGAAACCACTGTATTCCCAAAAGCCCTTTTTTCTGCTAACCTTCCGGCTGCATCCATTCCCAAGGCATTTTAGCACTACCTTTTATACAGTGTCGAAAGCTTGGCCCAGGATTCACGAAAGTCTCCAAATACTAGAGTGTGTATCAAGCACTTCTTGGAAAGGAGTTTTATGCATTCCTTCTATACATGTGATAGCCGTACTGGGGCCAAAATTAAATAATATGACTCAACCTTTCAATTAACATCACTTACACGATCAAGCCCCGTTCCCGCACTCGTTTCTCCGCGCCTCAGGTTACAGATCTTTGCCACTGTGCTTTGATTCAAAGAGCTATTTCGTGCACATAGAGTTCTCTTACTTTAGCCCTGTGAAACTCCGGATGCTCCAGCTCTTTGAATAAAATCACCCTTCATATCCCACTTTTCTGTAATGGTCCAATACTACGTAAAGAGGAATACCATGCCCCACTCCCCACGCATGATGCCATCGACCCTCCTCATACCCTACCTGCTGCAGCGACACTGCCCTGTATTTGCAATGTTTGTTATGGACTCGTAAAATGTTTTTATAAATGCTTCATTCCTGTCCTTATTGTTTTTAATTGTTTATTCACTTTATTGAGCATTTATCAGATGCTATCTCATTGCAGCCTACCATATGTTACAGATATCTGATGTTGATTTATTGCTGCTTAACCACTTGCATGGATATATCTCATGCCACTTTGTTATCCTGACAGGACTGCCTATTGTTCCTTTGCATCAATGCTGACACCGTGACGTGTATGTTTTGCTTTTTTGAAATACAATAAACAGAACTTAAGTAAAGAGCTATCACAAGTAAATTTCAATTTCAATTCCAAGTTCAGTCAATGTTTAGATCTTGAGTAAGATTTTAAAACGTATGCTAAAAAAATGGTATAACAATCACAACTTCAAAAGACACAGTGCCTAGAGCACGTAGAATCGCTGGGACCCCAAGGAACCACCCAGAGGAGGGACACAGGGAGCCCACGGAGGACGGGTGCAGTGAGGAAACACGGACGCGTGTGCCGTACAATTCTATGGAAAAGTAGCGTTTGGAAAATTAAAAAGTTAGTGACACGCCTAAGAGGACTTCAATCAAACCCTTTGGAACATAGGAGGTTCTCAGGCCAACCCACCAGTGAGTACCGAGGTACCTGTGTTACCTATCCCAGAGGAGCCGGGTGCATTGCTGTCAAGTGGTGTCGGAAACCTTGGCCTTTTTCAAAGGAGAGCTGCAAAGAAGTACTGCTGTCAGGAAGGCGATGAGTGTCTGGTAGAATCCAAGCCTGTATCCAAGGTTAGAGGAACCTGAAAACAGAGGGGACAGAGTCTGGGTCACTTCTGGTGACCAGGGGCTCGGTAGTCAAATGCCCACCGATGTTGGGTGGTTCAGGTGAGAAGAAGGGTTGTTTGACTCTGCAGACACTGGGACCAGGAGATGTCTAGGATGAACAGGATCTGGAGGTGAGCTGTCCCACGAAGGATGTCGAGGGCTGAGTGGTCGATGTCCGGCTGGAGCACCAACAAGCCTTGGCAACTGCAACCCACACGGTCAGAGGAAACAGGTTACGGTGTGGAACAGCAAGGTCCAGGGGACTCTCCAAACAATGGAGAGTCATGGAACGTCTGGAGCAACCATGTAGGCCCAAGAATTCACAAGGTGACCCTTCATAGGACCCACAGGCCAACAGACCAGGGATCGCGAGGAGACCTCAAGTAAGTAAGTAAAGGACCAGACCACAGGATACTAGAGGAGTGGAGGCTGGAAATGTTTGGTGCAAATACTGCTCAGGGTCAGGACTACATGGAGTCAAATGTACAGGCTCAGGAATTGTCACTAAGCATATGCAACTGCAAAACCACGAGTTGCACAGGGGTTCAGGTTGCACGGTTCCCACGAGGGATACTGGTCTCAGAATTGCTGAGAGGGCAGATCGACCTTAGGGACCCACGGGAACCCACCTCTTGTGTTGCTGATATCTTCGGAGTCCTCAGGAGCTCGGGAGAAGCAAACCAGGTAGATGCGTTTTGGTGCCTGCTTTTGCAGGGGAGTAACTCCGGTACTCCAAGGGAAATTCTTCAGTCGTGCAGCATCGTGCAGGCAGTAAATGTACTTGGTTTCTTCCTAGCAGAATCTTGTCCAGGTAAAATCTAAAGTCCTGTAGCCGTGATTGTTAAACCAATTGTTTAGTATATGGTGCGGGCACCCCCGGAGCCCGCTGGGTATTGTGCTATTTAAGAATGTTCTATTGATTCAGTATTGTGTGCTTTATGTTCTAATCTCTTGTAGAGATTATAGAGATAGTTATATTAATAAATACATATTTTTATATAACTATGTGTGGTTCAAATTTCATTTAGTCATTTAGGAGGTGATAATCTGGTAAAACAGCTGGTTTACATTCCTTCAAGATTTAGCCTGAAGGCTGCTGTCCATAGCTACCACTAGGATAGCTTTCAATAAAGGTTATGTTTGACCTCATACATCATTGAGGGTCGTGTGGACTGGTACAAGATGCCCACTTTAATTATAAGACAGCATATACCCACTCACCTTCTCACATAGAGGATGACAGATTGTGGTTCACGCCACCGATTAAGTTTTTTAGTTCTTAGAAAAAGGCCTTAGCTTCTTTAACTGTGTAAGCGACTCCTACCTTACGGCATGGCTTTACTCTTCATCCGGCTTGAATTCTGCCTCTTTCCCCATTCCCATACGATGCATGCCTTGGTACCTTCTCATCCAACTTCTATCTTGTTCTACTCTTCTTCAGTTTGTAACTCTTTTCCCATCTGGCTTGCCACCAATCTCTTTTCTTATCAATGCGCTCATTCCCTTCACTCATCCATCTTCTGTTTTATTTTACTCATATTCAGTGTATACTATTGTTCTTTTCTGATCCATGGGAGGGGGAGGAAGGGGCCGTAACAAGGGTGTGTCCCAAACCCAGATTAACGGTCATTCCTCGACCGGAGCACCCACCCCACAATGTCGTGGCAGTCTAGCGCTGTCTTCTCACAGCCTGCTGCGGCGCTTGCAAATTGAGCCTGTGGCTTTTTCCTGTTCCCATGCCGGAGTGTGTCTCTCATCGGTTTGGGGCCACGGCCGCCTCGCACACTTTTGTTGACAATACCACTATTCTCACACGTTTGTTATGCGTTTTCCTGATGCCTTGGTCATCGGATTGATTTGCAGATATTTGGGGAACTATCTGGTGGAGAGTCAAAACTCTCTTAGTTTGCGGGCATCTTTCTCGGCGTACGGCCACCCCCCAAAGTTGAAACAATTTTGAACATATTTCAAAATTCTTAAATATAATGTGGAGGACAGGGACGGCTGTAAGGGGTGATGTGGAGGCCGTTTTTAACCTACGTCTATGAGACAGTAAAGGTTAAAAGTTGTATGTTTTTCTTACAATTTCTGATCCCTGCCCAACAGAGAATAGAAAATAGAATTTAGAGAATTTAGGAAGCTAGTTGTATAAAGACATCTAGGATTGGACCCTACACTATTGCCTTGTGTTCCTGCATTAAAATTGTTTAATAACTTTGTGTCCTTTACAGCAATGTCTTTTGTTGGAAGAGAAGATCTCTTTCCATAGGAAACCACTGTATTCCCAAAAGCCCTTTTTTCTGCTAACCTTCCGGCTGCATCCATTCCCAAGGCATTTTAGCACTACCTTTTATACAGTGTCAAAAGCTTGGCCCAGGTTTCACGAAAGACTCCAAATACTAGAGTGTGTATCTAGCACTTCTTGGCCAGGAGTTTTATGCATTCCTTCTATACATGTGATAGCCGCACTGGGGCCAAAATTAAATAATATGACTCAACCTTTCAATCCATCACTTACTCGATCAAGCCCCGTTCCCGCACTCGTTTCTCCGCGCCTCAGGTTACAGAACTTTGCCACTGTGCTTTGATTCAAAGAGCTATTTCGTGCACATAGAATTCTCTTACTTTAGCCCTGTGAAACGCCGGATGCTCCAGCTCTTTGAATAAAATCACCCTTCATATCCCACTTTTCTGTAATGGTCCAATACTACGTAAAGAGGAATACCATGCCCCACTCCCCACGCATGATGCCATCGACCCTCCTCATACCCTACCTGCTGCAGCGACACTGCCCTGTATTTGCAATGTTTGTAATGGACTCGTAAAATGTTTTTATAAATGCTTCATTCCTGTCCTTATTGTTTTTACTTGTTTATTCACTCATGAGGTGTAGCTAGACAATTTATTGAGCATTTATCAGATGCTATCTCATTGCAGCCTACCATATGTTACAGATCTCTGATGTTGATTTATTGCTGCGTAACCACTTGCATGGATATATCTCATGCCACTTTGTTATCCTGACAGGACTGCCTATTGTTCCTTTGCATCAATGCTGACACCGTGACGTGTATGTTTTGCTTTTTTGATATACAATAAACAGAACTTAAGTAAAGAGCTATCACAAGTAAACTTCAATTTAAATTCCAAGTTCAGTCAATGATTAGAGGTTGAGTAAGATTTTAAAACGTATGCTAAAAAAATGGTATAACAATCACGACTTCGAAAGACACAGTGCCTAGAGCACGTAGAATCGCTGGGACCCCAAGGAACACCCAGAGGAGGGACACAGGGAGCCCACGGAGGACGGGTGCAGTGAGGAAACACGGACGCGCGTTCCGTACAATTCTATGGGAAAGTCGCGTTTGGAAAATTAAAAAGTTAGTGACACTCCTAAGAGGACTTCAAGCAAACCCTTTGGAACATAGGAGGTTCTCAGGCCAACCCACCAGTGAGTACCGAGGTACCTGTGTTACCTATCCCAGAGGAGCCGGGTGCATTGCTGTCAAGTGGTGTCGGAAACATTGGCCTGTTTCAAAGGAGAGCTGCAAAGAAGTACTGCTGTCAGGAAGGCGATGAGTGTCTGGTAGATTCCAAGCCTGTATCCAAGGTTACAGGAACCTGAAAACAGAGGGGACAGAGTCTGGGTCACTTCTGGTGACCAGGGGCTCGGTAGTCAAATGCCCACCGATGTTGGGTGGTTCAGGTGAGAAGAAGGGTTGTTTGACTCTGCAGACACTGGGACCAGGAGATGTCTAGGATGAACAGGATCTGGAGGTGAGCTGTCCCACGAAGGATGTCGAGGGCTGAGGGGTCGATGTCCGGCTGGAGCACCAACAAGCCTTGGCAACTGCAACCCACACGGTCAGAGGAAACAGGTTACGGTGTGGACCAGCAAGATCCAGGGGACTCTCCAAGCAATGGAGAGTCAGGGAACGTCTGGAGCAACCATGTAAGCCCAAGAATTCACAAGGTGACCCTTGATAGGACCCACAGGCCAACAGACCAGGGATCGCGAGGAGACCTCAAGTAAGTAAGTAAAGGACCAGACCACAGGATACTAGAGTAGTGGAGGCTGGAAATGTTTGATGCAAATACTGCTCAGGGTCGGGACTACATGGAGTCAAATGTACAGGCTCAGGAATTGTCACTAAGCATATGCAACTGCAAAACCACGAGTTGCACAGGGGTTCAGGTTGCACGGTTCCCACGAGGGATACTGGTCTCAGAATTGCTGAGAGGGCAGATCGACCTTAGGGGCCCACGGGAACCCACCTATTGTGTTGCTGATATCTTCGGAGTCCTCAGGAGCTCGGGAGAAGCAAACCAGGTAGATGCATTTTGGTGCCTGCTTTTGCAGGGGAGTAACTCCGGTACTCCAAGGGAGATTCTTCAGTCGTGCAGCATCGTGCAGGCAGTAAATGTACTTGGTTTCTTCCTAGCAGAATCTTGTCCAGGTAAAATCTAAAGTCCTGTAGCCGTGATTGTTATACCAATTGTTTAGTATATGGTGCGGGCACCCCCGGAGCCCGCTGGGTATTGTGCTATTTAAGAATCTTCTATTGATTCAGTATTGTGTGCTTTATGTTCTAATCTCTTGTAGAGATTATAGAGATAATTATATTAATAAATACATATTTTTATATAACTATGTGTGGTTCAAATTTCATTTAGTCATTTAGGAGGTGATATTCTGGTAAAACAAGCTGGTTTACATTCCTTCAAGATTTAGCCTGAAGGCTGCTCTCCATAGCTACCACTAGGATAGCTTTCAATAAAGGTTATGTTTGACCTCATACATCATTGAGGGTCGTGTGGACTGGTACAAGATGCCCACTTTAATTATAAAACAGCATATACCCACTCACCTTCTCACATAGAGGATGACAGATTGTGGTTCACGCCACCGATTGAGTTTTTTAGTTCTTAGAAAAAGGCCTTAGCTTCTTTAACTGTGTAAGCGACTCCTACCTTACAGCATGGCTTTACTCTTCATCCGGCTTGAATTCTGCCTCTTTCCCCATTCCCATACGATGCATGCCTTGGTACCTTCTCATCCAACTTCTATCTTGTTCTACTCTTCTTCAGTTTGTAACTCTGTCCCATCTGGCTTGCCACCAATCTCTTTTCTTATCAATGCGCTCATTCCCTTCACTCATCCATCTTCTGTTTTATTTTACTCATATTCAGTGTATACTATTGTTCTTCTCTGATCCATGGGGGGGGAGGAAGGGGCCGTAACAAGGGTGTGTCCCAAACCCAGATTAACGGTCATTCCTCGACCGGAGCACCCACCCCACAATGTCGTGGCAGTCTAGCGCTGTCTTCTCACAGCCTGCTGCGGCGCTTGCAAATTGAGCCTGTGGCTTTTTCCTGTTCCCATGCCGGAGCGTGTCTCTCATCGGTTTGGGGCCACGGGCGCCTCGCACACTTTTGTTGACAATACCACTATTCTCACGCGTTTGTTATGCATTTTCCTGATGCCTTGGTCATCGGATTGATTTGCGGATATTTGGGGAATTATCTGGTGGAGAGTCGAAACTCTCTTAGTTTGCGGGCATCTTTCTCGGCGTACGGCCACCCCCCAAAGTTGAAACAATTTTGAACATATTTCAAAATTCTTAAATATAATGTGGAGGACAGGGACAGCTGTAAGGGGTGATGTGGAGGCCGTTTTTAACCTACGTCTATGAGACAGTAAATGTTAAAAGTTGTATGTTTTTCTTACAATTTCTGATCCCTGACCAACAGAGAATAGAAAATAGAATTTAGAGAATTTAGGAAGCTAGTTGTATGAAGACATCTAGGCTTGGACCCTACACTATTGCCTTGTGTTCCTGCATTAAAATTGTTTAATAACTTTGTGTCCTTTACAGCAATGGCTTTTGTTGGAAGAGAAGATCTCTTTCCATAGGAAACCACTGTATTCCCAAAAGCCCTTTTTTCTGCTTCCGGCTGCATCCATTCCCAAGGCATTTTAGCACTACCTTTTATACAGTGTCGAAAGCTTGGCCCAGGTTTCACGAAAGACACCAAATACTAGAGTGTGTATCTAGCACTTCTTGGCCATGAGTTTTATGCATTCCTTCTATACATGTGATAGCCGGACTGGGGCCAAAATTAAATAATATGACTCAACCTTTCAATTACCATCACTTACACGATCAAGCCCCGTTCCCGCACTCATTTCTCCGCGCCTCAGGTTACAGATCTTTGCCACTGTGCTTTGATTCAAAGAGCTATTTCGTGCACATAGAGTTCTCTTACTTTAGCCCTGTGAAACTCCGGATGCTCCAGCTCTTTGAATAAAATCACCCTTCATATCCCACTTTTCTGTAATGGTCCAATACTACGTAAAGAGGAATACCATGCCCCACTCCCCACGCATGATGCCATCGACCCTCCTCATACCCTACCTGCTGCAGCAACACTGCCCTGTATTTGCAATGTTTGTTATGGACTCGTAAAATGTTTTTATAAATGCTTCATTCCTGTCCTTATTGTTTTTACTTGTTTATTCACTCATGAGGTGTAGCTAGACAATTTATTGAGCATTTATCAGATGCTATCTCATTGCAGCCTACCATATGTTACAGATATCTGATGTTGATTTATTGCTGCGTAACCACTTGCATGGACATATCTCATGCCACTTTGTTATCCTGACAGGACTGCCTATTGTCCCTTTGCATCAATGCTGACACCGTGACGTGTATGTTTTGCTTTTTTGATATACAATAAACAGAACTTAAGTAAAGAGCTATCACAAGTAAATTTCAATTTAAATTCCAAGTTCAGTCAATGTTTAGAGGTTGAGTAAGATTTTAAAACGTATGCTAAAAAAATGGTATAACAATCACGACTTCAAAAGACACAGTGCCTAGAGCACGTAGAATCGCTGGGACCCCAAGGAACCACCCAGAGGAGGGACACAGGGAGCCCACGGAGGACGGGTGCAGTGAGGAAACACGGACGCGTGTTCCGTACAATTCTATGGGAAAGTCGCGTTTGGAAAATTAAAAAGTTAGTGACACGCCTAAGAGGACTTCAATCAAACCCTTTGGAACATAGGAGGTTCTCAGGCCAACCCACCAGTGAGTACCGAGGTACCTGTGTTACCTATCCCAGAGGAGCCGGGTGCATTGCTATCAAGTGGTGTCGGAAACCTTGGCCTGTTACAAAGGAGAGCTGCAAAGAAGTACTGCTGTCAGGAAGGCGATGACTGTCTGGTAGAATCCAAGCCTCTATCCAAGGTTAGAGGAACATGAAAGCAGAGGGGACAGAGTCTGGGTCACTTCTGGTGACCAGGGGCTCCGTAGTCAAATGCCCACCGATGTTGTGTGGTTCAGGTGAGAAGAAGGGTTGTTTGACTCTGCAGACACTGGGACCAGGAGATGTCTAGGATGAACAGGATCTGGAGGTGAGCTGTCCCACGAAGGATGTCGAGGGCTGAGGGGTCGATGTCCGGCTGGAGCACCAACAAGCCTTGGCAACTGCAACCCACACGGTCAGAGGAAACAGGTTACGGTGTGGAACAGCAAGGTCCAGGGGACTCTCCAAACAATGGAGAGTCAGGGAACGTCTGGAGCAACAATGTAAGCCCAAGAATTCACAAGGTGACCCTTGATAGGACCCACAGGCCAACAGACCAGGGATCGCGAGGAGACCTCAAGTAAGTAATTAAAGGACCAGACCACAGGATACCAGAGGAGTGGAGGCTGGAAATGTTTGGTGCAAATACTGCTCAGGGTCGGGACTACATGGAGTCAAATGTACAGGCTCAGGAATTGTCACTAAGCATATGCAACTGCAAAACCACGAGTTGCACAGGAGTTCAGGTTGCACGGTTCCCACGAGGGATACTGGTCTCAGAATTGCTGAGAGGGCAGATCGACCTTAGGGACCCACGGGAACCCACCTCTGGTGTTGCTGATATCTTCGGAGTCCTCAGGAGCTCGGGAGAAGCAAACCAGGTAGATGCGTTTTGGTGCCTGCTTTTGCAGGGGAGTAACTCCGGTACTCCAAGGGACATTCTTCAGTCTTGCAGCATCGTGCAGGCAGTAAATGTACTTGGTTTCTTCCTAGCAGAATCTTGTCCAGGTAAAATCTAAAGTCCTGTAGCCGTGATTGTTAAACCAATTGTTTAGTATATGGTGCGTGCACCCCCGGAGCCCGCTGGGTATTGTGCTATTTAAGAATGTTCTATTGATTCAGTATTGTGTGCTTTATGTTCTAATCTCTGGTAGACATTATAGAGATAGTTATATTAATAAATACATATTTTTATATAACTATGTGTGGTTCAAATTTAATTTAGTCATTTAGGAGGTGATATTCTGGTAAAACAGCTGGTTTACATTCCTTCAAGATTTAGCCTGAAGGCTGCTGTCCATAGCTACCACTAGGATAGCTTTCAATAAAGGTTATGTTTGACCTCATGCATCATTGAGGGTCGTGTGGACTGGTACAAGATGCCCACTTTAATTATAAGACAGCATATACCCACTCACCTTCTCCCATAGAGGATGACAGATTGTGGTTCACGCCACCGATTAAGTTTTTTAGTTCTTAGAAAAAGGCCTTAGCTTCTTTAACTGTGTAAGCGACTCCTACCTTACGGCATGGCTTTACTCTTCATCCGGCTTGAATTCTGCCTCTTTCCCCATTCCCATACGATGCATGCCTTGGTACCTTCTCATCCAACTTCTATCTTGTTCTACTCTTCTTCAGTTTGTAACTCTGTCCCATCTGGCTTGCCACCAATCTCTTTTCTTATCAATGCGCTCATTCCCTTCACTCATCCATCTTCTGTTTTATTTTACTCATATTCAGTGTATACTATTGTTCTTCTCTGATCCATGGGGGGGGGGGAGGAAGGGGCTGTAACAAGGGTGTGTCCCAAACCCAGATTAAGGGTCATTCCTCGACCGGAGCACCCACCCCACAATGTCGTGGCAGTCTAGCGCTGTCTTCTCACAGCCTGCTGCGGTGCTTGCAAATTGAGCCTGTGGCTTTTTCCTGTTCATATGCCGGAGCGTGTCTCTCATCGGTTTGGGGCCACGGCCGCCTCGCACACTTTTGTTGACAATACCACTATTCTCACGCGTTTGTTATGCGTTTTGATGATGCCTTGGTCATCGGATTGATTTCCGGATATTTGAGGAATTATCTGGTAGAGAGTCGAAACTCTCTTAGTTTGCGGGCATCTTTCTCGACGTACGGCCACTCCCCAAAGTTGAAACAATTTTGAACATATTTCAAAATTCTTAAATATAATGTGGAGGACAGGGACGGCTGTAAGGGGTGATGTGGAGGCCGTTTTTAACCAACGTCTATGAGACAGTAAAGGTTAAAAGTTGTATGTTTTTCTTACAATTTCTGATCCCTGCCCAACAGAGAATAGAAAATAGAATTTAGAGAATTTAGGAAGCTAGTTGTATAAAGACATCTAGGATTGGACCCTACACTATTGCCTTGTGTTCCTGCATTAAAATTGTTTAATAACTGTGTGTCCTTTACAGCAATGGCTTTTGTTGGAAGAGAAGATCTCTTTCCATAGGAAACCACTGTATTCCCAAAAGCCCTTTTTTCTGCTAACCTTCCGGCTGCATCCATTCCCAAGGCATTTTAGCACTACCTTTTATACAGTGTCGAAAGCTTGGCCCAGGTTTCACGAAAGACTCCAAATACTAGAGTGTGTATCTAGCACTTCTTGGAAAGGAGTTTTATGCATTCCTTCTATACATGTGCTAGCCGGACTGGGGCCAAAATTAAATAATATGACTCAACCTTTCAATTACCATCACTTACACCATCAAGCCCCGTTCCCGCACTCGTTTCTCCGCGCCTCAGGTTACAGATCTTTGCCACTGTGCTTTGATTCAAAGAGCTATTTCGTGCACATAGAGTTCTCTTACTTTAGCCCTGTGAAACTCCGGATGCTCCAGCTCTTTGAATAAAATCACCCTTCATATCCCACTTTTCTGTAATGGTCCAATACTACGTAAAGAGGAATACCATGCCCCACTCCCCTCGCATGATGCCATCGACCCTCCTCATACCCTACCTGCTGCAGCGACACTGCCCTGTATTTGCAATGTTTGTTATGGACTCATAAATTTTTTTTATAAATGCTTCATTCCTGTCCTTATTGTTTTTAATTGTTTATTCACTCATGAGGTGTAGCTAGACAATTTATTGAGCATTTATCAGATGCTGTCTTATTGCAGCCTACCATATGTTACAGATATCTGATGTTGATTTATTGCTGCGTAACCACTTGCATGGATATATCTCATGCCACTTTGTTATCCTGACAGGACTGCCTATTGTTCCTTTGCATCAATGCTGACACCGTGACGTGTATGTTTTGCTTTTTTGAAATACAATAAACAGAACTTAAGTAAAGAGCTATCACAAGTAAATTTCAATTTAAATTCCAAGTTCAGTCAATGTTTAGAGGTTGAGTAAGATTTTAAAACGTATGCTAAAAAAATGGTATAACAATCACGACTTCAAAAGACACAGTGCCTAGAGCACGTAGAATCGCTGGGACCCCAAGGAACCACCCAGAGGAGGGACACAGGGAGCCCACGGAGGACGGGTGCAGTGAGGAAACACGGACGCGTGTGCCGTACAATTCTATGGAAAAGTAGCGTTTGGAAAATTAAAAAGTTAGTGACACTCCTAAGAGGACTTCAAGCAAACCCTTTGGAACATAGGAGGTTCTCAGGCCAACCCACCAGTGAGTACCGAGGTACCTGTGTTACCTATCCCAGAGGAGCCGGGTGCATTGCTGTCAAGTGGTGTCGGAAACCTTGGCCTGTTTCAAAGGAGAGCTGCAAAGAAGTACTGCTGTATGGAAGGCGATGAGTGTCTGGTAGAATCCAAGCCTGTATCCAAGGTTAGAGGAAGCTGAAAGCAGAGGGGACAGAGTCTGGGTCACTTCTGGTGACCAGGGCCTCAGTAGTCAAATGCCCACCGATGTTGTGTGGTTCAGGTGAGAAGAAGGGTTGTTTGACTCTGCAGACACTGGGACCAGGAGATGTCTAGGATGAACAGGATCTGGAGGTGAGCTGTCCCACGAAGGATGTCGAGGGCTGAGGGGTCGATGTCCGGCTGGAGCACCAACAAGCCTTGGCAACTGCAACCCACACAGTCAGAGGAAACAGGTTACGGTGTGGACCAGCAAGGTCCAGGGGACTCTCCAAGCAATGGAGAGTCAGGGAACGTCTGGAGCAACCATGTAAGCCCAAGAATTCACAAGGTGACCCTTGATAGGACCCACAGGCCAACAGACCAGGGATCGCGAGGAGACCTCAAGTAAGTAAGTAAAGGACCAGACCACAGGATACTAGAGGAGTGGAGGCTGGAAATGTTTGGTGCAAATACTGCTCAGGGTCGGGACTACATGGAGTCAAATGTACAGGCTCAGGAATTGTCACTAAGCATATGCAACTGCAAAACCACGAGTTGCACAGGGGTTCAGGTTGCACGGTTCCCACAAGGGATACTGGTCTCAGAATTGCTGAGAGGGCAGATCGACCTTAGGATGAGTTTAGTGTGTCCGGGCAAGAGTCTGGATTTTTTATGGTTGATTATGATAAAATATCCAATTGATGCAAGTATATCAAGCGATACTGGTGAGAAGTTTGTGCTTTTATTTGTTTATCAGAAAAGAGCAAGGATGGCACAGCCAACACGTGTTTCGCCCTCTAACCGGCCATCAGGCCTAGGGCTTCTTCAGGGCGGGAGGTCAGGTAATGGGATATCAGAATGATTGTAAGGGTTTGTCAACCCGAAGATTCTATTGTCTTGGCTAATGCCAGGTGCCGAAGGGTTTCTCAGATCGTGGCGCGATCTGAGAAACCCTTCGGCACCTGGCATTAGCCAAGACAATAGAATCTTCGGGTTGACAAACCCTTACAATCATTCTGATATCCCATTACCTGACCTCCCGCCCTGAAGAAGCCCTAGGCCTGATGGCCGGTTAGAGGGCGAAACACGTGTTGGCTGTGCCATCCTTGCTCTTTTCTGATAAACAAATAAAAGCACAAACTTCTCACCAGTATCGCTTGATATACTTGCATCAATTGGATATTTTATCATAATCAACCATAAAAAATCCAGACTCTTGCCCGGACACACTAAACTCATCCTACTTCATTTTAGGGGGATAGGGGTTTCTCCCCCTGTCTCTGGGCCAGAAAAATAAGAAGAAAATACACGCTTATTATATGATGAGTAAGGGATGTGGATCTTTTTCCCCTCACCTAAAACGCAACAGATCGACCTTAGGGACCCACGGGAACCCACCTCTTGTGTTGCTGATATCTTCGGAGTCCTCAGGAGCTCGGGAGAAGCAAACCAGGTAGATGCGTTTTGGTGCCTGCTTTTGCAGGGGAGTAACTCCGGTACTCCCAGGGAGATTCTTCAGCCGTGCAGCATCGTGCAGGCAGTAAATGTACTTGGTTTCTTCCTAGCAGAATCTTGTCCAGGTAAAATCTAAAGTCCTGTAGCCGTGATTGTTATACCAATTGTTTAGTATATGGTGCGTGCACCCCCGGAGCCCGCTGGGTATTGTGCTATTTAAGAATGTTCTATTGATTCAGTATTGTGTGCTTTATGTTCTAATCTCTTGTAGAGATTATAGAGATAGTTATATTAATAAATACATATTTTTATATAACTATGTGTGGTTCAAATTTCATTTAGTCATTTAGGAGGTGATATTCTGGTAAAACAAGCTGGTTTACATTCCTTCAAGATTTAGCCTGAAGGCTGCTGTCCATAGCTACCACTAGGATAGCTTTCAATAAAGGTTATATTTGACCTCATGCATCATTGAGGGTCGTGTGGACTGGTACAAGATGCCCACTTTAATTATAAGACAGCATATACCCACTCACCTTCTCACATAGAGGATGACAGATTGTGGTTCACGCCACCGATTAAGTTTTTTAGTTCTTAGAAAAAGGCCTTAGCTTCTTTAACTGTATAAGTGACTCCTACCTTACGGCATGGCTTTACTCTTCATCCGGCTTGAATTCTGCCTCTTTCCCCATTCCCATACGATGCATGCCTTGGTACCTTCTCATCCAACTTCTATCTTGTTCTACTCTTCTTCAGTTTGTAACTCTGTCCCATCTGGCTTGCCACCAATCTCTTTTCTCATCAATGCGCTCATCCCCTTCACTCATCCATCTTCTGTTTTATTTTACTCATATTCAGTGTATACGATTGTTCTTCTCTGATCCATGGGGGGGGAGGAAGGGGCTGTAACAAGGGTGTGTCCCAAACCCAGATTAAGGGTCATTCCTCGACCGGAGCACCCACCCCACAATGTCGTGGCAGTCTAGCGCTGTCTTCTCACAGCCTGCTGCGGTGCTTGCAAATTGAGCCCGTGGCTTTTTCCTGGTCCCATGCCGGAGCGTGTCTCTCATCGGTTTGGGGCCACGGCCGCCTCGCACACTTTTGTTGACAATACCACTATTCTCACGCGTTTGTTATGCGTTTTCCTGATGCCTTGGTCATCGGATTGATTTGCAGATATTTGGGGAATTATCTGGTGGAGAGTCGAAACTCTCTTAGTTTGCGGGCATCTTTCTCGACGTACGGCCACCCCCCAAAGTTGAAACAATTTTGAACATATTTCAAAATTCTTAAATATAATTTGGAGGACAGGGACGGCTGTAAGGGGTGATGTGGAGGCCGTTTTTAACCTACGTCTATGAGACAGTAAAGGTTAAAAGTTGTATGTTTTTCTTACAATTTCTGATCCCTGCCCAACAGAGAATAGAAAATAGAATTTAGAGAATTTAGGAAGCTAGTTGTATAAAGACATCTAGGATTGGACCCTACACTATTGCCTTGTGTTCCTGCATTAAAATTGTTTAATAACTTTGTGTCCTTTACAGCAATGGCTTTTTTTGGAAGAGAAGATCTCTTTCCATAGGAAACCACTGTATTCCCAAAAGCCCTTTTTTCTGCTAACCTTCCGGCTGCATCCATTCCCAAGGCATTTTAGCACTACCTTTTATACAGTGTCGAAAGCTTGGCCCAGGTTTCACGAAAGTCTCCAAATACTAGAGTGTGTATCTAGCACTTCTTGGAAAGGAGTTTTATGCATTCCTTCTATACATGTGATAGCCGGACTGGGGCCAAAATTAAATAATATGACTCAACCTTTCAATTACCATCACTTACACGATCAAGCCCCATTCCCGCACTCGTTTCTCCGCGCCTCAGGTTACAGATCTTTGCCACTGTGCTTTGATTCAAAGAGCTATTTCGTGCACATAGAGTTCTCTTACTTTAGCCCTGTGAAACTCCGGATGCTCCAGCTCTTTGAATAAAATCACCCTTCATATCCCACTTTTCTGTAATGGTCCAATACTACGTAAAGAGGAATACCATGCCCCACTCCCCACGCATGATGCCATCGACCCTTCTCATACCCTACCTGCTGCAGCGACACTGCCCTGTATTTGCAATGTTTGTTATGGACTCGTAAAATGTTTTTATAAATGCTTCATTCCTGTCCTTATTGTTTTTAATTGTTTATTCAGTCATGTGGTGTAGCTAGACAATTTATTGAGCATTTATCAGATGCTATCTCATTGCAGCCTACCATATGTTACAGATATCTGATGTTGATTTATTGCTGCGTAACCACTTGCATGGATATATCTCATGCCACTTTGTTATCCTGACAGGACTGCCTATTGTTCCTTTGCATCAATGCTGACACCGTGACGTGTATGTTTTGCTTTTTTGATATACAATGAACAGAACTTAAGTAAAGAGCTATCACAAGTAAATTTCAATTTAAATTCCAAGTTCAGTCAATGTTTAGAGGTTGAGTAAGATTTTAAAACGTATGCTAAAAAAATAGTATAACAATCCCGACTTCAAAAGACACAGTGCCTAGAGCACGTAGAATCGCTGGGACCCCAGGGAACACCCATAGGAGGGACACAGGGAGCCCACTGAGGACGGGTGCAGTGAGGAAACACGGACGCGTGTTCCGTACAATTCTATGGGAAAGTCACGTTTCGAAAATTAAAAATTACAACGATAGACCTCCTTTTTTAGGGAGAGGCCAGACTACCAACAGATCAAGACGAAAAGGAGTCACCTGGTCAGACCAACAGCGCCAAGTCCACACAAGGAGCATGACAGGCGCCAAACCAGGGACAAGCACAACAATTTAATTTTCAACCTTACTGATGTAACACTTACCAAAGAACAAGAAAATATTCTTAACAAAGGCCTTAGCTATGTTCCCACACCACCCTTAGATATCTTCAGACTCCAGTGCGAAATGGCCGAGTTCTGCAGGAAAATCAAGCTGAGAGCTTTTTTCAACAAACAAGATGAAGTACCCAGAGACGGCGACACCACACTGCGCCGCAAATCCAACTTTTGCCCACTGAATCACCAGATTCCAATTGAAATACTAGCCTTTGAACAGGCACTAATGAAAGAAGTGGGTGATCTAAAGGATCAAACAACAAAAAAACCCTTCATGAATATCACCAACTCTGAGCAAAAAGCATTAGACACACTACGACAGGATGAAGAACTTGTGATCAAACCTGCGGATAAAGGAGGTGGTATCGTATTACTAAGTAAAGAAGGGTACCACCAGCAATGCACAGAACTGCTGTCTGACGAGAAATTCTATCAAGTCATCCACACAGATCCAACTCCACGCCTCCAAAACACCATCGCAATCATGGTCCATGAGGCTGAGACCAACAACTGGATCTCAAAAACTGAAGCAGACTTCCTTATAACAAAAACACCACGGATGCCCTACTTCTATTCTTTACCAAAGATCCATAAAGAACGACGACCACCACCTGGACGCCCAATAGTCTCTGGAATTGGTTCCCTCTTAGAACCTTTATCACAATTCGCAGATTACTATCTAAGACCATTAGTGCAAAAAACTCCAACATATCTCAAAGACACGAAACATCTCCTCAATCTCCTACAGAACTTACAATACTCAGAAGACAACATGCTACTAGTGGGGCTGGATGTAGAAAGCTTATATACCAGCCTCCCACAACAAAAAACTTTGGAAACCCTAGAAACACTACTCTTCAACCTACAATGGGAACATAGAACACCGAGACACTTCGTGCTCGAATGCTGTAGGTTAGCACTCACAGAAAACCACTTCGAATACGATAAAGTGTTGTACAAACAGTGCCATGGTACTTCCATGGGAAGTACCTTTGCGCCGAGCGTAGCGGGCCTCTATGTCATTGACTTTGAGACCACCCATATCAATGACCCTACCAATCCCTTCTTAAGTCACATCTTTTTTTGGAAGCGTTATATAGACGATGTACTCATGATATGGGAAGGAGATAGTGAAACCCCGGGCATTTTTCACCAATGGCTCAACACCAGAGATGAGTGTTTGAAATTCACATATACAGCTAACTCTAAAACACTGGATTTCCTCGAAGTTACCATCTTCATCGAAGGAGACAAGATACAGACTAAGACCTACTTCAAACCAACGGCCAAGAACAGCTTGTTATCATACAAAAGCTTCCATCCACGTCCACTGAGGGAGAACCTTCCCTATGGACAATTCCTGAGACTCAAGGAACTGTAGTAATACCACAGATTACAAAAATCAAGCAGAAGACCTCAGTGAGAAATTACAAATCAGAGACTATCCCATGAATATAATTAAAAAATGCCAGAAGAGGGCAAGGAACCAACCCAGAGAGACCCTACTAGAAACAACGATCAAAGAACCATCAACGGACTTAATGACGTGTGTGAGTACCTACAGTCCAGTGACAAATGATGTAAAAAAGATCATCAACAAGAACTGGCGAATTCTGACTTCAGGAAAACTAAAATGGCCAAAACCAAGGTTCTCTAATAAAAGGACAAAAAATCTCAAAGATATACTCATACATACGAGACCCCTGGAAAAACCAACTATGAAGATACAACAGGAACTCTGGCACAATATACCTGTTATGGGACATTTTCCATGTGGGTCATGCTCAGTCTGCCACCTAACAACGGCAACGAAGAACCTACAGTTATTACCCAATCTAAAATGGACCATGAGAACTCACACAAACTGCAACACCACCCACGTCATTTATATGATCACCTGCCCATGTGGCCTGCGATACATCGGAATGACCTGCAGGAAAGTAAAACAGAGACTCTGCGAACATCGCAGTAATATCAAGTGCAAGAAGAGCACCACCAAGATGAGTAACCACTTTCTGGAACTGGGACACACCGTCAATGACCTCCGTTGGGTGATTCTTGAAACCCTAACCTTCAAGAATGACCGCGCCGAAAGAGTACTGTTCGAAAAAGAACAAAGATGGGTCCACCGGTTATGTACCAACACACAGGGTCTGAACGACGACATACCCTGGTTGAGCGTCTTGAGAGAGTGAGAATTTTGTCACAATATAACTTTATTGACAATCTTATTGACAAACTACACATTAAACTCTCACGGAGTCACCTCCTACCTAGACACACCCTCTATGCCAGATAATGTTACTAACATCAACTGAGACCCTCTACGAATCACTGAACTACCCCTTGTCTTATAGATCTATGAAGAGATAACACATGACACAGTGGCATAATACCTTATCCATCATATGATCTAGCGTGCGCTGTCAACAAATACACAAGAGACACTGATCTAGGACTCTACCCACAACGATATGGTCAAAATGAGGTAACACACCCCCACACCGGATTTAACCTCCTTTGCCAAAACTTCAACCCTTTTAGAAAAACGAGGCACTTCTTTTTTTAAAAAACTAGGCACTTTTTACTCCACATCGTAATGTCTGGTCAGTCCACCTTTTATCTCTATGCCCTGTTCACCCCTTATAACGTCAGCGCCGAGACTCCCCGCCCAGTACCGGGTCACCGAGGGCAGAGTCAGCACAGAACTGAAGTTCGGCGCCGAAGAGGTCAGCGAGACGACGCTTTACACCACGGAGCAACCGTAACGTATTACAAAAAATTATACCTGTTAAATTTTCCCTCCCTTTTATCTCTTTTTATGTTTAAAGAGCGCTTGCGACCGCCCAAACAAACCCGCTGTTGCCCGCAATCAAGGGAAACAGGTCCGGTCTTTTTCGTTGTTTCAGGCATTTTGTAGACGCTTCAGAGTACCGCGTTTTATGTTTCTCTCCAGTCCTATTTGCATAAATCCTCAACAGTTGACGCTCATGCTAAAAAGCTGAAGTTTCATGTTATTTACTTTGTACAAACCTTTTTTTCAAGCACCTAATGTTCAGAGTCTTCTAACAACATTTGTGTGATGTATTTATTAATTAGTTATGAGCACGCTGAAATTCCCGTGTGACACTATACTTACCTAGCTACCCCGTACAGCCTCCTTTGTAGCACCGTAACAACTCGAGTTTGCCTGACATACAACTTGTGCCATACAAAGAACCGTGAACAGGCACGATAGAGCGTACTTTTGCGATCTCATAAGACTCAGAGTTGTGTGACAGTAACACGTGCAATGTATAGAATAAGTTCCCCTGTGACACAACACCTCTGTATAAGAAACTATTTACATGGGTTGCTCTGCATATATATTCTCTAACATCCATATGTTGAATTAGCATGTTGTCCCATATTGTGGGGACTATCACCTTAACTTCAGATTAACTCATGCCACCCACTTTTTCATCACGTACTTTTTTATCACGTACAACATCTGACCTAAACCTTACTGTGTGCTGTCTTGTTTACGCTTCCAATACAACAGAATAGCACTACTGTTACAACCACTAAGTGCATAACGTATGACAGGATGGAATGTCTTTACTCTTACTAGTACTGAAAGGAGGGACGAATTTTGCCATAGAGAGTGTAGAAACCTCAGCGTTTCACCTCAAAACATAAGAATTGCCATTTTTTAGTTGTTATAGATGTAAATACATCTAAGGTAAAATTAGCAATGTTCTTTTTGCCTGCTTCTTATTTTAACTTTTACCTTTAATTTTTACTTTTCACTTTGTTCTAATAAGGTCTGTTTTCTTTCCCCATCACAACCTTCCTTCCAATACTGTTCGGAACAATAAACTATAGGTTCTATGGAACAGTTACTTTCTGGGACCAATTAACCCAAATATTTTCACCATAGAGGCCTTGTGAATATACAGGTCTCTCACCACCTAGGTCCTGAAGAAAGCCCACCTGACCCCCCGGGGCAGAACAAGGGCTGAAACATGTCGACCTTTTTATGGACACCCCTTTTCTAGCATGCACAGGGTCCTAACTCACCCATAAGTGCACACCAATGACCTACGAATCCCCCAACATCCAGTACGATTAAAAAGTTTTTTTACTGGCACTGTGGGGTTTTTAAAGTACAATCTTTTTACCACTAATCACTTCACTAAGACTCACCCTCTCCTCCTATTTTTTCATTTACGATCACTACCAGTATAACCAGTGGTATGTTCTCCAGGTGGAGAAAGCATTACAGCAAAACCCAATGATGATGCTGTCACGTTACATATGACGAAGCAGAGAACGAAAATATACCGCTAACATCGATCCCAGAATAACGTGATTGAGGGTTTTTTACAGTACCTTATACTGTCCGTGCACACCCTGGTTCTTTGGGACTAGTGATCCACTCCCCATTGATTTTTGAATATTGTTCCTTTGCATCAATGCTGACACCGTGACGTGTATGTTTTGCTTTTTTGAAATACAATAAACAGAACTTAAGTAAAGAGCTATCACAAGTAAATTTCAATTTAAATTCCAAGTTCAGTCAATGTTTAGAGGTTGAGTAAGATTTTAAAACGTATGCTAAAAAAATGGTATAACAATCACGACTTCAAAAGACACAGTGCCTAGAGCACGTAGAATCGCTGGGACCCCAAGGAACCACCCAGAGGAGGGACACAGGGAGCCCACGGAGGACGGGTGCAGTGAGGAAACACGGACGCGTGTTCCGTACAATTCTATGGGAAAGTCGCGTTTGGAAAATTAAAAAGTTAGTGAAACGCCTAAGAGGACTTCAAGCAAACCCTTTGGAACATAGGAGGTTCTCAGGCCAACCCACCAGTGAGTACCGAGGTACCTGTGTTACCTATCCCAGAGGAGCCGGGTGCATTGCTGTCAAGTGGTGTCGGAAACCTTGGCCTTTTTCAAAGGAGAGCTGCAAAGAAGTACTGCTGTCAGGAAGGCGATGAGTGTCTGGTAGAATCCAAGCCTGTATCCAAGGTTAGAGGAACCTGAAAACAGAGGGGACAGAGTCTGGGTCACTTCTGGTGACCAGGGGCTCGGTAGACAAATGCCCACCGATGTTGGGTGGTTCAGGTGAGAAGAAGGGTTGTTTGACTCTGCAGACACTGGGACCAGGAGATGTCTAGGATGAACAGGATCTGGAGGTGAGCTGTCCCACGAAGGATGTCGAGGGCTGAGGGGTCGATGTCCGGCTGGAGCACCAACAAGCCTTGGCAACTGCAACCCACACGGTCAGGGGAAACAGGTTACGGTGTGGACCAGCAAGGTCCAGGGGACTCTCCAAGCAATGGAGAGTCAGGGAACGTCTGGAGCAACCATGTAAGCCCACGAATTCACAAGGTGACCCTTGATAGGACCCACAGGCCAACAGACCAGGGATCGCGAGGAGACCTCAAGTAAGTAAGTAAAGGACCAGACCACAGGATACTAGAGGAGTGGAGGCTGGAAATGTTTGGTGCAAATACTGCTCAGGGTCGGGACTACATGGAGTCAAATGTACAGGCTCAGGAATTGTCACTAAGCATATGCAACTGCAAAACCACGAGTTGCACAGGGGTTCAGGTTGCACGGTTCCCACGAGGGATACTGGTCTCAGAATTGCTGAGAGGGCAGATCGACCTTAGGGACCCACGGGAACCCACCTCTTGTGTTGCTGATATCTTCGGAGTCCTCAGGAGCTCGGGAGAAGCAAACCAGGTAGATGCGTTTTGGTGCCTGCTTTTGCAGGGGAGTAACTCCGGTACTCCCAGAGAGATTCTTCAGCCGTGCAGCATCGTGCAGGCAGTAAATGTACTTGGTTTCTTCCTAGCAGAATCTTATCCAGGTAAAATCTAAAGTCCTGTAGCCGTGATTGTTATACCAATTGTTTAGTATATGGTGCGGGCACCCCCGGAGCCCGCTGGGTATTGTGCTATTTAAGAATGTTCTATTGATTCAGTATTGTGTGCTTTATGTTCTAATCTCTTGTAGAGATTATAGAGATAGTTATATTAATAAATACATATTTTTATATAACTATGTGTGGTTCAAATTTCATTTAGTCATTTAGGAGGTGATATTCTGGTAAAACAAGCTGGTTTACATTCCTTCAAGATTTAGCCTGAAGGCTGCTGTCCATAGCTACCACTAGGATAGCTTTCAATAAAGGTTATATTTGACCTCATGCATCATTGAGGGTCGTGTGGACTGGTACAAGATGCCCACTTTAATTATAAGACAGCATATACCCACTCACCTTCTCACATAGAGGATGACAGATTGTGGTTCACGCCACCGATTAAGTTTTTTAGTTCTTAGAAAAAGGCCTTAGCTTCTTTAACTGTATAAGTGACTCCTACCTTACGGCATGGCTTTACTCTTCATCCGGCTTGAATTCTGCCTCTTTCCCCATTCCCATACGATGCATGCCTTGGTACCTTCTCATCCAACTTCTATCTTGTTCTACTCTTCTTCAGTTTGTAACTCTGTCCCATCTGGCTTGCCACCAATCTCTTTTCTCATCAATGCGCTCATCCCCTTCACTCATCCATCTTTTGTTTTATTTTACTCATATTCAATGTATACTATTGTTCTTCTCTGATCCATGGGGGGGGGAGGAAGGGGCCGTAACAAGGGTGTGTCCCAAACCCAGATTAACGGTCATTCCTCGACCGGAGCACCCACCCCACAATGTCGTGGCAGTCTAGCGCTGTCTTCTCACAGCCTGCTGCGGTGCTTGCAAATTGAGCCTGTGGCTTTTTCCTGTTCCCATGCCGGAGCGTGTCTCTCATCGGTTTGGGGCCACGGCCGCCTCGCACACTTTTGTTGACAATACCACTATTCTCACGCGTTTGTTATGCGTTTTCCTGATGCCTTGGTCATCGGATTGATTTGCGGATATTTGGGGAATTATCTGGTGGAGAGTCGAAACTCTCTTAGTTTGAGGGCATCTTTCTCGACATACGGCCACCCCCCAAAGTTGAAACAATTTTGAACATATTTCAAAATTCTTAAATATAATGTGGAGGACAGGGACGGCTGTAAGGGGTGATGTGGAGGCCGTTTTTAACCTACGTCTATGAGACAGTAAAGGTTAAAAGTTGTATGTTTTTCTTACAATTTCTGATCCCTGCCCAACAGAGAATAGAAAATAGAATTTAGAGAATTTAGGAAGCTAGTTGTATAAAGACATCTAGGCTTGGACCCTACACTATTGTCTTGTGTTCCTGCATTAAAATTGTTTAATAACTTTGTGTCCTTTACAGCAATGGCTTTTTTTGGAAGAGAAGATCTCTTTCCATAGGAAACCACTGTATTCCCAAAAGCCCTTTTTTCTGCTAACCTTCCGGCTGCATCCATTCCCAAGGCATTTTAGCACTACCTTTTATACAGTGTCGAAAGCTTGGCCCAGGTTTCACAAAAGTCTCCAAATACTAGAGTGTGTATCTAGCACTTCTTGGAAAGGAGTTTTATGCATTCCTTCTATACATGTGATAGCCGGACTGGGGCCAAAATTAAATAATATGACTCAACCTTTCAATTACCATCACTTACACGATCAAGCCCCGTTCCCGCACTCGTTTCTCCGCGCCTCAGGTTACAGATCTTTGCCACTGTGCTTTGATTCAAAGAGCTATTTCGTGCACATAGAGTTCTCTTACTTTAGCCCTGTGAAACTCCGGATGCTCCAGCTCTTTGAATAAAATCACCCTTCATATCCCACTTTTCTGTAATGGTCCAATACTACGTAAAGAGGAATACCATGCCCCACTCCCCACGCATGATGCCATCGACCCTCCTCATACCCTACCTGCTGCAGCGACACTGCCCTGTATTTGCAATGTTTGTTATGGACTCGTAAAATGTTTTTATAAATGCTTCATTCCTGTCCTTATTGTTTTTAATTGTTTATTCACTCATGTGGTGTAGCTAGACAATTTATTGAGCATTTATCAGATGCTATCTCATTGCAGCCTACCATATGTTACAGATATCTGATGTTGATTTATTGCTGCGTAACCACTTGCATGGATATATCTCATGCCACTTTGTTATCCTGACAGGACTGCCTATTGTTCCTTTGCATCAATGCTGACACCGTGACGTGTATGTTTTGCTTTTTTGAAATACAATAAACAGAACTTAAGTAAAGAGCTATCACAAGTAAATTTCAATTTAAATTCCAAGTTCAGTCAATGTTTAGAGGTTGAGTAAGATTTTAAAACGTATGCTAAAAAAATGGTATAACAATCACGACTTCAAAAGACACAGTGCCTAGAGCACGTAGAATCGCTGGGACCCCAAGGAACCACCCAGAGGAGGGACACAGGGAGCCCACGGAGGATGGGTGCAGTGAGGAAACACGGACGCGTGTTCCGTACAATTCTATGCGAAAGTCGCGTTTGGAAATTTAAAAAGTTAGTGAAACGCCTAAGAGGACTTCAATCAAACACTTTGGAACATAGGAGGTTCTCAGGCCAACCCACCAGTGAGTACCGAGGTACCTGTGTTACCTATCCCAGAGGAGCCGGGTGCATTGCTGTCAAGTGGTGTCGGAAACCTTGGCCTTTTTCAAAGGAGAGCTGCAAAGAAGTACTGCTGTCAGGAAGGCGATGAGTGTCTGGTAGAATCCAAGCCTGTATCCAAGGTTAGAGGAACTTGAAAGCAGAGGGGACAGAGTCTGGGTCACTTCTGGTGACCAGGGGCTCGGTAGTCAAATGCCCACCGATGTTGGGTGGTTCAGGTGAGAAGAAGGGTTGTTTGACTCTGCAGACACTGGGACCAGGAGATGTCTAGGATGAACAGGATCTGGAGGTGAGCTGTCCCACGAAGGATGTCGAGGGCTGAGGGGTCGATGTCCGGCTGGAGCACCAACAAGCCTTGGCAACTGCAACCCACACGGTCAGGGGAAACAGGTTACGGTGTGGACCAGCAAGGTCAAGGGGACTCTCCAAGCAATGGAGAGTCAGGGAACGTCTGGAGCAACCATGTAAGCCCACGAATTCACAAGGTGACCCTTGATAGGACCCACAGGCCAACAGACCAGGGATCGCGAGGAGACCTCAAGTAAGTAAGTAAAGGACCAGACCACAGGATACTAGAGGAGTGGAGGCTGGAAATGTTTGGTGCAAATACTGCTCAGGGTCGGGACTACATGGAGTCAAATGTACAGGCTCAGGAATTGTCACTAAGCATATGCAACTGCAAAACCACGAGTTGCACAGGGGTTCAGGTTGCACGGTTCCCACGAGGGATACTGGTCTCAGAATTGCTGAGAGGGCAGATCGACCTTAGGGACCCACGGGAACCCACCTCTTGTGTTGCTGATATCTTCGGAGTCCTCAGGAGCTCGGGAGAAGCAAACCAGGTAGATGCGTTTTGGTGCCTGCTTTTGCAGGGGAGTAACTCCGGTACTCCCAGAGAGATTCTTCAGCCGTGCAGCATCGTGCAGGCAGTAAATGTACTTGGTTTCTTCCTAGCAGAATCTTGTCCAGGTAAAATCTAAAGTCCTGTAGCCGTGATTGTTATACCAATTGTTTAGTATATGGTGCGGGCACCCCCGGAGCCCGCTGGGTATTGTGCTATTTAAGAATGTTCTATTGATTCAGTATTGTGTGCTTTATGTTCTAATCTCTTGTAGAGATTATAGAGATAGTTATATTAATAAATACATATTTTTATATAACTATGTGTGGTTCAAATTTCATTTAGTCATTTAGGAGGTGATATTCTGGTAAAACAAGCTGGTTTACATTCCTTCAAGATTTAGCCTGAAGGCTGCTGTCCATAGCTCTCACTAGGATAGCTTTCAATAAAGGTTATGTTAGACCTCATGCATCATTGAGGGTCGTGTGGACTGGTACAAGATGCCCACTTTAATTATAAGACAGCATATACCCACTCACCTTCTCACATAGAGGATGACAGATTGTGGTTCACGCCACCGATTAAGTTTTTTAGTTCTTAGAAAAAGGCCTTAGCTTCTTTAACTGTATAAGTGACTCCTACCTTACGGCATGGCTTTACTCTTCATCCGGCTTGAATTCTGCCTCTTTCCCCATTCCCATACGATGCATGCCTTGGTACCTTCTCATCCAACTTCTATCTTGTTCTACTCTTCTTCAGTTTGTAACTCTGTCCCATCTGGCTTGCCACCAATCTCTTTTCTCATCAATGCGCTCATCCCCTTCACTCATCCATCTTCTGTTTTATTTTACTCATATTCAGTGTATACTATTGTTCTTCTCTGATCCATGGGGGGGGAGGAAGGGGCCGTAACAAGGGTGTGTCCCAAACCCAGATTAACGGTCATTCCTCGACCGGAGCACCTACCCCACCATGCCGTGGCAGTCTAGCGCTGTCTTCTCACGGCCTGCTGCGGCGCTTGCAAATTGAGCCTGTTGCTTTTTCCTGGTCCCATGCCGGAGCGTCTCTCTCATCGGTTTGGGGCCACGGCCGCCTCGCACACTTTTGTTGACAATACCACTATTCTCACGCGTTTGTTATGCGTTTTCCTGATGCCTTGGTCATCGGATTGATTTGCAGATATTTGGGGAATTATCTGGTGGAGAGTCGAAACTCTCTTAGTTTGCGGGCATCTTTCTCGACGTACGGCCAGTCCCTAAAGTTGAAACAATTTTGAACATATTTCAAAATTCTTAAATATAATGTGGAGGACAGGGACGGCTGTAAGGGGTGATGTGGAGGCCGTTTTTAACCTACGTCTATGAGACAGTAAAGGTTAAAAGTTGTATGTTTTTCTTACAATTTCTGATCCCTGCCCAGCAGAGAATAGAAAATAGAATTTAGAGAATTTAGGAAGCTAGTTGTATAAAGACATCTAGGATTGGACCCTACACTATTGCCTTGTGTTCCTGCATTAAAATTGTTTAATAACTTTGTGTCCTTTACAGCAATGGCTTTTTTTGGAAGAGAAGATCTCTTTCCATAGGAAACCACTGTATTCCCAAAAGCCCTTTTTTCTGCTAACCTTCCGGCTGCATCCATTCCCAAGGCATTTTAGCACTACCTTTTATACAGTGTCGAAAGCTTGGCCCAGGTTTCACGAAAGTCTCCAAATACTAGAGTGTGTATCTAGCACTTCTTGGAAAGGAGTTTTATGCATTCCTTCTATACATGTGATAGCCGGACTGGGGCCAAAATTAAATAATATGACTCAACCTTTCAATTACCATCACTTACACGATCAAGCCCCGTTCCCGCACTCGTTTCTCCGCGCCTCAGGTTACAGATCTTTGCCACTGTGCTTTGATTCAAAGAGCTATTTCGTGCACATAGAGTTCTCTTACTTTAGCCCTTTGAAACTCCGGATGCTCCAGCTCTTTGAATAAAATCACCCTTCATATCCCACTTTTCTGTAATGGTCCAATACTACGTAAAGAGGAATACCATGCCCCACTCCCCACGCATGATGCCATCGACCCTCCTCATACCCTACCTGCTGCAGCGACACTGCCCTGTATTTGCAATGTTTGTTATGGACTCGTAAAATGTTTTTATAAATGCTTCATTCCTGTCCCTATTGTTTTTACTTGTTTATTCACTCATGAGGTGTGGCTAGACAATTTATTGAGCATTTATCAGATGCTATCTCATTGCATCCTACCATATGTTACAGATCTCTGATGTTGATTTATTGCTGCGTAACCACTTGCATGGATATATCTCATGCCACTTTGTTATCCTGACAGGACTGCCTATTGTTCCTTTGCATCAATGCTGACACCGTGACGTGTATGTTTTGCTTTTTTGATATACAATGAACAGAACTTAAGTAAAGAGCTATCACAAGTAAATTTCAATTTAAATTCCAAGTTCAGTCAATGTTTAGAGGTTGAGTAAGATTTTAAAACGTATGCTAAAAAAATAGTATAACAATCCCGATTTCAAAAGACACAGTGCCTAGAGCACGTAGAATCACTGGGGCCCCAAGGAACCACCCAGAGGAGGGACACAGGGAGCCCACGGAGGACGGGTGCAGTGAGGAAACACGGACGCGTGTTCCGTACAATTCTATGGGAAAGTCGCGTTTGGAAAATTAAAAAGTTAGTGACACTCCTAAGAGGACTTCAAGCAAACCCTTTGGAACATAGGAGGTTCTCAGGCCAACCCACCGGTGAGTACCGAGGTACCTGTGTTACCTATCCCAGAGGAGCCGGGTGCATTGCTGTCAAGTGGTGTCGGAAACCTTGGCCTGTTTCAAAGGAGAGCTGCAAAGAAGTACTGCTGTCAGGAAGGCGATGAGTGTCTGGTAGAATCCAAGCCTGTATCCAAGGTTAGAGGAGCCTGAAAGCAGAGGGGACAGAGTCTGGGTCACTTCTGGTGACCAGGGGCTCGGTAGTCAAATGCCCACCGATGTTGGGTGGTTCAGGTGAGAAGAAGGGTTGTTTGACTCTGCAGACACTGGGACCAGGAGATGTCTAGGATGAACAGGATCTGGAGGTGAGCTGTCCCACGAAGGATGTCGAGGGCTGAGGGTTCGATGTCCGGCTGGAGCACCAACAAGCCTTGGCAACTGCAACCCACACGGTCAGAGGAAACAGGTTACGGTGTGGACCAGCAAGGTCCAGGGGACTCTCCAAGCAATGGAGAGTCAGGGAACGTCTGGAGCAACCATGTAAGCCCAAGAATTCACAAGGTGACCCTTGATAGGACCCACAGGCCAACAGACCAGGGATCGCGAGGAGTCCTCAAGTAAGTAAGTAAAGGACCAGACCACAGGATACTAGAGGAGTGGAGGCTGGAAATGTTTGGTGCAAATACTGCTCAGGGTCGGGACTACATGGAGTCAAATGTACAGGCTCAGGAATTGTCACTAAGCATATGCAACTGCAAAACCACGAGTTGCACAGGGGTTCAGGTTGCACGGTTCCCACGAGGGATACTGGTCTCAGAATTGCTGAGAGGGCAGATAGACCTTAGGGACCCACGGGAACCCACCTCTTGTGTTGCTGATATCTTCGGAGTCCTCAGGAGCTCGGGAGAAGCAAACCAGGTAGATGCGTTTTGGTGCCTGCTTTTGCAGGGGAGTAACTCCGGTACTCCAAGGGAGATTCTTCAGTCGTGCAGCATCGTGCAGGCAGTAAATGTACTTGGTTTCTTCCTAGCAGAATCTTGTCCAGGTAAAATCTAAAGTCCTGTAGCCGTGATTGTTAAACCAATTGTTTAGTATATGGTGCGGGCTCCCCCGGAGCCCGCTGGGTATTGTGCTATTTAAGAATGTTCTATTGATTCAGTATTGTGTGCTTTATGTTCTAATCTCTTGTAGAGATTATAGAGATAGTTATATTAATAAATACATATTTTATATAACTATGTGTTGTTCAAATTTCAGTTACTCATTTAGGAGGTGATATTCTGGTAAAACAAGCTGGTTTACATTCCTTCAAGATTTAGCCTGAAGGCTGCTGTCCATAGCTAGCACTAGGATAGCTTTCAATAAAGGTTATGTTTGACCTCATGCATCATTGAGGGTCGTGTGGACTGGTACAAGATGCCCACTTTAATTATAAGACAGCATATACCCACTCACCTTCTCACATAGAGGATGACAGATTGTGGTTCACGCCACCGATTAAGTTTTTTAGTTCTTAGAAAAAGGCCTTAGCTTCTTTAACTGTGTAAGCGACTCCTACATTACGGCATGGCTTTACTCTTCATCCAGGTTGAATTCTGCCTCTTTCCCCATTCCCATACGATGCATGCCTTGGTACCTTCTCATCCAACTTCTATCTTGTTCTACTCTTCTTCAGTTTGTAACTCTGTCCCATCTGGCTTGCCACCAATCTCTTTTCTTATCAATGCGCTCATTCCCTTCACTCATCCATCTTCTATTTTATTTTACTCATATTCAGTGTATACTATTGTTCTTCTCTGATCCATGGGGGGGGAGGAAGGGGCTGTAACAAGGGTGTGTCCCAAACCCAGATTAACGGTCATTCCTCGACCGGAGCACCCACCCCACAATGTCGTGGCAGTCTAGCGCTGTCTTCTCACAGCCTGCTGCGGTGCTTGCAAATTGAGCCTGTGGCTTTTTCCTGTTCCCATGCCGGAGCGTGTCTCTCATCGGTTTGGGGCCACGGCCGCCTCGCACACTTGTGTTGACAATACCACTATTCTCACGCGTTTGTTATGCGTTTTCCTGATGCCTTGGTCATCGGATTGATTTGCGGATATTTGGGGAATTATCTGGTGGAGAGTCGAAACTCTCTTCGTTTGCGGGCATCTTTCTCGGCGTACGGCCACCCCCCAAAGTTGAAACAATTTTGAACATATTTCAAAATTCTTAAATATAATGTGGAGGACAGGGGCGGCTGTAAGGGGTGATGTGGAGGCCGTTTTTAACCTACGTCTATGAGACAGTAAAGGTTAAAAGTTGTATGTTTTTCTTACAATTTCTGATCCCTGCCCAACAGAGAATAGAAAATAGAATTTAGAGAATTTAGGAAGCTAGTTGTATAAAGACATCTAGGCTTGGACCCTACACTATTGCCTTGTGTTCCTGCATTAAAATTGTTTAATAACTTTGTGTCCTTTACAGCAATGGCTTTTGTTGGAAGAGAAGATCTCTTTCCATAGGAAACCACTGTATTCCCAAAAGCCCTTTTTTCTGCTAACCTTCCGGCTGCATCCATTCCCAAGGCATTTTAGCACTACCTTTTATACAGTGTTGAAAGCTTGGCCCAGGTTTCACGAAAGTCTCCAAATACTAGAGTGTGTATCTAGCACTTCTTGGAAAGGAGTTTTATGCATTCCTTCTATACATGTGATAGCCGGACTGGGGCCAAAATTAAATAATATGACTCAACCTTTCAATTACCATCACTTACACGATCAAGCCCCGTTCCCGCACTCGTTTCTTCGCGCCTCAGGTTACAGATCTTTGCCACTGTGCTTTGATTCAAAGAGCTATTTCGTTACTTTAGCCCTGTGAAACTCCGGATGCTCCAGCTCTTTGAATAAAATCACCCTTCATATCCCACTTTTCTGTAATGGTCCAATACTACGTAAAGAGAAATACCATGCCCCACTCCCCACGCATGATGCCATCGACCCTCCTCATACCCTACCTGCTGCAGCGACACTGCCCTGTATTTGCAATGTTTGTTATGGACTCGTAAAATGTTTTTATAAATTCTTCATTCCTGTCCTTATTGTTTTTACTTGTTTATTCAGTCATGCAGTGTAGCTAGACAATTTATTGAGCATTTATCAGATGCTATCTCATTGCAGCCTACCATATGTTACAGATATCTGATGTTGATTTATTGCTGCGTAACCACTTGCATGGATATATCTCATGCCACTTTGTTATCCTGACAGGACTGCCTATTGTTCCTTTGCATCAATGCTGACACCGTGACGTGTATGTTTTGCTTTTTTGAAATACAATAAACAGAACTTAAGTAAAGATCTATCACAAGTAAATTTCAATTTAAATTCCAAGTTCAGTCAATGTTTAGAGGTTGAGTAAGATATTAAAACGTATGCTAAAAAAATGGTATAACAATCACGACTTCAAAAGACACAGTGCCTAGAGCATGTAGAATCGCTGGGGCCCCAAGGAACCACCCAGAGGAGGGACACAGGGAGCCCACGGAGGACGGGTGCAGTGAGGAGACACGGCCGCGTGTTCCGTACAATTCTATGGGACAGTCGCGTTTGGAAAATTAAAAAGTTAGTGACACTCCTAAGAGGACTTCAAGCAAACCCTTTGGAACATAGGAGGTTCTCAGGCCAACCCACCAGTGAGTACCGAGGTACCTGTGTTACCTATCCCAGAGGAGCCGGGTGCATTGCTGTCAAGTGGTGTCGGAAACCTTGGCCTGTTTCAAAGGAGAGCTGCAAAGAAGTACTGCTGTCAGGAAGGCGATGAGTGTCTGGTAGAATCCAAGCCTGTATCCAAGGTTAGAGGAACCTGAAAGCAGAGGGGACAGAGTCTGGGTCACTTCTGGTGACCAGGGGCTCCGTAGTCAAATGCCCACCGATGTTGGGTGGTTCAGGTGAGAAGAAGGGTTGTTTGACTCTGCAGACACTGGGACCAGGAGATGTCTAGGATGAACAGGATCTGGAGGTGAGCTGTCCCACGAAGGATGTCGAGGGCTGAGGGTTCGATGTCCGGCTGGAGCACCAACAAGCCTTGGCAACTGCAACCCACACGGTCAGAGGAAACAGGTTACGGTGTGGACCAGCAAGGTCCAGGGGACTCTCCAAGCAATGGAGAGTCAGGGAACATCTGGAGCAACCATGTAAGCCCAAGAATTCACAAGGTGACCCTTGATAGGACCCACAGGCCAACAGACCAGGGATCCCAAGGAGACCTCAAGTAAGTAAGTAAAGGACCAGACCACAGGACACTAGAGGAGTGGAGGCTGGAAATGTTTGGTGCAAATACTGCTCAGGGTCGGGACTACATGGAGTCAAATGTACAGGCTCAGGAATTGTCACTAAGCATATGCAACTGCAAAACCACGAGTTGCACAGGGGTTCAGGTTGCACGGTTCCCACGAGGGATACTGGTCTCAGAATTGCTGAGAGGGCAGATCGACCTTAGGGACCCACGGGAACCCACCTCTTGTGTTGCTGATATCTTCGGAGTCCTAAGGAGCTCGGGAGAAGCAAACCAGGTAGATGCGTTTTGGTGCCTGCTTTTGCAGGGGAGTAACTCCGGTACTCCAAGGGAAATTCTGCAGTCGTGCAGCATCGTGCAGGCAGTAAATGTACTTGGATTCTTCCTAGCAGAATCTTGTCCAGGTAAAATCTAAAGTCCTGTAGCCGTGATTGTTATACCAATTGTTTAGTATATGGTGCGGGCTCCCCCGGAGCCCGCTGGGTATTGTGCTATTTAAGAATGGTCTATTGATTCAGTATTGTGTGCTTTATGTTCTAATCTCTTGTAGAGATTATAGAGATAGTTATATTAATAAATACATATTTTTATATAACTATGTGTGGTTCAAATTTCATTTACTCATTTAGGAGGTGATATTCTGGTAAAACAAGCTGGTTTACCTTCCTTCAAGATTTAGCCTGAAGGCTGCTGTCCATAACTAGCACTAGGATAGCTTTCAATAAAGGTTATGATTGACCTCATGCATCATTGAGGGTCGTGTGGACTGGTACAAGATGCCCACTTTAATTATAAGACAGCATATACCCACTCACCTTCTCACATAGAGGATGACAGATTGTGGTTCACGCCACCGATTAAGTTTTTTAGTTCTTAGAAAAAGGCCTTAGCTTCTTTAACTGTGTAAGCGACTCCTACCTTTCGGCATGCCTTTACTCTTCATCCGGCTTGAATTCTGCCTCTTTCCCCATTCCCATACGATGCATGCCTTGGTACCTTCTCATCCAACTTCTATCTTGTTCTACTCTTCTTCAGTTTGTAACTCTGTCCCATCTGGCTTGCCACCAATCTCTTTTCTTATCAATGCGCTCATTCCCTTCACTCATCCATCTTCTGTTTTATTTTACTCATATTCAGTGTATACTATTGTTCTTCTCTGATCCATGGGGGGGAGGAAGGGGCTGTAACAAGGGTGTGTCCCAAACCCAGATTAACGGTCATTCCTCGACCGGAGCACCCACCCCACAATGTCGTGGCAGTCTAGCGCTGTCTTCTCACAGCCTGCTGCGGTGCTTGCAAATTGAGCCCGTGGCTTTTTCCTGGTCCCATGCCGGAGCGTGTCTCTCATCGGTTTGGGGCCACGGCCGCCTCGCACACTTTTGTTGACAATACCACTATTCTCACGCGTTTGTTATGCGTTTTCCTGATGCCTTGGTCATCGGATTGATTTGCAGATATTTGGGGAATTATCTGGTGGAGAGTCGAAACTCTCTTAGTTTGCGGGCATCTTTCTCGACGTACGGCCACCCCCCAAAGTTGAAACAATTTTGAACATATTTCAAAATTCTTAAATATAATGTGGAGGACAGGGACGGCTGTAAGGGGTGATGTGGAGGCCGTTTTTAACCTACGTCTATGAGACAGTAAAGGTTAAAAGTTGTATGTTTTTCTTACAATTTCTGATCCCTGCCCAACAGAGAATAGAAAATAGAATTTAGAGAATTTAGGAAGCTAGTTGTATAAAGACATCTAGGCTTGGACCCTACACTATTGCCTTGTGTTCCTGCATTAAAATTGTTTAATAACTTTGTGTCCTTTACAGCAATGGCTTTTGTTGGAAGAGAAGATCTCTTTCCATAGGAAACCACTGTATTCCCAAAAGCCCTTTTTTCTACTTCCGGCTGCATCCATTCCCAAGGCATTTTAGCACTACCTTTTATACAGTGTCGAAAGCTTGACCCAGGTTTCACGAAAGACTCCAAATACTAGAGTGTGTATCTAGCACTTCTTGGCCAGGAGTTTTATGCATTCCTTCTATACATGTGATAGCCGGACTGGGGCCAAAATTAAATAATATGACTCAACCTTTCAATTACCATCACTTAAACCATCAAGCCCCGTTCCCGCACTCGTTTCTCCGCGCCTCAGGTTACAGATCTTTGCCACTGTGCTTTGATTCAAAGAGCTATTTCGTGCACATAGAGTTCTCTTACTTTAGCCCTGTGAAACTCCGGATGCTCCAGCTCTTTGAATAAAATCACCCTTCATATCCCACTTTTCTGTAATGGTCCAATACTACGTATAGAGGAATACCATGCCCCACTCCCCACGCATGATGCCATCGACCCTCCTCATACCCTACCTGCTGCAGCAACACTGCCCTGTATTTGCAATGTTTGTTATGGACTCGATTTATTGAGCATTTATCAGATGCTATCTCATTGCAGCCTACCATATGTTACAGATATCTGATGTTGATTTATTGCTGCGTAACCACTTGCATGGATATATCTCATGCCACTTTGTTATCCTGACAGGACTGCCTATTGTTCCTTTGCATCAATGCTGACACCGTGACGTGTATGTTTTGCTTTTTTGATATACAATAAACAGAACTTAAGTAAAGAGCTATCACAAGTAAATTTCAATTTAAATTCCAAGTTCAGTCAATGTTTAGAGGTTGAGTAAGATTTTAAAACGTATGCTAAAAAAATGGTATAACAATAACGACTTCAAAAGACACAGTGCCTAGAGCACGTAGAATCGCTGGGACCCCAAGGAACCACCCAGAGGAGGGACACAGGGAGCCCACGGAGGACGGGTGCAGTGAGGAAACACGGACGCGTGTTCCGTACAATTCTATGGGAAAGTCGCGTTTGGAAAATTAAAAAGTTAGTGACACGCCTAAGAGGACTTCAAGCAAACCCTTTGGAACATAGGAGGTTTCCAGGCCAACCCACCAGTGAGTACCGAGGTACCTGTGTTACCTATCCCAGAGGAGCCGGGTGCATTGCTGTCAAGTGGTGTCGGAAACCTTCGCCTTTTTCAAAGGAGAGCTGCAAAGAAGTACTGCTGTCAGGAAGGCGATGAGTGTCTGGTAGAATGCAAGCCTTTATCCAAGGTTAGAGGAACCTGAAAACAGAGTGGACAGAGTCTGGGTCACTTCTGGTGACCAGGGGCTCGGTAGTCAAATGCCCACCGATGTTGGGTGGTTCAGGTGAGAAGAAGGGTTGTTTGACTCTGCAGACACTGGAACCAGGAGATGTCTAGGATGAACAGGATCTGGAGGTGAGCTGTCCCACGAAGGATGTCGAGGGCTGAGGGTTCGATGTCCGGCTGGAGCACCAACAAGCCTTGGCAACTGCAACCCACACGGTCAGAGGAAACAGGTTACGGTGTGGACCAGCAAGGTCCAGGGGACTCTCCAAGCAATGGAGAGTCAGGGAACGTCTGGAGCAACCATGTAAGCCCAAGAATTCACAAGGTGACCCTTGATAGGACCCACAGGCCAACAGACCAGGGATCGCGAGGAGTCCTCAAGTAAGTAAGTAAAGGACCAGACCACAGGATACTAGAGGAGTGGAGGCTGGAAATGTTTGGTGCAAATACTGCTCAGGGTCGGGACTACATGGAGTCAAATGTACAGGCTCAGGAATTGTCACTAAGCATATGCAACTGCAAAACCACGAGTTGCACAGGGGTTCAGGTTGCACGGTTCCCACGAGGGATACTGGTCTCAGAATTGCTGAGAGGGCAGATAGACCTTAGGGACCCACGGGAACCCACCTCTTGTGTTGCTGATATCTTCGGAGTCCTCAGGAGCTCGGGAGAAGCAAACCAGGTAGATGCGTTTTGGTGCCTGCTTTTGCAGGGGAGTAACTCCGGTACTCCAAGGGAGATTCTTCAGTCGTGCAGCATCGTGCAGGCAGTAAATGTACTTGGTTTCTTCCTAGCAGAATCTTGTCCAGGTAAAATCTAAAGTCCTGTAGCCGTGATTGTTAAACCAATTGTTTAGTATATGGTGCGGGCTCCCCCGGAGCCCGCTGGGTATTGTGCTATTTAAGAATGTTCTATTGATTCAGTATTGTGTGCTTTATGTTCTAATCTCTTGTAGAGATTATAGAGATAGTTATATTAATAAATACATATTTTATATAACTATGTGTTGTTCAAATTTCAGTTACTCATTTAGGAGGTGATATTCTGGTAAAACAAGCTGGTTTACATTCCTTCAAGATTTAGCCTGAAGGCTGCTGTCCATAGCTAGCACTAGGATAGCTTTCAATAAAGGTTATGTTTGACCTCATGCATCATTGAGGGTCGTGTGGACTGGTACAAGATGCCCACTTTAATTATAAGACAGCATATACCCACTCACCTTCTCACATAGAGGATGACAGATTGTGGTTCACGCCACCGATTAAGTTTTTTAGTTCTTAGAAAAAGGCCTTAGCTTCTTTAACTGTGTAAGCGACTCCTACATTACGGCATGGCTTTACTCTTCATCCAGGTTGAATTCTGCCTCTTTCCCCATTCCCATACGATGCATGCCTTGGTACCTTCTCATCCAACTTCTATCTTGTTCTACTCTTCTTCAGTTTGTAACTCTGTCCCATCTGGCTTGCCACCAATCTCTTTTCTTATCAATGCGCTCATTCCCTTCACTCATCCATCTTCTATTTTATTTTACTCATATTCAGTGTATACTATTGTTCTTCTCTGATCCATGGGGGGGGAGGAAGGGGCTGTAACAAGGGTGTGTCCCAAACCCAGATTAACGGTCATTCCTCGACCGGAGCACCCACCCCACAATGTCGTGGCAGTCTAGCGCTGTCTTCTCACAGCCTGCTGCGGTGCTTGCAAATTGAGCCTGTGGCTTTTTCCTGTTCCCATGCCGGAGCGTGTCTCTCATCGGTTTGGGGCCACGGCCGCCTCGCACACTTGTGTTGACAATACCACTATTCTCACGCGTTTGTTATGCGTTTTCCTGATGCCTTGGTCATCGGATTGATTTGCGGATATTTGGGGAATTATCTGGTGGAGAGTCGAAACTCTCTTCGTTTGCGGGCATCTTTCTCGGCGTACGGCCACCCCCCAAAGTTGAAACAATTTTGAACATATTTCAAAATTCTTAAATATAATGTGGAGGACAGGGGCGGCTGTAAGGGGTGATGTGGAGGCCGTTTTTAACCTACGTCTATGAGACAGTAAAGGTTAAAAGTTGTATGTTTTTCTTACAATTTCTGATCCCTGCCCAACAGAGAATAGAAAATAGAATTTAGAGAATTTAGGAAGCTAGTTGTATAAAGACATCTAGGCTTGGACCCTACACTATTGCCTTGTGTTCCTGCATTAAAATTGTTTAATAACTTTGTGTCCTTTACAGCAATGGCTTTTGTTGGAAGAGAAGATCTCTTTCCATAGGAAACCACTGTATTCCCAAAAGCCCTTTTTTCTGCTAACCTTCCGGCTGCATCCATTCCCAAGGCATTTTAGCACTACCTTTTATACAGTGTTGAAAGCTTGGCCCAGGTTTCACGAAAGTCTCCAAATACTAGAGTGTGTATCTAGCACTTCTTGGAAAGGAGTTTTATGCATTCCTTCTATACATGTGATAGCCGGACTGGGGCCAAAATTAAATAATATGACTCAACCTTTCAATTACCATCACTTACACGATCAAGCCCCGTTCCCGCACTCGTTTCTTCGCGCCTCAGGTTACAGATCTTTGCCACTGTGCTTTGATTCAAAGAGCTATTTCGTTACTTTAGCCCTGTGAAACTCCGGATGCTCCAGCTCTTTGAATAAAATCACCCTTCATATCCCACTTTTCTGTAATGGTCCAATACTACGTAAAGAGAAATACCATGCCCCACTCCCCACGCATGATGCCATCGACCCTCCTCATACCCTACCTGCTGCAGCGACACTGCCCTGTATTTGCAATGTTTGTTATGGACTCGTAAAATGTTTTTATAAATTCTTCATTCCTGTCCTTATTGTTTTTACTTGTTTATTCAGTCATGCAGTGTAGCTAGACAATTTATTGAGCATTTATCAGATGCTATCTCATTGCAGCCTACCATATGTTACAGATATCTGATGTTGATTTATTGCTGCGTAACCACTTGCATGGATATATCTCATGCCACTTTGTTATCCTGACAGGACTGCCTATTGTTCCTTTGCATCAATGCTGACACCGTGACGTGTATGTTTTGCTTTTTTGAAATACAATAAACAGAACTTAAGTAAAGATCTATCACAAGTAAATTTCAATTTAAATTCCAAGTTCAGTCAATGTTTAGAGGTTGAGTAAGATATTAAAACGTATGCTAAAAAAATGGTATAACAATCACGACTTCAAAAGACACAGTGCCTAGAGCATGTAGAATCGCTGGGGCCCCAAGGAACCACCCAGAGGAGGGACACAGGGAGCCCACGGAGGACGGGTGCAGTGAGGAGACACGGCCGCGTGTTCCGTACAATTCTATGGGACAGTCGCGTTTGGAAAATTAAAAAGTTAGTGACACTCCTAAGAGGACTTCAAGCAAACCCTTTGGAACATAGGAGGTTCTCAGGCCAACCCACCAGTGAGTACCGAGGTACCTGTGTTACCTATCCCAGAGGAGCCGGGTGCATTGCTGTCAAGTGGTGTCGGAAACCTTGGCCTGTTTCAAAGGAGAGCTGCAAAGAAGTACTGCTGTCAGGAAGGCGATGAGTGTCTGGTAGAATCCAAGCCTGTATCCAAGGTTAGAGGAACCTGAAAGCAGAGGGGACAGAGTCTGGGTCACTTCTGGTGACCAGGGGCTCCGTAGTCAAATGCCCACCGATGTTGGGTGGTTCAGGTGAGAAGAAGGGTTGTTTGACTCTGCAGACACTGGGACCAGGAGATGTCTAGGATGAACAGGATCTGGAGGTGAGCTGTCCCACGAAGGATGTCGAGGGCTGAGGGTTCGATGTCCGGCTGGAGCACCAACAAGCCTTGGCAACTGCAACCCACACGGTCAGAGGAAACAGGTTACGGTGTGGACCAGCAAGGTCCAGGGGACTCTCCAAGCAATGGAGAGTCAGGGAACATCTGGAGCAACCATGTAAGCCCAAGAATTCACAAGGTGACCCTTGATAGGACCCACAGGCCAACAGACCAGGGATCCCAAGGAGACCTCAAGTAAGTAAGTAAAGGACCAGACCACAGGACACTAGAGGAGTGGAGGCTGGAAATGTTTGGTGCAAATACTGCTCAGGGTCGGGACTACATGGAGTCAAATGTACAGGCTCAGGAATTGTCACTAAGCATATGCAACTGCAAAACCACGAGTTGCACAGGGGTTCAGGTTGCACGGTTCCCACGAGGGATACTGGTCTCAGAATTGCTGAGAGGGCAGATCGACCTTAGGGACCCACGGGAACCCACCTCTTGTGTTGCTGATATCTTCGGAGTCCTAAGGAGCTCGGGAGAAGCAAACCAGGTAGATGCGTTTTGGTGCCTGCTTTTGCAGGGGAGTAACTCCGGTACTCCAAGGGAAATTCTGCAGTCGTGCAGCATCGTGCAGGCAGTAAATGTACTTGGATTCTTCCTAGCAGAATCTTGTCCAGGTAAAATCTAAAGTCCTGTAGCCGTGATTGTTATACCAATTGTTTAGTATATGGTGCGGGCTCCCCCGGAGCCCGCTGGGTATTGTGCTATTTAAGAATGGTCTATTGATTCAGTATTGTGTGCTTTATGTTCTAATCTCTTGTAGAGATTATAGAGATAGTTATATTAATAAATACATATTTTTATATAACTATGTGTGGTTCAAATTTCATTTACTCATTTAGGAGGTGATATTCTGGTAAAACAAGCTGGTTTACCTTCCTTCAAGATTTAGCCTGAAGGCTGCTGTCCATAACTAGCACTAGGATAGCTTTCAATAAAGGTTATGATTGACCTCATGCATCATTGAGGGTCGTGTGGACTGGTACAAGATGCCCACTTTAATTATAAGACAGCATATACCCACTCACCTTCTCACATAGAGGATGACAGATTGTGGTTCACGCCACCGATTACGTTTTTTAGTTCTTAGAAAAAGGCCTTAGCTTCTTTAACTGTATAAGTGACTCCTACCTTACGGCATGGCTTTACTCTTCATCCGGCTTGAATTCTGCCTCTTTCCCCATTCCCATACGATGCATGCCTTGGTACCTTCTCATCCAACTTCTATCTTGTTCTACTCTTCTTCAGTTTGTAACTCTGTCCCATCTGGCTTGCCACCAATCTCTTTTCTTATCAATGCGCTCATTCCCTTCACTCATCCATCTTCTGTTTTATTTTACTCATATTCAGTGTATACTATTGTTCTTTTCTGATCCATGGGAGGGGGAGGAAGGGGCCGTAACAAGGGTGTGTCCCAAACCCAGATTAACGGTCATTCCTCGACCGGAGCACCCACCCCACAATGTCGTGGCAGTCTAGCGCTGTCTTCTCACAGCCTGCTGCGGTGCTTGCAAATTGAGCCCGTGGCTTTTTCCTGGTCCCATGCCGGAGCGTGTCTCTCATCGGTTTGGGGCCACGGCCGCCTCGCACACTTTTGTTGACAATACCACTATTCTCACGCGTTTGTTATGCGTTTTCCTGATGCCTTGGTCATCGGATTGATTTGCAGATATTTGGGGAATTATCTGGTGGAGAGTCGAAACTCTCTTAGTTTGCGGGCATCTTTCTCGACGTACGGCCACCCCCCAAAGTTGAAACAATTTTGAACATATTTCAAAATTCTTAAATATAATGTGGAGGACAGGGACGGCTGTAAGGGGTGATGTGGAGGCCGTTTTTAACCTACGTCTATGAGACAGTAAAGGTTAAAAGTTGTATGTTTTTCTTACAATTTCTGATCCCTGCCCAACAGAGAATAGAAAATAGAATTTAGAGAATTTAGGAAGCTAGTTGTATAAAGACATCTAGGCTTGGACCCTACACTATTGCCTTGTGTTCCTGCATTAAAATTGTTTAATAACTTTGTGTCCTTTACAGCAATGGCTTTTGTTGGAAGAGAAGATCTCTTTCCATAGGAAACCACTGTATTCCCAAAAGCCCTTTTTTCTACTTCCGGCTGCATCCATTCCCAAGGCATTTTAGCACTACCTTTTATACAGTGTCGAAAGCTTGACCCAGGTTTCACGAAAGACTCCAAATACTAGAGTGTGTATCTAGCACTTCTTGGCCAGGAGTTTTATGCATTCCTTCTATACATGTGATAGCCGGACTGGGGCCAAAATTAAATAATATGACTCAACCTTTCAATTACCATCACTTAAACCATCAAGCCCCGTTCCCGCACTCGTTTCTCCGCGCCTCAGGTTACAGATCTTTGCCACTGTGCTTTGATTCAAAGAGCTATTTCGTGCACATAGAGTTCTCTTACTTTAGCCCTGTGAAACTCCGGATGCTCCAGCTCTTTGAATAAAATCACCCTTCATATCCCACTTTTCTGTAATGGTCCAATACTACGTATAGAGGAATACCATGCCCCACTCCCCACGCATGATGCCATCGACCCTCCTCATACCCTACCTGCTGCAGCAACACTGCCCTGTATTTGCAATGTTTGTTATGGACTCGATTTATTGAGCATTTATCAGATGCTATCTCATTGCAGCCTACCATATGTTACAGATATCTGATGTTGATTTATTGCTGCGTAACCACTTGCATGGATATATCTCATGCCACTTTGTTATCCTGACAGGACTGCCTATTGTTCCTTTGCATCAATGCTGACACCGTGACGTGTATGTTTTGCTTTTTTGATATACAATAAACAGAACTTAAGTAAAGAGCTATCACAAGTAAATTTCAATTTAAATTCCAAGTTCAGTCAATGTTTAGAGGTTGAGTAAGATTTTAAAACGTATGCTAAAAAAATGGTATAACAATAACGACTTCAAAAGACACAGTGCCTAGAGCACGTAGAATCGCTGGGACCCCAAGGAACCACCCAGAGGAGGGACACAGGGAGCCCACGGAGGACGGGTGCAGTGAGGAAACACGGACGCGTGTTCCGTACAATTCTATGGGAAAGTCGCGTTTGGAAAATTAAAAAGTTAGTGACACGCCTAAGAGGACTTCAAGCAAACCCTTTGGAACATAGGAGGTTTCCAGGCCAACCCACCAGTGAGTACCGAGGTACCTGTGTTACCTATCCCAGAGGAGCCGGGTGCATTGCTGTCAAGTGGTGTCGGAAACCTTCGCCTTTTTCAAAGGAGAGCTGCAAAGAAGTACTGCTGTCAGGAAGGCGATGAGTGTCTGGTAGAATGCAAGCCTTTATCCAAGGTTAGAGGAACCTGAAAACAGAGTGGACAGAGTCTGGGTCACTTCTGGTGACCAGGGGCTCGGTAGTCAAATGCCCACCGATGTTGGGTGGTTCAGGTGAGAAGAAGGGTTGTTTGACTCTGCAGACACTGGAACCAGGAGATGTCTAGGATGAACAGGATCTGGAGGTGAGCTGTCCCACGAAGGATGTCGAGGGCTGAGGGGTCGATGTCCGGCTGGAGCACCAACAAGCCTTGGCAACTGCAACCCACACGGTCAGAGGAAACAGGTTACGGTGTGGACCAGCAAGGTCCAGGGGACTCTCCAAGCAATGGAGAGTCAGGGAACGTCTGGAGCAACCATGTAAGCCCAAGAATTCACAAGGTGACCCTTGATAGGACCCACAGGCCAACAGACCAGGGATCGCGAGGAGACCTCAAGTAAGTAAGTAAAGGACCAGACCACAGGATACTATAGGAGTGGAGGCTGGAAATGTTTGGTGCAAATACTGCTCAGGGTCGGGACTACATGGAGTCAAATGTACAGGCTCAGGAATTGTCACTAAGCATATGCAACTGCAAAACCACGAGTTGCACAGGGGTTCAGGTTTCACGGTTCCCACGAGGGATACTGGTCTCAGAATTGCTGAGAGCGCAGATCGACCTTAGGGACCCACGGGAACCCACCTATTGTGTTGCTGATATCTTCGGAGTCCTCAGGAGCTCGGGAGAAGCAAACCAGGTAGATGCGTTTTGGTGCCTGCTTTTGCAGGGGAGTAACACTGGTACTCCAAGGGAGATTCTTCAGTCGTGCAGCATCGTGCAGGCAGTAAATGTACTTGGTTTCTTCCTAGCAGAATCTTGTCCAGGTAAAATCTAAAGTCCTGTAGCCGTGATTGTTATACCAATTGTTTAGTATATGGTGCGGGCACCCCAGGAGCCCGCTGGGTATTGTGCTATTTAAGAATCTTCTATTGATTCAGTATTGTGTGCTTTATGTTCTAATCTCTTGTAGAGATTATAGAGATAGTTATATTAATAAATACATATTTTTATATAACTATGTGTGGTTCAAATTTCATTTAGTCATTTAGGAGGTGATATTCTGGTAAAACAAGCTGGTTTACATTCCTTCAAGATTTAGCCTGAAGGCTGCTGTCCATAGCTACCACTAGGATAGCTTTCAATAAAGGTTATGTTTGACCTCATACATCATTGAGGGTCGTGTGGACTGGTACAAGATGCCCACTTTAATTATAAGACAGCATATACCCACTCACCTTCTCACATAGAGTAAGACAGATTGTGGTTCACGCCACCGATTACGTTTTTTAGTTCTTAGAAAAAGGTCTTAGCTTCTTTAACTGTGTAAGCGACTCCTACCTTACGGCATGGCTTTACTCTTCATCCGGCTTGAATTCTGCCCCTTTCCCCATTCCCATACGATGCATGCCTTGGTACCTTCTCATCCAACTTCTATCTTGTTCTACTCTTCTTCAGTTTGTAACTCTGTCCCATCTGGCTTGCCACCAATCTCTTTTCTTATCAATGCGCTCATTCCCTTCACTCATCCATCTTCTGTTTTATTTTACTCATATTCAGTGTATACTATTGTTCTTCTCTGATCCATGGGGGGGGGGGAGGAAGGGGCTGTAACAAGGGTGTGTCCCAAACCCAGATTAACGGTCATTCCTCGACCGGAGCACCCACCCCACAATGTCGTGGCAGTCTAGCGCTGTCTTCTCACAGCCTGCTGCGGCCCTTGCAAATTGAGCCTGTGGCTCTTTCCTGTTCCCATGCCGGAGCGTGTCTCTGATCGGTTTGGGGCCACGGCCGCCTCGCACACTTTTGTTGACAATACCACTATTCTCACGCGTTTGTTATGCGTTTTCCTGATGCCTTGGTCATTGGATTGATTTGCAGATATTTGGGGAATTATCTGGTGGAGAGTCGAAACTCTCTTAGTTTGCGGGCATCTTTCTCGACGTACGGCCAACCCCAAATTTGAAACAATTTTGAACATATTTCAAAATTCTTAAATATAATGTGGAGGACAGGGACGGCTGTAAGGGGTGATGTGGAGGCCGTTTTTAACCTACGTCTATGAGACAGTAAAGGTTAAAAGTTGTATGTTTGTCTTACAATTTCTGATCCCTGACCAACAGAGAATAGAAAATAGAATTTAGAGAATTTAAGAAGCTAGTTGTATAAAGACATCTAGGCTTGGACCCTACACTATGCCTTGTGTTCCTGCATTAAAATTGTTTAATAACTTTGTGTCCTTTACAGCAATGGCTTTTGTTGGAAGAGAAGATCTCTTTCCATAGGAAAACACTGTATTCCCAAAAGCCCTTTTTTCTGCTTCCGGCTGCATCCATTCCCAAGGCATTTTAGCACTACGTTTTATACAGTGTCGAAAGCTTGGCCCAGGTTTCACGAAAGTCTCCAAATACTAGAGTGTGTATCTAGCACTTCTTGGAAAGGAGTTTTATGCATTCCTTCTATACATGTGATAGCCGGACTGGGGCCAAAATTAAATAATATGACTCAACCTTTCAATTACCATCACTTACACCATCAAGCCCCGTTCCCGCACTCGTTTCTCCGCGCCTCAGGTTACAGATCTTTGCCACTGTGCTTTGATTCAAAGAGCTATTTCGTGCACATAGAGTTCTCTTACTTTAGCCCTGTGAAACTCCGGATGCTCCAGCTCTTTGAATAAAATCACCCTTCATATCCCACTTTTCTGTAATGGTCCAATACTACGTAAAGAGGAATACCATGCCCCACTCCCCACGCATGATGCCATCGACCCTCCTCATACCCTACCTGCTGCAGCAACACTGCCCTGTATTTGCAATGTTTGTTATGGACTCGTAAAATGTTTTTATAAATGCTTCATTCCTGTCCTTATTGTTTTTACTTGTTTATTCACTCATGAGGTGTAGCTAGACAATTTATTTAGCATTTATCAGATGCTATCTCATTGCAGCCTACCATATGTTACAGATATCTGATGTTGATTTATTGCTGCGTAACCACTTGCATGGATATATCTCATGCCACTTTGTTATCCTGACAGGACTGCCTATTGTTCCTTTGCATCAATGCTGACACCGTGACGTGTATGTTTTGCTTTTTTGATATACAATAAACAGAACTTAAGTAAAGAGCTATCACAAGTAAATTTCAATTTAAATTCCAAGTTCAGTCAATGTTTAGAGGTTGAGTTAGATTTTAAAAAGTATGCTAAAAAAATGGTAGAACAATCACGACTTCAAAAGACACAGTGCCTAGAGCACGTAGAATCGCTGGGACCCCAAGGAACCACCCAGAGGAGGGACACAGGGAGCCCACGGAGGACGGGTGCAGTGAGGAAACACGGACGCGTGTGCCGTACAATTCTATGGAAAAGTAGCGTTTGGAAAATTAAAAAGTTAGTGACACTCCTAAGAGGACTTCAAGCAAACCCTTTGGAACATAGGAGTTTCTCAGGCCAACCCACCAGTGAGTACCGAGGTACCTGTGTTACCTATCCCAGAGGAGCCGGGTGCATTGCTGTCAAGTGGTGTCGGAAACCTTGGCCTGTTTCAAAGGAGAGCTGCAAAGAAGTACTGCTCTCAGGAAGGCGATGACTGTCTGGTAGAATCGAAGCCTGTATCCAAGGTTAGAGGAACATGAAAGCATAGGGGACAGAGTCTGGGTCACTTCTGGTGACCAGGGCCTCGGTAGTCAAATGCCCACCGATGTTGGGTGGTTCAGGTGAGAAGAAGGGTTGTTTGACTCTGCAGACACTGGGACCAGGAGATGTCTAGGATGAACAGGATCTGGAGGTGAGCTGTCCCACGAAGGATGTCGAGGGCTGAGGGGTCGATGTCCGGCTGGAGCACCAACAAGCCTTGGCAACTGCAACCCACACGGTCAGAGGAAACAGGTGACGGTGTGGACCAGCAAGACCCAGGGGACTCTCCAAGCAATGGAGATTCAGGGAACATCTGGAGCAACCATGTAAGCCCAAGAATTCACAAGGTGACCCTTGATAGGACCCACAGGCCAACAGACCAGGGATCGCGAGGAGACCTCAAGTAAGTAAGTAAAGGACCAGACCACAGGATACTAGAGGAGTGGAGGCTGGAAATGTTTGGTGCAAATACTGCTCAGGGTCGGGACTACATGGAGTCAAATGTACAGGCTCAGGAATTGTCACTAAGCATATGCCACTGCAAAACCACAAGTTGCACAGGGGTTCAGATTGCACGGTTCCCACGAGGGATACTGGTCTCAGAATTGCTGAGAGGGCAGATCGACCTTAGGGACCCACGGGAACCCACCTCTTGTGTTGCTGATATCTTCAGAGTCCTCAGGAGCTCGGGAGAAGCAAACCAGGTAGATGCGTTTTGGTGCCTGCTTTTGCAGGGGAGTAACTCCGGTACTCCAAGGGAGATTCTTCAGTCGTGCAGCATCGTGCAGGCAGTAAATGTACTTGGTTTCTTCCTAGCAGAATCTTGTCCAGGTAAAATCTAAAGTCCTGTAGCCGTGATTGTTATACCAATTGTTTAGTATATGGTGCGGGCACCCCCGGAGCCCGCTGGGTATTGTGCTATTTAAGAATCTTCTATTGATTCAGTATTGTGTGCTTTATGTTCTAATCTCTTGTAGAGATTATAGAGATAGTTATATTAATAAATACAAATTTTTATATAACTATGTGTGGTTCAAATTTCATTTAGTCATTTAGGAGGTGATATTCTGGTAAAACAAGCTGGTTTACATTCCTTCAAGATTTAGCCTGAAGGCTGCTGTCCATAGCTCTCACTAGGATAGCTTTCAATAAAGGTTATGTTTGACCTCATACATCATTGAGGGTTGTGTGGACTGGTACAAGATGCCCACTTTAATTATAAGACAGCATATACCCACTCACCTTCTCACATAGAGGATGACAGATTGTGGTTCACGCCACCGATTAAGTTTTTTAGTTCTTAGAAAAAGGCCTTAGCTTCTTTAACTGTGTAAGCGACTCCTACCTTACGGCATGGCTTTACTCTTCATCCGGCTTGAATTCTGCCTCTTTCCCCATTCCCATATGATGCATGCCTTGGTACCTTCTCATCCAACTTCTATCTTGTTCTACTCTTCTTCAGTTTGTAACTCTGTCCCATCTGGCTTGCCACCAATCTCTTTTCTCATCAATGCGCTCATTCCCTTCACTCATCCATCTTCTGTTTTATTTTACTCATATTCAGTGTATACTATTGTTCTTCTCTGATCCATGGGGGGGGGAGGAAGGGGCTGTAACAAGGGTGTGTCCCAAACCCAGATTAACGGTCATTCCTCGACCGGAGCACCTACCCCACAATGTCGTGGCAGTCTAGCGCTGTCTTCTCACAGCCTGCTGCGGCGCTTGCAAATTGAGCCTGTGGCTTTTTCCTGGTCCCATGCCGGAGCGTGTCTCTCATCGGTTTGGGGCCACGGCCGCCTCGCACACTTTTGTTGACAATACCACTATTCTCACGCGTTTGTTATGCGTTTTCCTGATGCCTTGGTCATCGGATTGATTTGCGGATATTTGGGGAATTATCTGGTGGAGAGTCGAAACTCTCTTCGTTTGCGGGCATCTTTCTCGCCGTACGGCCACCCCCCAAAGTTGAAACAATTTTGAACATATTTCAAAATTCTTAAATATAATGTGGAGGACAGGGACGGCTGTAAGGGGTGATGTGGAGGCCGTTTTTAACCTACGTCTATGAGACAGTAAAGGTTAAAAGTTGTATGTTTTTCTTATAATTTCTGATCCCTGACCAACAGAGAATAGAAAATAGAATTTAGAGAATTTAGGAAGCTAGTTGTATAAAGACATCTAGGCTTGGACCCTACACTATTGCCTTGTGTTCCTGCATTAACATTGTTTAATAACTTTGTGTCCTTTACAGCAATGGCTTTTGTTGGAAGAGAAGATCTCTTTCCATAGGAAACCACTGTATTCCCAAAAGCCCTTTTTTCTGCTTCCGGCTGCATCCATTCCCAAGGCATTTTAGCACTACCTTTTAGCCTGTGGTGAAAGCTTGGCCCAGGTTTCACGAAAGACTCCAAATACTAGAGTGTGTATCTAGCACTTCTTGGCCAGGAGTTTTATGCATTCCTTCTATACATGTGATAGCCGGACTGGGGCCAAAATTAAATAATATGACTCAACCTTTCAATTACCATCACTTACACGATCAAGCCCCGTTCCCGCACTCGTTTCTCCGCGCCTCAGGTTACAGATCTTTGCCACTGTGCTTTGATTCAAAGAGCTATTTCGTGCACATAGAGTTCTCTTACTTTAGCCCTGTGAAACTCCGGATGCTCCAGCTCTTTGAATAAAATCACCCTTCATATCCCACTTTTCTGTAATGGTCCAATACTACGTAAAGAGGAATACCATGCCCCGATCCCCACGCATGATGCCATCGACCCTCCTCATACCCTACCTGCTGCAGCAACACTGCCCTGTATTTGCAATGTTTGTTATGGACTCGTAAAATGTTTTTATAAATGCTTCATTCCTGTCCTTATTGTTTTTACTTGTTTATGCACTCATGAGGTGTAGCTAGACAATTTATTGAGCATTTATCAGATGCTATCTCATTGCAGCCTACCATATGTTACAGATATCTGATGTTGATTTATTGCTGCGTAACCACTTGCATGGATATATCTCATGCCACTTTGTTGTCCTGACAGGACTGCCTATTGTTCCTTTGCATCAATGCTGACACCGTGACGTGTATGTTTTGCTTTTTTGATATACAATAAACAGAACTTAAGTAAAGAGCTATCACAAGAAAATTTCAATTTAAATTCCAAGTTCAGTCAATGTTTAGAGGTTGAGTAAGATTTTAAAACGTATGCTAAAAAAATGGTATAACAATAACGACTTCAAAAGACACAGTGCCTAGAGCACGTAGAATCGCTGGGACCCCAAGGAACCACCCAGAGGAGGGACACAGGGAGCCCACGGAGGACGGGTGCAGTGGGGAAACACGGACGCGTGTTCCGTACAATTCTATGGGAAAGTCGCGTTTGGAAAATTAAAAAGTTAGTGACACGCCTAAGAGGACTTCAAGCAAACCCTTTGGAACATAGGAGGTTCTCAGGCCAACCCACCAGTGAGTACCGAGGTACCTGTGTTACCTATCCCAGAGGAGCCGGGTGCTTTGCTGTCAAGTGGTGTAGGAAACCTTGGCCTTTTTCAAAGGAGAGCTGCAAAGAAGTACTGCTGTCAGGAAGGCGATGAGTGTCTGGTAGAATCCAAGCCTGTATCCAAGGTTAGAGGAACCTGAAAACAGAGGGGACAGAGTCTGGGTCTCTTCTGGTGACCAGGGGCTCGGTAGTCAAATGCCCACCGATGTTGTGTGGTTCAGGTGAGAAGAAGGGTTGTTTGACTCTGCAGACACTGGGACCAGGAGATGTCTAGGATGAACAGGATCTGGAGGTGAGCTGTCCCACGAAGGATGTCGAGGGCTGAGGGGTCGATGTCCGGCTGGAGCACCAACAAGCCTTGGCAACTGCAACCCACACGGTCAGAGGAAACAGGTTACGGTGTGGACCAGCAAGGTCCAGGGGACTCTCCAAGCAATGGAGAGTCAGGGAACATCTGGAGCAACCATGTAAGCCCAAGAATTCACAAGGTGACCCTTGATAGGACCCACAGGCCAACAGACCAGGGATCGCGAGGAGACCTCAAGTAAGTAAGTAAAGGACCAGACCACAGGATACTAGAGGAGTGGAGGCTGGAAATGTTTGGTGCAAATACTGCTCAGGGTCGGGACTACATGGAGTCAAATGTACAGGCTCAGGAATTGTCACTAAGCATATGCAACTGCAAAACCACGAGTTGCACAGGGGTTCAGGTTGCACGGTTCCCACGAGGGATACAGGTCTCAGAATTGCTGAGAGGGCAGATCGACCTTAGGGACCCACGGGAACCCACCTCTTGTGTTGCTGATTTCTTCTGAGTCCTCAGGAGCTCGGGAGAAGCAAACCAGGTAGATGCGTTTTGGTGCCTGCTTTTGCAGGGGAGTAACTCCGGTACTCCAAGGGAGATTCTTTAGTCGTGCAGTGGTGCAGATTGGGGTGTACAAAGTCTCCCTACTTCCACGGATAGAGTAAATTCACAGATACACGCACATACACTCATCATACGCTTGGGCCCATTTCACTAACATACACTCAGATTACTCTAACAACACTGAACCTGTGGAAAGAAAACCTTCTAAACACCCTGCATCTACACTTATGGTCGATAAGACCTAATTGACACTGTCTTAAGTCATGATTTAACCAATAATAATCAACAATAATCAAATGGAGTACTCAATAATTGACAAGAAATAATAACCAACACTGTATTTAAAATTATGATTCTTTATCTAAAATTAGTTCGAATGGAAAGGCAATCAAAATAAATCATTATTCTCATAGTTACCTATTCTAGCTAAATGTCATAAATGGGTCATCAGGACAGATCTCTCAATAGAAGTCTCTTAGGTCACCGTCCTCACAGCATCGATCCTCACCAACGCAAGTTCGGAAAGAAGTGGCCTCAGAATCCAAAATGCAACGAACGAACCCTCTCTAAGCTAACAATATTTATAATGAATTTAACAATAGAAGGCAACATAAAATGTTTTCGATATCCGCTGAACCGCTGAGCAAAGCGAGCAGGAAAGGATGTAGCATCGCTACATTTGGAAAATCTCCGCTCAGAAAAAATCACAAAAATAAAAAGACGGAAGCCGGAACTAAATCTTGAAATGTTTCTTTTTCATGTTCATATTTCCTCGGAACCAGCATGGTGATCATAATGTTCATTGAGGCTCCTTTGTCTTCCAAGGACATTTGGATGTCCGCCCAGAGCTGCTGTCCTCACGGAAAACTTTTAACCAGGCGAACACTGTGGTCAGATGACTCTCGACCATGTTCAGCAAGGCCTTCTCATCAGAGTTCGACTACCCAAATGCAGGCTTTAAACGGTAGCCATTTTTACTAGGCCAAAACGTATCATCTTAATTAAAAGAGACAAAAACAACGTTACCACAGCATAGTGATTAAACAGTGTTAACCCCACTAATACCCTTATGTGTATGTAATTATCTAGCCTTTGCAACACAAGAAAAGCATTAGTACATGACATTTAAAAAGCATTTTTGTGCTTTAAAATAAACAGCACTCAGCAACATTTATTAATAAAACATGCACATTTATTAGTCAACGACACAAATGCTTCCCCACGTGTAGTTTTCTCTTGTTATTTCTTATTGGTTAATTAGAACATTTACACAAAACAAATAATTAGTAATTATAAATTAATAATTTTAATTTCTTTCGACAATAGACAAACCAGAGCTTAAAAAACTCAATAGATTTTCAACAGAAAACTCTGCTCCAGCAATCCCCCCTTTGGTGATATTATCACCAAGTAAACAACCCAAAAAAAAAAATCAGTAAAATTTTAGTCCCAATTTTAAGGAGAAACTGGAAATGTCTTTTTCTTTTTGACAACACTAGACTCCAGACTCCCTTTCATCATCCCTCTTTGTCTCCAAATAAACACTCTCCCTCAATTCTTCTAATTCTATTTCTTGTGGATCTCTTTTTCTTTTATTTCTCCTTTCAATATTTCTTTTAATTAATTTATTTTTCCCTCCCCTGTTTTTACAACACAAACACACCAATCTTAGTATCAATAAAGCAACAATTATACAAGTCAAAGGAAACAATATCTTACCTATAATAGTACTACCTATTTTTGCAATAAAATTCTTAACAGCAACTACTTTATTAGCTATTTTAGTCCAAATATTCTCAGCTTTCAGTGGTACTAATTCTTCATGCAAATCAGTAATATTTTTGATATAGACCTTCAGGTCTTTGCTTTCGTCTGGAATGTAAGTGCAACAATGTTGAACTTTCAATATTCCACAGACCCCACCCTCCTTGGCTAATAGAATATCAAGGGCAAGTCGATTTTGCATAGACATGGCACGTACGGCAATCAATTCCGTATTCACCAAAAAAACCCTCCAGCGGTATTTGTCGATAAACGATCCACCACTGTTGACAGTTTCCGAATTCCATATGCATTCAAAGAAATTCCCACTGCTGGAATTAAAGCTCCAAAAATGTCACCCACTATTTCTGACCAAGTTTCTCTCTTAAAACGTGTTAGTAAATTAATATGTTCTACATCTTCTATTTTATCTATATGAAAAATCTTTGGAAAGACCAGGCCCACATAACACGTGCCATACCAATGGTCAGGCAACTTGTAATAAGCCTTGTTTCCACAAACATAATACACTCCTGGGAAAACTGGATCCTCTCCTCCTCTACAACCCCATCCTGTCGCAATGAAGTATGTATCATGACACTCACTAGTCCCAACAAAGTATGTATCATATTGGGATTTCCTTCTTGTAATGCACAGCTTACCCTTCTGTGGTGCATATAAAGCTAAAGTTGGACTATCTCCATTTCTCAATTCTTTGCCCATCTCAATGTCCCAAATTGTCTCACTCACTTTGTATTTCCCTGCCTTTTCATGCATGCTCAATCTCCTTTCCTCCACCATGTTTAGGAAAGCTTTCTCCTCTTCTTTCAGACTGCAAGTTAAATTATTCTTAAAAATGTAATCTAATGTTAATTCTTCTCTCTCAATAAAAATCTCACCAAAAATGTTAGCTTCTTTAGCTGGATTCAGCTTTTCATTCATAGGCAATTGCCCAAAAATACTATCTTTGTTAGACATCTCATAATCTATTTTCCCTAGCAAATAAAAAACACTACTTAACACACTACAAGAAATTCCATACGTAGCTGGTAAATGGTGATAAGTAACACCCTCTGAAACGGATGCAGGTAATTGCATACAAACGTAGTAATCCCTCACTTCCATTGTCTTCACATATTCATACAATAATTTCGAAAAAACATTAGTAGAAAAATCATTAATTGACCTATCTTTATGCATGTAAGTATTACTAATTCTAGTTGAAACTACTTTTTGTGAACTTTTCTCTACATTAGTCTCATTCCTAGTATGTATTTCAAATGTACCTATTGTAACTCTAAATGTAACTAATAAAGCTAAAACACCCCATAGTAGCATTAATAATCCAGTACAGCAACAGCACATTCTACACCATCTTTTCAAGAAGGCACATCTACTTTGATTATTCTCTATGTTAGCCATTTTACTACTTTGACCGTGTCTTTTGACTTAGCCTCTACTACTCCACTACTGTATTATTCTTTATTTCTGGATTACTTCAAACAGCTGAATTTCAGACTTTTCTCCTTTTCACTTTTCTCCAAGTGATTTCTTCAGTTCACTCAATTTGGATATTCATCACTTTTCACTCCTTCTTCTTCAGCAACATCAAATTGTATCAGATCATCAACAACATCCTCTGCATCCGACTCTTCTCCAATGTCAGTCAGGATAACTTTTAAGATTCCAACAGATTTTTCCTTTTCCTCAACCACTTGTCTCAAGATCCCCTCCGGATTGTCTTGATTCACTGTTTCTTCTTCTTCTCCTCCTTCAGACAGTGCCACATAAGACCATTCCGGTGATCTGTACTTTTGGTTGGGTCTTCTAATTCTCTTTATCTCCTCGGGTTCTTTTGACTCCTTTTGCTCCTTTCTTTTTACTTCGTTTTGACTCAACACCTCATTCACTTGTTCAGCTTTCGATGAATTTGCTCTTATCAGTCTGTATCTCAGCCTCTTTACTCTGTTGTTAGACCAAAAATCTCCTCTTACAACTTTTTTCGGTCTTGTTTCTGTATTATTTCTTTCTCCAATCCAAGTTCTCTTTCTCAGAACTCGACCTTCTGATTTTTCATTCTCACTTTCATCCGATTCTATTTCAAATGCCTCTTGTTTTTCAGCAGTTTTCTTTCGCTCCACAGTCTTTTTCACCACTGTTTGAGACTTCCCTACTTCTTTCCCTCCTCGAGTCTCCGACACGCAATCTTCTTGCTGTCTACTTGTCCCTTCACCTAGCTTATCAGGAATGTTCCCTACACCTCCTCGGGGGTCTTCCGCAATCTGTCCCTCTCTATCTTCTTCTGACCCTACTTCTTCAGGTATAATCTCAAGTGGTTCTTCAATCTCCTCTTCCGATTGAGGAGTCTCTGTGGAATTACTCTTTTCTCTTCCTTTTCCTCCACTGCTTTTTGGAACTTCAGGCTCTCTTACAGAATCTGATCTCCCTTCTGAGACTCTCAATGGTTCTCTTGAAGTCTTTTCTGCTTCTTTTCCTGAACTTTGATTTTTTCTCACTGGTTCTGGGTCTTCATCATCACTGGAATCTGATTCTTCAAAATACTCCTTGCCAGTCCCATCCTTTGGGTTTGGAACTCTCAGAGTATGACTCGCATGTACCCAGTTTTTCACACCAGCACACTTCACTGCAGTTGTCGTAGTCAAAATAACTTGTCTTGGCCTTCCCCACCTTGGAACCAAGCAATTTCTTCTTCTGTGTACTTTAATCCTCACCCAGTCCCCTGGACTCAGATCATGAGCTTGCTTCTTCTCAAGTGTGGTAGCTTCTTCTCCAACCTGGTGAAACACAGAATGAACTGCGTCAGCCAGGCCTTTACAGTAATCCAAAATCATGTCATCAGTTATTGTCATCAACTTATTGACAGGCACATATGCATGTCGCATTGCGCGTCCCATCAAAATCTCGTGCGGACTCAACCCAGTAGTTCTATCTGGAGTAGATCTAATAGTCATTAGCACTAGAGGCAAGACATCAGGCCATTTCATTCCAGTGGCTAAACACATCTTACCAATCCTGTTCTTGATTGTGCCATTTATCTGCTCAACCACACCAGAAGCCTCTGGCCTGTATGCACAATGTAGCTTTTGCTGTATGCCCAATGCTTCACAAATCAAACTCATGAGCTCATTATAGAAGTGTCCACCTCTATCAGACTCAATCGTTACTGGAAACCCGTACCTAGGAATCAACTCTCTTAACAATAACTTTGCCACTGTTATTCCATCATTTCTCCTAGTCGGATAGGCCTCCACCCATCTTGAGAACAAACAGACTACCACTAGAACATACCTCAGTCTGTTCACTTGGGGCATTTCAATGAAATCTACCTGCATTCTCGTGAAAGGACCACCTTCTCTGCCTATCGTTCCCAGACTCACCACTGTCTTTTTCCCAGTGTTAAATTGCTGGCAAATCAAACATCTTTGACAGATGCTCTCTGCAATTGTCCTGAACTTTGCATTGTACCAAGTCTGTTTAAAAGACCTGATCATCGCATCCCTTCCCAAATGTCCCTGGCCATGATACATCCTTGCCATTGTCGACAGCATTGAGTTTGGCATGACTGGTCTGCCATCTCTATAGACCCAAACATGGTCCGTTTCTCTTGGGGCACAACCTGCCTTGATCCAGTCTTTCTTTTCTTCCTTTCCTGCCTCATCCTGCAACTGTTTCACTTCATCCCACGTTTCTAGGACATTAGTAAACATCACAGAACAAAAAGACATTTCTCCTTCTCGTTCCCTATTAATCGAGTGATTGTTCTTAGCACAATATTGTGCAATGTCGTTAGCAAATCTGTTGCCAACAGTCACAAAATCATCTCCTTGTCCATGAGCAGCACATTTCACAACTGCTAATTCTTTAGGCAGCTGTATCGCCTCAAGCAATTTCCCAATCACTTCAGCATTCTTTATTGGAGTCCCACTCGACGTCAAGAAACCTCTCTGTAGCCTAAGTTGGCCAAAATCATGCACAACTCCAAATCCATACTGACTATCAGTCATCACAGTCACTCTCAAATCTTTCCCAATCTCACAAGCTTTCGTCAATGCCACCAATTCTGCAACTTGTGCAGATTTCACTACTTTCAATGATGATGCTTCCATCACTTCTGAAACCTTGCACACTGCATATGCTGCACTCAGCACACCCTCATCATTCCTCAGACATGATCCATCTACAAACAGCACATGATCACTCTCAAGTAAGGGAAGATCCCTTATGTCTGGTCTCGGTTTTGTACAGTAATTCAGCACATCCAAACAATCGTGATCATCTTCTGTCTTCACACCCACATTTTCAATATCCGGCAACAATGTCGCTGGATTCACATTCACACATCTCTCCAGAGTCACATTTGATGCTCCCAGAATGACTTTCTCATATTTAGTCAGCCGACTATGTGACATGTACTGAGTTCTGCTTCTTGTCAAAAGAATTGCCACATTATGAGGTACGAATACCCTTACAGGATATCCCATTATAATTCCCTCACTCTGTTCCAGACTTCTGCATGTTGCAGCCACAGATTTCAGACAACCTGGTAAACCCACAGCTACAGGGTCAAGTGTCGATGAGAAGTACGCAATAGGCCTTCTCAGTAATCCATGCTTCTGGATTAACACTGAAAGTGCACATCCATTTCTCTCACTGCAGTACAATTCAAACTCTTTCTCATAGTCTGGCATACCCAAAGCAGGGGCTTCACACATTCTGCTCTTCAGCTCCTCAAATGCTGCCATTTGTTCTCCATCTAGTTCCAATGGATCTGTCATATCACTTTTTGTCAGCTTAATCAGTGGCTTTGCTATCAGCGAGAAATTAATTATCCACTGACGACAATAACCCACCATTCCCAGGAACATTCTCACTTCCCTCTGGGTCTTTGGGGCTTTCATTTCTCTGATAATTCTAATCCCGTCATCAGTCACTTTTCTCAGACCTTTTTCAATATTGTGTCCAAGATAATGCACCTCTTTCTTGCAAAATTGCAATTTAGCTGGAGATACCTTTAACCCTCCATTTGCCAGATGATTCAGTAAAGCTATGGTATCTACTTCACAAGCTTCACGTGTCCTTGATGCCACTAGCAAATCATCAATATATTGCACTAGTACTGAATTTTCAGGCATAATCAAACTCTCCAATGATTTTTTCAATAACTGATTGAATATCGAAGGACTCTCCGTATACCCCTGTGGGATACGACACCATGCTAAAATACGCTGGCCAAACCTAAATGCAAAAATCGGCTGGCTGTCATGATGCAATGGAATTGAAAAGAAAGCATGACACAAATCAATCACTGTGTACCACTCAGCATCATGTGGAATCTGATACAAAATCACTGACGGATTTGGCACAATAGGACAACATGCCACCACAATTTGATTAACTTTTCTCAAATCCTGTACAATCCTGAACTTCCCATTAGGCTTCTTTAGCCCCATTATCGGTGAATTACACGGACTACTCAGTAGTTCTCTCAGAACTCCCTGCTGAATCATTTTCTCAATTATAGGAGTTATTCCCTCAATTATTTCTGGTGTCATTTTGTACTGAGGAATGTTAGGATAAGTAATTCCCTCTTTCACTGAAATTTTCACAGGATCTACATTATTCATTAATCCCACATCCTCTCCAGTAAAATCCCAAACTGTCCTTTTCACTGTGTCTCTCAGCTCTTGAGGCAAATCCTCCGGATCAAACACAGCATATGCACCAATTAACTCACTCTCTCTATTTTCTAGAGTCATTCGGTACAAAACATCCTCATCTGGTGTTTCAAAAGCTATTCCATCCGGTGTACAAAAAATTGTACAGTTCATCTTACAAAGCAGATCCCTGCCTAACAGGTTCACTGGACTAGTGTCACAGACAATAAATCTGTGCATGTCTGAAAATTTCCCTATTTGTACTCTTACTGGTTCAGTAAGACGTGTCTTGATTTGTGTATTGGCTACACCAACTACTTGGATTGCTTCATCCGAGAGAGGAAGATTTCTAATATCTGTTGACCTGACAGTTGATCTTGTCGCACCTGTGTCTACTAAAAAAGTAACACCTTCTTCATTTATTTTTCCATCCACAAATGGTCCTGCCTGGTCTATTTCTAGAGTTGCACCAAGTATGCACTCTTCCTCCTCTCTTCGGCACCGTCAATAATCACCTTCAGACTCACTCCCTTCATTCTTTAACAAGTACTGCTGTACCTGGTTAGAACGCCTTGGTTTGTTTACCTGCTCATCATTGTAGAATCCCGAATCCTTATTATACTTTTGTGATCCTCTATTCTGCGGCAAGGGCGGTTTTGGCTCTTGACTCTGCTGTTTCACAACAGAAGGTTGTTGCTGCTGTCGATTATTCCCTTCGTTCTGCACCTGTTGATTTAAGGATTTACTCTCATTATTCGCTAATGGTGGATTGGTACATTCAGATCTCCAATGTCCCAGTTGGCCACAGTTGTGACACGGGAACTTTTTCTTGGCTTCCTCAAGATTCCCCTTTCCTTTCCCTGCATATCTAGACCTATTCCCTGGATTATTTCCTGCATTATTCGCCTGTTCCACCAACTGTGCTTCCTGTCTTTCCGCAACTTTCACTTGTGCCCACATTGCTTTCTCTTTCAGCTTTCTCTGTTTTGCTTCAATTTCATCACTGAAGTATTTTGCATGTCTCAAAATCTCATCTATTTTCTTACTCTGCCAGTCCACTGTATGCTCACGAATTCTCTCACTAATCTCAGGTCTCAGGCCATATACAAATCTGTATACAAAATGACTCAAATCCTTGTCACCCAGGTGTTCATCCCCACTGAATTGTTTAAAAGCCAGTATCAGCCTCTCATAAAAAGCATGAACCGATTCTTTTGCTTCCTGATGTGTTCGATCTATTTTAACCCAGTCTGTCTCTTTTGGAGGTACTTTATTTTTCAGGTATACGATCACCTGCTCATACTTTCTCATTACCTCTGGATCTGGTGCTCCTGTTCTCTGATCTCTTGGATATTCCTCAGTAGGCCAACTTACAACTATTTTACACTCAGCCCACAAGTCTGCTGGAACAATTATATCAAACAGACTATTCAGGTCAATCCACAGCACTTTTGACAATTTCACAAACCTGTCTACCTGCCTATACCACTCGACGGGCTTTTCTCTCAGTCGAGGGAAATCATTCGTAAATGATAAAATATCCTGTCTGGTCCATGGAACATGTACATATCCTCCTCCAGGTATTTCTCTCATAGGATAAGCATCCACTGTTTTCTCTTTTTCTCTCACAGGAAATGCTGAATAAGTCCTATCCCCTGATTCTTCTCTTTTCTTGTACCACCTATCCTTCCACTTCTCAACATCACCCCATTTTCGCAATAAAGCGATCATCTCTTTAATCTGTCCTGTTCTACCAGCACCATTCAGATTCTCAATATCTTTGTCTGTGAAATCCATCCTGTAAGACTTCTGCAAAGCTTTCACTTTATCAATGTCAACTCCGTGCTCATTCGCTATTGCTCTTAATCTGTCATGTGTATTTTTAGCTCTCCAGGTGATATTTTTACACATAAATAACAATTCACCATCATGATGATTTTTTAGAATTTCTGTAGGAACTGTCCCTGCAACAAGCTCTTCTAATTCTACACGTAACCTAGCCACATCAATTGCCTGTGAATCTTTATCCCTCTTTTGAAGAACTTTCATCCATTCATTCAAATCTTCAGCTGTTATTTCAGTAGATTTTCTCACTGGAACCACTTTCTTCTCCGGTTCTAAAATCGGCATCCCTGAACAACTAGCTTCACCAGCATCCAATCTTGAATTAGACTGTATCTCTAATCCTTCACTACATGTCTCATGTCTGGATTGTCTCAAATCATCATTTTCTGTCCTTTTTCCTGAATCTCCTGAAGGACCAGCCAAACTTGTCAATCTATTCCCAACATATGGAATCACCAAATTATTTTCACCCGTCCTCTGCTTATCAAAAACAGGCATAACCGGACCTATGGTTACAGGCACCGTAACAGCTTCTAGATTCTTTGTCAGCTCTCTAATCTTTTCAGTCAACTCCGATGTAGTTCTGGCTAATTCTCTCGTATTTTCGCCACCGCTTCTATTCTCTCTTTCCCTGAAAGGATTACCACTGCTTAACTCAGGTGTCACATTTTCTGTCTCAATGATACGCAATGTATCTCTTATCGGAGAAACAACTGGTGTGCTCTCTTCTGGTTCTGGTCTATATGGAGGTGGTCTTTTGTAAATCATGTCATTCAAGACTTCATCTTCATACTCATTAACTCCATATCTTCTCACTTCTGCCTCAGGAACCTTTTCTGTACCCTTCTCTTCAATTGTTCTCATAGGGTATAATCCCTCTGACATACTAGCATCTCACCATCTCTTCATTCGATCATGATGAGTTTCACGATCATGTCTCCTTCCAAACATGTACCTATAATTTCCCCCAGACCTCTGTTTTTCTCGCTCATGTACTTCCTCTTCCCATTCCACTAAAGCCTCAAACTGTGTCGGCCTCGGTCTTGGGTCAAGACATAACATCTTTTCCCGCAAATTTTTCAACATGGCCAAATTAAATGAACCATGTTCTGGAAATGCTAGAACACCGTCTTCTTTAGTATACCTAACCCAATTCTCCAACCATATACAGGTATGATACCCATATCTCGCAGCCATGAAGGATGCAGGCGTTTTCGATGGAGGTAACAATTCACCTTCTCTTGTTTTAACATCTTTATCCTTGTCGAACCAATTTTTAATCTTTCTGAACAAAGATTTTTTCTTTTTCTCCTCTTGGTAATACATTTTAGCTTTTACCAAACTTTTCTAATCCCTTCCGTAATACAACTGAATAGTACGATGTTTTATCCAATAACAGCGCGACTTACACTAACGCACCAATCCTGGAGCATCTACGTCACAAGAATAAAAGGTGACTCTTTCCAATCCTTGCGCGGCTCACACCAGCGCACCAATCTCAGCGCAAGCACTGTTCTGATCTAATATCCAATCAGAGCGCGGTCTGTTTGACGTCAGCAGTCGCTGCAGTTTCTCCTGCTCCCGTCTCCTGTCAGTCGCCTACCCCTCCTTTACAAAACTTCTCAGTAGACTTCGTGTCAGATTCTACAAAATCTATTAGTTACAACATATAAACATCTCCATTGTCTGCTTCGCTAACCAAAGAATAGTAAAGAAAAATCTATTTCACAAGAATCCCGTTGACACAGTAGCACATCCCTCTACTCTGCCCTTCTAACTTTCATTCATTAACTGTTTCCTCTAGGACTGCTCCAAAGAGTATTACAATTAACTAAATATATGAGCATTCACGCACATTCATACAAGAAAATGTAGTACATACACACAGAATCCTGCTTTTCCCGAGAACAGGGAACAATCTGCCCCACTACAGAATTATAACATACGTTAACCAAGCAGTGTTTACCTCTGCCCAGTCCTTCAGACAAGCTCAGAGAATACCTATTACTCCTCCCGCAATAAGCTTTAACGGTGAACCTTACGGATCCCTGGGACTTAAGACCAGAGTTTCACAGATAACCTTCACTACCATACACACTCCTTTTATACCAGAAGTATTTCTAATAGTAACACACAACAATGTCACTGATTCCGAACACAGACAATGTGACGCGCAACTTCAATTGTCACACGTTTTTTTCCTGCATACGTACAGGACCAACAATCCCGTCTTTCCCGAGAGCAGCATATACTTCCCTCTGCCCTACTACGGAACTGTTACCAGCTCCCAAATTCCAGAAGCACTACATAAAACTCAACATGACGACTTCAACATTTAGTATTAGTACATATACCAACATCAATCAATAATCAATAAATCAAAAGCCAATGTACAAGCAATCTAATCAGATCAAGACAATCATCAATAACCATCCTCTGCTACCAGGAAATTGGTGCAGATTGGGGTGTACAAATTCTCCCTACTTCCACGGATAGAGTAAATTCACAGATACACGCACATACACTCATCATATGCTTGGGCCCATTTCACTAACATACACTCAGATTATTCTAACAACACTGAACCTGTGGAAAGAAAACCTTCTAAACACCCTGCATCTACACTTATGGTCGATAAGACCTAATTGACACTGTCTTGAGTCATGATTTAACCAATAATAATCAACAATAATCAAATGGAGTACTCAATAATTGACAAGAAATAATAACAAACACTGTATTTAAAATTATGATTCTTTATCTAAAATTAGTTCGAATGGAAAGGCAATCAAAATAAATCATTATTCTCATAGTTACCTATTCTAGCTAAATGTCATAAATGGGTCATCAGGACAGATCTCTCAATAGAAGTCTCTTAGGTCACCGTCCTCACAGCATCGATCCTCACCAACGCAAGTTCGGAAAGAAGTGGCCTCAGAATCCAAAATGCAACGAACGAACCCTCTCTAAGCTAACAATATTTATAATGAATTTAATAATAGAAGGCAACATAAAATGTTTTCGATATCCGCTGAACCGCTGAGCAAAGCGAGCAGGAAAGGATGTAGCATCGCTACATTTGGAAAATCTCCGCTCAGAAAAAATCACAAAAATAAAAAGACGGAAGCCGGAACTAAATCTTGAAATGTTTCTTTTTCATGTTCATATTTCCTCGGAACCAGCATGGTGATCATAATGTTCATTGAGGCTCCTTTGTCTTCCAAGGACATTTGGATGTCCGCCCAGAGCTGCTGTCCTCACGGAAAAATTTTAACCAGGCGAAGACTGTGGTCAGATGACTCTCGACCATGTTCAGCAAGGCCTTCTCATCAGAGTTCGACTACCCAAATGCAGGCTTTAAACGGTAGCCATTTTTACTAGGCCAAAACGTATCATCTTAATTAAAAGAGACAAAAACAACGTTACCACAGCATAGTGATTAAACAGTGTTAACCCCACTAATACCCTTATGTGTATGTAATTATCTAGCCTTTGCAACACAAGAAAAGCATTAGTACATGACATTTAAAAAGCATTTTTGTGCTTTAAAATAAACAGCACTCAGCAACATTTATTAATAAAACATGCACATTTATTAGTCAACGACACAAATGCTTCCCCACGTGTAGTTTTCTCTTGTTATTTCTTATTGGTTAATTAGAACATTTACACAAAACAAATAATTAGTAATTATAAATTAATAATTTTAATTTCTTTCGACAATAGACAAACCAGAGCTTAAAAAACCCAATAGATTTTCAACAGAAAACTCTGCTCCAGCAGTGCAGCATCGTGCAGGCAGTAAATGTACTTGGTTTCTTCCTAGCAGAATCTTGTCCAGGTAAAATCTAAAGTCCTGTAGCCGTGATTGTTATACCAATTGTTTAGTATATGGTGCGGGCACCCCCGGAGCCCGCTGGGTATTGTGCTATTTACAAATGTTCTATTGATTCAGTATTGTGAGCTTTATGTTCTAATCTCTTGTAGAGATTATAGAGATAGTTATATTAATAGATACATATTTTTATATAACTGTGTGATTCAAATTTCATTTAGTCATTTAGGAGGTGATATTCTGGTAAAACAAGCTGGTTTACATTCCTTCAAGAATGTCCCAAACCCAGATTAACGGTCATTCCTCGACCGGAGCACCCACCCCACAATGTCGTGGCAGTCTAGCGCTGTCTTCTCACAGCCTGCTGCGGCGCTTGCAAATTGAGCCTGTGGCTTTTTCCTGTTCCCATGCCGGAGCGTGTCTCTCATCGGTTTGGGGCCACGGCCGCCTCGCACACTTTTGTTGACAATACCACTATTCTCACGCGTTTGTTATGCGTTTTCCTGATGTCTTGGTCATCGGATTGATTTGCGGATATTTGGGGAATTATCTGGTGGAGAGTCGAAACTCTCTTAGTTTGCGAGCATCTTTCTCGGCGTACGGCCACCCCCCAAAGTTGAAACAATTTTGAACATATTTCAAAATTCTTAAATATAATGTGGAGGACAGGGACGGCTGTAAGGGGTGATGTGGAGGCCGTTTTTAACCTACGTCTATGAGACAGTAAAGGTTAAAAGTTGTATGTTTTTCTTACAATTTCTGATCCCTGACCAACAGAGAATAGAAAATAGAATTTAGAGAATTTAGGAAGCTAGTTGTATAAAGACATCTAGGCTTGGACCCTACACTATTGCCTTGTGTTCCTGCATTAAAATTGTTTAATAACTTTGTGTCCTTTACAGCAATGGCTTTTGTTGGAAGAGAAGATCTCTTTCCATAGGAAACCACTGTATTCCCAAAAGCCCTTTTTTCTGCTTCCGGCTGCATCCATTCCCAAGGCATTTTAGCACTACCTTTTATACAGTGTCGAAAGCTTGGCCCAGGTTTCACGAAAGACTCCAAATACTAGAGTGTGTATCTAGCACTTCTTGGCCAGGAGTTTTATGCATTCCTTCTATACATGTGATAGCCGGACTGGGGCCAAAATTAAATAATATGACTCAACCTTTCAATTACCATCACTTACACCTCAAGCCCCGTTCCCGCACTCGTTTCTCCGCGCCTCAGGTTACAGATCTTTGCCACTGTGCTTTGATTCAAAGAGCTATTTCGTGCACATAGAGTTCTCTTACTTTAGCCCTGTGAAACTCCGGATGCTCCAGCTCTTTGAATAAAATCACCCTTCATATCCCACTTTTCTGTAATGGTCCAATACTACGTAAAGAGGAATACCATGCCCCACTCCCCACGCATGATGCCATCGACCCTCCTCATACCCTACCTGCTGCAGCAACACTGCCCTGTATTTGCAATGTTTGTTATGGACTCGTAAAATGTTTTTATAAATGCTTCATTCCTGTCCTTATTGTTTTTACTTGTTTATTCACTCATGAGGTGTGGCTAGACAATTTATTGAGCATTTATCAGATGCTATCTCATTGCAGCCTACCATATGTTACAGATATCTGATGTTGATTTATTGCTGCGTAACCACTTGCATGGATATATCTCATGGCACTTTGTTATCATGATAGGACTGCCTATTGTTCCTTTGCATCAATGCTGACACCGTGACGTGTATGTTTTGCTTTTTTGATATACAATAAACAGAACTTAAGTAAAGAGCTATCACAAGTAAATTTCAATTTAAATTCCAAGTTCAGTCAATGTTTAGAGGTTGAGTAAGATTTTAAAGCGTATGCTAAAAAAATGGTATAACAATCACGACTTCAAAAGACACAGGGGCAGATTTATGAGCCCCTTGCGCCACTTTTGCGTCACTTTTAACATTGGAAAAGTGACGCAAAAGTGGCGCAAGGGGCTCATAAATCTGCCCCACAGTGCCTAGAGCACGTAGAATCGCTGGGACCCCAAGGAACCACCCAGCGGAGGGACACAGGGAGCCCACGGAGGACGGGTGCAGTGAGGAAACACGGACGCGTGTTCCGTACAATTCTATGGGAAAGTCGCGTTTGGAAAATTAAAAAGTTAGTGAAACGCCTAAGAGGACTTCAAGCAAACCCTTTGGAACATAGGAGGTTCTCAGGCCAACCCACCAGTGATTAACGAGGTACCTGTGTTACCTATCCCAGAGGAGCCGGGTGCATTGCTGTCAAGTGGTGTCGGAAACATTGGCCTTTTTCAAAGGAGAGCTGCAAAGAAGTACTGCTGTCAGGAAGGCGATGAGTGTCTGGTAGAATCCAAGCCTGTATCCAAGGTTAGAGGAACCTGAAAACAGAGGGGACAGAGTCTGGGTCACTTCTGGTGACCAGGGCCTCGGTAGTCAAATGCCCACCGATGTTGGGTGGTTCAGGTGAGAAGAAGGGTTGTTTGACTCTGCAGACACTGGGACCAGGAGATGTCTAGGATGAACAGGATCTGGAGGTGAGCTGTCCCACAAAGGATGTCGAGGGCTGAGGGGTCGATGTCCGGCTGGAGCACCAACAAGCCTTGGCAACTGCAACCCACACGGTCAGAGGAAACAGGTTACGGTGTGGAACAGCAAGGTCCAGGGGACTCTCCAAACAATGGAGAGTCATGGAACGTCTGGAGCAACCATGTAGGCCCAAGAATTCACAAGGTGACCCTTCATAGGACCCACAGGCCAACAGACCAGGGATCGCGAGGAGACCTCAAGTAAGTAAGTAAAGGACCAGACCACAGGATACTAGAGGAGTGGAGGCTGGAAATGTTTGGTGCAAATACTGCTCAGGGTCAGGACTACATGGAGTCAAATGTACAGGCTCAGGAATTGTCACTAAGCATATGCAACTGCAAAACCACGAGTTGCACAGGGGTTCAGGTTGCACGGTTCCCACGAGGGATACTGGTCTCAGAATTGCTGAGAGGGCAGATCGACCTTAGGGACCCACGGGAACCCACCTCTTGTGTTGCTGATATCTTCGGAGTCCTCAGGAGCTCGGGAGAAGCAAACCAGGTAGATGCGTTTTGGTGCCTGCTTTTGCAGGGGAGTAACTCCGGTACTCCAAGGGAAATTCTTCAGTCGTGCAGCATCGTGCAGGCAGTAAATGTACTTGGTTTCTTCCTAGCAGAATCTTGTCCAGGTAAAATCTAAAGTCCTGTAGCCGTGATTGTTAAACCAATTGTTTAGTATATGGTGCGGGCACCCCCAGAGCCCGCTGGCTATTGTGCTATTTAAGAATGTTCTATTGATTCAGTATTGTGTGCTTTATGTTCTAATCTCTTGTAGAGATTATAGAGATAGTTATATTAATAAATACATATTTTTATATAACTATGTGTGGTTCAAATTTCATTTAGTCATTTAGGAGGTGATAATCTGGTAAAACAGCTGGTTTACATTCCTTCAAGATTTAGCCTGAAGGCTGCTGTCCATAGCTACCACTAGGATAGCTTTCAATAAAGGTTATGTTTGACCTCATACATCATTGAGGGTCGTGTGGACTGGTACAAGATGCCCACTTTAATTATAAGACAGCATATACCCACTCACCTTCTCACATAGAGGATGACAGATTGTGGTTCACGCCACCGATTAAGTTTTTTAGTTCTTAGAAAAAGGCCTTAGCTTCTTTAACTGTGTAAGCGACTCCTACCTTACGGCATGGCTTTACTCTTCATCCGGCTTGAATTCTGCCTCTTTCCCCATTCCCATACGATGCATGCCTTGGTACCTTCTCATCCAACTTCTATCTTGTTCTACTCTTCTTCAGTTTGTAACTCTTTTCCCATCTGGCTTGCCACCAATCTCTTTTCTTATCAATGCGCTCATTCCCTTCACTCATCCATCTTCTGTTTTATTTTACTCATATTCAGTGTATACTATTGTTCTTTTCTGATCCATGGGAGGGGGAGGAAGGGGCCGTAACAAGGGTGTGTCCCAAACCCAGATTAACGGTCATTCCTCGACCGGAGCACCCACCCCACAATGTCGTGGCAGTCTAGCGCTGTCTTCTCACAGCCTGCTGCGGCGCTTGCAAATTGAGCCTGTGGCTTTTTCCTGTTCCCATGCCGGAGTGTGTCTCTCATCGGTTTGGGGCCACGGCCGCCTCGCACACTTTTGTTGACAATACCACTATTCTCACACGTTTGTTATGCGTTTTCCTGATGCCTTGGTCATCGGATTGATTTGCAGATATTTGGGGAACTATCTGGTGGAGAGTCAAAACTCTCTTAGTTTGCGGGCATCTTTCTCGGCGTACGGCCACCCCCCAAAGTTGAAACAATTTTGAACATATTTCAAAATTCTTAAATATAATGTGGAGGACAGGGACGGCTGTAAGGGGTGATGTGGAGGCCGTTTTTAACCTACGTCTATGAGACAGTAAAGGTTAAAAGTTGTATGTTTTTCTTACAATTTCTGATCCCTGCCCAACAGAGAATAGAAAATAGAATTTAGAGAATTTAGGAAGCTAGTTGTATAAAGACATCTAGGATTGGACCCTACACTATTGCCTTGTGTTCCTGCATTAAAATTGTTTAATAACTTTGTGTCCTTTACAGCAATGTCTTTTGTTGGAAGAGAAGATCTCTTTCCATAGGAAACCACTGTATTCCCAAAAGCCCTTTTTTCTGCTAACCTTCCGGCTGCATCCATTCCCAAGGCATTTTAGCACTACCTTTTATACAGTGTCAAAAGCTTGGCCCAGGTTTCACGAAAGACTCCAAATACTAGAGTGTGTATCTAGCACTTCTTGGCCAGGAGTTTTATGCATTCCTTCTATACATGTGATAGCCGCACTGGGGCCAAAATTAAATAATATGACTCAACCTTTCAATCCATCACTTACTCGATCAAGCCCCGTTCCCGCACTCGTTTCTCCGCGCCTCAGGTTACAGAACTTTGCCACTGTGCTTTGATTCAAAGAGCTATTTCGTGCACATAGAGTTCTCTTACTTTAGCCCTGTGAAACTCCGGATGCTCCAGCTCTTTGAATAAAATCACCCTTCATATCCCACTTTTCTGTAATGGTCCAATACTGCGTAAAGAGGAATACCATGCCCCACTCCCCACGCATGATGCCATCGACCCTCCTCATACCCTACATGCTGCAGCGACACTGCCCTGTATTTGCAATGTTTGTTATGGACTCGTAAAATGTTTTTATAAATGCTTCATTCCTGTCCTTATTGTTTTTACTTGTTTATTCACTCATGAGGTGTAGCTAGACAATTTATTGAGCATTTATCAGATGCTATCTCATTGCAGCCTACCATATGTTACAGATATCTGATGTTGATTTATTGCTGCGTAACCACTTGCATGGATATATCTCATGCCACTTTGTTATCATGATAGGACTGCCTATTGTTCCTTTGCATCAATGCTGACACCGTGACGTGTATGTTTTGCTTTTTTGATATACAATAAACAGAACTTAAGTAAAGAGCTATCACAAGTAAATTTCAATTTAAATTCCACGTTCAGTCAATGTTTAGAGGTTGAGTAAGATTTTAAAACGTATGCTAAAAAAATGGTATAACAATCACGACTTCAAAAGACACAGGGGCAGATTTATGAGCCCCTTGCTCCACTTTTGCGTCACTTTTAACATGGGAAAAGTGACGCAAATGTGGCGCAAGGGGCTCATAAATCTGCCCCACAGTGCCTAGAGCACGTAGAATCGCTGGGACCCCAAGGAACCACCCAGAGGAGGGACACAGGGAGCCCACGGAGGACGGGTGCAGTGAGGAAACACGGACGCGTGTTCCGTACAATTCTATGGGAAAGTCGCGTTTGGAAAATTAAAAAGTTAGTGAAACGCCTAAGAGGACTTCAAGCAAACCCTTTGGAACATAGGAGGTTCTCAGGCCAACCCACCAGTGATTACCGAGGTACCTGTGTTACCTATCCCAGAGGAGCCGGGTGCATTGCTGTCAAGTGGTGTCGGAAACCTTGGCCTGTTACAAAGGAGAGCTGCAAAGAAGTACTGCTGTCAGGAAGGCGATGAGTGTCTGGTAGAATCCAAGCCTGTATCCAAGGTTAGAGGAACCTGAAAGCAGAGGGGACAGAGTCTGGGTCACTTCTGGTGACCAGGGGCTCGGTAGTCAAATGCCCACCGATGTTGGGTGGTTCAGGTGAGAAGAAGGGTTGTTTGACTCTGCAGACACTGGGACCAGGAGATGTCTAGGATGAACAGGATCTGGAGGTGAGCTGTCCCACGAAGGATGTCGAGGGCTGAGGGGTCGATGTCCGGCTGGAGCACCAACAAGCCTTGGCAACTGCAACCCACACAGTCAGAGGAAACAGGTTATGGTGTGGACCAGCAAGGTCCAGGGGACTCTCCAAGCAATGGAGAGTCAGGGAACGTCTGGAGCAACCATGTAAGCCCAAGAATTCACAAGGTGACCCTTGATAGGACCCACAGGCCAACAGACCAGGGATCGCGAGGAGACCTCAAGTAAGTAAGTAAAGGACCAGACCACAGGATACTAGAGGAGTGGAGGCTGGAAATGTTTGGTGCAAATACTGCTCAGGGTCGGGACTACATGGAGTCAAATGTACAGGCTCAGGAATTGTCACTAAGCATATGCAACTGCAAAACCACGAGTTGCACAGGGGTTCAGGTTGCACGGTTCCCACGAGGGATACTGGTCTCAGAATTGCTGAGAGGGCAGATCGACCTTAGGGACCCACGGGAACCCACCTCTTGTGTTGCTGATATCTTCGGAGTCCTCAGGAGCTCGGGAGAAGCAAACCAGGTAGATGCGTTTTGGTGCCTGCTTTGGCAGGGGAGTAACTCCGGTACTCCAAGGGAGATTCTTCAGTCGTGCAGCATCGTGCAGGCAGTAAATGTACTTGGTTTCCTCCTAGCAGAATCTTGTCAAGGTAAAATCTAAAGTCCTGTAGCCGTGATTGTTATACCAATTGTTTAGTATATGGTGCGGGCACCCCCGGAGCCCGCTGGGTATTGTGCTATTTAAGAATCTTCTATTGATTCAGTATTGTGTGCTTTATGTTCTAATCTATTGTAGAGATTATAGAGATAGTTATATTAATAAATACATATTTTTATATAACTACGTGTGGTTCAAATTTCATTTAGTCATTTAGGAGGTGATATTCTGGTAAAACAAGCTGGTTTACATTCCTTCAAGATTTAGCCTGAAGGCTGCTGTCCATAGCTACCACTAGGATAGCTTTCAATAAAGGTTATGTTTGACCTCATACATCATTGAGGGTCGTGTGGACTGGTACAAGATGCCCACTTTAATTATAAGACAGCATATACCCACTCACCTTCTCACATAGAGGATGACAGATTGTGGTTCACGCCACCGATAAAGTTTTTTAGTTCTTAGAAAAAGGCCTTAGCTTATTTAACTGTGTAAGCAACTCCTACCTTACGGCATGGCTTTACTCTTCATCCGGCTTGAATTCTGCCTCTTTCCCCATTCCCATACGATGCATGCCTTGGTACCTTCTCATCCAACTTCTATCTTGTTCTACTCTTCTTCAGTTTGTAACTCTGTCCCATCTGGCTTGCCACCAATCTCTTTTCTTATCAATGCGCTCATTCCCTTCACTCATCCATCTTCTGTTTTATTTTACTCATATTCAGTGTATACTATTGTTCTTCTCTGATCCATGGGGGGGGGAGGAAGGGGCTGTAACAAGGGTGTGTCCCAAACCCAGATTAACGGTCATTCCTCGACCAGAGCACCCACCCCACAATGTCGTGGCAGTCTAGCGCTGTCTTCTCACAGCCTGCTGCGGCGCTTGCAAATTGAGCCTGTTGCTTTTTCCTGGTCCCATGCCGGAGCGTGTCTCTCATCGGTTTGGGGCCCCGGCCGCCTCGCACACTTTTGTTGACAATACCACTATTCCCACGCGTTTGTCATGCGTTTTCCTGATGCCTTGGTCATCCGATTGATTTGCGGATATTTGGGGAATTATCTGGTGGAGAGTCGAAACTCTCTTCGTTTGCGGGCATCTTTCTCGACGTACGGCCACCCCCCAAATTTGAAACAATTTTGAACATATTTCAAAATTCTTAAATATAATGTGGAGGACAGGGACGGCTGTAAGGGGTGATGTGGAGGCCGTTTTTAACCTACGTCTATGAGACAGTAAAGGTTAAAAGTTGTATGTTTTTCTTACAATTTCTGATCCCTGCCCAACAGAGAATAGAAAATAGAATTTAGAGAATTTAGGAAGCTAGTTGTATAAAGACATCTAGGCTTGGACCCTACACTATTGCCTTGTGTTCCTGCATTAAAATTGTTTAATAACTTTGTGTCCTTTACAGCAATGGCTTTTGTTGGAAGAGAAGATCTCTTTCCATAGGAAACCACTGTATTCCCAAAAGCCCTTTTTTCTGCTAACCTTCCGGCTGCATCCATTCCCAAGGCATTTTAGCACTACCTTTTATACAGTGTCGAAAGCTTGGCCCAGGTTTCACGAAAGTCTCCAAATACTAGAGTGTGTATCTAGCACTTCTTGGAAAGGAGTTTTATGCATTCCTTCTATACATGTGATAGCCGTACTGGGGCCAATATTAAATAATATGACTCAACCTTTCAATTACCATCACTTACACCATCAAGCCCCGTTCCCGCACTCGTTTCTCCGCGCCTCAGGTTACAGATCTTTGCCACTGTGCTTTGATTCAAAAAGCTATTTCGTGCACATAGAGTTCTCTTACTTTAGCCCTGTGAAACTCCGGATGCTCCAGCTATTTGAATAAAATCACCCTTCATATCCCACTTTTCTGTAATGGTCCAATACTACGTAAAGAGGAATACCATGCCCCACTCCCCACGCATGATGCCATCGACCCTCCTCATACCCTACCTGCTGCAGCGACACTGCCCTGTATTTGCAATGTTTGTTATGGACTCGTAAAATGTTTTTATAAATGCTTCATTCCTGTCCTTATTGTTTTTACTTGTTTATTCACTCATGAGGTGTGGCTAGACAATTTATTGAGCATTTATCAGATGCTATCTCATTGCATCCTACCATATGTTACAGATCTCTGATGTTGATTTATTGCTACGTAACCACTTGCATGGATATATCTCATGCCACTTTGTTATCCTGACAGGACTGCCTATTGTTCCTTTGCATCAATGCTGACACCGTGACGTGTCTGTTTTGCTTTTTTGATATACAATGAACAGAACTTAAGTAAAGAGCTATCACAAGTAAATTTCAATTTAAATTCCAAGTTCAGTTAATGTTTAGAGGTTGAGTAAGATTTTAAAACGTATGCTAAAAAAATGGTATAACAATCACGACTTCAAAAGACACAGTGCCTAGAGCACGTAGAATCGCTGGGACCCCAAGGAACCACCCAGAGGAGGGACACAGGGAGCCCACGGAGGACGGGTGCAGTGAGGAAACACGGACGCGTGTTCTGTACAATTCTATGGGAAAGTCGCGTTTGGAAAATTAAAAAGTTAGTGACACTCCTAAGAGGACTTCAAGCAAATCCTTTGGAACATAGGAGGTTCTCAGGCCAACCCACCAGTGAGTACCGAGGTACCTGTGTTACCTATCCCAGAGGAGCCGGGTGCTTTGCTGTCAAGTGGTGTCGGAAACCTTGGCCTTTTTCAAAGGAGAGCTGCAAAGAAGTACTGCTGTCAGGAAGGCGATGACTGTCTGGTAGAATCCAAGCCTGTATCCAAGGTTAGAGGAACCTGAAAGCAGAGGGGACAGAGTCTGGGTCACTTCTGGTGACCAGGGGTTCGGTAGTCAAATGCCCACCGATGTTGGGTGGTTCAGGTGAGAAGAAGGGTTGTTTGACTCTGCAGATACTGGGACCAGGAGATGTCTAGGATGAACAGGATCTGGAGGTGAGCTGTCCCACGAAGGATGTCGAGGGCTGAGGGGTTGATGTCCGGCTGGAGCACCAACAAGCCTTGGCAACTGCAACCCACACGGTCAGAGGAAACAGGTTACGGTGTGGACCAGCAAGGTCCAGGGGACTCTCCAAGCAATGGAGAGTCAGGGAACGTCTGGAGCAACCATGCAAGCCCAAGAATTCACAAGGTGACCCTTGATAGGACCCACAGGCCAACAGACCAGGGATCGCGAGGAGACCTCAAGTAAGTAAGTAAAGGACCAGACCACAGGATACTAGAGGAGTGGAGGCTGGAAATGTTTGGTGCAAATACTGCTCAGGGTCGGGACTACATGGAGTCAAATGTACAGGCTCAGGAATTGTCACTAAGCATATGCAACTGCAAAACCACGAGTTGCACAGGGGTTCAGGTTGCACGGTTCCCACGAGGGATACTGGTCTCAGAATTGCTGAGAGGGCAGATCGACCTTAGGGACCCACGGGAACCCACCTCTTGTGTTGCTGATATCTTCGGAGTCCTCAGGAGCTCGGGAGAAGCAAACCAGGTAGATGCGTTTTGGTGCCTGCTTTTGCAGGGGAGTAACTCCGGTACTCCAAGGGAGATTCTTCAGTCGTGCAGCATCGTGCAGGGAGTAAATGTACTTGGTTTCTTCCTAGCAGAATCTTGTCCAGGTAAAATCTAAAGTCCTGTAGCCGTGATTGTTATACCAATTGTTTAGTATATGGTGCGGGCACCCCCGGAGCCCGCTGGGTATTGTGCTATTTAAGAATGTTCTATTGATTCAGTATTGTGTGCTTTATGTTCTAATCTCTTGTAGAGATTATAGAGATAGTTATATTAATAAATACATATTTTTATATAACTATGTGTGGTTCAAATTTCATTTAGTCATTTAGGAGGTGATATTCTGGTAAAACAAGCTGGTTTACATTCCTTCAAGATTTAGCCTGAAGGCTGCTGTCCATAGCTACCACTAGGATAGCTTTCAACAAAGGTTATGTTTGACCTCACACATCATTGAGGGTCGTGTGGACTGGTACAAGATGCCCACTTTAATTATAAGACAGCATATACCCACTCACCTTCTCACATAGAAGATGACAGATTGTGGTTCACGCCACCGATTAAGTTTTTTAGTTCTTAGAAAAAGGCCTTAGCTTCTTTAACTGTGTAAGCGACTCCTACCTTACGGCATGGCTTTACTCTTCATCCGGCTTGAATTCTGCCTCTTTCCCCATTCCCATACGATGCATGCCTTGGTACCTTCTCATCCAACTTCTATCTTGTTCTACTCTTCTTCAGTTTGTAACTCTGTCCCATCTGGCTTGCCACCAATCTCTTTTCTTATCAAGGCGCTCATTGCCTTCACTCATCCATCTTCTGTTTTATTTTACTCATATTCAGTGTATACTATTGTTCTTCTCTGATCCATGGGGGGGGGAGGAAGGGGCCGTAACAAGGGTGTGTCCCAAACCCAGATTAACGGTCATTCCTCGACCGGAGCACCCACCCCACAATGTCGTGGCAGTCTAGCGCTGTCTTCTCACAGCCTGCTGCGGCGCTTGCAAATTGACCCTGTGGCTTTTTCCTGTTCCCATGCCGGAGCGTGTCTCTCATCGGTTTGGGGCCACGGCCGCCTCGCACACTTTTGTTGACAATACCACTATTCTCACGCGTTTGTTATGCGTTTTCCTGATGCCTTGGTCATCGGATTGATTTGCAGATATTTGGGGAATTATCTGGTGGAGAGTCGAAACTCTCTTAGTTTGCGGGCATCTTTCTCGACGTACAGCCACCCCCCAAAGTTGAAACAATTTTGAACATATTTCAAAATTCTTAAATATAATGTGGAGGACAGGGACGGCTGTAAGGGGTGATGTGGAGGCCGTTTTTAACCTACGTCTATGAGACAGTAAAGGTTAAAAGTTGTATGTTTTTCTTACAATTTCTGATCCCTGCCCAACAGAGAATAGAAAATAGAATTTAGAGAATTTAGGAAGCTAGTTGTATAAAGACATCTAGGATTGGACCCTACACTATTGCCTTGTGTTCCTGCACTAAAATTGTTTAATAACTTTGTGTCCTTTACAGCAATGGCTTTTGTTGGAAGAGAAGATCTCTTTCCATAGGAAACCACTGTATTCCCAAAAGCCCTTTTTTCTGCTAATCTTCCGGCTGCATCCATTCCCAAGGCATTTTAGCACTACCTTTTATACAGTGTCGAAAGCTTGGCCCAGGTTTCACGAACGTCTCCAAATACTAGAGTGTGTATCTAGCACTTCTTGGAAAGGAGTTTTATGCATTCCTTCTATACATGTGATAGCCGGACTGGGGCCAAAATTAAATAATATGACTCAACCTTTCAATTACCATCACTTACACGATCAAGCCCCGTTCCCGCACTCGTTTCTCCGCGCCTCAGGTTACAGATCTTTGCCACTGTGCTTTGATTCAAAGAGCTATATCGTGCACATAGAGTTCTCTTACTTTTGCCCTGTGAAACTCCGGATGCTCCAGCTCTTTGAATAAAATCACCCTTCATATCCCACTTTTCTGTAATGGTCCAATACTACGTAAAGAGGAATACCATGCCCCACTCCCCACACATGATGCCATCGACCCTCCTCATACCCTACCTGCTGCAGCGACACTGCCCTGTATTTGCAATGTTTGTTATGGACTCGTAAAATGTTTTTATAAATGCTTCATTCCTGTCCTTATTGTTTTTCTTTGTTTATTCAGTCATGCAGTGTAGCTAGACAATTTATTGAGCATTTATCAGATGCTATCTCATTGCAGCCTACCATATGTTACAGATATCTGATGTTGATTTATTGCTGCGTAACCACTAGCATGGATATATCTCATGCCACTTTGTTATCCTGACAGGACTGCCTATTGTTCCTTTGCATCAATGCTGACACCGTGACGTGTATGTTTTGCTTTTTTGAAATACAATAAACAGAACTTAAGTAAAGATCTATCACAAGTAAATTTCAATTTAAATTCCAAGTTCAGTCAATGTTTAGAGGTTGAGTAAGATTTTAAAACGTATGCTAAAAAAATGGTATAACAATCACGACTTCAAAAGACACAGTGCCTAGAGCACGTAGAATCGCTGGGGCCCCAAGGAACCACCCAGAGGAGGGACACAGGGAGCCCACGGAGGACGGGTGCAGTGAGGAAACACAGCCGCGTGTTCCGTACAATTCTATGGAAAAGTCGCGTTTGGAAAATTAAAAAGTTAGTGACACGCCTAAGAGGACTTCAAGCAAACCCTTTGGAACATAGGAGGTTCTCAGGCCAACCCACCAATGAGTACCGAGGTACCTGTGTTACCTATCCCAGAGGAGCTGGGTGCATTGCTGTCAAGTGGTGTCGGAAACCTTCGCCTTTTTCAAAGGAGAGCTGCAAAGAAGTACTGCTGTCAGGAAGGCGATGAGTGTCTGGTAGAATCCAAGCCTGTATCCAAGGTTACAGGAACCTGTAAACAGAGGGGACAGAGTCTGGGTCACTTCTGGTGACCAGGGGCTCGGTAGTCAAATGCCCACCGATGTTGGGTGGTTCAGGTGAGAAGAAGGGTTGTTTGACTCTGCAGACACTGGGACCAGGAGATGTCTAGGATGAACAGGATCTGGAGGTGAGCTGTCCCACGAAGGATGTCGAGGGCTGAGGGGTCGATGTCCGGCTGGAGCACCAACAAGCCTTGGCAACTGCAACCCACACGGTCAGAGGAAACAGGTTACGGTGTGGACCAGCAAGGTCTAGGGGACTCTCCAAGCAATGGAGAGTCAGGGAACGTCTGGAGCAACCATGTAAGCCCAAGAATTCACAAGGTGACCCTTGATAGGACCCACAGGCCAACAGACCAGGGATCGCGAGGAGACCTCAAGTAAGTAAGTAAAGGACCAGACCACAGGATACTAGAGGAGTGGAGGCTGGAAATGTTTGGTGCAAATACTGCTCAGGGTCGGGACTACATGGAGTCAAATGTACAGGCTCAGGAATTGTCACTAAGCATATGCAACTGCAAAACCACGAGTTGCACAGGGGTTCAGGTTGCACGGTTCCCACGAGGGATACTGGTCTCAGAATTGCTGAGAGGGCAGATCGACCTTAGGGACCCACGGGAACCCACCTCTTGTGTTGCTGATATCTTCGGAGTCCTCAGGAGCTCGGGAGAAGCAAACCAGGTAGATGCGTTTTGGTGCCTGCTTTTGCAGGGGAGTAACTCCGGTACTCCAAGGGAGATTCTTCAGTCGTGCAGCATCGTGCAGGCAGTAAATGTACTTGGTTTCTTCCTAGCAGAATCTTGTCCAGGTAAAATCTAAAGTCCTGTAGCCGTGATTGTTATACCAATTGTTTAGTATATGGTGCGGGCACCCCCGGAGCCTGCTGGGTATTGTGCTATTTAAGAATGTTCTATTGATTCAGTATTGTGTGCTTTATGTTCTAATCTCTTGTAGAGATTATAGAGATAGTTATATTAATAAATACATATTTTTATATAACTATGTGTGGTTCAAATTTCATTTACTCATTTAGGAGGTGATATTCTGGTAAAACAAGCTGGTTTACATTCCTTCAAGATTTAGCCTGAAGGCTGCTGTCCTTAGCTAGCACTAGGATAGCTTTCAATAAAGGTTATGTTTGACCTCATGCATCATTGAGGGTCGTGTGGACTGGTACAAGATGCCCACTTTAATTATAAGACAGCATATACCCACTCACCTTCTCACATAGAGGATGACAGATTGTGGTTCACGCCACCGATTAAGTTTTTTAGTTCTTAGAAAAAGGCCTTAGCTTCTTTAACTGTGTAAGCGACTCCTACCTTACGGCATAGCTTTACTCTTCATCCGGCTTGAATTCTGCCTCTTTCCCCATTCCCATACGATGCATGCCTTGGTACCTTCTCATCCAACTTCTATCTTGTTCTACTCTTCTTCAGTTTGTAACTCTGTACCATCTGGCTTGCCACCAATCTCTTTTCTTATCAATGCGCTCATTCCCTTCACTCATCCATCTTCTGTTTTATTTTACTCATATTCAGTGTATACTATTGTTCTTCTCTGATCCATGGGGGGGGGAGGAAGGGGCTGTAACAAGGGTGTGTCCCAAACCCAGATTAACGGTCATTCCTCGACCGGAGCACCCACCCCACAATGTCGTGGCAGTCTAGCGCTGTCTTCTCACGGCCTGCTGCGGTGCGTGCAAATTGAGCCTGTGGCTTTTTCCTGTTCCCATGCGTGTCTCTCATCGGTTTGGGGCCACGGCCGCCTCGCACACTTTTGTTGACAATACCACTATTCTCACGCGTTTGTCATGCGTTTTCCTGATGCCTTGGTCATCGGATTGATTTGCGGATATTTGGGGAATTATCTGGTGGACAGTCGAAACTCTCTTAGTTTGCGGGCATCTTTCTTGACGTATGGCCACCCCCCAAAGTTGAAACAATTTTGAACATATTTCAAAATTCTTAAATATAATGTGGAGGACAGGGACGGCTGTAAGGGGTGATGTGGAGGCCGTTTTTAACCTACGTCTATGAGACAGTAAAGGTTAAAAGTTGTATGTTTTTCTTACAATTTCTGATCCCTGCCCAACAGAGAATAGAAAATAGAATTTAGAGAATTTAGGAAGCTAGTTGTATAAAGACATCTAGGCTTGGACCCTACACTATTGCCTTGTGTTCCTGCATTAAAAGAAACCACTGTATTCCCAAAAGCCCTTTTTTCTGCTAACCTTCCGGCTGCATCCATTCCCAAGGCATTTTAGCACTACCTTTTATACAGTGTCAAAAGCTCAGCCCAGTTTTCACAAAATACTCCAAATACTGGTGTGTGTATCTAGCACTTCTTGGCCAGGATTTTTATGCATTCCTTCTATACATGTGATAGCCGAATTGCGGCCAAAATTAAATAATATGACTCAACCTTTAAATTACCATCACTTACAGGATGAAGCTCCATTTCCGCACTGGTTTTCCGCGCCTCTTTGTCACCGTGTCTTGATTCAAAGAGTTATTTCGTTCACATAGACTTCACTTGCTTTAGTCCTGTTAAACTCTGGATGCTCCAGCTCCTCCAATAAAATCACCCTTCAGATCCCACTTTATTGGAGCATCTACGTCACAAGAATAAAAGGTGACTCTTTCCAATCCTTGCGCGGCTCACACCAGCGCACCAATCTCAGCGCGAGCACTGTTCTGATCTAATATCCAATCAGAGCGCGGTCTGTTTGACGTCAGCAGTCGCTGCAGTTTCTCCTGCTCCCGTCTCCTGTCAGTCGTCTACCCCTCCTTTACAAAACTTCTCAGTAGACTTCGTGTCAGATTCTACAAAATCTATTAGTTACAACATATAAACATCTCCATTGTCTGCTTCGCTAACCAAAGAATAGTAAAGAAAAATCTATTTCACAAGAATCCCGTTGACACAGTAGCACATCCCTCTACTCTGCCCTTCTAACTTTCATTCATTAACTGTTTCCTCTAGGACTGCTCCAAAGAGTATTACAATTAACTAAATATATGAGCATTCACGCACATTCATACAAGAAAATGTAGTACATACACACAGAATCCTGCTTTTCCCGAGAACAACGAACAATCTGCCCCACTACAGAATTATAACATACGTTAACCAAGCAGTGTTTACCTCTGCCCAGTCCTTCAGACAAGCTCAGAGAATACCTATTACTCCTCCCGCAATAAGCTTTAACGGTGAACCTTATGGATCCCTGGGACTTAAGACCAGAGTTTCACAGATAACCTTCACTACCATACACACTCCTTTTATACCAGAAGTATTTCTAATAGTAACACACAACGATGTCACTGATTCCGAACACAGACAATGTGACGCGCAACTTCAATTGTCACACGATTTTTCCTGCATACGTACAGGACCAACAATCCCGTCTTTCCCGAGAGCAGCATATACTTCCCTCTGCCCTACTACGGAACTGTTACCAGCTCCCAAATTCCAGAAGCACTACATAAAACTCAACATGACGACTTCAACATTTAGTATTAGTACATATACCAACATCAATCAATAATCAATAAATCAAAAGCCAATGTACAAGCAATCTAATCAGATCAAGACAATCATCAATAACCATCCTCTGCTACCAGGAAATTGGTGCAGATTGGGGTGTACAAATTCTCCCTACTTCCACGGATAGAGTAAATTCACAGATACACGCACATACACTCATCATACGCTTGGGCCCATTTCACTAACATACACTCAGATTACTCTAACAACACTGAACCTGTGGAAAGAAAACCTTCTAAACACCCTGCATCTACACTTATGGTCGATAAGACCTAATTGACACTGTCTTGAGTCATGATTTAACCAATAATAATCAACAATAATCAAATGGAGTACTCAATAATTGACAAGAAATAATAACCAACACTGTATTTAAAATTATGATTCTTTATCTAAAATTAGTTTGAATGGAAAGGCAATCAAAATAAATCATTATTCTCATAGTTACCTATTCTAGCTAAATGTCATAAATGGGTCATCAGGACAGATCTCTCAATAGAAGTCTCTTAGGTCACCGTCCTCACAGCATCGATCCTCACCAACGCAAGTTCGGAAAGAAGTGGCCTCAGAATCCAAAATGCAACGAACGAACCCTCTCTAAGCTAACAATATTTATAATGAATTTAACAATAGAAGGCAACATAAAATGTTTTCGATATCCGCTGAACCGCTGAGCAAAGCGAGCAGGAAAGGATGTAGCATCGCTACATTTGGAAAATCTCCGCTCAGAAAAAATCACAAAAATAAAAAGACAGAAGACGGAACTAAATCTTGAAATGTTTCTTTTTCATGTTCATATTTCCTCGGAACCAGCATGGTGATCATAATGTTCATTGAGGCTCCTTTGTCTTCCAAGGACATTTGGATGTCCGCCCAGAGCTGCTGTCCTCACGGAAAACTTTTAACCAGGCGAAGACTGTGGTCAGATGACTCTCGACCATGTTCAGCAAGGCCTTCTCATCAGAGTTCGACTACCCAAATGCAGGCTTTAAACGGTAGCCATTTTTACTAGGCCAAAACGTATCATCTTAATTAAAAGAGACAAAAACAACGTTACCACAGCATAGTGATTAAACAGTGTTAACCCCACTAATACCCTTATGTGTATGTAATTATCTAGCCTTTGCAACACAAGAAAAGCATTAGTACATGACATTTAAAAAGCATTTTTGTGCTTTAAAATAAACAGCACTCAGCAACATTTATTAATAAAACATGCACATTTATTAGTCAACGACACAAATGCTTCCCCACGTGTAGTTTTCTCTTGTTATTTCTTATTGGTTAATTAGAACATTTACACAAAACAAATAATTAGTAATTATAAATTAATAATTTTAATTTCTTTCGACAATAGACAAACCAGAGCTTAAAAAACCCAGTAGATTTTCAACAGAAAACTCTGCTCCAGCAATCCCCCCTTTGGTGATATTATCACCAAATAAACAACCCAAAAAAAAAAATCAGTAAAATTTTAGTCCCAATTTTTAGGAGAAACTGGAAATGTCTTTTTCTTTTTGACAACACTAGACTCCAGACTCCCTTTCATCATCCCTCTTTGTCTCCAAATAAACACTCTCCCTCAATTCTTCTAATTCTATTTCTTGTGGATCTCTTTTTCTTTTATTTCTCCTTTCAATATTTCTTTTAATTAATTTATTTTTCCCTCCCCTGTTTTTACAACACAAACACACCAATCTTAGTATCAATAAAGCAACAATTATACAAGTCAAAGGAAACAATATCTTACCTATAATAGTACTACCTATTTTTGCAATAAAATTCTTAACAGCAACTACTTTATTAGCTATTTTAGTCCAAATATTCTCAGCTTTCAGTGGTACTAATTCTTCATGCAAATCAGTAATATTTTTGATATAGACCTTCAGGTCTTTGCTTTCGTCTGGAATGTAAGTGCAACAATGTTGAACTTTCAATATTCCACAGACCCCACCCTCCTTGGCTAATAGAATATCAAGGGCAAGTCGATTTTGCATAGCCATGGCATGTACGGCAATCAATTCCGTATTCACCAAAACAAACCCTCCAGCGGTATTTGGCGATAAACGATCCACCACTGTTGACAGTTTCCGAATTCCATATGCATTCAAAGAAATTCCCACTGCTGGAATTAAAGCTCCAAAAATGTCACCCACTATTTCTGACCAAGTTTCTCTCTTAAAACGTGTTAGTAAATTAATATGTTCTACATCTTCTATTTTATCTATATGAAAAATCTTTGGAAAGACCAGGCCCACATAACACGTGCCATACCAATGGTCAGGCAACTTGTAATAAGCCTTGTTTCCACAAACATAATACACTCCTGGGAAAACTGGATCCTCTCCTCCTCTACAACCCCATCCTGTCGCAATGAAGTATGTATCATGACACTCACTAGTCCCAACAAAGTATGTATCATATTGGGATTTCCTTCTTGTAATGCACAGCTTACCCTTCTGTGGTGCATCTAAAGCTAAAGTTGGACTAGCTCCATTTCTCAATTCTTTGCCCATCTTAATGTCCCAAATTGTCTCACTCACTTTGTATTTCCCTGCCTTTTCATGCATGCTCATTCTCCTTTCCTCCACCATGTTTAGGAAAGCTTTCTCCTCTTCTTTCAGACTGCAAGTTAAATTATTCTTAAAAATGTAATCTAATGTTAATTCTTCTCTCTCAATAAAAATCTCACCAAAAATGTTAGCTTCTTTAGCTGGATTCAGCTTTTCATTCATAGGTAATTGCCCAAAAACACTATCTTTGTTAGACATCTCATAATCTATTTTCCCTAGCAAATAAAAAACACTACTTAACACACTACAAGAAATTCCATACGTAGCTGGTAAATGGTGATAAGTAACACCCTCTGAAACGGATGCAGGTAATTGCATACAAACGTAGTAATCCCTCACTTCCATTGTCTTCACATATTCATACAATAATTTCGAAAAAACATTGCTAGAAAAATCATTAATTGACCTATCTTTATGCATGTAAGTATTACTAATTCTAGTTGAAACTACTTTTTGTGAACTTTTCTCTACATTAGTCTCATTCCCAGTATGCATTTCAAATGTACCTATTGTAACTCTAAATGTAACTAATAAAGCTAAAACACCCCATAGTAGCATTAATAATCCAGTACAGCAACAGCACATTCTACACCATCTTTTCAAGAAGGCACATCTACTTTGATTATTCTCTATGTTAGCCATTTTACTACTTTGACCGTGTCTTTTGACTTAGCCTCTACTACTCCACTACTGTATTATTCTTTATTTCTGGATTACTTCAAACAGCTGAATTTCAGACTTTTCTCCTTTTCACTTTTCTCCAAGTGATTTCTTCAGTTCACTCAATTTGGATATTCATCACTTTTCACTCCTTCTTCTTCAGCAACATCAAATTGTATCAGATCATCAACAACATCCTGTGCATCCGACTCTTCTCCAATGTCAGTCAGGATAACTTTTAAGATTCCAACAGATTTTTCCTTTTCCCCAACCACTTGTCTCAAGATCCCCTCCGGATTGTCTTGATTCACTGTTTCTTCTTCTTCTCCTCCTTCAGACAGTGCCACATAAGACCATTCCGGTGATCTGTACTTTTGGTTGGGTCTTCTAATTCTCTTTATCTCCTCGGGTTCTTTTGACTCCTTTTGCTCCTTTCTTTTTACTTCGTTTTGACTCGACACCTCATTCACTTGTTCAGCTTTCGATGTATTTGCTCTTATCAGTCTGTATCTCAGCCTCTTTACTCTGTTGTTAGGCCAAAAATCTCCTCTTACAACTTTTTTCGGTCTTGTTTCTGTATTATTTCTTTCTCCAATCCAAGTTCTCTTTCTCAGAACTCGACCTTCTGATTTTTCATTCTCACTTTCATCCGATTCTGTTTCAAATGCCTCTTGTTTTTCAGCAGTTTTCTTTCGCTCCACAGTCTTTTTCACCACTGTTTGAGACTTCCCTACTTCTTTCCCTCTTCGAGTCTCCGACACGCAATCTTCTTGCTGTCTACTTGTCCCTTCACCTAGCTTATCAGGAATGTTCCCTACACCTCCTCGGGGGTCTTCCGCAATCTGTCCCTCTCTATCTTCTTCTAACCCTACTTCTTCAGGTATAATCTCAAGTGGTTCTTCAATCTCCTCTTCTGATTGAGGAGTCTCTGTGGAATTACTCTTTTCTCTTCCTTTTCCTCCACTGCTTTTTGGAACTTCAGGCTCTCTTACAGAATCTGATCTCCCTTCTGAGACTCTCAATGGTTCTCTTGAAGTCTTTTCTGCTTCTTTTCCTGAACTTTGATTTTTTCTCACTGGTTCTGGGTCTTCATCATCACTGGAATCTGATTCTTCAAAATACTCCTTGCCAGTCCCATCCTTTGGGTTTGGAACTCTCAGAGTATGACTCGCATGTACCCAGTTTTTCACACCAGCACACTTCACTGCAGTTGTCGTAGTCAAAATAACTTGTCTTGGCCTTCCCCACCTTGGAACCAAGCAATTTCTTCTTCTGTGTACTTTAATCCTCACCCAGTCCCCTGGACTCAGATCATGAGCTTGCTTCTTCTCAAGTGTGGTAGCTTCTTCTCCAACCTGGTGAAACACAGAATGAACTGCGTCAGCCAGGCCTTTACAGTAATCCAAAATCATGTCATCAGTTATTGTCATCAACTTATTGACAGGCACATATGCATGTCGCATTGCGCGTCCCATCAAAATCTCGTGCGGACTCAACCCAGTAGTTCTATCTGGAGTAGATCTAATAGTCATTAGCACTAGAGGCAAGACATCAGGCCATTTCATTCCAGTGGCTAAACACATCTTACCAATCCTGTTCTTGATTGTGCCATTTATCTGCTCAACCACACCAGAAGCCTCTGGCCTGTATGCACAATGTAGCTTTTGCTGTATGCCCAATGCTTCACAAATCAAACTCATGAGCTCATTATAGAAGTGTCCACCTCTATCAGACTCAATCGTTACTGGAAACCCGTACCTAGGAATCAACTCTCTTAACAGTAACTTTGCCACTGTTATTCCATCATTTCTCCTAGTCGGATAGGCCTCCACCCATCTTGAGAACAAACAGACTACCACTAGAACATACCTCAGTCTGTTCACTTGGGGCATTTCAATGAAATCTACCTGCATTCTCGTGAAAGGACCACCTTCTCTGCCTATCGTTCCCAGACTCACCACTGTCTTTTTCCCAGTGTTAAATTGCTGGCAAATCAAACATCTTTGACAGATGCTCTCTGCAATTGTCCTGAACTTTGCATTGTACCAAGTCTGTTTAAAAGACCTGATCATCGCATCCCTTCCCAAATGTCCCTGGCCATGATACATCCTTGCCATTGTCGACAGCATTGAGTTTGGCATGACTGGTCTGCCATCTCTATAGACCCAAACATGGTCCGTTTCTCTTGGGGCACAACCTGCCTTGATCCAGTCTTTCTTTTCTTCCTTTCCTGCCTCATCCTGCAACTGTTTCACTTCATCCCACGTTTCTAGGACATTAGTAAACATCACAGAACAAAAAGACATTTCTCCTTCTCGTTCCCTATTAATCGAGTGATTGTTCTTAGCACAATATTGTGCAATGTCGTTAGCAAATCTGTTGCCAACAGTCACAAAATCATCTCCTTGTCCATGAGCAGCACATTTCACAACTGCTAATTCTTTAGGCAGCTGTATCGCCTCAAGCAATTTCCCAATCACTTCAGCATTCTTTATTGGAGTCCCACTCGACGTCAAGAAACCTCTCTGTAGCCTAAGTTGGCCAAAATCATGCACAACTCCAAATCCATACTGACTATCAGTCATCACAGTCACTCTCAAATCTTTCCCAATTTCACAAGCTTTCGTCAATGCTACCAATTCTGCAACTTGTGCAGATTTCACTCCTTTCAATGATGATGCTTCCATCACTTCTGAAACCTTGCACACTGCATATGCTGCACTCAGCACACCCTCATCATTCCTCAGACATGATCCATCTACAAACAGCACATGATCACTCTCAAGTAAGGGAAGATCCCTTATGTCTGGTCTCGGTTTTGTACAGTAATCCAGCACATCCAAACAATCGTGATCATCTTCTGTCTTCACACCCACATTTTCAATATCCGGCAACAATGTCGCTGGATTCACATTCACACATCTCTCCAGAGTCACATTTGATGCTCCCAGAATGACTTTCTCATATTTAGTCAGCCGACTATGTGACATGTACTGAGTTCTGCTTCTTGTCAAAAGAATTGCCACATTATGAGGTACGAATACCCTTACAGGATATCCCATTATAATTCCCTCACTCTGTTCCAGACTTCTGCATGTTGCAGCCACAGATTTCAGACAACCTGGTAAACCCACAGCTACAGGGTCAAGTGTCGATGAGAAGTATGCAAAAGGCCTTCTCAGTAATCCATGCTTCTGGATTAACACTGAAAGTGCACATCCATTTCTCTCACTGCAGTACAATTCAAACTCTTTCTCATAGTCTGGCATACCCAAAGCAGGGGCTTCACACATTCTGCTCTTCAGCTTCTCAAATGCTGCCATTTGTTCTCCATCTAGTTCCAATGGATCTGTCATATCACTTTTTGTCAGCTTAATCAGTGGCTTTGCTATCAGCGAGAAATTAATTATCCACTGACGACAATAACCCACCATTCCCAGGAACATTTTCACTTCCCTCTGGGTCTTTGGGGCTTTCATTTCTCTGATAATTCTAATCCTGTCATCAGTCACTTTTCTCAGACCTTTTTCAATATTGTGTCCAAGATAATGCACCTCTTTCTTGCAAAATTGCAATTTAGCTGGAGATACCTTTAACCCTCCATTTGCCAGATGATTCAGTGAAGCTATGGTATCTACTTCACAAGCTTCACGTGTCCTTGATGCCACTAGCAAATCATCAATATATTGCACTAGTACTGAATTTTCAGGCATAATCAAACTCTCCAATGATTTTTTCAATAACTGATTGAATATCGAAGGACTCTCTGTATACCCCTGTGGGATACGACACCATGCTAAAATACGCTGGCCAAACCTAAATGCAAAAATCGGCTGGCTGTCATGATGCAATGGAATTGAAAAGAAAGCATGACACAAATCAATCACTGTATACCACTCAGCATCATGAGGAATCTGATACAAAATCACTGACGGATTTGGCACAATAGGAAAACATGCCACCACAATTTGATTAACTTTTCTCAAATCCTGTACAATCCTGAACTTCCCATTAGGCTTCTTTAGCCCCATTATCGGTGAATTACACGGACTACTCAGTAGTTCTCTCAGAACTCCCTGCTGAATCATTTTCTCAATTATAGGAGTTATTCCCTCAATTATTTCTGGTGTCATTTTGTACTGAGGAATGTTAGGATAAGTAATTCCCTCTTTCACTGAAATTTTCACAGGATCTACATTATTCATTAATCCCACATCCTCTCCAGTAAAATCCCAAACTGTCCTTTTCACTGTGTCTCTCAGCTCTTGAGGCAAATCCTCCGGATCAAACACAGCATATGCACCAATTAACTCACTCTCTCTATTTTCTAGAGTCATTCGGTACAAAACATCTTCATCTGGTGTTTCAAAAGCTATTCCATCCGGTGTACAACAAATTGTACAGTTCATCTTACAAAGCAGATCCCTGCCTAACAGGTTCACTGGACTAGTGTCACAGACAATAAATCTGTGCATGTCTGAAAATTTCCCTATTTGTACTCTTACTGGTTCAGTAAGACGTGTCTTGATTTGTGTATTGGCTACACCAACTACTTGGATTGCTTCATCCGAGAGAGGAAGATTTCTAATATCTGTTGACCTGACAGTTGATCTTGTCGCACCTGTGTCTACTAAAAAAGTAACACCTTCTTCATTTATTTTTCCATCCACAAATGGTCCTGCCTGGTCTATTTCTAGAGTTGCACCAAGTATGCACTCTTCCTCCTCTCTTCGGCACCGTCAATAATCACCTTCAGACTCACTCCCTTCATTCTTTAACAAGTACTGCTGTACCTGGTTAGAACGCCTTGGTTTGTTTACCTGCTCATCATTGTAGAATCCCAAATCCTTATTATACGTTTGTGATCCTCTATTCTGCGGCAAGGGCGGTTTTGGCTCTTGACTCTGCTGTTTCACAACAGAAGGTTGTTGCTGCTGTCGATTATTCCCTTCGTTCTGCACCTGTTGATTTAAGGATTTACTCTCATTATTCGCTAATGGTGGATTGGTACATTCAGATCTCCAATGTCCCAGTTGGCCACAGTTGTGACACGGGAACTTTTTCTTGGCTTCCTCAAGATTCCCCTTTCCTTTCCCTGCATATCTAGGCCTATTCCCTGGATTATTTCCTGCATTATTCGCCTGTTCCACCAACTGTGCTTCCTGTCTTTCCGCAACTTTCACTTGTGCCCACATTGCTTTCTCTTTCAGCTTTCTCTGTTTTGCTTCAATTTCATCACTGAAGTATTTTGCATGTCTCAAAATCTCATCTATTTTCTTACTCTGCCAGTCCACTGTATGCTCACGAATTCTCTCACTAATCTCAGGTCTCAGGCCATATACAAATCTGTATACAAAATGACTCAAATCCTTGTCACCCAGGTGTTCATCCCCACTGAATTGTTTAAAAGCCAGTATCAGCCTCTCATAAAAAGCATGAACCGATTATTTTGCTTCCTGATGTGTTCGATCTATTTTAACCCAGTCTGTCTCTTTTGGAGGTACTTTATTTTTCAGGTATACGATCACCTGCTCATACTTTCTCATTACCTCTGGATCTGGTGCTCCTGTTCTCTGATCTCTTGGATATTCCTCAGTAGGCCAACTTACAACTATTTTACACTCAGCCCACAAGTCTGCTGGAACAATTATATCAAACAGACTATTCAGGTCAATCCACAGCACTTTTGACAATTTCACAAACCTGTCTACCTGCCTATACCACTCGACGGGCTTTTCTCTCAGTCGAGGGAAATCATTTGTAAATGATAAAATATCCTGTCTGGTCCATGGAACATGTACATATCCTCCTCCAGGTATTTCTCTCATAGGATAAGCATCCACTGTTTTCTCTTTTTCTCTCACAGGAAATGCTGAATAAGTCCTATCCCCTGATTCTTCTCTTTTCTTGTACCACCTATCCTTCCACTTCTCAACATCACCCCATTTTCGCAATAAAGCGATCATCTCTTTAATCTGTCCTGTTCTACCAGCACCATTCAGATTCTCAATATCTTTGTCTGTGAAATCCATCCTGTAAGACTTCTGCAAAGCTTTCACTTTATCAATGTCAACTCCGTGCTCATTCGCTATTGCTCTTAATCTGTCATGTGTATTTTTAGCTCTCCAGGTGATATTTTTACACATAAATAACAATTCACCATCATGATGATTTTTTAGAATTTCTGTAGGAACTGTCCCTGCAACAAGCTCTTCTAATTCTACACGTAACCTAGCCACATCAATTGCCTGTGAATCTTTATCCCTCTTTTGAAGAACTTTCATCCATTCATTCAAATCTTCAGCTGTTATTTCAGTAGATTTTCTCACTGGAACCACTTTCTTCTCCGGTTCTAAAATCGGCATCCCTGAACAACTAGCTTCACCAGCATCCAATCTTGAATTAGACTGTATCTCTAATCCTTCACTACATGTCTCATGTCTGGATTGTCTCAAATCATCATTTTCTGTCCTTTTTCCTGAATCTCCTGAAGGACCAGCCAAACTTGTCAATCTATTCCCAACATATGGAATCACCAAATTATTTTCACCCGTCCTCTGCTTATCAAAAACAGGCATAACCGGACCTATGGTTACAGGCACCGTAACAGCTTCTAGATTCTTTGTCAGCTCTCTAATCTTTTCAGTCAACTCCGATGTAGTTCTGGCTAATTCTCTCGTATTTTCACCACCGCTTCTATTCTCACTTTCCTTGAAAGGATTACCACTTCTTAACTCAGGTGTCACATTTTCTGTCTCAATGATACGCAATGTATCTCTTATCGGAGAAACAACTGGTGTGCTCTCTTCTGGTTCTGGTCTATATGGAGGTGGTCTTTTGTAAATCATGTCATTCAAGACTTCATCTTCATACTCATTAACTCCATATCTTCTCACTTCTGCCTCAGGAACCTTTTCTGTACCCTTCTCTTCAATTGTTCTCATAGGGTATAATCCCTCTGACATACTAGCATCTCGCCATCTCTTCATTCGATCATGATGAGTTTCACGATCATGTCTCCTTCCAAACATGTACCTATAATTTCCCCCAGACCTCTGTTTTTCTCGCTCATGTACTTCCTCTTCCCATTCCACTAAAGCCTCAAACTGTGTCGGCCTCGGTCTTGGGTCAAGACATAACATCTTTTCCCGCAAATTTTTCAACATGGCCAAATTAAATGAACCATGTTCTGGAAATGCTAGAACACCGTCTTCTTTAGTATACCTAACCCAATTCTCCAACCATATACAGGTATGATACCCATATCTCGCAGCCATGAAGGATGCAGGCGTTTTCGATGGAGGTAACAATTCACCTTCTCTCGTTTTAACATCTTTATCCTTGTCGAACCAATTTTTAATCTTTCTGAACAAAGATTTTTTCTTTTTCTCCTCTTGGTAATACATTTTAGCTTTTACCAAACTTTTCTAATCCCTTCCGTAATACAACTGAATAGTACGATGTTTTATCCAATAACAGCGCGACTCACACTAACGCACCAATCCTGGAGCATCTACGTCACAAGAATAAAAGGTGACTCTTTCCAATCCTTGCGCGGCTCACACCAGCGCACCAATCTCAGCGCGAGCACTGTTCTGATCTAATATCCAATCAGAGCGCGGTCTGTTTGACGTCAGCAGTCGCTGCAGTTTCTCCTGCTCCCGTCTCCTGTCAGTCGTCTACCCCTCCTTTACAAAACTTCTCAGTAGACTTCGTGTCAGATTCTACAAAATCTATTAGTTACAACATATAAACATCTCCATTGTCTGCTTCGCTAACCAAAGAATAGTAAAGAAAAATCTATTTCACAAGAATCCCGTTGACACAGTAGCACATCCCTCTACTCTGCCCTTCTAACTTTCATTCATTAACTGTTTCCTCTAGGACTGCTCCAAAGAGTATTACAATTAACTAAATATATGAGCATTCACGCACATTCATACAAGAAAATGTAGTACATACACACAGAATCCTGCTTTTCCCGAGAACAGCGAACAATCTGCCCCACTACAGAATTATAACATACGTTAACCAAGCAGTGTTTACCTCTGCCCAGTCCTTCAGACAAGCTCAGAGAATACCTATTACTCCTCCCGCAATAAGCTTTAACGGTGAACCTTACGGATCCCTGGGACTTAAGACCAGAGTTTCACAGATAACCTTCACTACCATACACACTCCTTTTATACCAGAAGTATTTCTAATAGTAACACACAACGATGTCACTGATTCCGAACACAGACAATGTGACGCGCAACTTCAATTGTCACACGTTTTTTTCCTGCATACGTACAGGACCAACAATCCCGTCTTTCCCGAGAGCAGCATATACTTCCCTCTGCCCTACTACGGAACTGTTACCAGCTCCCAAATTCCAGAAGCACTACATAAAACTCAACATGACGACTTCAACATTTAGTATTAGTACATATACCAACATCAATCAATAATCAATAAATCAAAAGCCAATGTACAAGCAATCTAATCAGATCAAGACAATCATCAATAACCATCCTCTGCTACCAGGAAATTGGTGCAGATTGGGGTGTACAAATTCTCCCTACTTCCACGGATAGAGTAAATTCACAGATACACGCACATACACTCATCATACGCTTGGGCCCATTTCACTAACATACACTCAGATTACTCTAACAACACTGAACCTGTGGAAAGAAAACCTTCTAAACACCCTGCATCTACACTAATTGACACTGTCTTGAGTCATGATTTAACCAATAATAATCAACAATAATCAAATGGAGTACTCAATAATTGACAAGAAATAATAACCAACACTGTATTTAAAATTATGATTCTTTATCTAAAATTAGTTCGAATGGAAAGGCAATCAAAATAAATCATTATTCTCATAGTTACCTATTCTAGCTAAATGTCATAAATGGGTCATCAGGACAGATCTCTCAATAGAAGTCTCTTAGGTCACCGTCCTCACAGCATCGATCCTCACCAACGCAAGTTCGGAAAGAAGTGGCCTCAGAATCCAAAATGCAACGAACGAACCCTCTCTAAGCTAACAATATTTATAATGAATTTAACAATAGAAGGCAACATAAAATGTTTTCGATATCCGCTGAACCGCTGAGCAAAGCGAGCAGGAAAGGATGTAGCATCGCTACATTTGGAAAATCGCCGCTCAGAAAAAATCACAAAAATAAAAAGACGGAAGACGGAACTAAATCTTGAAATGTTTCTTTTTCATGTTCATATTTCCTCGGAACCAGCATGGTGATCATAATGTTCATTGAGGCTCCTTTGTCTCCCAAGGACATTTGGATGTCCGCTCAGAGCTGCTGTCCTCACGGAAAACTTTTAACCAGGCGAAGACTGTGGTCAGATGACTCTCGACCATGTTCATCAAGGCCTTCTCATCAGAGTTCGACTACCCAAATGCAGGCTTTAAACGGTAGCCATTTTTACTAGGCCAAAACGTATCATCTTAATTAAAAGAGACAAAAACAACGTTACCACAGCATAGTGATTAAACAGTGTTAACCCCACTAATACCCTTATGTGTATGTAATTATCTAGCCTTTGCAACACAAGAAAAGCATTAGTACATGACATTTAAAAAGCATTTTTGTGCTTTAAAATAAACAGCACTCAGCAACATTTATTAATAAAACATGCACATTTATTAGTCAACGACACAAATGCTTCCCCACGTGTAGTTTTCTCTTGTTATTTCTTATTGGTTAATTAGAACATTTACACAAAACAAATAATTAGTAATTATAAATTAATAATTTTAATTTCTTTCGACAATAGACAAACCAGAGCTTAAAAAACCCAATAGATTTTCAACAGAAAACTCTGCTCCAGCAGTGCAGCATCGTGCAGGCAGTAAATGTACTTGGTTTCTTCCTAGCAGAATCTTGTCCAGGTAAAATCTAAAGTCCTGTAGCCGTGATTGTTATACCAATTGTTTAGTATATGGTGCGGGCACCCCCGGAGCCCGCTGGGTATTGTGCTATTTACAAATGTTCTATTGATTCAGTATTGTGAGCTTTATGTTCTAATCTCTTGTAGAGATTATAGAGATAGTTATATTAATAGATACATATTTTTATATAACTATGTGTGGTTCACATTTCATTTAGTCATTTAGGAGGTGATATTCTGGTAAAACAAGCTGGTTTACATTCCTTCAAGATTTAGCCTGAAGGCTGCTGTCCATAGCTACCACTAGGATAGCTTTCAATAAAGGTTATGTTTGACCTCATACATCATTGAGGGTCATGTGGACTGGTACAAGATGCCCACTTTAATTATAAGACAGCATATACCCACTCACCTTCTCACATAGAGGATGACAGATTGTGGTTCACGCCACCGATTAAGTTTTTTAGTTCTTAGAAAAAGGCCTTAGCTTCTTTAACTGTGTAAGCGACTCCTACCTTACGGCATGGCTTTACTCTTCATCCGGCTTGAATTCTGCCCCTTTCCCCATTCCCATACGATGCATGCCTTGGTACCTTCTCATCCAACTTCTATCTTGTTCTACTCTTCTTCAGTTTGTAACTCTGTCCCATCTGGCTTGCCACCAATCTCTTTTCTCATCAATGAGCTCATTCCCTTCACTCATCCATCTTCTGTTTTATTTTACTCATATTCAGTGTATACTATTGTTCTTCTCTGATCGATGGGGGGGGGGAGGAAGGGGCTGTAACAAGGGTGTGTCCCAAACCCAGATTAACGGTCATTCCTCGACCGGAGCACCCACCCCACAATGTCGTGGCAGTCTAGCGCTGTCTTCTCACAGCCTGCTGCGGCGCTTGCAAATTGAGCCTGTTGCTTTTTCCTGGTCCCATGCCGGAGCGTGTCTCTCATCGGTTTGGGGCCACGGCCGCCTCGCACACTTTTGTTGACAATACCACTATTCTCACGCGTTTGTTATGCGTTTTCCTGATGCCTTGGTCATCGGATTGATTTGCGGATATTTGGGGAATTATCTGGTGGAGAGTCGAAACTCTCTTAGTTTGCGGGCATCTTTCTCGGCGTACGGCCACCCCCCAAAGTTGAAACAATTTTGAACATATTTCAAAATTCTTAAATATAATGTGGAGGACAGGGACGGCTGTAAGGGGTGATGTGGAGGCCGTTTTTAACCTACGTCTATGAGACAGTAAAGGTTAAAAGTTGTATGTTTTTCTTAAAATTTCTGATCCCTGACCAACAGAGAATAGAAAGTAGAATTTAGAGAATTTAGGAAGCTAGTTGTATAAAGACATCTAGGCTTGGACCCTACACTATTGCCTTGTGGTCCTGCATTAAAATAGTTAAATAACTTTGTGTCCTTTACAGCAATGGCTTTTGTTGGAAGAGAAGATCTCTTTCCATAGGAAACCACTGTATTCCCAAAAGCCCTTTTTTCTGCTTCCGGCTGCATCCATTCCCAAGGCATTTTAGCACTACCTTTTATACAGTGTCGAAAGCTTGGCCCAGGTTTCACGAAAGACTCCAAATACTGGTGTGTGTATCTAGCACTTCTTGGCCAGGAGTTTTATGCATTCCTTCTATACATGTGATAGCCGGACTGGGGCCAAAATTAAATAATATGACTCAACCTTTCAATTACCATCACTTACACGATCAAGCCCCGTTCCCGCACTCGTTTCTCCACGCCTCAGGTTACAGATCTTTGCCACTGTGCTTTGATTCAAAGAGCTATTTCGTGCACATAGAGTTCTCTTACTTTAGCCCTGTGAAACTCCGGATGCTCCAGCTCTTTGAATAAAATCACCCTTCATATCCCACTTTTCAGTAATGGTCCAATACTACGTAAAGAGGAATACCATGCCCCACTCCCCACGCATGATGCCATCGACCCTCCTCATACCCTACCTGCTGCAGCGACACTGCCCTGTATTTGCAATGTTTGTTATGGACTCGTAAAATGTTTTTATAAATGCTTCATTCCTGTCCTTATTGTTTTTACTTGTTTATTCACTCATGAGGTGCAGCTAGACAATTTATTGAGCATTTATCAGATGCTATCTCATTGCAGCCTACCATATGTTACAGATATCTGATGTTGATTTATTGCTGCGTAACCACTTGCATGGATATATCTCATGCCACTTTATTATCCTGACAGGACTGCCTATCGTTCCTTTGCATCAATGCTGACACCGTGACGTGTATGTTTTGCTTTTTTGATATACAATAAACAGAACTTAAGTAAAAAGCTATCACAAGTAAATTTCACTTTAAATTCCAAGTTCAGTCAATGTTTAGAGGTTGAGTAAGATTTTAAAATGTATGCAAAAAAAATGGTATAACAATCACGACTTCAAAAGACACAGTGCCTAGAGCACGTAGAATCGCTGGGACCCCAAGGAACCACCCAGAGGAGGGACACAGGGAGCCCACGGAGGACGGGTGCAGTGAGGAAACACGGACGCGTGTTCCGTACAATTCTATGGGAAAGTCGCGTTTGGAAAATTAAAAAGTTAGTGACACGCCTAAGAGGACTTCAATCAAACCCTTTGGAACATAGGAGGCTCTCAGGCCAACCCACCAGTAAGTACCGAGGTACCTGTGTTACCTATCCCAGAGGAGCCGGGTGCTTTGCTGTCAAGTGGTGTCGGAAACCTTGGCCTTTTTCAAAGGAGAGCTGCAAAGAAGTACTGCTGTCAGGAAGGCGATGAGTGTCTGGTAGAATCCAAGCCTGTATCCAAGGTTAGAGGAACCTGAAAACAGAGGGGACAGAGTCTGGGTCACTTCTGGTGACCAGGGGCTCGGTAGACAAATGCCCACCGATGTTGGGTGGTTCAGGTGAGAAGAAGGGTTGTTTGACTCTGCAGACACTGGGACCAGGAGATGTCTAGGATGAACAGGATCTGGAGGTGAGCTGTCCCACGAAGGATGTCGAGGGCTGAGGGGTCGATGTCCGGCTGGAGCACCAACAAGCCTTGGCAACTGCAACCCACACGGTCAGAGGAAACAGGTTACGGTGTGGACTAGCAAGGTCCAGGGGACTCGCCAAAAAATGGAGAGTCAGGGAACGTCTGGAGCAACCATGTAAGCCCAAGAATTCACAAGGTGACCCTTGATAGGACCCACAGGCCAACAGACCAGGGATCGCGAGGAGACCTCAAGTAAGTAAGTAAAGGAACAGACCACAGGATACTAGAGGAGTGGAGGCTGGAAATGTTTGGTGCAAATACTGCTCAGGGTCGAGACTACATGGAGTCAAATGTACAGGCTCAGGAATTGTCACTAAGCATATGCAACTGGAAAACCACGAGTTGCACAGGGATTCAGGTTGCACGGTTCCCACGAGGGATACTGGTCTCAGAATTGCTGAGAGGGCAGATCGACCTTAGGGACCCACGGGAACCCACCTCTTGTGTTGCTGATATCTTCGGAGTCCTCAGGAGCTCGGGAGAAGCAAACCAGGTAGATGCGTTTTGGTGCCTGCTTTTGCAGGGGAGTAACTCCGGTACTCCAAGGGAGATTCTTCAGTCGTGCAGCATCGTGCAGGCAGTAAATGTACTTGGTTTCTTCCTATCAGTATCTTGTCCAGGTAAAATCTAAAGTCCTGTAGCCGTGATTGTTATACCAATTGTTTAGTATATGGTGCGGGCACCCCCGGAGCCCGCTGGGTATTGTGCTATTTAAGAATGTTCTATTGATTCAGTATTGTGTGCTTTATGTTCTAATCTCTTGTAGAGATTATAGAGATAGTTATATTAATAAATACAAATTTTTATATAACTATGTGTGGTTCAAATTTCATTTAGTCATTTAGGAGGTGATATTCTGGTAAAACAAGCTGGTTTACATTCCTTCAAGATTTAGCCTGAAGGCTGCTGTCCATAGCTACCACTAGGATAGCTTTCAATAAAGGTTATGTTTGGCCTCATACATCATTGAGGGTCGTGTGGACTGGTACAAGATGCCCACTTTAATTATAAGACAGCATATACCAACTCACCTTCTCACATAGAGGATGACAGATTGTGGTTCACGCCACCGATTAAGTTTTTTAGTTCTTAGAAAAAGGCCTTAGCTTCTTTAACTGTGTAAGCGACTCCTACCTTACGGCATGGCTTTACTCTTCATCCGGCTTGAATTCTGCCTCTTTCCCCATTCCCATACGATGCATGCCTTGGTACCTTCTCATCCAACTTCTATCTTGTTCTACTCTTATTCAGTTTGTAACTCTGTCCCATCTGGCTTGCCACCAATCTCTTTTCTTATCAATGCGCTCATTCCCTTCACTCATCCATCTTCTGTTTTATTTTACTCATATTCATTGTATACTATTGTTCTTCTCTGATCCATGGGGGGGGGGGGGGGGGGGGGGAGGGGCTGTAACAAGGGTGAGTCCCAAACCCAGCTTAACGGTCATTCCTCGACCGGAGCACCCACCCCACAATGTCGTGGCAGTCTAGCGCTGTCTTCTCACGGCCTGCTGCGGTGCGTGCAAATTGAGCCTGTGGCTTTTGCCTGTTCCCATGCCGGAGCGTGTCTCTCATCGGTTTGGGGCCACGGCCGCCTCGCACACTTTTGTTGACAATACCACTATTCTCACGCGTTTGTTATGCGTTTTCCTGATGCCTTGGTCATCGGATTGATTTGCGGATATTTGGGGAATTATCTGGTGGAGAGTCGAAACTCTCTTAGTTTGCGGGCATCTTTCTCGGCGTACGGCCACTCCCCAAAGTTGAAACAATTTTGAACATATTTCAAATTTCTTAAATATAATGTGGAGGACAGGGACGGCTGTAAGGGGTGATGTGGAGGCCGTTTTTAACCTACGTCTATGAGACAGTAAAGGTTAAAAGTTGTATGTTTTTCTTACAATTTCTGATCCCTGACCAACAGAGAATAGGAAATAGAATTTAGAGAATTTAGGAAGCTAGTTGTATAAAGACATCTAGGCTTGGACCCTACACTATTGCCTTGTGTTCCTGCATTAAAATTGTTTAATAACTTTGTGTCCTTTACAGCAATGGCTTTTGTTGGAAGAGAAGATCTCTTTCCATAGGAAACTACTGTATTCCCAAAACCCCTTTTTTCTGCTTCCGGCTGCATCCATTCCCAAGGCATTTTAGCACTACCTTTTATACAGTGTCGAAAGCTTGGCCCAGGTTTCACGAAAGACTCCAAATACTAGAGTGTGTATGTAGCACTTCTTGGCCAGGAGTTTTATGCATTCCTTCTATACATCTGATAGCCGGACTGGGGCCAAAATTAAATAATATGACTCAACCTTTCAATTACCATCACTTACACCATCAAGCCCCGTTCCCGCACTCGTTTCTCCGCGCCTCAGGTCACAGATCTTTGCCACTGTGCTTTGATTCAAAGAGCTTACTTTAGCCCTGTGAAACTCCGGATGCTCCAGCTCTTTGAATAAAATCACCCTTCATATCCCACTTTTCTGTAATGGTCCAATACTACGTGAAGAGGAATACCATGCCCCACTCCCCGCGCATGATGCCATCGACCCTCCTCATACCCTACCTGCTGCAGCAACACTGCCCTGTATTTGCAATGTTTGTTATGGACTCGTAAAATGTTTTTATAAATGCTTCATTCCTGTCCTTATTGTTTTTACTTGTTTATTCACTCATGAGGTGTAGCTAGACAATTTATTGAGCATTTATCAGATGCTATCTCATTGCAGCCTACCATATGTTACAGATATCTGATGTTGATTTATTGCTTCGTAACCACTTGCCTGGATATATCTCATGCCACTTTGTTATCCTGATAGGACTGCCGATTGTTCCTTTGCATCAATGCTGACACCGTCACGTGTATGTTTTGCTTTTTTGATATACAATAAACAGAACTTAAGTAAAGAGCTATCACAAGTAAATTTCAATTTAAATTCCAAGTTCAGTCAATGTTTAGAGGTTGAGTAAGATTTTAAAACGTATGCTAAAAAAAATGGTATAACAATCACGACTTCAAAAGACACAGGGGCAGATTTATGAGCCCCTTGCGCCACTTTTGCGTCACTTTTAACATGGTTAAAGTGACGCAAAAGTGGCGCAAGGGGCTCATAAATCTGCCCCACAGTGCCTAGAGCACGTAGAATCGCTGGGACCCCAAGGAACCACCCAGAGGAGGGACACAGGGAGCCCACGGAAGACGGGTGCAGTGAGGAAACACGGACGCGTGTTCCGTACAATTCTATGGGAAAGTCGCGTTTGGAAAATTAAAAAGTTAGTGAAACGCCTAAGAGGACTTCAAGCAAACCCTTTGGAACATAGGAGGTTCTCAGGCCAACCCACCAGTGAGTACCGAGGTACCTGTGTTACCTATCCCAGAGGAGCCGGGTGCATTGCTGTCAAGTGGTGTCGGAAACCTTGGCCTTTTTCAAAGGAGAGCTGCAAAGAAGTACTGCTGTCAGGAAGGCGATGAGTGTCTGTTAGAATCCAAGCCTGTATCCAAGGTTAGAGGAACCTGAAAGCAGAGTGGACAGAGTCTGGGTCACTTCTGGTGACCAGGGGCTCGGTAGTCAAATGCCCACCGATGTTGGGTGGTTCAGGTGAGAAGATGGTTGTTTGACTCTGCAGACACTGGGACCAGGAGATGTCTAGGATGAACAGGATCTGGAGGTGAGCTGTCCCACGAAGGATGTCGAGGGCTGAGGGGTCGATGTCCGGCTGGAGCACCAACAAGCCTTGGCAACTGCAACCCACACGGTCAGAGGAAACAGGTTACGGTGTGGAACAGCAAGGTCCAGGGGACTCTCCAAGCAATGGAGAGTCAGGGAGCAACCATGTAAGCCCAAGAATTCACAAGGTGACCCTTGATAGGACCCACAGGCCAACAGACCAAGGATCGCGAGGAGACCTCAAGTAAGTAAGTAAAGGACCAGACCACAGGATACTAGAGGAGTGGAGGCTGGAAATGTTTGGTGCAAATACTGCTCAGGGTCGGAACTACATGGAGTCAAATGTACAGGCTCAGGAATTGTCACTAAGCATATGCAACTGCAAAACCACGAGTTGCACAGGGGTTCAGGTTGCACGGTTCCCACGAGGGATACTGGTCTCAGAATTGCTAAGAGGGCAGATCGACCTTAGGGACCCACGGGAACCCACCTCTTGTGTTGCTGATATCTTCGGAGTCCTCAGGAGCTCGGGAGAAGCAAACCAGGTAGATGCGTTTTGGTGCCTGCTTTTGCAGGGGAGTAACTCTGGTACTCCAAGGGAGATTCTTCAGTCGTGCAGCATCGTGCAGGCAGTAAATGTACTTGGTTTCTTCCTAGCAGAATCTTGTCCAGGTAAAATCTAAAGTCCTGTAGCCGTGATTGTTATACCAATTGTTTAGTATATGGTGCGGGCACCCCCGGAGCCCGCTGGGTATTGTGCTATTTAAGAATCTTCTATTGATTCAGTATTGTGTGCTTTATGTTCTAATCTCTTGTAGAGATTATAGAGATAGTTATATTAATAAATACATATTTTTATATAACTATGTGTGGTTCAAATTTAATTTAGTCATTTAGGAGGTGATATTCTGGTAAAACAAGCTGGTTTACATTCCTTCAAGATTTAGCCTGAAGGCTGCTGTCCATAGCTACCACTAGGATAGCTTTCAATAAAGGTTATGTTTGACCTCATGCGTCATTGAGGGTCGTGTGGACTGGTACAAGATGCCCACTTTAATTATAAGACAGCATATACCCACTCACCTTCTCACATAGAGGATGACAGATTGTGGTTCACGCCACCGATTAAGTTTTCTAGTTCTTAGAAAATAGCCTTAGCTTCTTTAACTGTGTAAGCGACTCCTACCTTACGGCATGGCTATACTCTTCATCCGGCTTGAATTCTGCCTCTTTCCCCATTCCCATACGATGCATGCCTTGGTACCTTCTCATCCAACTTCTATCTTGTTCTACTCTTCGTCAGTTTGTAACTCTGTCCCATCTGGCTTGCCACCAATCTCTTTTCTCATCAATGCGCTCATTCCCTTCACTCATCCATCTTCTGTTTTATTTTACTCATATTCAGTGTATACTATTGTTCTTCTCTGATCCATGGGGGGGGAGGAAGGGGCCGTGACAAGGGTGTGTCCCAAACCCAGATTAACGGTCATTCCTCGACCGGAGCACCTACCCCACAATGCCGTGGCACTCTAGCGCTGTCTTCTCACGGCCTGCTGCGGCGCTTGCAAATTGAGCCTGTTGCTTTTTCCTGGTCCCATGCCGGAGCGTGTCTCTCATCGGTTTGGGGCCACGGCCGCCTCGCACACTTTTATTGACAATACCACTATTCTCACGCGTTTGTTATGCGTTTTCCTGATGCCTTGGTCATCGGATTGATTTGCGGATATTTGGGGAATTATCTGGTGGACAGTCGAAACTCTCTTAGTTTGCGTGCATCTTTCTCGACGTACGGCCACCCCCCAAAGTTGAGACAATTTTGAACATATTTCAAAATTCTTAAATATAATGTGGGGGACAGGGACGGCTGTAAGGAGTGATGTGGAGGCCGTTTTTAACCTACGTCTATGAGACAGTAAATGTTAAAAGTTGTATGTTTTTCTTACAATTTCTGATCCCTGCCCAACAGAGAATAGAAAATAGAATTTAGAGAATTTAGGAAGCTAGTTGTATAAAGACATCTAGGCTTGGACCCTACACTATTGCCTTGTGTTCCTGCATTAAAATTGTTTAATAACTTTGTGTCCTTTACAGCAATGGCTTTTGTTGGAAGAGAAGATCTCTTTCCATAGGAAACCACTGTATTCCCAAAAGCCCTTTTTTCTGCTTCCGGCTGCATCCATTCCCAAGGCATTTTAGCACTACCTTTTATACAGTGTCGAAAGCTTGGCCCAGGTTTCACGAAAGACTCCAAATACAAGAGTGTGTATCTAGCACTTCTTGGAAAGGAGTTTTATGCATTCCTTCTATACATGTGATAGCCAGACTGGGGCCAAAATTAAATAATATGACTCAACCTTTCAATTACCATCACTTACACGATCAAGCCCCGTTCCCGCACTCGTTGCTCCGCGCCTCAGGTTACAGAACTTTGCCACTGTGCTTTGATTCAAAGAGCTATTTCGTGCACATAGAGTTCTCTTACTTTAGCCCTGTGAAACTCCGGATGCTCCAGCTCTTTGAATAAAATCACCCTTCATATCCCACTTTTCTGTAATGGTCCAATACTACGTAAGGAGGAATACCATGCCCCACTCCCCACACATGATGCCATCGACCCTCCTCATACCCCTACCTGCTGCAGCGACACTGCCCTGTATTTGCAATGTTTGTTATGGACTCGTAAAATGTTTTTATAAACGCTTCATTCCTGTCCTTATTGTTTTTACTTGTTTATTCACTCATGAGGTGTAGCTAGACAATTTCTTGAGCATTTATCAGATGCTATCTCATTGCAGCCTACCATATGTTACAGATATCTGATGTTGATTTATTGCTGCGTAACCACTTGCATGGATATATCTCATGCCACTTTGTTATCCTGACAGGACTGCCTATTGTTCCTTTGCATCAATGCTGACACCGTGACGTGTATGTTTTGCTTTTTTGAAATACAATAAACAGAACTTAAGTAAAGAGCTATCACAAGTAAATTTCAATTTCAATTCCAAGTTCAGTCAATGTTTAGAGGTTGAGTAAGATTGTAAAACGTATGCTAAAAAAATGGTATAACAATCACGACTTCAAAAGACACAGTGCCTAGAGCACGTAGAATCACTGGGGCCCCAAGGAACCACCCAGAGGAGGGACACAGGGAGCCCACGGAGGACGGGTGCAGTGAGGAAACACGGACGCGTGTTCCGTACAATTCTATGGGAAAGTCGCGTTTGGAAAATTAAAAAGTTAGTGACACTCCTAAGAGGACTTCAAGCAAACCCTTTGGAACATAGGAGGTTCTCAGGCCAACCCACCAGTGAGTACCGAGGTACCTGTGTTACCTATCCCAGAGGAGCCGGGTGCATTGCTGTCAAGTGGTGTCGGAAACCTTGGCCTGTTTCAAAGGAGAGCTGCAAAGAAGTACTGCTGTCAGGAAGGCGATGAGTGTCTGGTAGAATCCAAGCCTGTATCCAAGGTTAGAGGAGCCTGAAAACAGAGGGGACAGAGTCTGGGTCACTTCTGGTGACCAGGGGCTCGGTAGTCAAATGCCCACCGATGTTGGGTGGTTCAGGTGAGAAGAAGGGTTGTTTGACTCTGCAGACACTGGGACCAGGAGATGTCTAGGATGAACAGGATCTGGAGGTGAGCTGTCCCACGAAGGATGTCGAGGGCTGAGGGGTCGATGTCTGGCTGGAGCACCAACAAGCCTTGGCAACTGCAACCCACACGGTCAGAGGAAACAGGTTACGGTGTGGACCAGCAAGGTCCAGGGGACTCTCCAAGCAATGGAGAGTCAGGGAACCTCTGGAGCAACCATGTAAGCCCAAGAATTCACAAGGTGACCCTTGATAGGACCCACAGGCCAACAGACCAGGGATCGCGAGGAGACCTCAAGTAAGTAAGTAAAGGACCAGACCACAGGATACTAGAGGAGTGGAGGCTGGAAATGTTTGGTGCAAATACTGCTCAGGGTCGGGACTACATGGAGTCAAATGTACAGGCTCAGGAATTGTCACTAAGCATATGCAACTGCAAAACCACGAGTTGCACAGGGGTTCAGGTTGCACGGTTCCCACGAGGGATACTGGTCTCAGAATTGCTAAAAGGGCAGATTGACCTTAGGGACCCACGGGAACCCACCTCTTGTGTTGCTGATATCTTCGGAGTCCTCAGGAGAAGCAAACCAGGTAGATGCGTTTTGGTGCCTGCTTTTGCAGGGGAGTAACTCCGGTACTCCAAGGGAGATTCTTCAGTCGTGCAGCATCGTGCAGGCAGTAAATGTACTTGGTTTCTTCCTAGCAGAATCTTGTCCAGGTTAAATCTAAAGTCCTGTAGCCGTGATTGTTATACCAATTGTTTAGTATATGGTGCGGGCACCCCCGGAGCCCGCTGGGTATTGTGCTATTTAAGAATGTTCTATTGATTCAGTATTGTGTGCTTTATGTTCTAATCTCTTGTAGAGATTATAGAGATAGTTATATTAATAAATACATATTTTTATATAACTATGTGTGGTTCAAATTTCATTTACTCATTTAGGAGGTGATATTCTGGTAAAACAAGCTGGTTTACATTCCTTCAAGATTTAGCCTGAAGGCTGCTGTCCATAGCTACCACTAGGATAGCTTTCAATAAAGGTTATGTTTGACCTCATGCATCATTGAGGGTCGTGTGGACTGGTACAAGATGCCCACTTTAATTATAAGACAGCATATACCCACTCACCTTCTCACATAGAGGATGACAGATTGTGGTTCACGCCACCGATTAAGTTTTTTAGTTCTTAGAAAAAGGCCTTAGCTTCTTTAACTGTGTAAGCGACTCCTACCTTACGGCATGGCTTTACTCTTCATCCGGCTTGAATTCTGCCTCTTTCCCCATTCCCATACGATGCATGCCTTGGTACCTTCTCATCCAACTTCTATTTTGTTCTACTCTTCTTCAGTTTGTAACTCTGTCCCATCTGGCTTGCCACCAATCTCTTTTCTTATCAATGCGCTCATTCCCTTCACTCATCCATCTTCTGTTTTATTTTACTCATATTCAGTGTATACTATTGTTCTTCTCTGATCCATGGGGGGGGGGGGAAGGGGCTGTAACAAGGGTGTGTCCCAAACCCAGATTAACGGTCATTCCTCGACCGGAGCACCCACCCCACAATGTCGTGGCAGTCTAGCGCTGTCTTCTCACAGCCTGCTGCGGTGCTTGCAAATTGAGCCTGTGGCTTTTTCCTGTTCATATGCCGGAGCGTGTCTCTCATCGGTTTGGGGCCACGGCCGCCTCGCACACTTTTGTTGACAATACCACTATTCTCACGCGTTTGTTATGCGTTTTCCTGATGCCTTGGTCATCTGATTGATTTGCGGATATTTGGGGAATTATCTGGTGGAGAGTCGAAACTCTCTTCGTTTGTGGGCATCTTTCTCGGCGTACGGCCACCCCCCAAAGTTGAGACAATTTTGAACATATTTCAAAATTCTTAAATATAATGTGGAGGACAGGGACGGCTGTAAGGGGTGATGTGGAGGCCGTTTTTAACCTACGTCTATGAGACAGTAAAGGTTAAAAGTAGTATGTTTTTCTTGCAATTTCTGATCCCTGCCCAACAGAGAATAGAAAATAGAATTTAGAGAATTTAGGAAGCTAGTTGTATAAAGACATCTAGGCTTGGACCCTACACTATTGCCTTGTGTTCCTGCATTAAAATTGTTTAATAACTTTGTGTCCTTTACAGCAATGGCTTTTGTTGGAAGAGAAGATCTCTTTCCATAGGAAACCACTGTATTCCCAAAAGCCCTTTTTTCTGCTTCCGGCTGCATCCATTCCCAAGGCATTTTAGCACTACCTTTTATACAGTGTCGAAAGCTTGGCCCAGGTTTCACGAAAGACTCCAAATACTAGAGTGTGTATCTTGCACTTCTTGGCCAGGAGTTTTTTGCATTCCTTCTATACATGTGATAGCCGGACTGGGGCCAAAATTAAATAATATGACTCAACCTTTCAATTACCATCACTTACACGATCAAGCCCCGTTCCCGCACTCGTTTCTCCGCGCCTCAGGTTACAGAACTTTGCCACTGTGCTTTGATTCAAAGAGCTATTTCGTGCACATAGAGTTCTCTTACTTTAGCCCTGTGAAACTCCGGATGCTCCAGCTCTTTGAATAAAATCACCCTTCATATCCCACTCTTCTGTAATGGTCCAACACTACGTAAAGAGGAATACCATGCCCCACTCCCCACGCATGATGCCATCGACCCTCCTCATACCCTACCTGCTGCAGCGACACTGCCCTGTATTTGCAATGTTTGTTATGGACTCGTAAAATGTTTTTATAAATGGTTCATTCCTGTCCTTATTGTTTTTACTTGTTTATTCACTCATGAGGTGTAGCTAGACAATTTCTTGAGCAATTATCAGATGCTATCTCATTGCAGCCTACCATATGTTACAGATATCTGATGTTGATTTATTGCTGCGTAACCACTTGCATGGATATATCTCATGCCACTTTGTTATCCTGACAGGACTGCCTATTGTTCCTTTGCATCAATGCTGACACCGTGACGTGTATGTTTTGCTTTTTTGATATACAAGAAACAGAACTTAAGTAAAGAGCTATCACAAGTAAATTTCAATTTGAATTCCAAGTTCAGTCAATGTTTAGAGGTTGAGTAAGATTGTAAAACGTATGCTAAAAAAATGGTATAACAATCACGACTTCAAAAGACACAGTGCCTAGAGCACGTAGAATCACTGGGGCCCCAAGGAACCAACCAGAGGAGGGACACAGGGAGCCCACGGAGGACGGGTGCAGTGAGGAAACACGGACGCGTGTTCCGTACAATTCTATGGGAAAGTCGCGTTTGGAAAATTAAAAAGTTAGTGACACTCCTACGAGGACTTCAAGCAAACCCTTTGGAACATAGGAGGTTCTCAGGCCAACCCACCAGTGAGTACCGAGGTACCTGTGTTACCTATCCCAGAGGAGCCGGGTGCTTTGCTGTCAAGTGGTGTCAGAAACCTTGGACTTTTTCAAAGGAGAGCTGCAAAGAAGTACTGCTGTCAGGAAGGCGATGACTGTCTGGTAGAATCCAAGCCTGTATCCAAGGTTAGAGGAACCTGAAAGCAGAGGGGACAGAGTCTGGGTCACTTCTGGTGACCAGGGGCTCGGTAGTCAAATGCCCACCGATGTTGGGTGGTTCAGGTGAGAAGAAGGGTTGTTTGACTCTGCAGACACTGGGACCAGGAGATGTCTAGGATGAACAGGATCTGGAGGTGAGTTGTCCCACGAAGGATGTCGAGGGCTGAGGGGTCGATGTCCGGCTGGAGCACCAACAAGCCTTGGCAACTGCAACCCACACGGTCAGAGGAAACAGGTTACGGTGTGGACCAGCAAGGTCCAGGGGACTCTCCAAGCAATGGAGAGTCAGGGAACGTCTGGAGCAACCATGTAAGCCCAAGAATTCACAAGGTGACCGTTGATAGGACCCACAGGCCAACAGACCAGGGATCGCGAGGAGACCTCAAGTAAGTAAGTAAAGGACCAGACCACAGGATACTAGAGGAGTGGAGGCTGGAAATGTTTGGTGCAAATACTGCTCAGGGTCGGGACTACATGGAGTCAAATGTACAGGCTCAGGAATTGTCACTAAGCATATGCAACTGCAAAACCACGAGTTGCACAGGGGTTCAGGTTGCACGGTTCCCACGAGGGATACTGGTCTCAGAATTGCTGAGAGGGCAGATTGACCTTAGGGACCCACGGGAACCCACCTCTTGTGTTGCTGATATCTTCGGAGTCCTCAGGAGCTCGGGAGAAGCAAACCAGGTAGATGCGTTTTGGTGCCTGCTTTTGCAGGGGAGTAACTCCGGTACTCCAAGGGAGATTCTTCAGTCGTGCAGCATCGTGCAGGCAGTAAATGTACTTGGTTTCTTCCTAGCAGAATCTTGTCCAGGGAAAATCTAAAGTCCTGTAGCCGTGATTGTTATACCAATTGTTTAGTATATGGTGCGGGCACCCCCGGAGCCCGCTGGGTATTGTGCTATTTAAGAATCTTCTATTGATTCAGTATTGTGTGCTTTATGTTCTAATCTCTTGTAGAGATTATAGAGATAGTTATATTAATAAATACATATTTTTATATAACTATGTGTAGTTCAAATTTCATTTAGTCATTTAGGAGGTGATATTCTGGTAAAACAAGCTGGTTTACATTCCTTCAAGATTTAGCCTGAAGGCAGCTGTCCATAGCTACCACTAGGATAGCTTACAACAAAGGTTATGTTTGACCTCACACATCATTGAGGGTCGTGTGGACTGGTACAAGATGCCCACTTTAATTATAAGACAGCATATACCCACTCACCTTCTCACATAGAGGATGACAGATTGTGATTCACGCCACCGATTAAGTTTTTTAGTTCTTAGAAAATAGCCTTAGCTTCTTTAACTATGTAAGCGACTCCTACCTTACGGCATGGCTTTACTCTTCATCCGGCTTGAATTCTGCCTCTTTCCCCATTCCCATACGATGCATGCCTTGGTACCTTCTCATCCAACTTCTATCTTGTTCTACTCTTCTTCAGTTTGTAACTCTGTCCCATCTGGCTTGCCACCAATCTGTTTTCTTATCAATGCGCTCATTCCCTTCACTCATCCATCTTCTGTTTTATTTTACTCATATTCAGTGTATACTAATGTTCTTCTCTGATCCATGGGGGGGGAGGAAGGGGCCGTAACAAGGGTGTGTCCCAAACCCAGATTAACGGTCATTCCTCGACCGGAGCACCTACCCCACAATGTCGTGGCAGTCTAGCGCTGTCTTCTCACAGCCTGCTGCGGCGCTTGCAAATTGAGCCTGTGGCTTTTTCCTGTTCCCATGCCGGAGCGTGTCTCTCATCGGTTTGGGGCCACGGCCGCCTCGCACACTTTTGTTGACAATACCACTATTCTCACGCGTTTGTTATGCGTTTTCCTGATGCCTTGGTCATCGGATTGATTTGCGGATATTTGGGGAATTATCTGGTGGACAGTCGAAACTCTCTTAGTTTGCGGGCATCTTTCTCGGCGTACGGCCACCCCTCAAAGTTGAGACAATTTTGAACATATTTCAAAATTCTTAAATATAATGTGGAGGACAGGGACGGCTGTAAGGGGTGATGTGGAGGCCGTTTTTAACCTACGTCTATGAGACAGTAAAGGTTAAAAGTTGTATGTTTTTCTTACAATTTCTGATCCCTGACCAACAGAGAATAGAAAATAGAATTTAGAGAATTTAGGAAGCTAGTTGTATAAAGACATCTAGGCTTGGACCCTACACTATTGCCTTGTGTTCCTGCATTAAAATTGTTTAATAACTTTGTGTCCTTTACAGCAATGGCTTTTGTTGGAAGAGAAGATCCCTTTCCATAGGAACCCACTGTATTCCCAAAAGCCCTTTTTTCTGCTTCCGGCTGCATCCATTCCCAAGGCATTTTAGCACTACCTTTTATATAGTGTCGAAAGCTTGGCCCAGGTTTCACGAAAGACTCCAAATACTAGAGTGTGTATCTAGCACTTCTTGGCCAGGAGTTTTATGCATTCCTTCTATACATGTGATAGCCGGATTGGGGCCAAAATTAAATAATATGACTCAACCTTTCAATTACCATCACTTACAGGATCAAGCCCCGTTCCCGCACTCATTTCTCCGCGCCTCAGGTTACAGATCATTGCCACCGTGCTTTGATTCAAAGAGCTATTTCGTGCACATAGAGTTCTCTTACTTTAGCCCTGTGAAACTCCGGATGCTCCAGCTCTTTGAAAAAAATCACCCTTCATATTCAAGTTTTCTGTAACGGTCCAGTACTATGTAAAGAGGAATACCATGCCCCCCTCCGCACGCATGATGCCATCGACCCTCCTCATACCCTACCTGCAGCAGCGACACTGACCTGTATTTGCAATGTTTGTTATGGACTCGTAAAATGTATTTATAAATGCTTCATTCCCGTCCTTATTGTTTTTACTTGTTTATTTACTCATGAGGTGTAGCTAGACAATTTATTGAGCATTTATCAGATGCTATCTCATTGCAGCCTACCATATGTTGCAGATATTTGATGTTGATTTATTGCTGCGTAACCACTTGCATGGATATATCTCATGCCACTTTGTTATCCTGACAGGACTGCCTATTGTTCCTTTGCATCAATGCTGACACCGTGACGTGTATGTTTTGCTTTTTTGATATACAATAAACAGAACTTAAGTAAAGAGCTATCACAAGTAAATTTCAATTTAAATTCCAAGTTCAGTCAATGATTAGAGGTTGAGTAAGATTTTAAAACGTATGCTAAAAAAATGGTATAACAATCACGACTTCAAAAGACACAGTGCCTAGAGCACGTAGAATCGCTGGGACCCCAGGGAACACCCATAGGAGGGACACAGGGAGCCCACGGAGGACGGGTGCAGTGAGGAAACACGGACGCGTGTTCCGTACAATTCTATGGAAAAGTCGCGTTTGGAAAATTAAAAAGTTAGTGACACTCCTAAGAGGACTTCAAGCAAACCCTTTGGAACATAGGAGGTTCTCAGGCCAACCCACCAGTGAGTACCGAGGTACCTGTGTTACCTATCCCAGAGGAGCCGGGTGCATTGCTGTCAAGTGGTGTCGGAAACCTTGGCCTGTTTCAAAGGAGAGCTGCAAAGAAGTACTGCTGTCAGGAAGGCGATGAGTGTCTGGTAGAATCCAAGCCTGTATCCAAGGTTAGAGGAACCTGAAAGCAGAGGGGACAGAGTCTGGGTCACTTCTGGTGACCAGGGGCTCGGTAGTCAAATGCCCACCGATGTTGGGTGGTTCAGGTGAGAAGAAGGGTTGTTTGACTCTGCAGACACTGGGACCAGGAGATGTCTAGGATGAACAGGATCTGGAGGTGAGCTGTCCCACGAAGGATGTCGAGGGCTGAAGGGTCGAAGTCCGGCTGGAGCACCAACAAGCCTTGGCAACTGCAACCCACACGGTCAGAGGAAACAGGTTACGGTGTGGACCAGCAAGGTCCAGGGGACTCTCCAAGCAATGGAGAGTCAGGGAACGTCTGGAGCAACCATGTAAGCCCAAGAATTCACAAGGTGACCCTTGATAGGACCCACAGGCCAACAGACCAGGGATCGCGAGGAGACCTCAAGTAAGTAAGTAAAAGACCAGACCACAGGATACTAGAGGAGTGAAGGCTGGAAATGTTTGGTGCAAATACTGCTCAGGGTCGGGACTACATGGAGTCAAATGTACAGGCTCAGGAATTGTCACTAAGCATATGCAACTGCAAAACCACGAGTTGCACAGGGGTTCAGGTTGCACGGTTCCCACGAGGGATACTGGTCTCAGAATTGCTGAGAGGGCAGATCGACCTTAGGGACCCACGGGAACCCACCTCTTGTGTTGCTGATGTCTTCGGAGTCCTCAGGAGCTCGGGAGAAGCAAACCAGGTAGATGCGTTTTGGTGCCTGCTTTTGCAGGGGAGTAACTCCGGTACTCCCAGGGAGATTCTTCAGTCGTGCAGCATCGTGCAGGCAGTAAATGTACTTGTTTTCTTCCTAGCAGAATCTTGTCCAGGTAAAATCTAAAGTCCTGTAGCTGTGATTGTTATACCAATTGTTTAGTATATGGTGCGGGCACCCCCGGAGCCCGCTGGGTATTGTGCTATTTAAGAATGTTCTATTGATTCAGTATTGTGTGCTTTATGTTCTAATCTCTTGTAGAGATTATAGAGATAGTTATATTAATAAATACATATTTTTATATAACTATGTGTGGTTCAAATTTCATTTAGTCATTTAGGAGGTGATATTCTGGTAAAACAAGCTGGTTTACATTCCTTCAAGATTTAGCCTGATGGCTGCTGTCCATAGCTACCACTAGGATAGCTTTCAATAAAGGTTATATTTGACCTCATGCATCATTGAGGGTCGTGTGGACTGGTACAAGATGCCCACTTTAATTATAAGACAGCATATACCCACTCACCTTCTCACATAGAGGATGACAGATTGTGGTTCACGCCACCGATTAAGTTTTTTAGTTCTTAGAAAAAGGCCTTAGCTTCTTTAACTGTATAAGTGACTCCTACCTTACGGCATGGCTTTACTCTTCATCCGGCTTGAATTCTGCCTCTTTCCCCATTCCCATACGATGCATGCCTTGGTACCTTCTCATCCAACTTCTATCTTGTTCTACTCTTCTTCAGTTTGTAACTCTGTCCCATCTGGCTTGCCACCAATCTCTTTTCTTATCAATGCGCTCATTCCCTTCACTCATCCATCTTCTGTTTTATTTTACTCATATTCAGTGTAAACTATTGTTCTTCTCTGATCCATGGGGGGGGAGGAAGGGGCCGTAACAAGGGTGTGTCCCAAACCCAGATTAACGGTCATTCCTCGACCGGAGCACCTACCCCACAATGTCGTGGCAGTCTAGCGCTGTCTTCTCACGGCTGCTGCGGCGCTTGCAAATTGAGCCTGTTGCTTTTTCCTGGTCCCATGCCGGAGCGTGTCTCTCATCGGTTTGGGGCCACGGCCGCCTCGCACACTTTTATTGACAATACCACTATTCTCACGCGTTTGTTATGCGTTTTCCTGATGCCTTGGTCATCGGATTGATTTGCGGATATTTGGGGAATTATCTGGTGGAGAGTCGAAACTTTCTTCGTTTGCGGGCATCTTTCTCGGCGTACGGCCACCCCCCAAAGTTGAGCCAATTTTGAACATATTTCAAAATTCTTAAATATAATGTGGAGGACAGGGACGGCTGTAAGGGGTGATGTGGAGGCCGTTTATAACCTACGTCTATGAGACATTAAAGGTTAAAAGTTGTATGTTTTTCTTACAATTTCTGATCCCTGCCCAACAGAGAATAGAAAATAGAATTTAGAGAATTTAGGAAGCTAGTTGTGTAAAGACATCCAGGCTTGGACCCTACAATATTACCTTGTGTTCCTGCATTAAAATTGTTTAATAACTTTGTGTCCTTTACAGCAATGGCTTTTGTTGGAAGAGAAGATCTCTTTCCATAGGAAACCACTGTATTCCCAAAAGCCCTTTTTTCTACTTCCGGCTGCATCCATTCCCAAGGCATTTTAGCACTACCTTTTATACAGTGTCGAAAGCTTGGCCCAGGTTTCACGAAAGACTCTAAATACTAGAGTGTGTATCTAGCACTTCTTGGAAATGAGTTTTATGCATTCCTTCTATACATGTGATAGCCGGACTGGGGCCAAAATTAAATAATATGACTCAACCTTTCAATTACCACCACTTACACGATCAAGCCCCGTTCCCGCACTCGTTTCTCCCCGCCTCAGGTTACAGAACTTTGCCACTGTGCTTTGATTCAAAGAGCTATTTCGTGCACATAGAGTTCTCTTACTTTAGCCCTGTGAAACTCCGGATGCTCCAGCTCTTTGAATAAAATCACCCTTCATATCCCACTTTTCTGTAATGGTCCAATACTGCGTAAAGAGGAATACCATGCCCCACTCCCCACGCATGATGCCATCGACCCTCCTCATACCCTACCTGCTGCAGCGACACTGCCCTGTATTTGCAATGTTTGTTATGGACTCGTAAAATGTTTTTATAAATGCATCATTCCTGTCCTTATTGTTTTTACTTGTTTATTCACTCATGAGGTGTAGCTAGACAATTTATTGAGCATTTATCAGATGCTATCTCATTGCAGCCTACCATATGTTACAGATATCTGATGTTGATTTATTGCTGCGTAACCACTTGCATGGATATATCTCATGCCACTTTGTTATCCTGACAGGTCTGCCTATTGTTCCTTTGCATCAATGCTGACACCGTGACGTGTATGTTTTGCTTTTTTGATATGCAATAAACAGAACTTAAGTAAAGAGCTATCACAAGTAAATTTCAATTTAAATTCCAAGTTCAGTCAATGTTTAGAGGTTGAGTAAGATTGTAAAACGTATGCTAAAAAAATGGTATAACAATCACGACTTCAAAAGACACAGTGCCTAGAGCACGTAGAATCGCTGGGACCCCAGGGAACACCCATAGGAGGGACACAGGGAGCCCACGGAGGACGGGTGCAGTGAGGAAACACTGACGCGTGTTCCGTACAATTCTATGGGAAAGTCGCGTTTGGAAAATTAAAAAGTTAGTGAAACGCCTAAGAGGACTTCAAGCAAACCCTTTGGAACATAGGAGGTTCTCAGGCCAACCCACCAGTGAGTACCGAGGTACCTGTGTTACCTATCCCAGAGGAGCCGGGTGCATTGCTGTCAAGTGGTGTCGGAAACCTTGGCCTTTTTCAAAGGAGAGCTGCAAAGAAGTACTGCTGTCAGGAAGGCGATGAGTGTCTGGTAGAATCCAAGCCTGTATCCAAGGTTAGAGGAACCTGAAAGCAGAGGGGACAGAGTCTGGGTCACTTCTGGTGACCAGGGGCTCGGTAGTCAAATGCCCCCCGATGTTGGGTGGTTCAGGTGAGAAGAAGGGTTGTTTGACTCTGCAGACACTGGGACCAGGAGATGTCTAGGATGAACAGGATCTGGAGGTGAGCTGTCCCACGAAGGATGTCGAGGGCTGAGTGGTCGATGTCCGGCTGGAGCACCAACAAGCCTTGGCAACTGCAACCCACACGGTCAGAGGAAACAGGTTACGGTGTGGACTAGCAAGGTCCAGGGGACTCTCCAAACAATGGAGAGTCAGGGAACGTCTGGAGCAACCATGTAAGCCCAAGAATTCACACGGTGACCCTTGATAGGACCCACAGGCCAACAGACCAGGGATCGCGAGGAGACCTCAAGTAAGTAAGTAAAGGACCAGACCACAGGATACTAGAGGAGTGGAGGCTGGAAATGTTTGGTGCAAATACTGCTCAGGGTCGAGACTACATGGAGACAAATGTACAGGCTCAGGAATTGTCACTAAGCATATGCAACTGCAAAACCACGAGTTGCACAGGGGTTCAGGTTTCACGGTTCCCACGAGGGATACTGGTCTCAGAATTGCTGAGAGGGCAGATCGACCTTAGGGACCCACGGGAACCCACCTCTTGTGTTGCTGATATCTTCGGAGTCCTCAGGAGCTCGGGAGAAGCAAACCAGGTAGATGCGTTTTGGTGCCTGCTTTTGCAGGGGAGTAACTCTGGTACTCCAAGGGAGATTCTTCAGTCGTGCAGCATCATGCAGGGAGTAAATGTACTTGGTTTCTTCCTAGCAGAATCTTGTCCAGGTAAAATTCAAAGTCCTGTAGCCGTGATTGTTATACCAATTGTTTAGTATATGGTGCGGGCTCCCCCGGAGCCCGCTGGGTATTGTGCTATTTACGAATGTTCTATTGATTCAGTATTGTGTGCTTTATGTTCTAATCTTTTGTAGAGATTATAGAGATAGTTATATTAATAAATGCATATTTTTATATAACTATGTGTGGTTCAAATTTCATTTAGTCATTTAGGAGGTGATATTCTGGTAAAACAAGCTGGTTTACATTCCTTCAAGATTTAGCCTGAAGGCTGCTGTCCATAGCTGCCACTAGGATAGCTTTCAACAAAGGTTATGTTTGACCTCACACATCATTGAGGGTCGTGTGGACTGGTACAAGATGCCCACTTTAATTATAAGACAGCATATACCAACTCACCTTCTCACATAGAGGATGACAGATTGTGGTTTACGCCACCGATTAAGTTTTTTAGTTCTTAGAAAAAGGCCTTAGCTTCTTTAACTGTGTAAGGGACTCCTACCTTACGGCATGGCTTTACTCTTCATCCGGCTTGAATTCTGCCTCTTTCCCCATTCCCATACGATGCATGCCTTGGTACCTTCTCATCCAACTTCTATCTTGTTCTACTCTTCTTCAGTTTGTAACTCTGTCCCATCTGGCTTGCCACCAATCTCTTTTCTTATCAATGCGCTCATTCCCTTCACTCATCCATCTTCTGTTTTATTTTACTCATATTCAGTGTATACTATTGTTCTTCTCTGATCCATGGGGGGGGAGGAAGGGGCCGTAACAAGGGTGTGTCCCAAACCCAGATTAACGGTCATTCCTCGACCGGAGCACCTACCCCACAATGTCGTGGCAGTTTAGCGCTGTCTTCTCACGGCCTGCTGCGGCGCTTGCAAATTGAGCCTGTGGCTTTTTCCTGTTCCCATGCCGGAGCGTGTCTCTCATCGGTTTGGGGCCACGGCCGCCTCGCACACTTTTGTTGACAATACCACTATTCTCACACGTTTGTCATGCGTTTTCCTGATGCCTTGGTCATCGGATTGATTTGCAGATATTTGGGGAATTATCTGGTGGACAGTCGAAACTCTCTTAGTTTGCGGGCATCTTTCTCGGCGTACGGCCACCCCTCAAAGTTGAGACAATTTTGAACATATTTCAAAATTCTTAAATATAATGTGGAGGACAGGGACGGCTGTAAGGGGTGATGTGGAGGCCGTTTTTAACCTACGTCTATGAGACAGTAAAGGTTAAAAGTTGTATGTTTTTCTTACAATTTCTGATCCCTGCCCAACAGAGAATAGAAAATAGAATTTAGAGAATTTAGGAAGCTAGTTGTATAAAGACATCCAGGCTTGGACCCTACAATATTACCTTGTGTTCCTGCATTAAAATTGTTTAATAACTTTGTGTCCTTTACAGCAATGGCTTTTGTTGGAAGAGAAGATCTCTTTCCATAGGAAACCACTGTATTCCCAAAAGCCATTTTTTCTACTTCCGGCTGCATCCATTCCCAAGGCATTTTAGCACTACCTTTTATACAGTGTCGAAAGCTTGGCCCAGGTTTCATGAAAGACTCCAAATACTAGAGTGTGTATCTAGCACTTCTTGGAAATGAGTTTTATGCATTCCTTCTATACATGTGATAGCCGGACTGGGGCCAAAATTAAATAATATGACTCAACCTTTCAATTACCATCACTTACACGATCAAGACCCGTTCCCGCACTCGTTTCTCCCCGCCTCAGGTTACAGAACTTTGCCACTGTGCTTTGATTCAAAGAGCTATTTCGTGCACATAGAGTTCTCTTACTTTAGCCCTGTGAAACTCCGGATGCTCCAGCTCTTTGAATAAAATCACCCTTCATATCCCACTTTTCTGTAATGGTCCAATACTGCGTAAAGAGGAATACCATGCCCCCCTCCCCATGCATGATGCCATCGACCCTCCTCATACCCTACCTGCTGCAGCGACACTGCCCTGTATTTGCAATGTTTGTTATGGACTCGTAAAATGTTTTTATAAATGCTTCATTCCTGTCCTTATTGTTTTTACTTGTTTATTCACTCATGAGGTGTAGCTAGAGAATTTATTGAGCATTTATCAGATGCTCTCTCATTGCAGCCTACCATATGTTACAGATATCTGATGTTGATTTATTGCTGCGTAACCACTTGCATGGATATATCTCATGCCACTTTGTTATCCTGACAGGTCTGCCTATTGTTCCTTTGCATCAATGCTGACACCGTGACGTGTATGTTTTGCTTTTTTGATATACAATAAACAGAACTTAAGTAAAGAGCTATCACAAGTAAATTTCAATTTAAATTCCAAGTTCAGTCAATGTTTAGAGGTTGAGTAAGATTTTAAAACGTATGCTAAAAAAATGGTATAACAATCACGACTTCAAAAGACACAGTGCCTAGAGCACGTAGAATCGCTGGGACCCCAAGGAACCACCCAGAGGAGGGACACAGGGAGCCCACGGAGGACGGGTGCAGTGAGGAAACACGGACGCGTGTTCCGTACAATTCTATGGGAAAGTCGCGTTTGGAAAATTAAAAAGTTAGTGAAACGCCTAAGAGGACTTCAAGCAAACCCTTTGGAACATAGGAGGTTCTCAGGCCAACCCACCAGTGAGTACCGAGGTACCTGTGTTACCTATCCCAGAGGAGCCGGGTGCATTGCTGTCAAGTGGTGTCGGAAACCTTGGCCTTTTTCAAAGGAGAGCTGCAAAGAAGTACTGCTGTCAGGAAGGCGATGAGTGTCTGGTAGAATCCAAGCCTGTATCCAAGGTTAGAGGAACCTGAAAGCAGAGGGGACAGAGTCTGGGTCACTTCTGGTGACCAGGGGCTCGGTAGTCAAATGCCCACCGATGTTGGGTGGTTCAGGTGAGAAGAAGGGTTGTTTGACTCTGCAGACACTGGGACCAGGAGATGTCTAGGATGAACAGGATCTGGAGGTGAGCTGTCCCACGAAGGATGTCGAGGGCTGAGGGGTCGATGTCCGGCTGGAGCACCAACAAGCCTTGGCAACTGCAACCCACACGGTCAGAGGAAACAGGTTACGGTGTGGACCAGCAAGGTCCAGGGGACTCTCCAAGCAATGGAGAGTCAGGGAACGTCTGGAGCAACCATGTAAGCCCAAGAATTCACAAGGTGACCCTTGATAGGACCCACAGGCCAACAGACCAGGGATCGCGAGGAGACCTCAAGTAAGTAAGTAAAGGACCAGACCACAGGATACTAGAGGAGTGGAGGCTGGAAATGTTTGGTGCAAATACTGCTCAGGGTCGGGACTACATGGAGTCAAATGTACAGGCTCAGGAATTGTCACTAAGCATATGCAACTGCAAAACCACGAGTTGCACAGGGGTTCAGGTTGCACGGTTCCCACGAGGGATACTGGTCTCAGAATTGCTGAGAGGGCAGATCGACCTTAGGGACCCACGGGAACCCACCTCTTGTGTTGCTGATATCTTCGGAGTCCTCAGGAGCTCGGGAGAAGCAAACCAGGTAGATGCGTTTTGGTGCCTGCTTTTGCAGGGGAGTAACTCCGGTACTCCAAGGGAGATTCTTCAGTCGTGCAGCATCGTGCAGGCAGTAAATGTACTTGGTTTCTTCCTAGCAGAATCTTGTCCAGGTAAAATCTAAAGTCCTGTAGCCGTGATTGTTATACCAATTGTTTAGTATATGGTGCGGGCACCCCCGGAGCCCGCTGGGTATTGTGCTATTTAAGAATCTTCTATTGATTCAGTATTGTGTGCTTTATGTTCTAATCTCTTGTAGAGATTATAGAGATAGTTATAATAGTAAATACATATTTTTATATAACTATGTGTGGTTCAAATTTCATTTAGTCATTTAGGAGGTGATATTCTGGTAAAACAAGCTGGTTTACATTCCTTCAAGATTTAGCCTGAAGGCTGCTGTCCATAGCTACCACTAGGATAGCTTTCAATAAAGGTTATGTTTGACCTCATACATCATTAAGGGTCGTGTGGACTGGTACAAGATGCCCACTTTAATTATAAGACAGCATATACCCACTCACCTTCTCACATAGAGGATGACAGATTGTGGTTCACGCCACCGATTAAGTTTTTTAGTTCTTAGAAAAAGGCCTTAGCTTCTTTAACTGTGTAAGCGACTCCTACCTTACGGCATGGCTTTACTCTTCATCCGGCTTGAATTCTGCCTCTTTCCCCATTTCCATACGATGCATGCCTTGGTACCTTCTCATCCAACTTCTATCTTGTTCTACTCTTCTTCAGTTTGTAACTCTGTCCCATCTGGCTTGCCACCAATCTCTTTTCTTATCAATGCGCTCATTCCCTTCACTCATCCATCTTCTGTTTTATTTTACTCATATTCAGTGTATACTATTGTTCTTCTCTGATCCATGGGGGGGGGGGAGGAAGGGGCTGTAACAAGGGTGTGTCCCAAACCCAGATTAACGGTCATTCCTCGACCGGAGCACCCACCCCACAATGTCGTGGCAGTCTAGTGCTGTCTTCTCACAGCCTGCTGCGGCGCTTTCAAATTGAGCCTGTGGCTTTTTCCTGTTCCCATGCCGGAGCGTGTCTCTCATCGGTTTGGGGCCACGGCCGCCTCGCACACTTTTGTTGACAATACCACTATTCTCACGCGTTTGTCATGCGTTTTCGTGATGCCTTGGTCATCGGATGGATTTGCGGATATTTGGGAAATTATCTGGTGGAGATTCGAAACTCTCTTAGTTTGCGGGCATCTTTCTCGGCGTACGGCCACCCCCCAAAAGTTGAAACAATTTTGAACATATTTCAAAATTCTTAAATATAATGTGGAGGACAGGGACGGCTGTAAGGGGTGATGTGGAGGCCGTTTTTAACCTACATCTATGAGACAGTAAAGGTTAAAAGTTGTATGTTTTTCTTACAATTTCTGATCCCTGACCAACAGAGAATAGAAAATAGAATTTAGAGAATTTAGGAAGCTAGTTGTATAAAGACATCTAGGCTTGGACCCTACACTATTGCCTTGTGTTCCTGCATTAAAATTGTTTAATAACTTTGTGTCCTTTACAGCAATGGCTTTTGTTGGAAGAGAAGATCTCTTTCCATAGGAAACCACTGTATTCCCAAAAGCCCTTTTTTCTGCTTCCGGCTGCATCCATTCCCAAGGCATTTTAGCACTACCTTTTATACAGTGTCGAAAGCTTGGCCCAGGTTTCACGAAAGACTCCAAATACTAGAGTGTGTATCTAGCACTTCTTGGCCAGGAGCTTTATGCATTCCTTCTATACATGTGATAGCCGGACTGGGGCCAAAATTAAATAATATGACTCAACCTTTCAATTACCATCACTTACACGATCAAGCCCCGTTCCCGCACTCGTTTCTCCGCGCCTCAGGTTACAGATCTTTGCCACTGTGCTTTGATTCAAAGAGCTATTTCGTGCACATAGAGTTCTCTTACTTTAGCCCTGTGAAACTCCGGATGCTCCAGCTCTTTGAATAAAATCACCCTTCATATCCCACTTTTCTGTAATGGTCCAATACTACGTAAAGAGGAATACCATGCCCCACTCCCCACGCATGATGCCATCGACCCTCCTCATACCCTACCTGCTGCAGCGACACTGCCCTGTATTTGCAATGTTTGTTATGGACTCGTAAAATGTTTTTATAAATGCTTCATTCCTGTCCTTATTGTTTTTAATTGTTTATTCACTCATGAGGTGTAGCTAGACAATTTATTGAGCATTTATCAGATGCTATCTCATTGCAGCCTACCATATGTTACAGATATCTGATGTTGATTTATTGCTGCGTAACCACTTGCATGGATATATCTCATGCCACTTTGTTATCCTGACAGGACTGCCTATTGTTCCTTTGCATCAATGCTGACACCGTGACGTGTATGTTTTGCTTTTTTGAAATACAATAAACAGAACTTAAGTAAAGAGCTATCACAAGTAAATTTCAATTTAAATTCCAAGTTCAGTCAATGTTTAGAGGTTGAGTAAGATTTTAAAACGTATGCTAAAAAAATGGTATAACAATCACAACTTCAAAAGACACAGTGCCTAGAGCACGTAGAATCGCTGGGACCCCAAGGAACCACCCAGAGGAGGGACACAGGGAGCCCACGGAGGACGGGTGCAGTGAGGAAACACGGACGCGTGTTCCGTACAATTCTATGGGAAAGTCGCGTTTGGAAAATTAAAAAGTTAGTGACACTCCTAAGAGGACTTCAAGCAAACCCTTTGGAACATAGGAGGTTCTCAGGCCAACCCACCAGTGAGTCCCGAGGTACCTGTGTTACCTATCCCAGAGGAGCCGGGTGCATTGCTGTCAAGTGGTGTCGGAAACCTTGGCCTGTTTCAAAGGAGAGCTGCAAAGAAGTACTGCTGTCAGGAAGGCGATGACTGTCTGGTAGAATCTAAGCCTGTATCCAAGGTTAGAGGAACCTGAAAGCAGAGGGGACAGAGTCTGGGTCACTTCTGGTGACCAGGGCCTCGGTAGTCAAATGCCCACCGATGTTGGGTGGTTCAGGTGAGAAGAAGGGTTGTTTGACTCTGCAGACACTGGGACCAGGAGATGTCTAGGATGAACAGGATCTGGAGTTGAGCTGTCCCACGAAGGATGTCGAGGACTGAGGGGTCGATGTCCGGCTGGAGCACCAACAAGCCTTGGCAACTGCAACCCACACGGTCAGAGGAAACAGTTTACGGTGTGGAACAGCAAGGTCCAGGGGACTCTCCAAACAATAGAGAGTCAGGGAACGTCTGGAGCAACCATGTAAGCCCAAGAATTCACAAGGTGACCCTTGATAGGACCCACAGGCCAACAGACCAGGGATCGCGAGGAGACCTCAAGTAAGTAAGTAAAGGACCAGACCACAGGATACTAGAGGAGTGGAGGCTGGAAATGTTTGGTGCAAATACTGCTCAGGGTCGGGACTACATGGAGTCAAATGTACAGGCTCAGGAATTGTCACAAAGCATATGCAACTGCAAAACCACGAGTTGCACAGGGGTTCAGGTTGCACGATTCCCACAAGGGATACTGGTCTCAGAATTGCTGAGAGGGCAGATCGACCTTAGGGACCCACGGGAACCCACCTCTTGTGTTGCTGATATCTTCGGAGTCCTCAGGAGCTCGGGAGAAGCAAACCAGGTAGATGCGTTTTGGTGCCTGCTTTTGCACGGGAGTAACTCCGGTACTCCAAGGGAGATTCTTCAGTCGTGCAGCATCGTGCAGGCAGTAAATGTACTTGGTTTCTTCCTAGCAGAATCTTGTCCAGGTAAAATCTAAAGTCCTGTAGCCGTGATTGTTATACCAATTGTTTAGTATATGGTGCAGGCACCCCCGGAGCCCGCTGGGTATTGTGCTATTTAAGAATCTTCTATTGATTCAGTATTGTGTGCTTTATGTTCTAATCTCTTGTAGAGATTATAGAGATAGTTATATTAATAAATACATATTTTTATATAACTATGTGTGGTTCAAATTTAATTGAGTCATTTAGGAGGTGATATTCTGGTAAAACAAGCTGGTTTACATTCCTTCAAGATTTATCCTGAAGGCTGCTGTCCATAGCTACCACTAGGATAGCTTTCAATAAAGGTTATGTTTGACCTCACACATCATTGAGGGTCGTGTGGACTGGTACAAGATGCCCACTTTAATTATAAGACAGCATATACCCACTCACCTTCTCACATAGAGGATGACAGATTGTGGTTCACGCCACCGATTTAGTTTTTTAGTTCTTAGAAAAAGGCCTTAGCTTCTTTAACTGTGTAAGTGACTCCTACCTTACGGCATGGCTTTACTCTTCATCTGGCTTGAATTCTGCCTCTTTCCCCATTCCCATACGATGCATCCCTTGGTACCTTCTCATCCAACTTCTATCTTGTTCTACTCTTCTTCAGTTTGTAACTCTGTCCCATCTGGCTTGCCACCAATCTCTTTTCTCATCAATGCGCTCATTCCCTTCACTCATCCATCTTCTGTTTTATTTTACTCATATTCAGTGTATACTATTGTTCTTCTCTGATCCATGGGGGGGGGGAGGAAGGGGCTGTAACAAGGGTGTGTACCAAACCCAGATTAACGGTCATTCCTCGACCGGAGCACCCACCCCACAATGTCGTGGCAGTCTAGCGCTGTCTTCTCACAGCCTGCTGCGGCGCTTGCAAATTGAGCCTGTGGCTTTTTCCTGTTCCCATGCCGGAGAGTGTCTCTCATCGGTTTGGGGCCACGGCCGCCTCGCACACTTTTGTTGACAATACCACTATTCTCACGAGTTTGTTATGCATTTTCCTGATGCCTTGGTCATCGGATTGATTTGCGGATATTTGGGGAATTATCTGGTGGAGAGTCGAAACTCTCTTAGTTTGCGGGCATCTTTCTCGGCGTACGGCCACCCCCCAAAGTTGAAACAATTTTGAACATATTTCAAAATTCTTAAATATAATGTGGAGGACAGGGATGGCTGTAAGGGGTGATGTGGAGGCCGTTTTTAACCTACGTCTATGAGACAGTAAAGGTTAAAAGTTGTATGTTTTTCTTACAATTTCTGATCCCTGACCAACAGAGAATAGAAAATAGAATTTAGAGAATTTAGGAAGCTAGTTGTATAAAGACATCTAGGATTGGACCCTACACTATTGCCTTGTGTTCCTGCATTAAAATTGTTTAATAACTTTGTGTCCTTTACAGCAATGGCTTTTGTTGGAAGAGAAGATCTATTTCCATAGGAAACCACTGTATTCCCAAAAGCCCTTTTTTCTGCTAACCTTCCGGCTGCATCCATTCCCAAGGCATTTTAGCACTACCTTTTATACAGTGTCGAAAGCTTGGCCCAGGTTTCACGAAAGTCTCCAAATACTAGAGTGTGTATCTAGCACTTCTTGGAAATGAGTTTTATGCATTCCTTCTATACATGTGATAGCCGGACTGGGGCCAAAATTAAATAATATGACTCAACCTTTCAATTACCATCACTTACACGATCAAGCCCCGTTCCCGCACTCGTTTCTCCGCGCCTCAGGTTACAGATCTTTGCCACTGTGCTTTGATTCAAAGAGCTATTTCGTGCACATAGAGTTCTCTTACTTTAGCCCTGTGAAACTCCGGATGCTCCAGCTCTTTGAATAAAATCACCCTTCATATCCCACTTTTCTGTAATGGTCCAATACTACGTAAAGAGGAATACCATGCCCCACTCCCCACGCATGATGCCATCGACCCTCCTCATACCCTACCTGCTGCAGCAACACTGCCCTGTATTTGCAATGTTTGTTATGGACTCGTAAAATGTTTTTATAAATGCTTCATTCCTGTCCTTATTGTTTTTAATTGTTTATTCACTCATGAGGTGTAGCTAGACAATTTATTGAGCATTTATCAGATGCTATCTCATTGCAGCCTACCATATGTTACAGATATCTGATGTTGATTTATTGCTGCGTAACCACTTGCATGGATATATCTCATGCCACTTTGTTATCCTGACAAGACTGCCTATTGTTCCTTTGCAACAATGCTGACACCGTGACGTGTATGTTTTGCTTTTTTGAAATACAATAAACAGAACTTAAGTAAAGAGCTATCACAAGTAAATTTCAATTTAAATTCCAAGTTCAGTCAATGTTTAGATCTTGAGTAAGATTTTAAAACGTATGCTAAAAAAATGGTATAACAATCACGACTTCAAAAGACACAGTGCCTAGAGCACGTAGAATCGCTGGGACCCCAAGGAACCACCCAGAGGAGGGACACAGGGAGCCCACGGAGGACGGGTGCAGTGAGGAAACATGGACGCGTGTGCCGTACAATTCTATGGAAAAGTAGCGTTTGGAAAATTAAAAAGTTAGTGACACTCCTAAGAGGACTTCAAGCAAACCCTTTGGAACATAGGAGGTTCTCAGGCCAACCCACCAGTGAGTACCGAGGTACCTGTGTTACCTATCCCAGAGGAGCCGGGTGCTTTGCTGTCAAGTGGTGTCGGAAACCTTGGCCTGTTACAAAGGAGAGCTGCAAAGAAGTACTGCTGTCAGGAAGGCGATGACTGTCTGGTAGAATCCAAGCCTGTATCCAAGGTTAGAGGAACATGAAAGCAGAGGGGACAGAGTCTGGGTCACTTCTGGTGACCAGGGCCTCGGTAGTCAAATGCCCACCGATGTTGTGTGGTTCAGGTGAGAAGAAGGGTTGTTTGACTCTGCAGACACTGGGACCAGGAGATGTCTAGGATGAACAGGATCTGGAGGTGAGCTGTCCCACGAAGGATGTCGAGGGCTGAGGGGTCGATGTCCGGCTGGAGCACCAACAAGCCTTGGCAACTGCAACCCACACGGTCAGAGGAAACAGGTTACGGTGTGGAACAGCAAGGTCCAGGGGACTCTCCAAACAATGGAGAGTCAGGGAACGTCTGGAGCAACCATGTAAGCCCAAGAATTCACAAGGTGACCCTTGATAGGACCCACAGGCCAACAGACCAGGGATCGCGAGGAGACCTCAAGTAAGTAATTAAAGGACCAGACCACAGGATACTAGAGGAGTGGAGGCTGGAAAGGTTTGGTGCAAATACTGCTCAGGGTCGGGACTACATGGAGTCAAATGTACAGGCTCAGGAATTGTCACTAAGCATATGCAACTGCAAAACCACGAGTTGCACAGGGGTTCAGGTTGCACGGTTCCCACGAGGGATACTGGTCTCAGAATTGCTGAGAGGGCAGATCGACCTTAGGGACTCACGGGAACCCACCTCTTGTGTTGCTGATATCTTCGGAGTCCTCAGGAGCTCGGGAGAAGCAAACCAGGTAGATGCGTTTTGGTGCCTGCTTTTGCAGGGGAGTAACTCCGGTACTCCAAGGGAAAGTCTTCAGCCGTGCAGCATCGTGCAGGCAGTAAATGTACTTGGTTTCTTCCTAGCAGAATCTTGTCCAGGTAAAATCTAAAGTCCTGTAGCCGTGATTGTTAAACCAATTGTTTAGTATATGGTGCGGGCACCCCCAGAGCCCGCTGGCTATTGTGCTATTTAAGAATATTCTATTGATTCAGTATTGTGTGCTTTATGTTCTAATCTCTTGTAGAGATTATAGAGATAGTTATATTAATAAATACATATTTTTATATAACTATGTGTGGTTCAAATTTCATTTAGTCATTTAGGAGGTGATATTCTGGTAAAACAAGCTGGTTTACATTCCTTCAAGATTTAGCCTGAAGGCTGCTGTCCATAGCTACCACTAGGATAGCTTTCAATAAAGGTTATGTTTGACCTCATACATCATTGAGGGTCGTGTGGACTGGTACAAGATGCCCACTTTAATTATAAGACAGCATATACCCACTCACCTTCTCACATAGAGGATGACAGATTGTGGTTCACGCCACCGATTACGTTTTTTAGTTCTTAGAAAAAGGCCTTAGCTTCTTTAACTGTGTAAGCGACTCCTACCTTACGGCATGGCTTTACTCTTCATCCGGCTTGAATTCTGCCTCTTTCCCCATTTCCATACGATGCATGCCTTGGTACCTTCTCATCCAACTTCTATCTTGTTCTACTCTTCTTCAGTTTGTAACTCTGTCCCATCTGGCTTGCCACCAATCTCTTTTCTTATCAATGCGCTCATTCCCTTCACTCATCCATCTTCTGTTTTATTTTACTCATATTCAGTGTATACTAATGTTCTTCTCTGATCCATGGGGTGGGAGGAAGGGGCTGTAACAAGGGTGTGTCCCAAACCCAGATTAACGGTCATTCCTCGACCGGAGCACCCACCCCACAATGTCGTTGCAGTCTAGCGCTATCTTCTCACGGCCTGCTGCGGCGCTTGCAAATTGAGCCCGTGGCTTTTTCCTGTTCCCATGCCGGAGCGTATCTCTCATCGGTTTGGGGCCACGGCCGCCTCGCAGACTTTTGTTGACAATACCACTATTCTCACGCGTTTGTTATGCGTTTTCCTGATGCCTTGGTCATCGGATTGATTTGCAGATATTTGGGGAACTATCTGGTGGACAGTCAAAACTCTCTTAGTTTGCGGGCATCTTTCTCGACGTACGGCCACCCCCCAAAGTTGAAACAATTTGGAACATATTTCAAAATTCTTAAATATAATGTGGAGGACAGGGACGGCTGTAAGGGGTGATGTGGAGGCCGTTTTTAACCTACGTCTATGAGACAGTGAAGGTTAAAAGTTGTATGTTTTTCTTACAATTTCTGATCCCTGCCCAACAGAGAATAGAAAATAGATTTTAGAGAATTTAGGAAGCTAGTTGTATAAAGACATCTAGGATTGGACCCTACACTATTGCCTTGTGTTCCTCCATTAAAATTGTTTAATAACTTTGTGTCCTTTACAGCAATGTCTTTTGTTGGAAGAGAAGATCTCTTTCCATAGGAAACCACTGTATTCCCAAAAGCCCTTTTTTCTGCTAACCTTCCGGCTGCATCCATTCCCAAGGCATTTTAGCACTACCTTTTATACAGTGTCGAAAGCTTGGCCCAGGTTTCACGAAAGACTCCAAATACTAGTGTGTGTATCTAGCACTTCTTGGAAAGGAGTTTTATGCATTCTTTTTATACATGTGATAGCCGCACTGGGGCCAAAATTAAATATTATGACTCAACCTTTCAATTACCATCACTTACACGATCAAGCCCCGTTCCCGCATTCGTTTCTCCGCGCCTCAGGTTACAGATCTTTGCCACTGTGCTTTGATTCAAAGATCTATTTCGTGCACATAGAGTTCTCTTGCTTTAGCCCTGTGAAACTACCTGAGAAGCCTGGTACCGGGTACACCTTTGGAGTCCATTCTCTGGTGTTGTCTGTGATGTTGCCAGACATATATGTTTAAATGCATTATAACCACGTGGTAAATGCTAACTTTAAAACGGCTGCTTAGAAATATGTCGTGTTTGGTGTCAAACACCTTGGAATCATACCTCCACACCAGTAACTGGTTTGGGAGGTATGATTCCTCCCTTCTAGAACCACTGCTGTGGGTCACAGGTTTACCTGGTACCAGCTTTCTCGACCTGGGCAGCACAAAATGGATGCTGCCAGCCACAGACACGAGTCTGCCCTCCTGCTGCTGAGCCAGGCTTGCACAGAGGAAGGCATGACAATAGGCATCCTGTCACAAGGAGGAGTAACCACCTCCCAGACAGGATTTAGTGTATTGGGGCTGGGTGGGTGCACTCTCTGAGTGCCAGAAAGTCTGCACTGAGGGCACATTTGGTGTCCCTGTGCATAGTCCAGCTCAAACCAGTTCTGGGAGCCCTTGGCTCCTGCATTGGCATTAAACTAGACAAAGGACAGTCTGTCCTGCGCCGCCCCTATGAGAGTCCCCAGAATCTTTCCAACCCCTTCCCATGGGTATAAAGTGGGTTACCTGACTACAGGACTCTAGATTTTACCTGGACAAGATTCTGCTAAGAAGAAACCAAGTACTTCGACTGCCTGCACGACACTGCATGACTGAAGAATCTCCCTTGGAGTAAAGGAGTTACTCCCCTGCAAAAGCAGGCACTAAAACGCATGTACCCGGTTTGCTTTTCCCGAAGCCCTGTGCACCGCGTGGTTTTGCAGTTGCATATGCTTAGTGATTATTCCTGAACCTGTGCATTGGACTTCGTGTAGTCCTGACCCTGAGCAGTATTTGCACCGAAGATTTACAGCCTCCTCTCCACGAGTGTCCTGTGTGTTGGTCCTTTGCTTTCTTGTTGAGGTCTCCTCGTGATCCCTGGTCCGTTGGCCTGTGGGTCCTATCGAGGGTCACCTTGTGAATTCTTGGGCTTACCTGGTTGCTCCAGATGTGCACTGACTCTCCATTGCTTGGAGAGTCCCCTGGACCTGGCTGGTCCACACCGTAACCTGTTTCCTCTGACTGCGTGGGTTGCAGTTGCCAAGGCTTGTTGGTGATCCAGCCAGACATTGACCTCTCGGCCCTCGACATTCTTCATGGGACATATCTCCTATGGATTCTGGTGATCCTAGACTTCTCCTGGTCCCCGTGGCTGCAGAGTCAAACAACCCTTCTTCTCAACTGAAGCACCCGACATCAGTGGGCATTCGACTACCGAGCCCCTGGTCAATAGAAGTGAACCCGACTCTGTCCCCTGTGGTTTCAGGTTCCTCTCACCTTGGATCCAGGCTTGGATTCCACTGGACACTCTTCGCCTTCCTGACAGCAGTACTTTGCAGCTCTCCATTGAAAATGACGAAGGTTTCCAACACCACTTGACACCTATGCACCCGGCTCCTTTGGGGTAGGTAACACGGGTACCTTAGTACTCACTGGTGGGTGGGCCTTAGAACCTCCTATGTTTCAAAGGGTTTGCTTGAAATCCTCTTAGAAGTGTCCTTAACTTTTAATTTTCCAACTGTGACTTTCCCATAGAGTTGTACAGAGCACACGTCCTTGTTTCATCACTGCACCCGTCCTCAGTGGGCTCCCTGTGTCACTCCTCCTGGTGATTCCTTGGGGTCCCAGTGATTCTAAATGCTCTAGGCACTGTGTCTATTGAAATTGTGATTGTTATACCATTTGTTTAGTATATGGTTCGGTCTCCCCCTGGAGCCCGCTGGGTATTGTGTTATTTATGAATTTTCTATTGATTCAGTATTGTGTGCTGTATGTTCTAATCTCTTGTAGAGATTATAGAGATAGTTATATTAATAAATACATATTTTGATATAACTATGTGTGGTTCTCCTTTCATTTAGTCATTTAGGAGGTGATATTCTGGTAAAACAAGCTGGTTTACATTCCTTCAAGATTAAGCCTGAAGGCTGCTCTCCATAGCTAGCACTAGGATAGCTTTCAATAAAGGTTATGTTTGACCTCATATATCAACGAGGGTCGTGTGGACTGGTACAAGGTGCCCACTTTAATTAGAAGACAGCATATACCAACTCACCTTCTCACATAGAGGATGACAGATTGTGGTTCACGCCACCGATTAAGTTTTTTAGTCTTTAGAAAAAGGCCTTAGCTTCTTTAACTGTGTAAGCGACTCCTACCTTACGGCATGGCTTTACTCTTCATCCGGCTTGAATTCTGCCCCTTTCCCCATTCCCATACGATGCATGCCTTGGTACCTTCTCATCCAACTTCTATCTTGTTCTACTCTTCTTCAGTTTGTAACTCTGTCCCATCTGGCTTGCCACTTCTCTCTTTTCTTATCAATGCGCTCATTCCCTTCACTCATCCATCTTCTGTTTTATTTTACTCATATTCAGTGTATACTATTGTTCTTCTCTGATCCATGGAGTGGCGGAAGGGGCCGTAACCAGGGTGTGTCCCAAACCCAGATTAACGGTCATTCCTCGACCGGAGAACCTACCTCACAATGTCGTGGTAGTCCCGCGCTGTCTTTTCACGGCCTGCTGCGGCGCATGCAAATTGAGCCTGCAGCTTTTTACTGTTCCCATGCGGGAGCGTGTCTCTCATCGGTTTAGGGCCACGGCCGCCTTGCGCACCTTTGTCGGCACTACCACTACTCACATGCGTTTTCCTGGTGCCTTGGTCATGGGATTGATTTGCGAATATTTGGGGAATTATCTGGTGGAGAATCAGATCTCTCTTAGTTTGCGGGCATCTATCTCGGCGTACGGCCACCCCCCAAAGTTGAGTCAATTTTGAACATATTTCAAAATTCTTAAATACAATGTGGAGGAGAGGGTCGGCTGTAAGGGGTGATGTGGAGGCCGTTTTTAACCTACATCTATGAGACAGTAAAGGTTAAAAGTTGTATGTTTTTCTTACAATTTCTCATCCCTGATGTAGGAGAGTAGAATCTGCTTCACATGTTTACCCCCACTTTTTGCTGGTGTTTCACTGTTTTTTGACTTTAGTCTGGATGGGACCCTGCTATTCAGGGCCCCAGCCTAGCTGCTTCCTCTCTAAAAGGATTCCATGTACTTTAGGTACAGTTTAGATTGGATCTGAGGTGCATTTTCTAAGTCCCTAGTATATGGTATACTATGTACCCAGGACATAGGTACCCCAGAGAGCTACCAGGGGCTGAAGCATGTATTATGCCATCCCTGGAAAGCCACCCAAGATTACACCACATGTCTGCTACTGCAGCCTGGGTAAGGTGGTGCATGCACCCCTTACTGAGATATAGGTTCACTATATCTCACCATATACTGCACATACAAACCTATCAGTCACCCCTATGGCAGGCCTTATAAATCCTGAAGGTAGGGTGCTTGGATATATGTGAGGGGGTGCCCAGCCCCTCTGCAGCCTTCGGAATCTCCTCTCCGGGGTTGTCAGTAGTGCAGCCTGACCATATACTCTTAAGTGCATTATAACCCAACGGTAAATGCTAACTTTGGACTGGCTGTACGGAAACATGTTGTGTTTCGTGTCAAACACCTTTGAATCATACCTCCACACCAGTAACTGGTTGGGGAGTATGATCCCATCCTTCTAGAGGGAGAAACATAACAGCACTGGTATACCCGGTAGAAACTTAATAGAGCCCTGGCATCACAAAATGGATGCTGCAGCCACAGACACGGGTCTGGCCTCCTGCTGCTGACCGAAACTCCGGCAGCGGAGGCCAGGACAATAGGTTTCCTGTCACAGGGAGGTGTAACCACCTCCCAGACCGGCTTATGTGTATTGGGGCTGGGTGGGAGCACTCCCAGAGTGCTTTGAAGTCCTGCACTGGGGGCACATTTGGTGGCCCTGTGCATAGTCCAGCTCAAACCGGTTCAGGGGCTTTCAGCCCCTGCTCTGGCACGAAACTGGACAAAGGAAATGGGTGTAGCCATCCCTCTTTCCAAACCCTCCCATAGGTGGGTCCCCAGAGTATGTCCAACCCCCTACCTTAGTATAAGTATTGGACCCCAGTCCTTAGGACTTTAGATTACCCTGGACGAAACTCTGAAGCTGAATCCTGGACCTTCGACGCTCTGCTCAAGACCAGAGGACTGAAGAAATCTCCCTTGGGGTCAAGGAGTGAGTCCCCTGCTTGGCAGGCACCAACAAAGCAATTTGCCGGTCTGCATTTCCGAAGCTCCCGTTGGACTCCGAAGTATTTTCAGCCCAGGAAGAGGATTTCAAGACATCTCAGAGGCCGACCCGAGTCCTCAGCAAAGCTGAGACCCACAGCCCTCTTGAGTAGCGTGGAACCGGAAGTCCTGGTCACCGTACACTTTTGCAAGTGCATTGACTTCTCGACGTCTTCTGAAGTCGTGCTTGGACTGACTTTTAACCCCCACCTCGTGCACTGAATCCACTGAGGATTGTTGGCCTGGTCATTCCGAGCGACCCGTGGACTGTCATTTTGTGTTTCATCTCGAGGTCCCTTTGCTATCCCTGGTCCGTTGACGGGTGGGTCCCTGAGGTGGTAACTTTGTATTTCCTTGAGCTTCCCTGGTTGCCCCAGAAGTGCCCCAACTCCCTACCAAGTGGTGAGTCCCACAGACCTTGCTGATCTGCACCGAAGCATCTTTCTCGTTTCTGCGTGGGTTGCTGTTGCCAAGGCTTGTTGTGTCCACTCCGGGCACCGACACTGCAGCACTCGACATCCTTTATGGTACAGGTCGAATCCAGCTTTTGGTTGTCCTCGACGCCTCCTGGTCCTCGTGGCTGAAGAGTCAAGCTTCACCTCTTTAACCTGAATTCACCCGACATCGGTGGTTATCTGTCCATCGCCATCCTGGTCACTGGCTAGTGACCCAGACTCTGTCCCCTCTGCTTTCAGGTTCTTCTCATCTTTGATCCAGGCTTGGATCTCTTCGGACACTTCGCATCTTCACGGCAGCAGCACTAATTCGCTAGCTCCCATTGAAATCGACGACGCGACCCGACACCAACAGACACCTATGCATCCGGCTTCCCTGGGTGAGGGAACACGAGTACTCCGGTGTTTCCGTGGGTGCTAGCCCTAGAACTTTCCAAGTCCCAAAGGGTTTGGTCCTGACTCATTTCTAAGTGTCCTTAATCTCTAAAAATCTAACTGCGACTTTCCCCATAGAAGCTAACGGGAGCTCGCGGATGTGTTCACACACTGCACAAGGCCCCCGTTGGTCCCCTGTGTCACTACCTTGGATTGTTCCTTCGGGTCCCAGTGATTCTACAGGCTCTAGGCTTTGTGTCTAGCTAATCGTGGTTCTTATACCACTATTTTAGTATATGGTTTGGCTCGCCCCTAGGGCCTGACAAGTATTTGTGCTATTTTACTGTGATTATTGAAGTGTAACTTATGTGTTTTGACCTCTAGTCTCATAAAGAGACTAGGAGGGTGTGTTTAGTAATAAATACATATATTTTATATATATACCTGGTGTGGATATCTTTTATTTAGTGACTCAGGAGATTATAGACTGGTAAAACCAGCTGCTTTACATTCCTTCAAGACTTAGCCTGAAGGCTGCTCTCCATAGCTACCACTAGGATAGCTTTCAATAAAGGTTGTCTTTAAGCCATAACCAATAAGAGGTTGTTTGGACTGATACAGGGTGCCCACTATAACCAGTGGACAGCATATATCAGGCCAACTTCTCACTCCTGACCAACAGAGAATAGAAAAAAGAATTTAGGCGGCTAGTTGTAGTAAGACATTCAGGATTGGACCCTACAGTATTGCCTTGTGTTCCTGCATTAAAATTGTTTAATAACTTTGTGTCCCTTACAGCAATGGCTTTTGTTGGAAGAGAAGATCTCTTTCCATAGGAAACCACTGTATTCCCAAAAGCCCTTTTTTCTGCTAACCTTCCGACTGCATCCATTCCCAAGGCATTTTAGCACTACCTTTTATTCAGTGTTGAAAGCTTGGCCCAGTTTTCACGAAAGACTCCAAATACTAGTGTGTGTATCTAGCACTTCTTGGCCAGGCGTTTTATGCATTCCTTCTATACATGTGATAGCCGGATTGGGTCAAAAGTAAATAATATGACTCAACTTTTCAATTACCATCACTTACAGGATCAAGCCCCGTTTCCGCACTCGTTTCTCCGTGCCTCACGTTACAGATCTTTGCCACCGTGCTCTGATTCAAAGAACTATTTAGTGCACATAGAGTTCACTTGCTTTAGCCCTGTAAAACTCCGGATGCTCCAGCTCTTTGAATAAAATCACCCTTCATATCCCACTTTACTGTAAAGGTACAATACTACGTACAGAGGAATACCATGCCCCCCTCCCCACGCATGATGCCATCGACCCTTCTCATGCCCTACCTGCTGCGACACTGACCTGTACTTGCAATGTTTGTTATGGACACGTAAAATGTATTTATAAATGCTTCATTCCCGTCCTTATTGTTTTTACTTGTTTATTCAGTCATGCAGTGTAGCTAGACAATTTATTGAGCATTTATCAGATGCTATGTCATTGCAGCCTACCATATGTTACAGATATCTGATGTTGATTTATTGCTGCGTAACCACTTGCATGGATATATCTCATGCCACTTTGTTATCCTGACAGGACTGCCTATTGTTCCTATGCATCAATGCTGACACCGTGACGTGTATGGTTTGATTTTTTGATATGCAATAAACAGAACTTAAGTAAGGAGCTATCACAAGTAAATTTAAATTTAAATTCCAAGTTCAGTCAATGTATAGAGGTTGAGTAAGATTTAAAAACGTATACTAAAAAAATGGTATAACAACAATCACAGCTTCGAAAAAAACAGTGCCTAGAGCACGTAGAATCGCTGGGACCCCAAACAACCACCCAGAGGAGGGACACAGGGCGCCCACGGAGGACGGGTGCAGTGGGAAAACAGGGACGCGTGCTCCGTACAACTCTATGGGAAAGTCACGGTTGGAAAATTAAAAGTTAGGTACACTTCTAAGAGGACTTCAAGCAAACCCTTTGGAACATAGGAGGTTCTAAGGCCAACCCACAGTGAGTACCGAGGTATCTGTGTTACCTATCCCAGAAGATCCGGGTGCATAGGTGTCAAGTGGTGTCGGAAACCTTCATCCTTCTCAATGGAGAGCCGCAAAGAAGTACTGCTGTCAGGAAGGCGATGAGTGTCTGATGGAATCCAAGCCTGTATCCAAGGTTAGAGGAACCTGAAAGCAGAAGGGACAGAGTCTGGGTCACTTCTGGTGACCAGGGGCTCGGTAGTCGAATGGCCACCGATGTTGGGTGCTTCAGGTGAGAAGTATTGTTTGACTCTGCAGACACGGGGACAAGGAGACGTCTAGGATGACCAGGATCCGGAGGTGAGCTGTCCCACGAAGGATGTAGAGGGCTGAGGGGTCGATGTCCGGCTGGAGCACCAACAAACCTTGGCAACTGCAACCCACACGGTCAGAAGAAACAGGTTACGGTGTGGACCAGCAAGGTCCAGGGGACTCTCCATGCAAAGGAGAGTCAGGGCACGTCTGGAGCAACCAGGTAAGCCCAAGAATTTACAAGGTGACCCTCGGTAGGAACCACAGGCCAACAGACCAGAGATCGCAAGGAGACCTCAAGTAAGTAAGTATAGGACCAGCACACAGGATACTAGAGGAGTGGAGGTTGGAAATCTTTGGTGCAAATACTGCTCGGGGTCCGGACTTCATGGAGTCCAATGCACAGGGTCAGTAATTGTCACTAAGCATATGCAACTGCAAAACCACGAGGTACACAGTTGTTCAGGTTGCACGTTTCCCACGAGGGATACTGGTCTCAGAATTGCTGAGAGGGCAGATCGTCCTCAGGGACCCACAGGAACCCACCTCTTGTGTTGCTGATATCTTCGGAGTTATCAGGAGTTCGGAAGAAGCAAACCAGGTAGATGCGTTTTGGTGCCTGCTTTTACAAGGGAGTAACTCCTTTACTCCAAGGGAGATTCTTCAGTCGTGCGGCGTCGTGCAGGCAGTCGAAGTACTTGGTTTCTTCCTAGCAGAATCTTGTCCTCCCCATGGCACTGGGTGAAAACTGCGATTCCTTCAGCCCGGGATCTCCAGTTGGGTCGCAGGCCGCCACATCTGACAGGGTCTCCATGCAACCAGGCCTTGCCACTCAGGCCAGCCGTGCCTCAGCGCTCACCTCCTCCGCCCCTCCTCTCCCACTGATCAGTACAGGAGTCATCGGCTCCCCACTCACTACCGCTACAGCTCACTTCCAGGGACCGATGTGTGGCCTGCAGTCGGCAACTGCCCTCAAGGCACAGATAGTCAGTCCACAGCCGCTCTGGAGCTCAGCAGGGCAGCCCGACGGCCTCGGTCATGACCGCCTCCACAGCTGCCATCTTGTGTGTCTAGTTCATCGAGCGGCTTCTATCTGCACCAAAGAGAGTGCCTCGTGCAGCCAGCAAGGCAATCAATGTACATCTCCCACCCCTGTGGGTATTGCCTTTATGGTCCCACCGTTGTGGGATCGCCTCCGCGCCTCTAAGCAGTAGATCGCCCGGTAGGTGCAGCGGAGCTCTGTGATCGAGCTCCTACACAAGCTCCATCTTGGACCAACCCATTCAGAATGAGTCTGACTCCCCCTTCACTACCTGAGCTAATACACAGGGTAACACCTACTCGCCCTCTCCATCACTTCGGTCAAGGATGAGGCTGGCACAGGGACCTTGTGTTTTTAAATCCCAGCCAATGACAATCCTCACAGTGACTCCTTCACTCTTCATTTATGTACAGTGGGTTCAGCATCAAACCCTCGTTTCATCAATTCAAAGCCAGGGTGAGCAGCAGAACCCTTCTTCCCACAGAGGGAGTCCATAGCAGCAGGAGCCGGGTCTCCATGATAACAGTGATGAGCTGGACCACTTGACTGGTCACCGCAGCAGGTGGACTCATCACGAGTCACAATCCTCCTCGCCAAGGACCCGCCGGGCACATCCGCCAGCCGCGAGCTTGGACTCGCTTCCCACCTCCGTCACGTCCGCTGGTGAGCCACCTCTCAGACCTTCACGCCCATCACTGAGCCAAGGCTGGTCACCCCTTGGGCTGTCAGCCTCCTTCTTTCATTTCATTTCCTGAAACGCTATTGAATGTCTGCGGCACTTTTATGAGATCAGACGCAAGATAACGAAACACAGCGGGTGAAATGTGAAATACTCTCAAACTTAATGAGCGAATGAGTTATGAGCTTGGGAAAGGAGGGAGTCTTCAAGAATGAAGAGTGAGGGAAAACTTTGAGGTTAACAGTAGATCCAATGTAGGGCAGAGCTAAACATTGGTAGTGGTGCTCAAAACTTGAAAAAGTAAAAAAGACTGAAGTGGAGGCCAAAGCAGAGACACATGAGAGGAGGAGATGAATTGAGAGGGAGATGGGAAAAGGAGTTGTATTGAAAAATTGAGTAGTGGCCAGAAGAAAATGCAGAGTGCCTGACACTGGGAAAGAGTATTCATCAAGGTGAGATGGAATGAGAGGGAAGTTTGGAATCAGAAATTGGCTCATTTGTGACTCCAGCACCAGGAGGCAAGTGAGCTGCTGTGCTTATAAATGTAGATGACCCAGTCAGATGTAAAGCTAACACCAAGGTCTGTTTAAGATTCAGGAAGAGTTTTAGAAGAAAAAGATACAAAAGGTACGGAGCCCACGATGGACACTGCTTTTATTTTAACTAGACTAAGGCAAGTTCAGTAGCCACTGTCTATAATCATACGCACGCACACGCGCACACGCACACACACACACACGCACAGTCTCTCTCTATCTCTCTTTCTATGTCTCTCGCCTTCTCTCTCGCTCGCTCTCCTCTCTCTCTCTCTCTTTCTATGTCTCTCTCTCTCTTTCTATGTCTCTCTCTGTCTCTCTCTCTCATCCCTCCCTCTTTCTTTCTCTCCCTCTCTCTCGCCTATCTCTCTCTCTCTCTCTCTTTCTCTCTCTCTCTCTCTCTCCTCTCTCTCTCTCTCTCTCTCTCTTCTCTCTCTCCCTCTCTCTCTCCCTCTCCTCTCCCTCTCCTCTCCCTCTCTCTCTCTCTCTCTCTCTCTCTCTCCTTCTCTCTCCCCCCTCTCCCCCTCTCGCTCTCTCTCTCTCTCTCTCTCTTTCTCTCTCTCTCCTCTCTCTTTCTCTCTCTCTCTTTCTCTCTCTCTCTCTCCTCTCTCTCTCCTTCTCTCTCGCTCTCTCTCTCTCTCTCTCTCTCTCTCTCATGGTAACTACGTCAAGGGCTCGAGTACAGCAGGGGCTGGTTAGACAGAGCAATGGCCTGATAGGTGCTTTAGTGTCAGAGAGGGGGATTCAAAAGACATCATGAAACATATAAAGCTCTCTTGCTCATGTGAATGTGCTGCCAGTATTGATGCCCTGGGATGGTTTGTAATGTGACCTGTTTTCATCCCTCTGCAGGATCCTCTATCTGAAGAGCCCCACAGCGCCCCCTGCAGGGAGGCAGCTTGTGTGAAGACATCCAGCGGTAGGACCTGGGCCTCTCGGCGCTAATGCGCAGAAGGCGTTTTATTCAAAGCTTTAAATGTTACAGATTTTTTTATTCTTTTATCAAGAATTTTTTCGGTAGAATAAGTCCCAGAGACACAACATGAGCCAAGTCACACATGCTCCACACCAGTAAGTCCATGTCAAGGCCTGTGTGTATTCTTGGTGGACAGATATCGATGCTGGTACCCTGCTTGTGTACTTGTTTCCACTCTTGGGTTATTTGCATCCATTGTAAATGGCTTGTAGCGCTTTTGCGTTTTCCATGTCCGTATGGAGTCCGGTTAGCTCTGGGTATTTGTGGTTTTCTTGCGTCTGCTTTGCTTTGCTTAAAATGCTTTTCCTGTACCTGATTTGTAGGGTCTAGCCGTGGCCCTGTTAGTTTAGGGAGGATGGTTCTCTGTCTTTCTACCTCTTATTCCACTTTAGGACGACAGCGATGAGTGATCCACCCCCAAAGTAGACGAGAGCCCGGAACTGAGTTTTACAAAAGGATTCGATAAAGACGGCCTCAGAGGGTGAGACATTCCTGCTGTGATATTTTTCTTGTTTTGTTGATGTGTTTTCATGTATTGATGGGTGTTAGAAATGGGGGTCTCTAGCCCTTGGGTGATTGCTTTAGCAAGTTGAAATAAAAGTTCTCTTCAAAGTCCTTTTCCTCTTCTTCCAAGTCCAGTGAAAACTACTGCAGGCCAATCCAAGAAACAGCACACAAGCACAAGGACAGTGACCTACTGCAGATTCCTTCAGTTACACGGACAGAGGTTCTTCCTGTTATCCAGGAGAAATACAAGTCTTTGTTCTCAAAAGCTACAAGTCACTGAACCCAGCCAGAACCAGTTCTGCCCAGCCCTGGAGCACTTTGTTTACCAGGCTGCATCCTTCCTTTCAGAAAGAGAGGGTCTGCCTCAGACGCACAGTGGGAGGTGGAGCCAGCATTCACCTTGTCAGGCACAGCCCTATTCAGGTCCAGGAGCTACCCCTCCCCTCACTGCAATGCAGATCTCTCTATTCAAGCCAGGTCTGACTCAGCCTGCCCTGTCCACCCAAAACCAGACAGCCAATACACATAATAGCAGAGCAAACTGGAAGGCTTAGGCAAGAAAATACCTACTTTCTAAAAGTGGTATTTTCAAACACAGAATATAAAAATAAACTTCACTAAAAGATGTATTTTAATATTCTGAGCTCAGGCATACTAAACTCGTTTTTCTACCAGGTTCTTTGGGTCAGTTAGGACTATAGAATGTATAAGCCAAACCTCCCATTCTGACCTATGGAGAACAGGTAGCCTTACAGTAGTGAAAAACGAAATTGGGGGTAATTCACTACCAGGACATGCTACACACATCAGAGCATGTCCTACCTTACACATACAATGCACCCTACCATAGGGGTGGCTTACAGGATGCCAAGGGAAGGTTCAGGGGCTGGGAAGTGGGTGCACTTCACAGCCAAGATGGCAGTTCTAGACTGCACACAGACACTGCAGTGGCAGGTCTGAGACACACTTTACAAGCTGCTTCTGTGGGTGGCGCAAACCAGCGCTGCAGGCCCACCAGCAGCATTTGGTTTAACAGCCCTGGGCACACACAGGCCACGCTACTAGGGACTAACAGGTAAACCAAATAAGCCAATCATGGATATACCAATTCACATGTCATATTTACACAGGGAGCATTCGCGCTGTGGCACTGAATGGCAGTGGCACAGCGCCCAGAGCATCTATTACCAGCAAAAACAGAGGAGACAACAGCGAAAAATGGAAGGGGACTCACGCCAATGGTGCCAGGTCTAACAATGGGCACCTGCTAAAACCGGACCTCTGTAAAATGGAATCCAGCAAAACAAAGTGGTGAAAATATAACATCTGAAAAATCAAACCTGTAGCATATGATTCTTTTTACGGAGCTATAACTCAACAGTGATTCCTTGTGCCTCTGGTGGCACAGGCTCCTCCAGGGCAAGGGTTCAAATCCCACCAATGCTGGCAAGGTTTAAGGCAGAAAAAAATCAAAATTAGGTATAACCTGTCTTGCCTAAAAATAATTTCTCCTGTAGTTAGTTAGCTAGCTTATTAGTTAAGTAAAACCATAAACAAAATCCCACTGTTTAGAAACACATACAAAATGGCTAAAAAGGAGATTTGTCATACAACTAATACATACAGCCAGCAGGCATCGCGCCACAATCCCTTTGCTTTCTTCAACTTTCCTTCCTAGGTATTTTAGTCGGGATACCGAACACTAAACTACATTGGATAAAACTGGCTAAACAGGGGCGGATCTTTCCCCTAATGTCTAAATATGCAGGCTTGCCTTGCAGATGGCTAAAAGTCCCTTAAGTAAATTAATATATGTAATTAAGGTGCATGTAGGCAGGGACGAGGCCGGCATGTATGCAGTGCTGGACGGGCTATGAGTCCCGCTGTAAAAGTGCAATTGTGCAAGATTTCACATCATTAAAAATAAAAAATTAGACAAAGTAGTTATCTGAGCATAACGGGATAGGGAGCGGCCGAATATTCAAACCCCTAGCAGCCCGTCCTTAACGATTATCTGTGCATGTTAAGTTAGCATAAGAGGTTTCTGAGTTATCATGAGTTAGAATTACATTCGGGGACCCCCTCCTGAGTACACATTGCATAACCTGTTAGCTGAGCATCTTTTTAAAAATGTTCAATAACCGAGTCAGTCTAATGTTCAGCATGGTGTTGCTTGGGTCTATGGACTCCACCAGTCCAGGCCTGCACAACCTAATTCCCCGTTCAAGGAACTCCTGTCTTAATAGAGTTCTTCGTTGAACCATCAATACAGGACAAACGCATACGAGGTGAAGCAATGTTTCATTCCCGTGGTGTCATAGACGGCAGGACCGATCTTCACTTAGACCGATCATCCTCCATTTTGGCATGAGGTCTAGTGTGAGTATTTTTCTGAATCTTAGGGCCAGAGCTGACTGTTTGATCTTCCGGTGGAAAGGTGAGGCCAGCAGGCCTGATTCTCTTAGAGTGGAATATGATTTCAACACCAGCCACCCATAGCGACGTCTGGACAGGCTTTCTTTGTCTGCCACCCAACTTTGCAGTTTAGTAGATTTATTTACTAGTTTCTTAAAAGATTGCCCAGAGGTATTAGAGGTCCATAGGTCACCCAGTTCAAGCGTCCTAATGCTGTTTTCCAAATATTTCTTGTGAGCGCCATTGCCCCGTTGTCGGTTAATTTCGATTCAGACTAGATCAGCCAGAGTGTTTTCAGCTGTTGCTCGCAGGTTATGACAAAGCTTTATGAATGCCGTCTCTCTAGCAAGTGTCTGTTTTGCAAGCAGGAATTCTAGCCGGATTTGCTCCGGAGAAGCCGATTTGGGGAGCCTAAAGGTTTGTTTATAGGCTCTTATCATCAGTTTTTCTAACAAAAGAGCATCCTTGCCCAGCATAATCTGCGATCTGTATGCAAGGGTTGGCAACAGTTTGGCTTTCATAACTGAACCCATGGGCTTTAGATCATGGCCTTGTATCGATCTGGCCAGTGACGAGAAGCCATAATTGAGGGCCTGTGCTTTCGCCCTTATCGCCTTCTTCTGGGAAACAAAGGAGCCATTTGCATCTATTTTTCTCCTAGGTTTACGTAAAGTTTGACCTCGTCAATTCTGTTTCCTTTAAAAAGCCATTTTTGATTGAGCTTAGAAGGACGATTGCACACCATCACACTTGTTTTCAAAAAAATGTATTTCCAGGCCATTCTTTTCGGTATAAGCTCAAAAATTGTTAAGCAGCCTTTGAAGTCCTATTCAAGTGTTGCTGAACAGCACCAGGTCATCAGCGTAGAGGATATGTGACATTTGTTGCCCTCAACACTCAGAGTGTGAGCCTTCTGTTCATCTAGCACAGTGGAGGGATCTGCCAAAAATAGATTAAAGAAGAAGGGGGCTAGGACACAGCCCTGTTTTACCCCTAAGGATGTACCTTCGTTGATACGCACAAGACATCTCCAATTCTAATCTTGACCCAGGTGTCCGAATATACCAGGATATTCGTGGGATGCCCCATCACTAGAGCTCGACCCATAATTTGTCCCGGGGACATCATCAAAAGCAGCTTTAAAATCTACAAAGCACTTGTAAAGGGGTGTCCTAGTTGATGTTGCTCTTTTCCTGATTAGGCTCAGGGCCATAAGATTGGTTGAAGTACCTCGGCCCCTTTGGAAGCCAGTTTGGTTTAAGGGGAGTCTTCCATTGTCGTGCGACCAGGATTCCAGATCATGGCGTAGCAACGTTGAAAAATATTTTAACCCCACATCCATCAATGCTATTAACCTATAGTTGCTAGGTGAACATGCCAAGCTTTTTTTAAAAATGGGATGAAGTATGCAGCCCCCTCCAGCTATCAGGAATAACGTTGTTTTCCAAAATGAAATTAAACATTGACACTAGGAAGACCGCCCATTGTGGAGAAAGATGGTTGAATAATGCCTCTGGGGACCCATTTGGGCCGGGGGCACAGTCGGCCCGGGACTAGTTGATGACCTTCTCCACTTCGGTTGCTGTAATTTTCCGCTGTGCCACAGTGGTTTTATTAGGACAGTATATACTAGCTGAAAGAGTCACACCGCTCTTGAAGTGTGACTTTAGGTAATTTACCCACTCTGTCTCGCTGATATTAGCGTTGTTTGCAGCTGCAGGGCCTTTCTCATTCCTATTAATTATCTGCCAGAATCTTTTCGAGTTGTGCGTTTTAGAGGTGTGTCATAACTGGACCCATAATGTTTCTTGTATGGCTTGTTTATGCTTCCAGATCTCTTTTTTTAGCCGTCGCTCATTGCGGAGTTGTTGTAGTAGATCCAGGTTTCCTGGATGTTGACGTGATTGCCAGAAAAGTTTGCCTGTTTCCTTTCTTATGTTCGAATATGGACGGGCGTAGTTGACGATTTGCCATGATCAAGTCAACTTCCCCTCTTGTGGCTCATCTAACTGTGGATTTGAGTCACATGAGTGGCAAGAGTCTCCCATGTCACTATTGGATTGAGATCTAGTTGAGCTAGATCCTGTAAACCTGAGACTGCTCCTCTGCTAATGAGTTAATTGATTCGGGGCTCCACTTCAGGTGTTTCAGGTTTTCTGAGTGTGTTTCTCCCGACAACGTGCGAAATGGCTCAGGTGTGCGCAGAGATGCGTTCACCCTGATGACCTGAGGGTTGTGATCACTTCTCACTCGATGGCATATACTCTAGTCTCAAACCTGATGGTAAAGAGGCATTGAAAGGAGGGTATAATCTATAATTGAAACCGCGTTACCACAGACCCTTGACCAGACAGGTGGAATGTCAGATGGTTTTCGGCCATCTAGTGCCAGCAGGACCAATAGTTCACAGCGTTTTATGAGTACTTCTCCTGAATTGTCCCCAGTATTGTCGTGTCGTTCCTATTAAACCTATCCAGGATTTGCACGTTCGGACAACATGCACTGTAGGATTGGTGTCAGACTGATTCTAAACACCGGGTATGTTGGCTTTTTTGTATCAGCTAGCTCGCAGGGCCACTAGAATCTCCTCTTACCAAGGAGAGAATAGTTCTTGGCAAACTTCGAACATGACAACCCTGATCCCTCAGGACCGTAGAAACAGTGTACTACTTTTCGCTCAGTCACTCGTGCTCACTTAGTTTTCAGAGAGATACACAGAATAAATGGTCTGGACGTTTTTCAATAAGCATTTATTGAACAGTCGTTATTCTAGTGTAAAATAGATGAGCTACAACAACCACTAGACAGTAACAGATATAAATGATTAGAAGCACTATGAAAGTAAATGGATGATAGAGTTCTACCATCTTGTGATAATCATGTATACATTAAGCCTGGGCAAAGCACTACGCTACGCTCGCGTAGTTTGCGAAGTTCGCGCTACTTCGCACTACGCGAATTGCACGTAGCACAGTGCGAACACGCGTAGCGTAGTGTTGCGGTCATTTTTTGCTTGCTCGCGGTCCTCAACGTCAAGTTGGTGACCGCGAGCAAGCAAAATGACATCCCGGCGAGACTTTTTCCTTGTTCGCGATCAGCAACATCAAGTTGGTGATCGCGAGCATGGAAAATAAACCTCGCGGCGAGATTCCCAGCGCGAGGAGGTCAGTTTTCTCATTGCGAGTGTTCGCGTATGCTCGCGACCGCTCACGATGAGAAACTACCAGTTTGCGTTGAGAAAGCTGCCGCTCGAGTAAATATCTACTCGAGCAGCAGAAAACTACAGCTCGCACTGTGCAAGATGCCATTTTCAATGATTGCACAGTGCCGGTTGCTTGTCCGCACTGTGCAATGATTGAAAACGACATCTGGCACAGTGCGAACAAGGTACTACGCAGTTCGCGAAGTGCTATGCGTAGCTCGCGTAGTGCGAACTGCACTTTGCGTAGCTTCGCGAAGTGCTACTTCGCGAACTACACCCAGGGTTTGTATACATAGGAGTATATAAAATACATGATAATAAAAGTGCGTACTCCTACGATGCCTCCCTAACTAGATGTACCTAAGTGTACTTAGCATGTGTGGAGGTGTTAAACCAAGAATCCCTCTAGGATAAACTCAACCCCATTACCTGGATTGAGAGACTGTGTGACCCCGTCCTGGTCTCGGATTGGACACCCCGCAAGGGAAGTTAGGTCACTGCGAGCTGGAGTGTCTGCATGCAGGAACTTCAGTATCTTTGGTCAGTGTGTCGGCTGGGAAGTCCTGGTCTCCTCACCCTGTCTTAGTGGTGTTTAGCCAAAATATCGAGTTTTAAATTTCGACCTACAATAATATCGTGTTTTTAATATCGTAGGTACAGAATATCGAAGTCAAGAATATCGATGGACAGAATATCGATACCAAGGTAAGTAATATCGAAGTTAATAATATCGAAGTACTTAATATCGATGTAAGTAATATCGTAAGTAAACATTTCGATGTCAATAATATCGATATTTATTTAGTGTAATGTCATGTAATATGTATTTTATTTGTATGTTAAAGATTATTGTAATGTATTTTAATACATTTAAAAATAAATGTTTAGAGATTTATAATTATTTTACATTTAATTTAGCGTTTTAGCATCAGAGCGGGTTGTGGGTTTATAGGGGAATAGGGTGGGAAGTAATTTAATTATAATGAATGAATTAATATGTATTGTTTAATTGGTATTTATGATTAATTAATTGGTAATTAATTAATAATTGGTAATTAATTGATTAATTAATTGTTAATTAATTATTAATTGTAAAATTATTTTATTAATTGGTTAATTATATACATTATAATTACTTTATTATTAATATTTATTTATTGTTATTGTTAATTAATTAATTGTTAATTAGTAATTAATTGGTGATTTAAGTTTATTAAGTGATTAATTGATAATTAAATTAATTATGTGAATTTTTATGTATAGTGGGTTGTGGGTTTATATAGGGAATAGGGTGGGAAGTAATGTAATTACAATTAATGAATTAATATGTATTGTTTAATTGGTATTTATGATTAATTAATTGGTAATAAATTAATAATTGGTAATTAATTTGATTAATAGATTAAATAATTTTTAATTAATTATTAATTGTAAAAATAATTTATTATTTGGTTAATTATATAAATTATAATTAGTTTATTAATAATATTTATTTATTGTTATAGTTAATTAATTAATTGTTAATTAGTAATTAATTGGTGATTTAATTTTATTAAGTGATTAATTGATAATTAAAATTAATTATGTGAATTTTTATGTGTAGTGGGTTGTGGGTTTATAGGGGAATAGGGTTGGATGTAATTAAAATAAAATAAATAATGATATATTTTATTTATTTGTAATTATTATTAATTAATTGTTATTAGTTAGTTAAATATAGTAAATATAAATAATTGATTATTGTATTTTATTTGTTGTTATTGCTAATTAATGTATTGTTAATTAATAATTAATAGGTGAATATTTGTAATATCGTAGTTAATATGTATTAATTAGTGAATTAATAACTATATTAATTATAAAGAATGTATTATTAATTGTAAATAAGAGATAAATTGATATTGTGTATTTTGTATGTGTAGTGTGTTGTGTGTTAAAGGGGGAATAGTGTGGGATGTAATTTAAATTTATTTATTTAAATATTTATTTTACATAATTGGTATTTAATAATAATTATTTTTTTTAAACATTGTTCACATGCAATTTTTTTATAACAAATTATTGAATTGGTTATAATGTTCATAGAATCACTATGCTATCTAGTGCTTTCCCAACTGTTTTACTATCTGGAGTGGGAATAGTAATTTTTACCCCTACGCTATCCAGCGCTTTCCCTACTGTTGCACTCTCTGGAGTTGGAATAGTGATTTTTACCCCTACGCTATCCAGCGCTTTCCCTACTGTTGCACTCTTTGGCGTTGGAATAGTAATTTTTACCCCTACGCTATCCAGCGCTTTCCCTACTGTTGCACTCTCTGGAGTTGGAATTGTAATTTTTACCCCTACGCTATCCAACACTTTCCCTACTATTGCACTCTCTGGAGTTGGAATAGTATTTTTTACCCTTACGCTATCCAACACTTTCCCTACTATTGCATTCTCTGGAGTGGGAATAGTAAATTTTACCCTTACGCTATCCAACACTTTCCCTACTATTGCACTCTCTGGAGTTGGAATAGTAATTTTTACCCCTACGCTATCCAACGTTTTCCCTACTGTTGCACTCTTTGGAGTTGGAATAGTTATTTTACCACTACGCTATCCAACGTTTTCTATACTGTTGCACTCTCTGGAGTGGGAATAGTAAATTTTACCCTTACGCTATCCAACACTTTCCCTACTATTGCACTCTCTGGAGTGGGAATAGTAGATTTTACCCTTACGCTATCCAACACTTTCCCTACTATTGCACTCTCTGGAGTTGGAATAGTAATTTTTACCCCTACGCTATCCAACGTTTTCCCTACTGTTGCACTCTTTGGAGTTGGAATAGTTATTTGTACCCCTACGCTATCCAACGTTTTCCCTACTGTTGCTCTGTCTGGAGTGGGAATAGTAATTTTTACCCTTACGCTATCCAACACTTTCCCTACTATTGCACTCTCTGGAGTGGGAATAGTAATTTTTACCATTACGCTATCCAACACTTTCCCTACTATTGCACTCTCTGGAGTTGGAATAGTAATTTTTACCCCTACGCTATCCAACGCTTTCCCTACTGTTGCACTCTTTGGAGTTGGAATAGTAATTTTTACCCCTACGCTATCCAATGTTTTCCCTACTGTTGCACTCTCGGGAGTTGGAATAGTTATTTTTACCCCTACGCTATCCAACATTTTTTTTACTGTTGTTTTTGTTGAAGTTGGACTAGTAGTTTTATTGTGTCTGATATTAAATATGTTTTGTAATATTTTAGCTATTGTAATATATAATTAATAATAACAATTATTCAAATTAAAATTATTGATTATTATTTGCTATATGTAATTATTTAATATTTATTAATGTTATTGTTTTATGTGTATAGATGTATTGGTAATTTAAATAAATATTTAATAATTTATATGTTACAGAAATTATTATTAAAAGTAATTATTAAGTAAGTGTATATATTATATATTATATATATATGTTTCATTAAAGTTTCATTTAATTATTTATATTTATTATACATTTTACATATTATACAATATATTTAATTATGTTTCTTTGATTTATAAGTATTATTTGGTTTATTTTACATATTTTTTTAAACTAAAAAAAAAACGATATTTTTGAATTACGATATTTTTGACATCGATATTAAATTATCGATATTTTTGTACTTACCATGTTGTAGATAGGATGTCGATATTCTTGACCACGATATTTTTGTTGCGATATTTTTGTAGGTCGAATTTTTGTCTTTCGAAATTATGTCATACAATCGTCTTAGTAAATGTGATGTATATATACCTATAGGTCTCCCCGGGGTTCTACCTCCCTGTATTACTTTGTCAGACTTAGGATGACGTCGGGAATGAAATTTGTACATAGATATTATAGAGGAGATGGTAGTCCTGCTGTGCTTCCAAGAATCCTTCGCCTCAGTCTTGACTGCTCCTAATTTGAGCCAAAGCCTGTGGTAACCAACCCCAAGAGGATTGTTGCTCATTGATTGTTACCAGTCTTCGCGGCAGGTCAGCGGCTATTTCGTTAGTTACTTCGATAGTCATTTTAGTGAAGGCTGAGTCCAATTTGTTATGGACCGCAGGGGGGACCTTCCGCCAGCTCCTCTTAGTACGGACACGCTGGTAGCCAGTTGCTCACTCGTTGATGGCCCCGCAAGGAGCACGTGGGGATATCTATCCCCGTGATAGGAAGTTACTTTGATGTCTCAGGCTTTTAGATGCTTTTTATTTTCCAAAATCACAGCCAAAAGCACCGAGGATAAGGTGACTAGAGTGGGGTCCGTGAGCTGACGTCTTCTTTCCGGCAGTAACATAATTGAAAAGATGTCATCAGACTTTACATGAGCCAGGTCCAGCAAGGTTTTAAGAAATTTTAGGATGTTTGAGCCCCTCGATTTAAAGTCTGGGCTCCACAGCAGCATCTGACCAGAGTTGTTTAAAGCAAAAAATTTAACGGGACCGACACTGCCTTTTGAAGTCAATTGATTGCCATCAGTTTCCACCTGCAACTTAGGTTCCGGGAGAGGCTGTTCACTTGAGGGTTGTGTCAGGGTTTCTTCTTCCATCCATTCTTTTGCTTGCGGATTCCCCGTGCATGATATTTTGTCCTCTTGGCCGGCATGGTGGACTGCAGGTGGGAGCTGCGTAACACTAAGAGTCCACTGGAACAAATTCTGCTCCTTTTCCTTCACAAAGCTTGAATTTCTTTGCCCCTGGTGACTGAAAAATCAATAAACTGGTAACAAATTAAAAAAAAAAAAAAAACAGAGTCCACTGGGTATGGTACGAGATGCCCTTACATTTTTAGGGGATACTACCTTGTTGTGAACAACATCGTAAGATGGAGCCTCAGTGAAAGCATGTGACTTCGGGTCCTTTTGGGCCATCCCTAGCCAATCCCGGTCTTCCTGTTGAGTAATTTGGGAGGGATAAATGCTCTCTAAGTTACCCGAGCAGATTTTGTTCCTACTTTTTCTTGCACGTTTCCTTTCCCTTTTGGTTTGTCGGGGTAGGTCGGGAGCATTAGTTTTTGTGCTCCCATCCACAGGTGATTCATGGTGGACTCTGGGCGGAGTTTCGAGATTGACCTCCACTATATCCACAAAGTCTTCCTCGGCTGGCCTTTCAATGGAAATCACTTGGCTCCATGCAGTTACTTTCTTTGGACTGGGTATTTCCTCTTTCAATGTTGTACCGAAACTTGGGGCCGGTATTGTTTTTGAGTTCACCCAGTATTGCTTTCATGATAAATGGGAGTTGCACTAGTTTCTCGACTAGCTCCTACCAGGAACAGACTTTAAAATCATTTAAATGGTTGGATTGGGCTCTTGTGACAACTGCGCTTAGTTTTTTGAGTTTCTCGTCGATTCCAGACACGAATATTGCCATTGTATTAGGCCAGTACTGTTGCCTGTATAGAGTTCAATATAGCAAACCACAGGTTTGGGGGACTTTCTCCGGCTGTCACTATCCGAGCCCTTTTGGTGAACTCTTCTTCTATAGTTGCTTCCTGGGTGATTGTATTGGGCCCATCCTCAGGTACTAGGGGGTGGGGGGAATCCTCTTTGTTGTTTAATTTAAATTCAGGAAATATGAAAAATTGAGGTGCCCACCCTTCTGCGCCTTCCGAAGCTGACTCTGTATGCACCACATCTTCTGGGGCATATGCAGGTGACCTACTTGATGGATGCTCGTGTGATAGAGATACTGAGTTGGGAGGCGGAAAGGTGTGAACATGGCAAACAGCGTCCGTCCCTTCTGTTTGACATTTATCGTTCTTATTTAATTGTTGAAATGTGCCGTGTTTGCTTGCTGGCGGGAATTAGTCAGTTATTTTTGACAGCTTATGCTGATCCAATAATTTTTGTATTTTCTTTGTCACTGTCTTTGTAACCAATTTGGCCTGGCCTCAAGCCCACAGTGTGGTCTAGAGTGGTTTGAACCTTTGGGCTACCTTCTAGGTGAAGCTCCGTGCTCAGGTCCAGGTCCAAGGCTAGGTCCGAGTCATAGGAGGCACTACAGTTCCTCTCACCGGGGTGGGGGCGGGATCATCAACATTGAAAATGCACCTCCCCAGTTGGACTTGTGTTTTCCTTTTTCCAGAAAGACGTCCCGGTGGGGTGTCTTTCTCACTTCCTTTTCATTGGGGCTTGTGCCTTACACCTCACCTTACCGGTTTCGGGCTAACGGCCTCAAAATGGATCGCGGCTGCTGTCTTGTTATGTTAGCTTCACAATTCCACAATACCGCGATTCCACAAAGAGACACTCCAAAAATAACCTTGGGTGTCTTTTTCTAGTGACTGACAGCCTCTTTATGTGATTGCTCAGGGAATAATACAGCTCTTTTTCCGGGCTGTTACAGATACAAGATGGCTCCCTAGACTGTAAGCCTGGAGGCTGAAAGCTGGAAATCAAGTATAACCCCAAGTGTTCGCCCGAGGCTTGGGACTGTGGGGTTGTAGCAGGAGCAGAAAGTCCGTGTGAGGAAGAGTTCAGGGGCTTCAAGGGGATTCAGGGGCTGAAGAAGGACTAGGTACCACCCAAACGGGAGCTCACCAGTCATCCGCGCAGGCCACACCCAAACATAGTTGGGCCGCTTACGCAGTGTCCTGGGCTCACACTCTACAGCAGCTGCTAAAAGCTACCCCACTCTGGCTATATATTCACATCACACAGACTTGCGTTTGACCCCACTTTAGTCACTATGTCCACCTGGTCACACGGTCACACTTAGTGCCAGGAATTGCTGGAAAAATTGCTGCTGTTGCTAGGGTGCTGCTGCTGAGGAGACCTTTTTAAGATAAGTTAACCAGTGCCAGACAGCAAATCAAAAATATAGAAATATAGTGGAGGAAAGGTCCATCGGGGGGGGTCCCTACACTTCTACACCGCCTCCAAACAGCTGAAGCACCTAACGCCACAACAGTCCGCAACAGTCCACTGGTATGGGGCAGGCCTGGAGCTCACCTCCATCTCTCCATCTCTCTGTTGCTCTCTGCAGGCTCTCTGCATGGGCTGGCTAGGGACACGGTGTAGTCGTGCAGCCGTGTGGCCGAGTGAAGAGCTTTTCCCTGAAGTCGGGTACTCGGACAACACAGACATTGCGGGGTCGGCTCCCGGTTCAGTAATGGTTCCTGGAGCTCCGCATCTCAAGGGCTCACCGTTCGCCTCCGTTACCATCTCTGGGGCATATCAACAAGGGCTTTATCTCTGCTTTTTTGGCTTTAAAAGCCAAAAAAGCAGAGATAAAACTAGCACCCTATCAACAACAGGGTGCTAACATGCAAATTTGCATGTTAGCACCCTTTTACTCTACGCTTCCCCTTGCATCTCTAATGAGATGCAAAGGGGGCATTCCAGAGTAAAATAATAGGAGAAATGTCGCTAAGCGACATTTCTCCTATTATCAAGAATATCGCTAACCCTGTTAGAGATAAAAAAAGCAGCGCTAACCGCGGTTAGCGCTGCTTTTTTACGTCTGGTATTTTTCTGACTTAGCCATGAAATCCTATGGAAGGAGGATATCATGGCTAAGTTTGTCTGTCCCTATCAACAAGCTAACGTGAGATTATCGCTGAGTTTCCAGCGATAATCTCACGTTAGCCACTTAGCGTGAGGATTTTTATCGCTATTGAGATAAGCGTTGCTAATAGCACGCTCTCTCAGCGATAAAAATCAACGCTAGCCGGCGATAATTATCCTAGCGCTAAGTGCGCTTAGCGATAATTATCGCCGGTTGTTGTTGATATGCCCCTCTGTTCTTTGTCCGCCTCCACCCCACAGCTGGGGTTCTCTAAACAGCTGCAATTGTAACGGGGGCTTGGCGTCGACGCTGGTCCTCGGGGCTCGAAGCTTCCGGACAACCAGACTTGATCAGTCGAGTGAAGAGTGAACAGCCAAGAATGTCTCCTAATTTGATGGGTCTTGGGTGTAGCCACCTGACAGGTACGTGCCACACAAAGAATTGGGTCCTGCCTAATGTGCGTGAACCCCAGCAGCTCATCCCCTTCTGAACTTAATCTGTGACACATGAAGTCTTTTCAGAATAGGAGTCTTGCAAATATCTGTGTGTGATGTATTGATTCAGCTATTGCATTTTATCCTTATTTTATGCCTTAAAGGCAGGGTGAATTTTCGGACGTAGCCCATGGCAGGCTCCTCTGTATCACACTTGTGCATTAAAGATATCCTTGGACATAATTGTCAGCACTATGTGCGCATAAAGAAGCAAAAATAGAAAAGTATTATAATGACTAATTCAACGCTTTGGATGTGATTGGGGGCTAACTGGACTCATCAGCTCTCACTGCTTTCCACAGGCACACTTTGGAGGAGGTAGGGCACATTGTCTCCTACTATACAGGACATGCTGGGGCGAAGACTGGGCCAAGACTGCACCCGTCCAAGACTGGACCAGGCCACATCTCTCTAATCCATGCTTCGGACCTCCTTATAACGGGTAGGTGGAAGATAACAAAGGCTGACACTGCAACTGCTCTATTATGACTTTTCTCACCTCTGCTGTAGGGGTGATTAGTGAAGAAATATCCTCAGTTGAAGTGGAATTGGGGTGAAATGGGGTTAAATGCTCAAGAGGGGGGCCCATGGCGCAACTGATGAGGACTGAGATAATTCTGGAAGTTTATCACAGTATCTTTCACTTCTCCTATGTTAATGCTGCAGGTCTCATGCTGTATGTCACATTATTCCCATGCAAAGGATGTGTTTTTCACACAGTTGTGTATTACTCATATGGATATTGTGTGCAAGTGCCCTGCATGGGACAGTACTGCTAATGTATTCTTGTTATTAGGTTTTTTAATCTGATGTACAATTTCTTCCCATTAACACCCTCTTGTATTTCTTTCTCATGCAGAAATAATTTCTTTGCGTTTCGTGAAGAATGCCCAGGACGCCGCCCAACTGCTTATCTGACATACACCTCATGGATTCAACACCTCTGCCAATGATGTGCATGGTACCAAACCCTGTCTTCCTCAAGTCAGCCAGTGTTGAGCCTCTGACCAAACTTTATCTTCAACACACTCGCCAATGGAAAGCCTTGCACTGTCTCCCCTTCTTCATCACCTCAACCCCTGGGGAGCTTGGGACAAATCCCCCATCAACTCCTTCAGAATTAGACTGACTGACACTCCGCCTTCACTACCTGAGCTAATATGCACGGTAACGACAACTAGTCCTCTTCATCCATTCAGTCAAGGATGAGGCTGGCACAGGCACCTTGTTTTGTTCAATCACAGCCAATGACAATTCTCACAGTGTCTCCTGCTCTTCATGAATGTACAGTAGGTGTGGGAGAGAGCCCCGCTCAAGACCCATAAATCTAACTACTTACCGCAGGTAGATCCATTCTCCAGTGGGGAGGCGCCAAGACAATAGCAGACCTAGAAAGGAAAAGAGAAGGAAAGGGTTATACCATTCCTCCCGTCCTCTCTCGAACAGGAGGGAGGAGGATCCCACCCCGGGAGAAACCAATCAAGGACCACACAGGACGGAGATAAGGTTGGCACATCCGGAACACAAAAGGAAGCGAGAGGAGAGAGGTGGAGTTGGAAGGGTCCAGAGGACAACAGGAAGAGAAGCCCACGAGGAACTCCAAACGATGGGAGCAGAGAACCAGAGGAAGGCATTGAGGATGGAGAAGAGCCACCCAAGGACTGGAGAGAGTACTGGTGGATTCCCCCAGGAGAAGCACAATTTGCTGCCGCAACTCAGGAGAGTTGCGGCACTGGCGGTGAGTGACTCAAAGCTGGGTATAGTCGAGCGGGACTTTTAAACTGGGAAGCATCAGAACACCGTGGGGAGCGGGGTGGGGAGACGATGAAAAGCTGTTGGTTTCTTTTGCATTTTTTATCACAGTGAGCTATATACTTATTGTGAGAATCTTAGCCAAAAGGGCTGATTATGATGTCAAAAGCGGGTGATTTCTTTTTGTTTGTTTGGTATATTTCCTTTCTTCCTGGCTCTTTGCTGGGAAACTGCAACACAAACATTCGGATAAGAGTACAGGAAATGGGTTGAAGGTTCAGAAAAGGCGCATAAAAAGGCTTTATGGACAAAAGCAACTTTGGGCTGATCATTTGGATGTTTAAACCCAAATATAGGTGGAAGGTTCGTCCCTATATATATTTTCTGTTGTTAGTCTAATGCTGGCCTCAAATTGTTCCCAGTCCTTATGTGGAGATTTCCACCACTATTCAGGGTGTGTGTAAGAGTGGGAAAAAGAGAAGATTTACCCCTTTCCTGATGCCTTCGTCTCTTACCTATCTCTAAGACCAGTGAGTGTGTGAATTCTTATTTGTTTCCTCCCTACTCACTCTGGGTGCGGTGAAGGAAACTATCTCAACTCTTACTCAAACCTATAAGGCCCACAAGATACTGACCATCCTTTTTCCCTCTTTTTGAGCCTACTGCCGATTGCCGCCTGGAGAAGAGTGACCTGAAAGAAAGAAGAAAAAACGAAAGGAGTGATCAAGCATAGAAAAGCAGAAGAAGTTCAATCGTTCTTATGTGAAAAAAACTCCATTAATAAATACGCAAAAATTGAGAAGCATATCAAGCCTCCTAGCTTCTGTTTCTGTCCGTCCCTCGCACGGTGGGTTCAGCACCAAACATCAATCAATTCATCAATTCCTAGCCAGGTTGTGCAGCAGAATCCTTCCCTTCCCAAAGCAAGTCCATAGCAACAGGAGCTGGGTCTCTTCATAATAACAACGTTGAGCTTGACCACTTGACTAAGTCACACAGCTAGTGGACTCAGCACGAGTCACAATCATCCTCGCCACTGCTCAGCCGAGCACCTGCTTCTTCTTTTCAGCACATCAACCAGCGGTGAGCTTGGACTCACTTCCCAACTCCATCACTTATGTTAAAGGCCCCTGGAGAGCCACTTGCCAAACCTTTGGCTTCATAACCTGACCCAAGGTAAGCCAGCCCTCAAGCTGATTCCCTTAATCTCTCATTTAATTTCTTCAAACACTATTGAATGTATGTGGCATTTATATGAGATCAATACAAGATAACGAAAGACAGTGGGTGAAACATGAAAAACTCTAAAACATAATGAGAGAATCAGTTATGGACTTGAGAGGAGAGGTAGAGTCTGAGAATGAAGAGTGAGAGGCAAAATCACTTATCCAGTCCACGCAGCCCCACCTTTATGAGACAGGGGATAGGGCTGGGAGGCTGCTGGCATGGCTTGGCAGGAAAGAGAAAGAAACTAGGTGGGTGACCGCCATACATAAAGGGTATACAAGGCAAATGACAGCACAAGAGATAGCAGACGCATTTGCGAGCTACTATACCGACCTGTATAGAGCCAGAACCATAGGCAGTGGACTCCCACATTTCGCACTACCTTAGCACGATTAAGCTCCCCACTCTGGCCCTGGAAGACCGACAAGACCTTGAAAAATAACTGACCCTTGAAGAGGTGGTGGCAGCAGTGGGTAGACAAAATTCTGAGAAGACCCCAGGGCCCAATGGGCTGCCAGCGGTGTTATTCAAAATGAACTCTAGCCTACTAAGCCCTCACCTCCTGCAAATGTTCCTGGAAGCACATTAGATCTTCGGACAGCCACAGTGGCAGTCATGCATAAAGCAGGGAAACCTGCTACAGACTGTGGCTCCTACCCCAATATCACTAATAAACATATAAACTAAAATATTGGCCACCAACTTAGCGACAAGATTGTTGCTGGTAATTACCACCCTAATTCACGCAGATCAGTTGGGATTCATGCCTGGGAGATCGACAAGGTTAAACCTGCGTTGGCTAGTGAACTGGATAGATGAGGTCCAAAACACAGCAGACTCCCAAGCATTCCTGGCTCTGGATACCGTAAATGCTTTTGACGCCATACACTGGCCGTTCATGAGACTTGCGCTACAGAAGTTTGGACTCGGTACTAGGTTTTTGGCATGGATAGGATAGAGTTACTGTATACAGAACGCCAGGGCGAGTGTAAGGGTCAACAGGGCTATGTCCATGGAGTTCCCAGTGGAAGGTGGCACCAGATAGGGCTGCCCGCTGTCACCCCTGATATTTGCTCTAATATTCGAGCCACTGGCGTGCTCAGTGAGGGCTCAACCAGACATAAAGGGATTTGAGGCAAACAATGACACAAGTCGCGACAAACAAATATCATTATATGCCGGTGACATCCTGCTATATGTCACTCAGTACCTTATTTTTCTTTTTAGGGATTTCCCCCTGAATAAGGGTTTGACCCGAAATGCATCGGGGTTTTGATAATATTCCTGTGGAAAGGAAATGCCATTTGAGTTTTTACGTCTCTTGCGATGATGAATTGAATTACAACAGCGTGTTACCACGGATTATTGCTTAATCTGAATACAATGGACTAATAAATCATCTTTCTAATTAATTACCAGCCGCATTCATTTGGTTAAGCGATAAGCTTATCGCATATAGGAGTGCTTATTTGAGGTGCCTCCCCAGTGGTGGGAGCCATATGTTCTATTTGGAGTTTCACCCGCACCTCTTGGTCGGCCGGTGGTTCTCTACAGCACCCTAACAATTTTAAATGGACAGTTGAAGATAATAATTTTTTTAAATACATTCGGAGTGCGACCCGTGTGTTTTTTCTTTGACCAATCCCACTGTGACACTCCCAATCCTACTGCACGTCTTTGCGGTTGGCACACAGGGTATAAAATTAACTGGGATAAATCCAGTCTTTACCTAACGGGGGACCCACAGACACACAAACTCCCCAGCGAACTGCAAGTTGAACATTAGGGATTGAAATATTTAGGCATCTATAGAACCACCAAGACCTCACTGAGCCTGGCGCATAATATCCGGAGGCTGACAATGGAACTCCAAGAGGATGCTGAACGATGGGGACGACTTCCCCAGACGTTACTGGGCAGAGCGACTATCTTCAAAATGATCACACTCCCGAAACTGTTATATGTCCTTCAAAATACATATAGTAAGATACCAGAAGAAATATTTACTATATTAGACGTGGGAGTGCGCACACCATTATGGGACGTGGGTCAACCGAGAGTCACACTTCAGACACTTCAACCCAACCAATACAACGGTGGGATAACGCTCCCAGACATACAATCATATTATCGTGCGGCACATTTGATAACTATCAATGAAGGGGGACACACCCCGGGGACCACCCGACATATGCCCTATAGAGAAGCCAATTCCAATCACACTCCTACCTTCGTTACATATTTAGGGGCAAGGGACTCAGACATCCTCTGCCGGCCAGAGGCATGGAAAGGGGTGGAGAGACAAATGAAATGGTACAAGATACTTACAAGAGAAATCCCATTTGGGAAGGCAAATGCTTACCCAAAATAGGGAAAATAAGGGAATTTAGGGCATGGGACACAATTAGAATGTCCAAAATAGGAGTCCTCTTAGAAGAAGGGTCTCTAGTGGCCTTCAACTCCCTGCAATAGGAATACCGACTTTAGTGGCAACCAACGATACAAATACTTCCAACTACAGCACCCATGGAGGGATGAGAGGATTGACACAACTAATATACCAGAATATGCACCATTAGAGGGGAGACTCCTAATAAGGCAAATACCGGAGAAGGCAGTCTCATGGACATATAAGACTCTAATGCATAACATCTCCTATAATTTAAAAGACCTTAGGTCTAAATGTTAAACTACCCTGGGAGACCTGGATGACGTGGACTGGGAGGCAGCCCTAATGCATCCAAGAGAGCTGACTATCAAATTACGACTCCGCCTGATACAATTTAAAATACTCCATAGGACCTACACAAAATAGGCAGGGCGGAATCCCCAGAATGTCTGAGATGTGGTCGGGACATTGAGACGTATATTCATACCTTGTGGGACTGCTCCCACATACAATCATATTGGGCCAAGATATTTGGGGAACTAAGTAAGATTATTGGGAAGCAACATACAAAGGGACACCAAATACATCCTATTGGGTATATCCTCAGATATAGACATACCAAGACATACCCTTATGTTATGTAACCTAGTATTGGTGGTAGCCAAAAGAGACATAGCAAAACACTGGGGTGCCCCAACCATTTAAAAAATGGCCGAATGGAGAACAGGGATGGACCTTTCCATGGGGACAGAAAGGCTGATATAGAGGATGCCCGAAGAAATTCTCCAAGATCTGGGGCCCCTGGATACGATACTATGGATTAGAAATAGGAGAGGAGTCGGGTGAGACGCAACCACCACTAACAGAGCAGCCAAAGGGGAAAAGGAGCACCCACCTACCTGAGGCTAAGGTTAAGACATGACATATGCAATAAAATGGAACCGTCGAATGTGGGATATTGACCTGTGATTTTATTTACTAAAATGTATTCATATATATATATATATATATATATATATATATATATACATACCAAACACAGTTCTCTCGTTCTGGAGCCCCCGACCCTACAGGGCGGCCTCAGGACAAATGGGCACGGAGCAGCCCATTAAACACCACCGTGTAAACCAACAAACTGAGGCCCAATACTGGCAAGGTAGTTTAATTCAGTGTTCAGCAGCGTCAGCTTTCATATCCCAACGTTTCGGCACAATAGCCTTGCTCACGGGTGAAAGACAAACACAGAAGTGCGCTTGTGCGTGCTTTAAAAAGGCAAAGTCACATGACTGAAAGTAAAAACTTCAATTCCCACAGTGCATTGTATAGTCTTTTCAAAATAACATGCTGAAAGTTCTCAAATACAGTACCAGTGTGCGTGATTCTTACTCAGTACAAGCACTGAAGACAGTGTGGAATCTCCTTTTGGAAAACAGTCAGGTGAGTTGCCATACTGCCGCGATATTCCCACTCTCAATGTGACCTGAACAAACACGGTTATCAGCACGATCGAAGCAGAATGTCAATCTGCCCGAATCCCTTCCTCACGCTTGTCCATTTTCGCTTCATTAGCTCTCCTTTGTAGGCTGGACGCGGAGTGGGTCATGCTGCTCGTTTTAAACACCAAACACAGTTCTCTCGTTCTGAAGCCCCCGACCCTACAGGGCGGCCTCAGGACAATGGGCACGGAGCAGCCCATCAAACACCACCGTGTAAACCAACAAACTGAGGCCCAATACTGGCAACGTAGTTTAATTCAGTGTTCAGCAGCGTCAGCTTTCATATCCCAACGTTTCGGCACAATAGCCTTGCTCACGGGTGAAAGACAAACACAGAAGTGCGCTTGCGCGTGCTTTAAAAAGGCAAAGTCACATGACTGAAAGTAAAAACTTCAATTCCCACAGTGCATTGTATAGTCTTTTCAAAATAACATGCTGAAAGTTCTCAAATACAGTACCAGTGTGTGTGATTCTTACTCAGTACAAGCACTGAAGACAGTGTGGAATCTCCTTTTGGAAAACAGTCAGGTGAGTTGCCATACTGCCGCGATATTCCCACTCTCAATGTGACCTGAACAAACACGGTTATCAGCACGATCGAAGCAGAATGTCAATCTGCCCGAATCCCTTCCTCACGCTTGTCCATTTTCGCTTCATTAGCTCTCCTTTGTAGGCTGGACGCGGAGTGGGTCATGCTCCTCGTTTTAAACACCAAACACAGTTCTCTCGTTCTGGAGCCCCCGACCCTACAGGGCGGCCTCAGGACAATGGGCACGGAGCAGCCCATCAAACACCACCGTGTAAACCAACAAACTGAGGCCCAATACTGGCAACGTAGTTTAATTCAGTGTTCAGCAGCGTCAGCTTTCATATCCCAACGTTCCGGCACAATAGCCTTGCTCACGGGTGAAAGACAAACACAGAAGTGCGCTTGTGCGTGCTTTAAAAAGGCAAAGTCACATGACTGAAAGTAAAAACTTCAATTCCCACAGTGCATTGTATAGTCTTTTCAAAATAACATGCTGAAAGTTCTCAAATACAGTACCAGTGTGCGTGATTCTTACTCAGTACAAGCACTGAAGACAGTGTGGAATCTCCTTTTGGAAAACAGTCAGGTGAGTTGCCATACTGCCGCGATATTCCCACTCTCAATGTGACCTGAGCAAACACGGTTATCAGCACGATCGAAGCAGAATGTCAATCTGCCCGAATCCCTTCCTCACGCTTGTCCATTTTCGCTTCATTAGCTGTCCTTTGTAGGCTGGACGCGGAGTGGGTCATGCTCCTCGTTTTAAACACCAAACACAGTTGTCTCGTTCTGGAGCCCTCGACCCTACAGGGCGGCCTCAGGAAAATGGGCACGGAGCAGCCCATCAAACACCACCGTGTAAACCAACAAACTGAGGCTCAATACTGGCAACGTAGTTTAATTCAGTGTTCAGCAGCGTCAGCTTTCATATCCCAACGTTTCGGCACAATAGCCTTGCTCACGGGTGAAAGACAAACACAGAAGTGCGCTTGCGCGTGCTTTAAAAAGGCAAAGTCACATGACTGAAAGTAAAAACTTCAATTCCCACAGTGCATTGTATAGTCTTTTCAAAATAACATGCTGAAAGTTCTAAAATACAGTACCAGTGTGCGTGATTCTTACTCAGTACAAGCACTGAAGACAGTGTGGAATCTCATTTTGGAAAACAGTCAGGTGAGTTGCCATACTTCCGCGATATTCCCAATCTCAATGTGACCTGAACAAACACGGTTATCAGCACGATCGAAGCAGAATGTCAATCTGCCCGAATCCCTTCCTCACGCTTGTCCATTTTCGCTTCATTAGCTGTCCTTTGTAGGCTGGACGCGGAGTGGGTCATGCTCCTCGTTTTAAACACCAAACACAGTTCTCTCGTTCTGGAGCCCCCGACCCTACAGGGCGGCCTCAGGACAATGGGCACGGAGCAGCCCATCAAACACCACCGTGTAAACCAACAAACTGAGGCCCAATACTGGCAACGTAGTTTAATTCAGTGTTCAGCAGCGTCAGCTTTCATATCCCAATGTTTCGGCACAATAGCCTTGTTCACGGGTGAAAGACAAACACAGAAGTGCGCTTGTGCGTGCTTTAAAAAGGCAAAGTCACATGACTGAAAGTAAAAACTTCAATTCCCACAGTGCATTGTATAGTCTTTTCAAAATAACTTGCTGAAAGTTCTCAAATACAGTACCAGTGTGCGTGATTCTTACTCAGTACAAGCACTGAAGACAGTGTGGAATCTCCTTTTGGAAAACAGTCAGGTGAGTTGCCATACTGCCGCGATATTCCCACTCTCAATGTGACCTGAACAAACACGGTTATCAGCACGATCGAAGCAGAATGTCAATCTGCCCGAATCCCTTCCTCACGCTTGTTCATTTTCGCTTCATTAGCTCTCCTTTGTAGGCTGGACGCGGAGTGGGTCATGCGCCTCGTTTTAAACACCAAACACAGTTCTCTCGTTCTGGAGCCCCCGACCCTACAGCCCGGCCTCAGGACAATGGGCACGGAGCAGCCCATCAAACACCACCGTGTAAACCAACAAACTGAGGCCCAATACTGGCAACGTAGTTTAATTCAGTGTTCAGCAGCGTCAGCTTTCATATCCCAATGTTCCGGCACAATAGCCTTGCTCACGGGTGAAAGACAAACACAGAAGTGCGCTTGTGCGTGCTTTAAAAAGGCAAAGTCATATGACTGAAAGTAAAAACTTCAATTCCCACAGTGCATTGTATAGTCTTTTCAAAATAACATGCTGAAAGCTCTCAAATACAGTACCAGTGTGCGTGATTCTTACTCAGGACAAGCACTGAAGAAAGTGTGGAATCTCCTTTTGGAAAACAGTCAGGTGAGTTGCCATACTGCCGCGATATTCCCACTCTCAATGTGACCTGAACAAACACGGTTATCAGCACGATCGAAGCAGAATGTCAATCTTCCCGAATCCCTTCCTCACGCTTGTCCATTTTCGCTTCATTAGCTGTCCTTTGTAGGCTGGACTCGGAGTGGGTCATGCTCCTCGTTTTAAACACCAAACACAGTTCTCTCGTTCTGGAGAGCTCAACCCTACAGGGCGGACTCAGGAAAATGGGCACGGAGCAGCCCATCAAACACCACCGTGTAAACCAACAAACTGAGGCCCAATACTGGCAACGTAGTTTAATTCAGTGTTCAGCAGCGTCAGCTTTCATATCCCAATGTTTCGGCACAATAGCCTTGCTCACGGGTGAAAGACAAACACAGAAGTGCACTTGCGTGTGCTTTAAAAAGGCAAAGTCACATGACTGAAAGTAAAAACTTCAATTCCCACAGTGCATTGTATAGTCTTTTCAAAATAACATGCTGAAAGTTCTCAAATACAGTACCAGTGTGCGTTATTCTTACTCAGTACAAGCACTGAAGACAGTGTGGAATCTCATTGTGGAAAACAGTCAGGTGAGTTGCCGTACTGCCGCGATATTCCCAATCTCAATGTGACCTGAACAAACACGGTTATCAGCACGATCGAAGCAGAATGTCAATCTGCCCGAATCCCTTCCTCACGCTTGTCCATTTTCGCTTCATTAGCTCTACTTTGTAGGCTGGACGCGGAATGGGTCATGCTCCTCGTTTTAAACACCAAACACAGTTCTCTCGTTCTGGAGCCCCCGACCCTACAGGGCGGCCTCAGGACAATGGGCACGGAGCAGCCCATCAAACTCCACCGTGTAAACCAACAAACTGAGGCCCAATACTGGCAACGTAGTTTAATTCAGTGTTCAGCAGCGTCAGCTTTCATATCCCAACGTTTCGGCACAATAGCCTTGCTCACGGGTGAAAGACAAACACAGAAGTGCGCTTGTGCGTGCTTTAGAAAGAATTATATAAAGAATTAAGAGTGAGTGACAATATCGAGATTAATGGTAAATTGAATTTAGGGTAGAGCTCATTCATTTGTAGTGATGCACAAAACTTGAAAACGTAAACAAGCTTGAAGTGGAGGCCAAAGCAGAGAAACATGAGAAGAGGAGATGAATTGAGAGGGAGATGGAAAATGAGCTGTATTGAAAAATTGAGTAAGGGTGAGGAGGAAATGCAGAGAGACTGACAGAGGAAGGATTATTGATCAAGGTGAGATGGAATGAGAGTGAAGTTTCGAATCAGAAATTGGCTCATTTGTGACTCAAGCACAAGGAGGCAATTGAGGGGTTGTGCTTATAAATGCAGGTGAGCTAGTCAGATATAATGCTAACACTATGTTCTTTTTAAGATCCAGGAAGAGCTTTAGAATAAAAAGATACTAAAGGTAAAGGGCCCACGATGGACTCTGCTTTTATTTTTTTCAGACTGAGTCTCTGTCTCTCTGGTGCTCCTTCGTCCTCCACCTCTTCTGCCCAAGACAAGTTGAATACACCACTGTCTACGATCAGGTGCACAACATCAGCTCGACTCAGTGTGTGGCACAGGTGCCTTTATGTGGACACCACGTCACGTACTGGCACAGGAGGACACAATCCGGCAGCCGCGGCGTTGATACACTAAAGGCGGCACCAGGGACCATGCACATCGCATCAGCACCCACATCTTCTGCAGGATGGGGAATTTGCCCCAGGTTCAGCTACATACAGGTGGGGGTACAAGAAGCCAGAGTCTTCATCAGACACCAGAGCCAGGGACTGACCTGCTTCCGGCTGTAAAAGGTAGGACTTTCAGAACCTAACAGGCACAAGGGGGGATCAGGCACTTCATCCTAGGTAGAGGCAGCAAGATCCTCTCATGTACTGCCTAGAAAACAAAAAGAACAGTTACTGCACATTCATTGCCACTCAGTTTCTCTGGGGCACTTAGCCCTTTGTGCCAGTGAGGATAACAGGGGGTTTATCATATGAAGCATGCATCGGTTTGGGCACCTTTTGCCGCTCATAGCAGCCTTTACTCTATGCTGCCCCCTCTCCGGATTAACTTTGAGGATTCACAGTTGCAATCTTCGTGACATGCACACTAGTTACCCACCCTCACCCTCAAAGAAAGGTGATTTGAACAAAGCTAACAAAGGGCCCCAATAAACCAGATATAATGCATTAGACCTTCTTAACCAATTATGCATTTCCAACCCCATGGCATAGTCCTCAAAATACTGCAGTTGTAAAAATGTACTGTTGCCTTCAATGTCATTAACACCAAGACACATCTGGGCCAATGATGTCACTGGGGGGTGTTTGCCCTTCCTCACCTGTCTTAGTTTTAGCATGCCCTCCATCTGAGTGTTGCTTGGGTTAGTCCTTGGTATTTGGGTAGGTTGCCCACCTACAGAACACTTTTATTGTTGTCTATTTGCCTATTGTCTTTTCTTTTCATAGATGGCGGGCTTGAGTGCCCCTTGAACCTGCTGCTGAGAGTCCTTCTAAGATAAAGTGCACCAGCTGTGCAAGTGAGTGGGACTGCACTTACAGATAACAATTCCATAGCATTACAATGGGGCATGCGGTGAGACTGCGTAGCGAGCAGGCTTGGCATTGCCTCCTGGGTTACTGAGTGTGCTTCTTCATTGTTTGGAGAGTTTGTGTGCGGTTGTCTGGACTGATGAGTGAGTGAATCAGGGGACTAGTCAGTGTTTGAATGAATAACTGGACCAGTGATTGTAGCTGTTACAGAAAAACACAATATTATGCAGCCCCCTATGCGGGATTTGCCTTTTTCCAATGAAATGGCCTTCTCTCTGTAAAGAGTAAATGCTAATAAAAATGTGACTTGCTCTTACAAAAACCAACCGCTGGCGTGGGGGCTGCCTGTTGTCCCTCTTACTGGGTATGTGGTTCTTTTTTTTATTGAGAAAAACTGAAGGGGTTTTGAAGAACATGGACAGTGTGTACCAAATCATTTGAGCACTCAGTGAGTACTACTTGGAAAGGAGTTAAAAAAACATGTCAAATTAGTATTTGCCTGGTGTCAGTGGGTTTTGACTGTAGCTCACTGGGATCCTGTTAACTAGGACCCCACTGGCAGTGCCCTCACCTCTAAATTCGATGGTGAGTTACTTTGTACACCCCACAACTGACATACTGGGGTACCACTATAAGTACCTAGTATATGGTACACCAGGGGTCTCCCATGTGTTGCATCATGTATTGTGTCACCCTAGGGTGTCCATGCAAACTGTGTCTGCAGAGCTGCTATCGCAGTCTGCCTGAAATGATGCATGCACCTTTTACTTTAGATGTAAGAATTCCTTTATAATACGGTGTCATAGCTAAGCCCCGCCTGGTGCCTGCCTTCTCTCTCCTATTCAGTAACACAGGAGGCACTCGTGGTAGTATGGACTCTTTTTTATTATCTTCTCCTAGACTCTTTATATGTTTCCCAGGTCTTCCTGGATACCACATTTCATTAAGGGGGAGATATGGGGGCAACTGTAGAAAAACTGAAAGTAAAATGAGTCCGTCACAGTAGGGATGCTCTCCTCGCTGGTGTTTTGTCCCAGGTCTGGCCCCTCTTTCTCAAAGGAGGGGGGGGGGAGTGGGGGAGTCCGTTCTTCTCCACGGGAGGGAACCGAAAAGAACAAAGTAAAAAAGAGAAAATCAGGCCGCTGTCCTAGCGGTAGTACAGGAGTAGAGTGCTCCCGTCACCCGTGCTCTGCTCTTGTGAGGTGCCTAAGTGCAAGGGATAACTGGGAGTTAGGGTGGTGTGGCCCGTATTCCCGCCCACCAACCCCTAAATGGAAAAAAACTAACCCCAGGCACTTGCCTGAACCCACTACCCTCCCGGGCCGTGGGGAGGGGAGTCCCAGCCTCCGCTTCCCTCGATGGAGTACTGGAGTCGCGGGCGTTGCTCCTGGAGCGGTCTCCTACGATGTGGTTCTCCTTGTCCTGCGACGATCCTCCGGTCTGTGGCGGCTACTCCTATCTGTATGTCTTTTTCTGTTTTCAGCTTCGCACCTTCCACCTTCTCCCATGTTCCTCCTTCTGGTTTACCAGTGCTCAGCGTTAGTGCCCGTCTCCTGACTCCGCGCTCTTGGCCCACAGCTGCTGCCCAGGACCTACCAGCCTGCCTCGCTAGAATGCATAGTTTTTTTCCTGACGGGAATACAGCGGCTGCCATGTTGGAACTGTCGGGCACTCCGTCGCGGGAGGGAATCCATCACATCCGGTCACTGCACTTTAAACTTATAAATCACCCCTAAGGTAAGCCCTTCATTCCATGGGTAGGGTGCATGGTTCTAGATGTGTGGGTACCCCTCCTCGAGCAGAGGTACCCTTACAAACACCAGATCTATTCTTGGGGCTTTGTAAGTGTGGGGCAGCCATTTTATGGTATGTAGTGGACCCTGGCAAGTTGAGATGTCCAACTTCATAATGGCTGCTCCAAACCTGTTCATGTTTGGTATCAAGCATGTTGGAATCATGCAACTACATTGATTCCAGTGTTATTTGCATGATACCATGTACTTGGGGGGCTCCTTAGAGGACTCCCCAATACCTACCTGTGTAGCCATATAGGGTATGCCTGCCAGGCTTACGCTGCTGCCGGCCTCAGACACTGTTCTGCCCCCCTGCTGATGAGCGTAACCCTGGCAGGGGAAACCGAACAAAGGATTTCCTGGGAAGGAGAGGTGAGTACACCTTTCCTTTTGGAATTAGGTAGGGTGGCAGTGCTCCCGAGCGCTGCCAGACTGCATTGAGGGGCACCTCCTAAACCAGTTTTGCCCAGTTCAGGAGCCCTTGACTCCTGCTCTGGTGCACAACTACCCACAGGGCAGGGGAGTGTCCACCCTCCCTGTCCAGCTCCTCCCTGGGGAGGTGCCTGGAGCTCCTCCAGGTGCTCACTCAATTCTGCCATCTTGAATCTTGGTCCCTGGGAGCATCCGACTGGCTCTACGAGCTGAGTAGCATCCCTGACCTCCCCTGATAGGTGGGTCACCACAGAAGATATCCTTCCCATTTTTAGGGCTGCTTAAGGGTTTCCCTGAGGGTAGGTCCTTAGAATCGTCCAGACTCCATCTTCAAGAACTGACTGTCTGTCTTCTGAAGATCGTCTAAAGATTTTTCTGCTGTTGGACACTGGAACTTTGCTGCTGGATCGAGCCAGGACCAAAGACAAGACTACTCTGGTGGGAAGATTCCTGCTGTAACTCTCTCTCCATGCTCTTCCAAGTTTCTGCAACTCCGTGTTAGTGCATCCTCCAAGTCAGCGAGGACTCTTCATGCATCCAATTAAGAAGGGATCTCCTGTGGAGTAAAGGAGTCACTTCCTTGGATCCGCAGGGACCTCAACGCTGACGACCGGTTTGCTGAACCTGCTGTCCCACTGACACCTCCCGGCTCTGCAGCACAGGTGGTGGTTTGTTGGCTGTCCAGATCTCTGGACAGTCTTCCCAGCAACTTGGAAGACTGCACTCCCTCCCCAGCCGACTTTAACCACATCCCTGTGCCCAGCATCTTGTTGTCACTGACAAGGCATATTGACTCTCCTCACTGAAGATCTTTGAGCTCCAAGAAGCCCCAGGTTCAAGGACTGTACAGCTCCAAGAACGACGTCATGCCTGCAGTCTCTGCACAGTGGGCCTCCATCTTCTGTGTGCTGCTGAGGCTTCCCTGTGACTCCCTGTCCATGCTGCCAGAGTGTCCTCGAGGGGGCTCCAACAACTCCAGCTGGCTCCCCTGAGTGCTGAGTGCCGGCGCTGACTTACCCTTGCTGAATTAGTCCCACAGACCTTGCTGGTCTGCAACCAACCAACTTTTTCTCGACCCGACTGTTGCGGTTGCCAAGGCTTGTTGGTGGTCTTGCCGGCCATTGACCCTTCTGCATTCTTCATCCATCGTGGGACAGCTCATGGACGACTCCTGTGCTCCTGCATCTTCGCCTGGGCTCCACAGGTGCTTCATCAAGACGTTGTACTACAGCATGTACCTCTGACAAGGGGTGGCATTGTGCTCCCACGCCTCCTGGACACCTTCCGGAGGCCTGGACTCTGCCTCCTCCAATTTCAGGTACTTCTCGTCCAGAATCCACATTTAGGTTCCCCCGTCCTGGTCCAAAAATCGCTGCAGCCGCATAACATCCAAGATCCTCCATTGGCTTCTTCGGACGGTTCCGATACCACAACGTACCTATGCAACTGGGCTCCCTGGTGCATGATCCTGGTTCCCTGGGTATCCACTGGTGGGGGGGCTCTCCAACCTTCTTTGATGCAATTGGTGTCTTCAGTGTCCTTTCAGAAGGGTCCTAAAACAGGAAAATACCAACTGCGACTTACCCTGTGTTATTCCATGGACATTCGAGCCGGTGTAACCACTCTGCACTCGGGCACCTTGGGGTCCATAGTAGGCCTGGGCAAAATTTCCGTTCCGTTGGCGGAATTTGCGATAATTTGGCATTTCCGCGTTCCGCGGAGAGCGCGGAAATGTCAAAATGTCCGCATTCCGCAGCTTTGCGATAATTTGGTTCTTGCTCGCGCTGTAAAACAATACATTCTCGCGCCCGCGCGATCGCCTTACCTGAATCCCCGCGTTCGCCGACAAGTTTTCCCGATCCGGTCGCGTTCTCCATGAGATGTTGTATTGTTTTAGCCATTTGCGCTGTCTCGTGACGTCATGCGTTGCGTGATCACGTCTTTCTTCTCGCGATCATGCACCGCGAGAAGAGTGAAAACAAGATGGCCGCGCCCGCTAGCAACCGCATGGGTAAGTTGGCGAGCCGCGAACACGCAGAAAATACCGCGAACGGGCGGGAAAAAAACTTCCGCATCTTCGCGATATTTCCGCGTGTTTGCGGAGATTTTAAACATTTTAGCGATAATTTGCGAAAGTCGCTTTCGCAAATTCCGCCCACCCCTAGTCCATAGCTACTCATCTTTGGTGGTTCCGTGCTTTCCCTGGGCTCCTTCATCGTTGGGTATTAGTCTTGTGTTGGTACTTACCGCGTATCCCACATTTGTAGTATATGGTTTGCCCCCCCATCGGGTCCCATATGTTTTTCTATGCTACTTACCTGTTATTGAAGTACTTCTTATATGTATTTGATATCTCCGGGGAGGAAATATACCAAGTTAGTTCCTAGTGTTCTGTAATAAATACTACAGTATTTTTATAACCTCTTGTGTTGTTCTTTCTTGTGTGAAAGCTTGCTGACTGTCTATAGCCTTATAGCCGCCGTAGCCGGTATAGCCCAGCTACGAAAGGCTATTAGGCTATTAGAACATTCTGCCACTAGAGGGAATGTTCTAAAATATGGTAAATGCACCTGCTTTACACCCTCCCGTATAAACCTTAGCTGCTCTCCACAGCTACCCCTTGAGAGTAGGTACTTTAGTGTTAGAGAGGGGGGATTCGAAAGACATCTTGAAACAATGAAAGCTGACTTGTGAATGTGCTGCCAGTATTGATGCCCTGGGATGGTTTGTAATATGACCTTTTTTCATCCCTCCTGCAGGATCCTCTATTTGAAGAGCCGCACAGGGCCCCCTGCAGGGAGGTAGCTTGTGTGAAGACATCCAGCGGTAGGACCTGGGCCTCTCGGCGCTAATGCGCAGAAGGCATTTTATTCAAAGCTTTAAATGTTACAGAATATGTTAATCTTTAATCAAGAATTGTTTAGGTAGAATAGGTCCAACGCACACAACATGAGCCAAGTCACAGATGTAACATACGTGTGAGTTCACGGCAAGTGTTATATGTGTTATTGCGTTGTTATTTGCTGTTTATACTCATTTGAAATGTGGGGCTTTTGCGTTGTCCATGTTGATATGGAGTCCGGTTCGCCCTGTCCTACTTGTTCTTGTCTCCTTTGCCGTGTTTGTAATGTTGTATTCGTTCTACAGTTGTCATTGGTACACAGTAGGCACACCTTGTATGCACAGGGCCACTAATGGTAGATAGATATCTATCCCAGTACACTGCTTGTGTGCTTCTTTCCACTCTTGTGTTATTTGCATCCATTGTAAACGGGTTGTAGGACTTTTGCGTTTTCCATGTCCGTATGGAATCCGGTTAGCCCTGGGTATTTTGGGGTTTCTTGCGTTTGCTTTTCTTAAAATGCTATTCCTGAAATTGTTTTGTAGGGTGTAGCCGTGGCCCTGTTAGTTTAGGGAGAATGTTTGTAGGTCTTTCTACCCCTTATTCCAATTCAGGACAACAGAAATGCTGATCCACGCCCACGAAAGACCAGAGCCTAAGAGTGAGTTCCGCAGAGGGATTTGATAAAGAAGACATAAGAGGTAAGACATTCGTGCTGTGATATTTTTCTTGTTTGGTTTTTCTATTTTCATGTATTGATGGACACCTGCCAAAACTGGAACTTAAAAAAAAAATAGAATCTGGCAAAATACTCTACTTGAAAAATGATATTTGGAAAAATCAAACCTGTGACATATGATGTTATATCCAAATATATCAAAATGAAGAAATGTGAATATTTAGGTTAGATTATTGTAGAAAAAAATAAAGAAAACTGGAACTTTTCAAATGATTAATCTTAACATAATATGACAATAACCCCCTAATGATACTGTTTGAAGTTGCCGCAAGGGTTATTCTTGGGTTCAGGTTTATATTTGATCCTTATAACATTCTCTAATTTGCTTTAGTCCTCATGAGTCAATTTTGAGAAAACAATAAAACCTTCATTGTGAATTCTTTATTTAGTATTTTCATAGTATTTTTTCATTATCTTATTCTTCATTTTCACTTAGATCCATTTTTGTCATGTGCTCCTCTTTGTCATGGCCCACCCCTCCCAACAGCACTGGCTAAGACCCGGCAGATGCAAAATAAAACGATGCAAGAACATTCTTTTACTTTTGCTGGCTCTGAGCCAGGCAGTGGGGCGACGCTCCTCCGCCATTGCGGAGTAGCCACCACTGCCTTCCAGTCCCCATTTTTGCTTCTTTTCTGATCCTCCCTCATCTGTCCCCATGGTGTTTTTTTTATCTTTCATCTTATACAGGACCCCTTGGCTTACACACCAGGAACCACTAGTGCTACCACACCGAGCCACCAAGACTTGCACCATGAACCAGCAATGCTACCCCAGAAGCTCCTCCACACCAATGGCACGCCAATGAACGCTCACTAATACACACACCAGCAACCAACGCTCAGCGTCAAGGAGTATCACCTGCAGATGTTACACCTGGCTTCCGGAAATATTGTCCTTGGCTCCTGAAGCCGTGAGCTCCCCTCGCCCCACCTAGAACTAAAGCCGGGAACTACTGCATTGCTTTTGTTGACTATCAGGACCATTGAAAGGGAACTATAAGCATTGCCAAAGGATACTACCAGAGCAACCATCAGAATTCCAACCATCAGCATTCCAACCATCAGCATTGCAACCATCAGCATTCCTACCATTGGCATTCCAACTTGCGGTTCCACCAGGATCCACCAGCATTAGCACCATGGGTGCTTCTATATCAACTTCACAAGAGGTTTGCAAGCAGCAGAGAGATGTGGAAGCGGCCTTCGATGTACTAACATAAGCAGAAGTGAGGAAACTAGGATACCATGGTAGTAGCACTCAATGGGTCTAGTAAGAAACGAGTCCAGTAGGCAATGGCAGGATGATGTTCAGCTCCAAGGATTTTGAAGTCTTAGGCAAAATGTGAATTTGCCATTTGGACACTCCCTTTCTACTAGCAACAAGGTCCTTTTTTAGGACGTGTGTTGCAATCAATGGCTGTTGTGGTATTTCTGTGAAGCCGACGTCCACAATGGAGTTAATGTAGCACCGGCTCTTTTGAGAGTGTACACACATTGAGTGACATCTTGTGACCTATATCCGGGCTGTGCTTTCCCAGAATCTAGTCACAGATATGAGCATATTTATGATCTGTTGATCAGTCGGGATCTTCTGATGGGTATCAATCTTGAGGATCTACAGACTAGTATTAGAGGGAGGAGATCCAGTGACAGGTATCAGAGTGGGAGATCATGTGTGATCTTGTGAAAAGTATGACAATGGGAGGATATCCAGGCATTAGGGGTGGCATCTGGTTGGGAACTTGCAATGAATATCACAACGGGAGATCACGCTGAGATCAGTTCATGTGCATCCACGTGGAGCACATTTGGAAACTAGTGACAGACAGGAGGGGAAGATTCCTGGGATCGCCTGACTTAGTAGGTGCAAGCGCAAACTTGGGAGATAGTGAGACATTTAATTGTAGGGTTTGCACTGTTCATGGACACTAGGTATCACAGTAAAGGGGTACACTTTTTATTTAGTGACCATTAGCATGCCCTAGACCTGAAGATTTGTATCCGCATGCGAACCTGGTTGGGATCCAATGACATGTGTTGAAAATGCACCTGGATCTAGTCTGCACAATTAATTACAATGGGGCAGATTTATGTTTCCTGGCGCATCCCTGCAAATCAGCAGGGATGCGTCAGGAAAGATGCGTCACGCAAGTTTACCCTTGCGCCACCACAGATGTGCCGCATTTACAATGCAGCGCATTGTGGCGCAAGGCTAAAGAGATGCGTGACGCATCTGATGGCATAAGGGCGGCGCATTGCTGGAGTCGTGTCACAAGCACGACGCAACTCCAGCAATGCTCAGGGGCTGCCCATACCTAACATGCTGCGTCATGCCTTACACCTGCTTGAAGCATGCGCAGGGTTTTGACGCAGCAGCGTCGGAAAAGTGACTCCGTGAAATCTTATAGATTTCACTGCGTCACTTTTCCGAGGCTTTTTCCGACGGAACGCCCACCCTGCATATATTAAACCTGACGCAGGTTTAATGTAGCGCACGGCTTTACAACCTGACGCATCTCCCTAGATGCGTCACGTTGTAAATAAGGCGCAACATGGCGCATGGTTTACGCCGCCGCTGCGTCACAGAAGTGACGCAACGGCGGCGTAAATGTCTCGCAAGGGGCTTGTAAATCTGCTCCTAAGTAATCAAAAGGTTAGGCAGCTCATGCAAAGGTGCAGTTCCTGCACAGTTGTATAGGACACGCCACACTTTTTGTGTCTTGACAAGGCCTTGGACCCCATGCATCACTGTTTTTTGGCTCCTCAAATTTCAGAAGTTCCCATTGAACCCTTAACTATCCAGCTAGACATTGTACCCCTGCTGTGGAACAGAGTACTTGCAGGGTCACTTCCTGTGGTACCAAACATTGTCTCCCGACATCCTCTGATTTATCAGCCCCAGGCTCTTTAACTGGACCAGGAAGGACTGGTACAATCACATCCTCTAGTAAGAGGGATGGTGCCCCCACTCGACTCCAGTGAGTGCAGGAAACGCTCCCCAGTCAGGACTGAATGTCCATTACCATCCCTACTTCTGAACGGGGTGTGGCTGCTCTGCTCTTCTGAATGTGCTTCAGGCTTCTCTAACAGATTCCATGGCTCAGGTCCAATCCCCTCCTACAGAACAAGATGTGGTCCTGATTGCATCCTTCTAAGACCAGAACATTTCACACCTTGTCTGTTGGCATCAGGGAAGTTCTGAAATGAGTTGTCATGAAGAGATGGATTCAGTTCTGTGGGGTGTGGAGTGTTCTGCGGAGTGGTTTTGAGTACCTTCACTTGTGGTGAGGGTCCACTCTACCTGCAATAAACATGGGGATACAAAGCAAAGTTTAAAGGGCAACAGTGAGGGTCAATGCTGTTTTACCTATGCAACTCTGTACAGTGTCTATGGCTTTGGGAACACTTGTGCCTGGCCTTAAACATGATAAGGATTTCTGTTTTGAGAACCAGGTGCCACATCTGCTGGTCCAACCTGACTGCCGGAACTTTATTACAGAAGTTCATGTAGTAGTTTGTCACAGTCATGCTTAAAATCTTTTGGCGATCACTTGGATGTGATTTGGGAGAAGGTGGTGTAGTCCTGCTGCAGCAGACTCCAAGTCCACACATCTGGCTCTATCTTTTCTAGTAGTGCTTCCAACGGCCCCAATTATTTTCCAGTTGTGTTATGCATACAATACAAAAGATATACAATGCTAACCAGTGACAGCTCTTGAATAGATCTTCAGTTGAATTGATGCAAATTATGGCAAAAACATATGGAGATGTCAATATGGGCTGCAGTACATGGAACTGAGAGAGAAAACATTCAACTTTTCACATGTACCAGGGAAGAAAACAGTGCTTTGGAATCACCAAATTTCCATAAAGAAGCACTGACAACTTGCATTGTGAACACCCACATAATTAATGCTCCCTGAACCACTGAGTGAAAGACGGTGGTGCAGTGCCACGTATCATGCTCTAATCAAACGACGGTCGGAGAGGCTGGGAAGACAAATGCAATGTCCAGCGCTAGTAGAAATCCAATTGACAATGACAGGGACTATCTTGAAGTGTAGCAAGTGGTAAAGGAGTATCGGCAACACAGGAGGATGACAGAGATGATAGACATCTTATTGGTGCATTAAACCATTGTACAATTCAAGCAATGGCACTAGAAGCCCCTCCCCCGTAGATGACACAATCATACATTCTTGTTGTTTACACCAGGCTTGTTCCTCATACTCCGCTGCTCAACTGGCTTCTCTATGATCTCACCAAATCCTTGTGCAGAGAGACACCTCCACTCTTTTTTTGTGTTGGGATTCCTCATTAAGATCAGAATTCCCTTGCACTTCCCTTTCACAGAGAGCAGAGTGTGGTTCACTGTGCCGTTTGGAAGCAGTCTTTACGGGGCTGTCCTGTAGATTTGGTCTGTACCCTTTCTTAGTGCATTGAGACCAGAAGCTTTGAGCTAAACCTTGCGCTACCACTCATGAGTTGTGGCATGTTGGTTGGGACAGCTGTTTTTCCTTTTTGTGGAATTTTTGAGTACTGCCAGTAATGAGGGTCTGATGTACATCAACACATTTGTTGAAAGAAAAACTCAGCTCACTCTAGTCACCCCCTCCAAAGTATCTGGAGAAACCTATCGTTTATGCTGTGAACAGGGACTTATAACTGGGCAGCACAGGGGGGTAAAACACACATCACAAAGGCACTCAGAAAAGCATGGTGTCCAGGTATTCTGGTCATTCTTATTGCCAAGGGCATTAGAGTTAGATATCTGGTAGGTGCACAATGATGAGATCTTCAGGTGTCTGACTCCAGGGCTCTTCTGTGGCATTTACAGAATCCCAGCACGCAAGCATCTTGTATGGAGTACATGCAAGAACCGAGGTGGTGCCCATCGGACCTCTTGAGAAAGCTGTTTGCCAGAGATCTTTTTCACTGCCTAATACACTGGATAGTCAGGCAGACGCCTTCTAGTTCTATGGGTGGGGCACATGACAAAGGGTAGATTGGTCTTAAAAGGTGTGGAATTAAAGTCAACTAGAGGCAACAAATCACCTCTATTCTTGATGTGCCTTTGTTGAAGACTAAAAACAGTGAGAACTCGAGGAATAATAATGATCCCTTAATTCAATAAATTGTCGACATGTTTCATGCCCTCAATCCCAAAAAAAGGACAATGGCAATTCATCAGGACTGGAAAAGGAATGCCGAATCTACTACTGAGGGCGCTTGAAGTATGTGGTTAAAGTCCATCTGATGTATGTGGTCAATTGGGGTTCGTCCCCTTTAGCACTGCCAATGTCTCTCAAATGGGGTATATAATTTTCATTGATGTAAACCAAATATTCATCAGACTTCAGTTGCAATATTTTTATTTTTCAATGGTGGTATTCAATGTTCATCATCCCACCTGATTCAAAGTCACACTACTCTCTGTCAGGACTATCAACAAAGAAAGTGTTTTTTATATCATCCCATCCCAATGCATTTTGGGGCGATGTAGCCCTTCGTCAGGGGATAGCAACTCTGAAAAGAAATATATATACACATGAGGAAAAACCAAATCTCAGCCATCCGGCAGTATCATCAACAATAAAAGAGTATCTAGCAAATATACGTTGAAGGGACCAACTTATGTGAGGTATCGACTGTTAAGCAAGTCCTGCATGATGTCACACACATAATTAATAGCCCTCATATTTATGTATGTGGTTAAGGCCCACCTACAGTGTCTTAGACAGGTGCACTACAATGTTTTAATAGCTTATCTTCTTTGTAAGGAGGTGAATTCCTATAAAGGTTTGTGACCTGAAAAGATAAAAGCACAGATGAACGCATGCCACCTCGTGAGTGAGGGTCTGTGCTTCCTGTTGACCTGAACTGGGCTGATGACCAGAGTTTACACATTCAGTGCGGAACTGCACACCCGTTTGTGGATTTTTAGTATGACAGAGGACATGTGCTAAACCAAAATTACTCTCATCTATTCTTTTATTTTACTACTCTGCATACAAGGATTCATTACCCAACAGCCCCCACCACAAGTGGCAAGCGTGGAGGCTAGTTTGCCAATTCAAGGCTTTAAGGCCCAATTCTTAAGGTGGTTTGTGGTTCTCAATGGATCCCATGTATCGGGAGATGCTCCTGAAGCTCATTGACACTTTAAAAACATGATTTTTGGATCCAAAATCCAGCATGCTTGATCTCTTTTGGATAGACCTTATCACCTGGGAAGCCTAGATTTCTACGCCTGGTGTTATTCTTTCTTGTCTGTGCCATTCTTCAACTCTTTTTTGTCTCTTCTTTGCCCAGTTGCTCTTCTGTGCATTGTCCCACCTGTTGGTTCTTAAACCGTGATCCTTTGCTCCACCTGTTTCTTCTAGTAGCCTACTAGGTCATGCCTACCCCTTAGCAAGATGATGTTTGTCCTTTCTATGATGTTGTGAGGACTTAGGGAGATTCTCTCACCAAGCCGGGTAGAAATCTGCACTGCACTGGGTTTAACAGGGCAATGTTAGCTGAATAACATAGAATTGCCACAGTGACAGAACATCCATATTTATTCTCAAAGTGCACCAAATTCTGAAAAATCAACTAGAATTATTCAAAACATTATGGAAACCACTGCCCTCGGATTCTTCAAAAAGTCCACATTTCTCCAAAGGTCCCAAATGGTTTAAAAACATTCTCAAACTTTTTCTTTAAAATGGTAGAAAATATCGATGCATTGCTATGCAGAGGGTATCTGGCTTTCAAGTCAAATAATCCTTGCCTCTTCCTAATCGGGAAATGGACATTAAGCTGGACTGAGACCTCTGTTTATTTGTAAAAGAACTGGAGGACAGTAGAGAAGCATAGGAAAATCATATATGTACTTATTGGGCATAGCCATGGGTGTTCCTTGCTCCTTAATTGCTTGGCAGATGGAGGCACTGAATAGTCAGCACCTGTGTTACTTGCCTTGCAGTTCAGCAGGTCTCCATGAAAAGAGGGAAGTATCTTGGTAAGAGTGCTCATATCCTGACCTTTGGCTCTCTTTACTCTAGGGGTTACTGTCATGCATAGGGGCAAAATGGGGATTCAGCATTCACAATATTTTTGAGATATTATGGAAACACTAGCCTTCGATATCTACAGGAGCAATCAGAACTGTGCCACGCTGCCACATAATTCAGTTTTCATCTATCTCTCTCCTCTGTGAGGCTGTTGCATCTCTCCTCACAATCTTCACAATTTGCTTCCACTGACTGTGAGCCTCTGTCTCTTCTCGTGCATTTTGTTCACTGTTGCCATTTCTCATCCATCAAACCCTTTGCTCTTCTCACTCGCCTGTCTGCCTCGGTCCTCTTGATCTTCTACAAAGTGCCTGGTCCCTCAGTCATTGATCAGGTGCCTTGGCTTCTGCTCCATGGGCCTTAGATTTTAATTTCCCTCTGTGATTTCACGTGGCCGTGCGCCATTCATCTCGCATCTTCTTGTTTCTTTTCCCACACTCTAATCCATGTTGTGATTCAGACCCTCACTCGTCCATTGTGGACGTTTGTCCTCTCTTACATCAGTTTTGTGCTGAAGGGCCTTCTCTCAATCTTCTTTCAAGCTCCCCTCTCATTCGAATTTTACCTTGCCCTCTTCTCTCATTCAGATTGTGCTTCACTCTTTCTCATTCAGTTTTAACTTCTGTGCCCTGAATCATGAAGAATGTCCTTTGGTTTATGCCTTGTCTTTTTTAAAAATCTTATCTGGTTTTTGCCTTCCAACCTTTTCATCTGTGTTATACTTGTTGCCACTCTCTTATCAGTAGAGCGCCTCAGGCCATTCCCTGCTTTGGTCTTCTATGATGCTTCACTATCCTCTCTCCTGTGCCTCATGATTACTCAATTTTCTCATCTGGTTTGTGCCTAACTGGACCTGCAACCTCAGAGTGTGTCTCTGTTCCATGCTTCTTCCGCTTTAGACCCACGCCCTCTCTCTCCATTTTGTGCTTAGTTCTGCTCTCTTATTTGATAAGCACCATGGTCCCCCATCTATCATGACTGATCTCTGTCTCCCTTCTTATTCTGTTTCTCCCTTCCCTCTCTCACCCAGCCTTCAACTTCTTTCATTCTGTTGTCCATGTTTAGCTTGTGCCATTTCTCCTAGTCTTCCTCTTTACCAGTCCCATCAGCTGACTTGGGTCTTGTGCCCCTCTCTCACGACTTGTTCCCTGTGCCCCTCTCTTATCTGACTTATCCATTGGTCTCCACTAACAACTTGTTCATGCGTTGTTCCACTGTCTTATCTGGCTTGCGCCTCATGTGTCTCTAATCTTTGAAAAGCACCTTGCTTTTCCTCTCATCCATATTGCCCTTGCTCCCTTCACCCATCCTTGTGCCTCAGTCTCCTGCCTCTTCTTTTATTTACCCGCTCCCTCTCTCTTTCTTCAAGTACCCTCTTATGTGTTCCGTTGGGCTTCCATTTCACTCTGTGAACATTCTGTGCTTCAGGCCCCTTTCACATCAGTTTATCTCCATCAGCCCTTCTCTTATCAGCCTTTTTCACCTCTCCTTTTTCAGCTGATCTGTGCCTTGCTTCCCTCTCATCTGGCTTGGGTCTTGTTTGCCTCTTATCTAAAGAGTTCCTTTGCAACTTTTAATTCAGTGACAATACCCTCTCTTCTGCTTGGGTCCTTGCTGCCTGATCACAACCATCTTGTGCCTACCTTTTATTTCTCATCTAGTGGGTATTTTACCCCCCTCTCTTATCCAGCTTGTAACTCAATCCATCCTCTCATCAGCTTAATGTTCGTTCCTGCTCTCCGTTGCGGTCTTCCTTTGTCTCCTCTCATCCAGTTGCATGCCCGCTCTGTTCTCTTTCACCTTAGTCGCATTATGGTTGCTTTACACTCCCATTTGTCTTCCACTGTTTTCGCTTTGCCTTTTTTACAATTTAAATGTACAATAAAAATAAGGTAAATACAAAGACAACTATTTAGCAACACACATTGTCCTTGTATACCGCTTTAGATATTGAAGGTAATAAAACTAACCATATAGAAACAACGAAGCATTATTGTGAAGGAAGAGAATAGGTTAATTTATAACATTCACAGCGTAGTACCAGTACATTCAGTCAATTGCTGGCCTTTGCTTCACTTATTCGTACCTCTCCTGCCTTTGTCTCTTTTCTCGTCCTCTAATATCTTCAGTACCTTGACTCCTATTGACATCCACTCCAACAGTAAACCTAACCCTCACCTCCCATCTATATTGTGCCTTTGTCCTGTTAGAGTAAAAATATCCTAGCTGTGTTGTCTATATATTGTTCTGCATAAGTTAGCATTCGCAGCACCATTTTATGTTTGGCCACCATTTTGATCAATGAGCGAAACTAATCTCTGTCTCTGCCCCCGCGAGAAGCAGGTTTGGTAATTTTCCTTTCCTCCAAGGTTGGGCCTTGCTGTACTAATGAATACAATGTTCTTATTAGCGCATACCTATCCCACTAGATAGAGGCCTGCTCCCACTAGTCCAGCGGCGGGCGCAGGCAGAACGACCTTGACATAGCGATAGTGTGTGCCTGGTCTCAGGATCAAAACTTATCCTTCTGTACCTCGTTTGTGTAGCTGCCCCCGTCTGGAAATTTCCAGTGTGGGCGTGCCTTCATTGGTTCTGAATCGTACATAATGTATCCCCATGTTTACTGATGTCAGTCCTCTCTGCAGCACCCCTAAGTGACTGGGCAGATGGGGCTCCCCTCGAGTGTATCTGAATAAACATACACTTGATTTGTATTTTCTACTGTCTGACCAACTGTTCATTTGCATGGAAGGCTGAGAGGTGGTCGCGAGTGACCCGGGTGGCCCTAATCGGGTCATTTCCTTCAGTCCCTTCTGGCTTAATGTGCAGCAAGCTACCCTCTCTTCTTTTTGGGTCCTTGCTGCCTGACTCCTTTTCTTCCAGTATATTCCTTCAAAGAATTCTTATTTGGCCCCACCTTTCATCCATCTTATGTCTTATTTGGCTTTGGCTTTGCACCACTTAATCGTCCATTTTCTCCCGTTATTCCCTTTCTGATATTTTGATTTCTTCACTACTTTGATCCCCTCATTTACAACCATTCTGACTGCAAGTGTAACACTACTCCTTACACTAAATGTAATTAAATACATAATCCAATTGAATTAAAAAAATACTACATTGAAACAAATTCTCTTCAGTAAGTTGGTTAACTTGATAGCTCATACTGCATTAATAACCAATTACAATTTGATTATATAATATTAAATATTTAAAAAGATATTCTATCATCTACTTTTACCTTACTCTGAAAAAAACAATATAAAAAATTGAAACTAAATAAAATGAATCAGATGTCATCTAATGTTCTTAAATTAAAAAATGCATATAAAGGTAAATCCAACCCTAATGCTCAATAAAGTTATATAACAACTAGATTTTGTATATCACCTCAACCTAGTTTCTGCACTAACCTTAAAAAAATTACAATTAAATAAAATATCTTGGTATTGAATAAAAGATACTAAATTAACAATACTCTGGGGCTAAAGTAAGCTCCAAGGTCTGGGACCAATGCAAGCTACTAGTCAGCACAAGCATAACAGGAGGACTAAGCACACTGTGGGGTCCAGAAACCCCACAAACAGCCATCTAAAAAATTCTGAGGCCACATCAGGCTTTAGAGATAGAGCAGGCTCATATACGTGGCAAGTCCCTAGGCCCTACAACGTTTCTAGGAACAGAACAAGCTTTGTGGACAAAACATTCTTAGAGTCCACAACAAGCTCAAGCATGCAGTGGAGACCACCGAAAACTGTGGTACAGCTTGAGGCTCTGAGATGTTCTCATGGTCTAGGGATACTGAGAGCTTCAGAGCCACTTCTAGTTCAGGTGAAAACTGACAGTTACAGGGGAACAAAACATGCCACATACAACAATGTGCCAGGCTAATGCTTCGGAGCCACGAAGGCCCCAGAAAGTTCAGGGGCCCTGGCAGGCTCTCTGGATATCGCTCCAAGGATCTAGAATGTTCCAATGTCACAAGGTGCTCCAGAGCATGCTGCAGTAATGAACTTTCGGTTGCACACCAAGCTGATTGACTATACAGCCCTGAGGCACACAAGAAACTGTAGCCTACTCGGCATCCTTACTGACTCAGAGAGAAGTCCAAGGTACAACACCAAAGCAAGGTCTTCGGACCACAGCAAACTTTAAGCCATAAAGCACTTCATGAGAGAATCTATCTTTTTGGTCAGAACAATTTCAGGTAACAAGGAACTCTTCAGGAACCCAGCAAATTCTCAGACCACAGCATGTTTTGGCTGTAGAAAGCTGTAATGCTTTATCAATATCCAAGTGCAAAGCAAAAGACATTGTTTAAGATGGTTAATTAAAAACAACTAAAAAGCAATCTTCCAGGAAATTCCTTTTTTTATTATTTCATCACAAAAGCAGCAAAAAAATGGATATATGCTCAAACCATCCAGAGAGAAGATTGTTTAAGCTTCAAGTTTTGCCGTTCTTGTTGACTGTTAAGAGAATATATCACATGATAGAAATACTAAAGAAATGTGAGTTCCATCACTATTCCTTTCACTTAGAGATTCATCAGAAAATCAATCCCTCCAATGAGGGTTCTTTCATGCCCTCCGGCCAAATGAAGGTGAAATCACTGGGAGCAGCTGTAAATATTTGCAGATACCTGAACTGTTTATTGCCCAGTTTAAGAATGTCAAGTTTATTTTTAGAAATGTGACTATTTTGGAAATCTCATATCTTGGATTGGTAAAAAGAAACATAAACCAAGTGAATTATGGGTATTCTGCCTCACAGAAACTCACACAGTACACCTGCTAGGTGAAGCTGTTATTCTTCCTGTGACTTTTGAAGGGCTGTGTACAGGGTAAAGTGGAGTCAGTTTTGAATATATTACAAGGGGGCAGATTCCGTTCCGGGTCAGAAGGGCATCGAGTGCGATCCGGCTGGAAAAACTACGATCCTACCTATGTTTTCCACCTGACTCGTACAGCTGTACGTGCGAGCAAGTACGATGCGAGCTACGTGTAATTCACCGACCGAGTTGTTTCCGTGTCCGAACCGCTCCGTACGTCTCGGTCGTAAGCTAACCTTGGCGTGCAATGGATGCAATTTACGACCGAGCCAGTACGATGCACGCGTCGGACAGCCTGTGCGAGCCGGAGTGTCCGGCTCGCAAATTGTCTGGGTGGTTGCTTTTGGGGGTCCGCGTCGGACCTCCTGTCACCCGCAGCCCTACGACTCGGACACAGGGGGAGACCCATGGGTCTCCCCAACACAAGCATGTACGGTGCGGATGGCAGTGACGCGTACCCACTGTAGGGGCGAACTTGTCCGCGACATACCCATTCAGTCAATGGGAGTCCATGTACGCGTTGTACGACCGGCTCCCATTGACTTCTATGGGAGTCCGACCGAAGTGCGTCCGGCAGCATACGGCTGCATCGTAGTAGCTCAGCCGGACTGCAGGACTCTGGCTCGGTCGGAAAACACTCCGGATCCGGCTCGGTCAGAGTGCTTTCCGACCCGGATCGGAATTGGCCCCTAAGTGTGTTCCATATGCGGGCCCTCTTCCAATGTGCATGTTGTAGACCAGTTCCCACACTTAACTCTCAAATTTGGGCATAGGTGGCAATTGAAGTCGCCAGCTAAAACCAGATGGGTAGCCATCCCCCCTCTCTCTTGTGTGTGAGTGAGCCTACTGTCTAGCTCTTGCAAGCTTACAGTGCCCTGACCCGATGGCATTGCATTATAAAAATGTATAAGAATTAACTTGTGACCTTTGTTATAGAACCTAAGCCGCTGCACAATATCTGAATCCCAGTCCAAGTCAGTCCATCTGCCCTGTAATCTGAGATCAACGAATGTGATCAACCCTCCCCTAGCTCTCCCTGATGGTGCCTTAGAGGCCGGAACAAAGTAGGTCTTATAACCCTCTAGATGGAAGGAGCTATTTTCTACTTCCTATGTTTCCTGAAAGCAAATAATTTGAAATTTCCTTATGTAAAGTACCCAATCTTCATTCTTAAATTTAGAAGATAAACCTGCTATATTTCAGGAAACTAACTTAAATTCTCTCTTATATTGCCTATCTGCGCTGACCAATGTCAGACGGGTGTGGGGCCCTTCATCTTCCATATTTAGGTCGCTATGCTCTTGTAATCGTGCTGCGTTGGGTCTAGACCGATTTTTACTACTCCCCCAGCTGTGTTCGCCACTTCTTCCCTTCCCGGGTCTATGATGATGGATTTGTTTACATGGGCGTGAACACCTTTAACTTCCCCAGACAAGCCCAGTCAATCAATGTCATTTAAATCTCTGGCATTACTAAGGGGGGGGGTAAAAATTGTATGTCGGGACTCTGAAACCTCCCGCATACTCTCCCACCCGATGCCCCGTGCGTTCATGCTGGTTATTCGAGGTCGTCGTGTGTCTATAGAAGTAGCCCAGTGGGAGCATTTTAATACTTAAGCCCCCCTCATCTCGATAGATCCCCTCACTCTGAGAGAGCAGCTTACGCACGAGCTCAGGGTACCTTAAAGTCACAGTAACGCAATCCCCTGAAAAAGCTTTCCTAGTACTACCAATCCAAGATACTCTTCTGGCCATCAGAATGTGCATATAGTCAATGATATTGAACCCTACATTCTTGCACAACCATTGTGCTGTCTTGTTAATCAGCTTTAAGGTAGATTTTCTCTATCGTTCGTGCAGGCTGGAACACCCGTCAGAACCACAGTGTATGGGCATGAGGCGGTGGGTAAATCTAAAACTGCCAGATCTATGGTACATCGTGCGCTTTGTGTTGACGACTCCCTAAGATGTTGGTGTGGGGTGGCTCTATCTGCTGTGTTGATGGGGGCTGTTTGTTGTGCAGAGATGTTGCCTGCAGTCCCCACCCTCAAATCCCTGTGTCCCCTGGTGGTATCACTTATGTTATTTCTGTTTTCACCCAGGGGGACTGGGTTTTACGCTCTAGTGTCCCCAACTTGTAATCCTGTGGGCTGGTTGTTAACCCCATTTTTCCCCCTCGCCCACTGCTACAGCAGGTGCAACTTGGGGTTTAGGAGCTTCCACTGCACACTGACTAGCGTCATTGGTGGGTGTACTAGTCTGGGCCAGGCGTAACAACAGTTTTTCCTCAATTGACCTTAGTCTGCCTAATAAAGGTCTTAAAAGGACAGGTATTAATGTTTCCGCTCTTTTCCAGTACTCAAGATCAGCCCCCAACTCTACGCTACCACATTCACCACTGTGGGATGTTTGACTGGCATCTAGGTCTGCTTTATCAGATGGCCTAGTTACTTGTGTCTCCGGTTTAGTTTTTTGTTTCTTGTTACGTGTTGATTTCAGAGATGCCCCACCCCTAGTTAGCTTTGCTGGGGTCTCATTGCTGTTTAATGGCTTGGTGGTACTGACACTGCAAAGTTTAGCGACCCTCTTCGAGCGGGTAATGGCCTCCCCCCCGCCTATGCATGGTGCAATTGCATTACTTATCGTAGACGGTGTCAACGTTATGGCCCCAGCCCCGTCCCCTGCGGCGTTCTGGGGAAGGCTGATACAAACAGTTTGAGCCTCTGTGAGTTCTTGTGACGGGTATACTGACAAAGGTGGCGAGGCGATGAGAATGGCTCTTTCCCTGTTTGTGCTACCACCAGGTACTGCTGAACAGGAATGGTCCATTCCATTAGGGGATTTGGTCACTGCTATACTACCCATGGATGAAAGTTGTTGGGCCACAAGGGTGTCCGGGGAAAGTCTTTTTTCTGTAAGCTGAATCTGGTGGGTCAGCAATGATTCCGCTCTAGTCAGAAAGGCATCCAAAGTCCCCGTAACCCCACCACCTACCAGAGAGCCCGTGACCTTGCGCTTGCTCATTCTGCTCTCAAACTCTCGAACTTGTGCACAAGGGTGTCACAAAACAATACCTTAAGAGTCCTCCCTGAGTCCAACTCCGTAATTGCCTTGTTGCCCTGCCACGCCCTGTCTCGGATGGGCGCAGACGGGCCCTCCCTTGACTCGGGCTTCGCCTGGGCGCGGCACGGGCAGGCCTGGGTGCGTCCCGCGCTGCAGGAGCCCTTGCCGACACTTATTCGCCTCCTGGTGCATGCGGTGACGTCGATGGCAGGCCGCTTGGCTCGCTGGGAAATGTAGTCCCTCCCCGGTCCTCGCCCTCAATGTACCCCTCGTGTGGCGGGGTGGCCGAGGGGCTTCAGCGGCAGCACAACCTCCCAGCAGGAGGCCGGCAGCTGTTGATGCAAAGATATATCTTAAATCAGTTGGCAGGTACGAAAGAAAGGAAGGCGCTAATTCAATAAATATATGATTGGTTTATTATTTTTAAATATTTTATAATATTTTTTTTGTTTTTGAGTTTTTTTAGTTTGAATAACATTTGGATAAGTGTAAATTTTACATTTTTCAAATTTTAATTGTGAGTTAGAATGTAATATTTATATTTTTACATTTTTGTGAGAAGGGTTGTCTCAATTTTATAATAATATATTATTTAATAATTGTATATATATTTTTTTTAATTTAAATGTTTTTGGGAACAACTCTAAAAAAAGTGTTCTTTTTTTAATTTTTATAAAAAAACTATTCTTTTTTATATTTCGTTATAATAGTATATTTTTACATATTAGTCATCTTTAATATATATTTTTTTTGTATTTTTTTTTGGTAGTTAGAAATAGTAATTATTTTGGGATTTATTATCCAGCATTTTCTTTTTAGTTTAGTTTGTTTTGGAGTTGGAATAGTAATTTAATATGGTTTATTATCCAGCACTTTACCTGAGTTTGGTTGGTTTTGGAGTTGGAATAGTAATTTATTATGGTTTATTGTCCAGCACTTTCCCTGAGTTTAGTTGGTTTTGGAGTTGGAATAGTAATTTATTATGGTTTATTATCCAGCACTTTCCCTGAGTTTATTTGGTTTTGGCGTTGAAATTGTAATTAATTATGGTTTATTATCCAGCACTTTTCCTGAGTTTATTTAGTTTTGGAGTTGGAATAGTAATTTACTATGGTTGATTCTCCAGCACTTTCCCTGAGTTTAGTTGGTTTTGGAGTTGGAATATATTTATTATGGTTTATTATCCGGCACTTTCCCTTAGTTTAGTTGGTTTTGGAGATGGAATAGTAATTTATTATGGTTTATTGTTCAGCACTTTCCCTGACTTTAGTTGGTTTTGCAGTTGGATTAGTCATTTTTTATGGTTTGTTATCCTTCATGTATTTTTTTGGTTCACAATTACATTGTATTTATTTTGTTTTGTTATACAAATTTGTGACAATATTTAAAACATTTTTCGGAAATGTTGATATTATTCAGAATTTAATATAAAGTATAATATATTTTAAACATATTTTTCATGCACATTAGTAAAATTAAAAATATATTTTAACACACATATTAACAGTTTTGAAAAATTATACATTTTCTGAAGTATAGTCATGTAATAGTGAAGTAAATATATTTTTAATATTTTAATTATAAACATTTATTTTACTTTTAAGGTCGTTTTGGGGTAGGGTGCGAGGTAGTAGTAGTGTGGTTTGATTTGTTAACTCGTTAATTGTTCGATTTTGGTGTAGCTAGGTGTTGTTTTGGTAGTTGGTATTTTATGTGTTTGACGTAGTGTTGGATAGACATAGTGTTATGTAGTGTTAGTTATGAGTTGTTTATGGTATGTTGTATTTAATGTTTATATCAATGCATGTTTGTGGTTTTTTACATGTTATTGTGGGTAGGTGTTCTTTTTTTTTCTTTATAGGTTTTCCGTTTCATGCACAGATGTTGTTGACAACGCCTTTATTTAAAATAGAAAAAAGGAAAATGTATTTTGTTTTTTTGAAACAAGTTAATTTTTTTCAATTCCTTTTACTTTTCGGGTTTGCTGGACCTTTTTTTTTTAAAGCCATTTTTCTTGTTTTTTTTAGGGTTTCATCTTGGAGAGGATTATGTCGTTGGAGCTTTTTTTCCACAGTTCTATTTCTGCATTTTTTAAAGTTAAATTTCGGGTTTTTGAGTGTTTCCTTATTGAGAGGATTGCGTCGTTGGAGCCTTTTTTCGACAATTGTATTTTTGGATTTTTTGTAGGGCTTTGTTTTCCAATGGATTTGTCTTTCGATTTATCCGTCCGACACCGGTCAGGAGCCGTAACCGACTGACCTGCTGTCATTGGTTACGGCCCTGCTAGTACAATGCTACCGGACAGGGTTTGGTCGACTCGTATACAAGACAATGCAGGCATGCATTCCGAGCGGAATGCATGCCTGCATCCTTGAAAGCAGGGGTGCAGTTCATCCCTGCACCCTGTGGGCGGCACCCCAAGGGGCCTGCCACCGGGTGCAGGGATCCACAGAGGGGCACCATAGGTGCTCCCAGGCCGCCATACGGCAGCCTCACCCCCATGGGGGCCCTACTGGGGGACCCCAAAGACAGTTTCCGACTGCCTTTTCGTGCCGGAAAAACAGGCACGAAAATGCAGTGAAAAACTGCCGTCGTACTCCCTCGGTTTCAAAGAGGTGGACGGGCTCTCCGAGCTTGTCATCCGCAATCCGGAAATACGTGTCGGATTCCTTTCCGACTGAGCCCATCGGAATGGCTTGGTCGGAAAGGAATCTGGCCGACATGATCCGAATCGGTCGGAGCCCCTCCGACCGAAATCGGAAACGGCCCCTTAATGTTATTAATTCTGTATTTTCTTTTTAGTGTATGGTTAATATGTTTTTTTATTATATTATTGAAAATAGTTTATTTTTATTTTTAAATTCTTTTTTCTTTATAGTTTATATTTTTAATCAATGTTTATGTTGTCGATAATATTTATTTCGATGTTTTTGTTGTGTTTCATTTTATGTTAATTTTATGATAATTTTGTGTTCTTTAATTTTGTTGTCGATATTTTTGTCATCGAGATTTTTTTAAACAATATTTTTTTAATCAATCTTTTTGTTATTTCTGTTTCGTGTATTGGGTTTCGATATTTTTTATGCGATATTGTTGACTCAATATTTTGTATTTCGATGTTGTATCAGTGATCCATGTATTCCCAGGTATCGGAAACCCTCCCTCGCCACCACAGCCTCACATTCCCTAGGTAGTTGTGGGAGCTCTCCACTAAGCACGTATACAATAGATTTTGACCAGTTACTGTTGAACACAGAGTATTTCCGCAAAACAGTGAATATGTTCAATATTCTATATATGGAGGACTTAGAGGACGCCAGCTATAAAAGTATATCATCTGCGTACATGTAGATTCTATCCTTCCAGCCCTCTGTACAGCGCAGACCCTGCATCAGTGAATCCTCGTGTATCCAAGTTGCTAATGGTTCAAGTGTTAAGGCAAAAAGCTACAGTGACAAGGGACAGCCCTGCCGCATCCCTCTTTGGAGCTGGAAGGTATGAGATGTTCTGTTGTTTACCACTACCTGTGCCAGTGGGTGTTTATACAGGAGCTCCAGCCATGCCATAAATTTGGGACTGAGGGCCAGATGTATGACCATTTTTGCAGTAGCAAAGGGGTTTTAGGCCTGTTTGTGACCGCAAAAAACATGTGGCCCATGTATCAACCCAATTTTGCGGGTCGCAAACAATTTCCAAGTCCTAAAATAGGGTTAGCGACTCGCTATTAGGAAGGGGCGTTCCAAGGGCGTCCCTTCCTAATAGCCACACTAAAAGCTATGTATGAATGTTTTGCGACCGCAATTGCAGTCTCAAAAAACTCACAGTTTCGACCCTTCTAAGAAGGGTGGTAAAGGACTCGCAAACCAGAAGGGGTCCCCAGAGGACCCCCTCCCCTTTGGGAATGCACATGCAAACATTTTTTAAGGGCAGTCCGTGGTCACAGGGACCACTGTCTGCCCTTTAAAAAATGAAACTGAAAAGTTTCATTTTTAGTTTGCAAATGCATCCCGTTTTCCTTTGAGGAAAATGGACTGCATTTTAAAAAAATGCTTTATTTAAAAGGAGTCTCAGACATGGTGGTCTGCTGACCCCAGCAGGCTACCATCCCTGGGAGGGCTAGCCATTCCCAATGGGGTCACAAATTGCGACAGCCTCATTAATATTCATGAGGCATGCAATTTGCGACCCCAGTGGGAATTGCAAAGAGTGTCTCAGACACTGTTGTACATAAAATTTTGCGAGTCGCAATTCGTCGGGATTTGCGACTCGCAAATTGCTATGGTCGTACATCTGGCCCCAAATCCCATCTCTTCCAACATAGCAGATAAATAAGGCCATTCAATGGTATCAAACACCATCTCAGCGCAAAGTGACATTACCACCCCATCCTCTCTCAATGTCTCAGTATGTCCAAGGACTCCGTGGAGTCTACACAAATTAAGTGCGTGTTTCATTCCGCCATGAAGCCAGACTGATTGTGGTGTATGAGATTTGGGATTGTTTGTATTAATCGCATGGCTAGTAATTTCACTAGGATTTTAACTTCTGCATTAAGCAGCGATATGGGGCGATAGGAGGAGCAATTGTGTCTTGGTTTACCTTGTTTGTGAATGACCACTACCATAGCCATTCTCTGATCTGCGAGGAGTTTTCCCTCCTCCTGACATTCTATATACTTGTTTTTCAGATATCGGGCTATTTTTCCAGTTGCCAATTAATAAAGCTCCATTGGGAGACCATTAGGTCCCATTGCTTTCTTGGACTTGACACTAAGAATCGCTTGGGCCACTACGTCATCGGTTATGTCGCTTTCTAATAAAGTTGGGTCATCAGTATTAAGAGTAGGCAGTGGTCTGTCAGTTAGTAGTTCTCTGGCCATGCTATCTGTAGAGGTTAGGAGAATAGACCTGGAGGTAATAATTAGCAGATGCCTCTGCTTTTCTCGCAATATTCTGTCACTATCTGTTTTAATTTCCATGACTAATCTACATACCCGCTTCCGCCTATCTAGCCATGCCAACAATTTCCCAGCCTTATCTCCAAGTTACTAGATTTGATTATGTTTGGCTTTGTGTAGGGAGTTGCCCTTCGATGTAAAGCCAGAGTGAGCTACTAGTTTATATCCCCTGCGGTCCCGGGCCTTACAAGAGTTACAGATCAAATGTGTTTCCTGTAATAATACTACGTCGGTGTGTGTCACTTTATATTGGAGCACCATACCACGCTTGATTTTGTCTCCCAGACCATTTACATTTCAGGATAGGAGTCTCAATCCCAGATTAACCACATCCCTCCAGACTCATCCATTTGCTTCCTCAGTTCAGTCACCCCTTGCTTATTTTCGGTGGTGAAATTCTTGTGTTGTGTTGCATTTCTGCTTTCAAACATAATAAGCTGCTGTGCATGTTGTAGATCCTTAGTGTTTCCTGATGTAAACTAAGTCAATTTGCATTGTGGAGCAGGGTGTACATTTCAGTTCCTTAACCCCTCAGTGCCTTTGTGTCATCTAAGTAATAAACCTTAATAACGCTGTGAACAATAAACAGTATACCCCCCTCCCTGTCTCCCTGCAATCCGGGGATATAACTACTGTGGGTCCTCCCAACAATCCCCCATACTCCCTCAATTGTGTCAGGGCACCAGTAGTTTCAGTCTAGCTGTTTAAGTGACTATTCTTTCACTGCCAATAATCAAGTTTCTCTGCATTGCAATCTTTGGGAACCCCCTCCCCACACACATTCTTGTTACATTCAACTTATGTGCCACCCGATGGGACTTTTCAGTTCAATGTTCATTATCGTCTGCGATCTTATTTTCATTGTCCTGATCCATACGTTCTGCAGTCTTCTTCTGGTATTTGTGTCGCTGAGGTCTGGGGCTACATCCTCCTACCGTTCTCCATCCCTCTAGCCATTCCCAGGCCATCTCAGGGGTTTCAAAGTGCCAGGTCTTGCCTTCAGCCTCAATCCAGGGTTTTGCAGGGAACAACATGTATTTTAGACCTTTTTTTCAGAGCACTTTCTTGAGTTCCATGAAAGACCGTCTTTGCTTCTGAACTTTTATAGTAAGTTTTGTGCCATTTGTAGAATTGCGTCCGGGTCACGGAAGTTACACAGTCTGGCCTATCAGTGGTCTAGGTCGAGCCCTCCGAACTTGATATGCCCTTTCCACAGAAACGAATTTAGAAAGGCCCCGTTGATGTAAGTACTTTGTCACTAGTTCCTCTACAAAGAGGTCTACAGATGGACCGTCCGCCCATTCCGGGACTCCTAGTAGTCTAACGTTGTTCTGTCTCGACCTGCCTTCATACTCATCCATTTTCATTTCTAGTACTCTATTTCGGGCCTGTAGTTCCTCTAGCTGTTGTTTCATGACTGTTGTGTCTGATTGAAGTTCTGCCATTGCTGCATCGACAATCTTGACCTCGTCTAGAGTGAGCGGTGATTGAAACTGGGGAATTGTTGGGGGAACGATTGATAGAATTGCTTTTTTATTCTTTTAATTGCACTCACAATTCTGCCAAACTGCACCCTCTACTTCCTGAAAGAAAATACATTTGTATTAGCCTTCCCGCACGTTGTTGTTCTTTTCGTGTGGCTGTTCATTCTTCCTGACTCTCGCAGTCTCTCACGCTGATTGGTAGGCTCTTAGCCAATCAGCACGCAGCACGGGCGGAGCCTGATGAGCTCCCGAGGCTCTAAATGCACACTGCCGCAAGGACGCGCAGCGGGCGCGCCGCTGGCATGCCGAATGCAATCCCGTCTGCACCCGTCCGTGCCTGGTCGTCGGCAGGAGCCAGGAACTCTGCCCCACCCAAAACCCAAAGACTTAGTTACTCTGACGAAGAATTACAGGCCCTATACAGTGAAGAAACCTGTGGGACTCATAGCTGGGCCCCAGATGAGTGCCCTTCCCTCTGTGAGCACTGCACTTTTAGTTTGTCTCCCTTGAAGCACTCTACATCATGTGGCCCTAGGACGTCGACATACACTCTTCTGAGCATTAACTGCCGCTCATTGCCTAAACACCATGCTGAAGTGCTAGACCTCCTCCAGGAACATTCACCCGAGATTCTTTTTTTAACGGAAACGTGGCTTTGCACGTCTTCTGTGGCCATACCAGCTCTTGCTCTTCCTACAGGATATGCCATACGTAGCTTAGACAGAACTGGAGGGAGTGGGGGTGGTAACGCGATTATATACAAATCAGTCCACTCTTGTAGTCTGTCCCCCCTAGATCTCCCCGATTGTGAGAGTGCACATTTTAAAATCACATTGAGTGCAAACTTCACCTGTTCTGGCCTCATCATCTATCGACCGCCCAGCCCATCAAAACGCTTTAGAGAAGCCCTGACAAACATGGTTACAGCTCTAGCTCTGCAGACCGCCAACTTTAATATTATAGGCGATCTGAACCTCTACCTAGAACTGCATGAATCCCCGGAGATTCTCAGCTTTTTAGGGGACCTGGCAGCCTGTCAGTTGATTCAATTGGCCCCCAGTGCTATGCAGAGAGCGGGACATCTTCTTGACCCTATATTTTCTAACCTAGAGTCACTGGAAGTTCTATCACCGCTTCCTATGATTTGGACAGATCATTTCCTCATTCCTATGCGGTTAATGATAGCTGGCTCTAAGCCCCTGTCTAACCAGCAGCCGTCACTAAAATGGCCTTGGCATAACTTGAATCAAGCAGACCTTCTTGCAGCTTTGAGCGCAAAGCCTCTGGTAAAATCTAACAACATGGAAGAGGCTGATGCGCTCTTTCAAAGGTGGATAACTCAAGCCCTAGACATTTGCATTCCCCTCAAACTCACTCACTCTAAAAGTACCCAGGCTAACTCCTGGTTTAATGAAGGTTTATTTATTTTTATTTATTTTGACTATTTTATATAGCGCTAGCTTGACCCGAGGGTATCAGAGCGCTTTACATACATACTGTAAAGAATAACAGACGGAAATTGCATTACATAGTAGGCAGGCAGTAAGGAAGCAAAACCAGGGATAAATAAAATACAGCATGGAAGATAAGGTGGTTAACACAGTCCGGTCACCAACTATCCTTGAATGTCAAGAGAGAGGAGTAAACTCGGATTTGTAAAAGTTTGGAAAGATCCTGGCGAAAATCATATGACCCCCAGGCCAAAGTACTATATAGAGTGGCTATTAAAGCCTACCATAAGCTGGTGCGCAAAACTAGAGCAACTCATTACTCTAGCTTGATCACCACTAGCACCAACCGTAGTACAACTATATTCTCGCTACTAAAGGATTTGATCACCCCCCAGCGGAATCAGGCAATACTATTTCCTCTAACCAACACTGTGACGAGCTGGCGACCTTCTTTCTGAAGAAGGTCGAAGATATCTATCTAAAGTTCGGTCATGGTACATCCCCCAGTGTCTGTGAGAAGAATGCCCATATCTGCCCAGAGACTGCTCCTCTCGCATCACTCCCCTCTATCCCCCTAAATGAACTAGAGAGACTAGTGGTCAAAATCAAATCTGGATCTCCAGATGACCCCCTTAAACCAGATGCTTTCAGGAAAATTCAACATGGTCTTCTACCTGTATGTCTGGAGCTACTTAATCTATCCCTTTCCACAGCGGCAGTGCCTAAGTCATGGAAGCATGCTAAAGTGGTCCCCTTACTCAAAAAACCAACACTTGACAGTTCTAAACCGGAAAACTTCTGTCCGATCTCACTGCTCCCTTTTCTCTCTAAGATCCTGGAAGCACACGTGAACTCTACACGTTAAGCACTTCTTAGAAACCAACCATATACTCGACAGTTCACAGAACGGTTTCTGACCACGGTACAGTACCGAGTCGGCTCTATTAGCTGTGGTAGAACAACTCAAGTCCGCGCTGGATGCCGGCAGTACATCAGCCCTGGTGCTTCTGGATCTAAGTGCAGCATTTGACACACTCCCCCACGAAATCCTGCTCCTCCACTTGGAAGAGCAAGGAATTGGAAATAAAGCGCTATCGTGGTTCTCCTCTTTCTTGGCCGACCGGACTTTCCAAGTGACATCTCCCCCTTTCTCCTCTCATGTCCACCCTCTTCGCTGTGGGGTTCACCCAACTGGTGATCGCCTTGTCCAAAAATCCCAATCAAGACAAAATAAAATTTAAAGAAGATATCTCTGCCATTGCAGAATGGATGACAGCTAATTGTCTGCAACTGAACTCCACCAAATCAGAGATTCTTCTGGTTGGCAGAGATTCCCATCTTTGGACGAACGAATGGTGGCCTTTGGCACTAGGTGACCCCCCCTCACCCTAAACCTGCGGTAAAAAATTGGGGCTTCATACTGGATAAAGATCTTAATCTTGAAACACATGCCAAATCATTGGCCGGGAAATATTTTGGACTACTGCACGGCCTCAGACCGATTCTGGGTCTTTTTGATGCCCAAACACACCAGTTGATTATTCAAGCCTCTATCCTGGCCCACCTGGACTACTGCAAAGTGCTTCTTCTCAGATCTAATAAATCCGTGCTAAATAGATTGCAGCGGGTCCAGAACGCGGCAGCACACGCCATCTTTGTCCTCCCTAAATTCAGCTATGCCTCTAACCTCCTCTACCACCTTCACTGGCTGCCCATCGAACAGCATGTTTGCTTTAAGACGCTCTGCATCACGCACAAGATACTGATAGGAATCGCCCCAGACATTCTAGAAGATCTGTGCACTCTGTACACCCCATCGCGTGCACTGCGGTCAGCGAACCAGTGTCTTGCACGTATTCCTCGTATACGTAGAACCAGATCTGGCAGCCGCTCTTTTAGACGCATGGCACCCGCTCTTTAGAATTCTCTTCCCCTACACATCCGCGCAAACCCTGATCATCTGGCCTTCAGACGTCTTGTGAAAACCTGGCTCTTCTCCCAGGTCCAACCCCTGGTTGTGTCACCTGCCTAGACTTGCTCCAGCGCTGGTACGCCTTTTTGCCGAGGCAGCCATGCGCTCTACAAGTATTTTAATTTAATCTAATCTTAGTTTGCCGCATCATTCTCGGTGTACGGCCACCCATCAAAGTTGAGACAATTTTGAACATATTTCAAAATTCTTAAATACAGGACAGTGACGGCTGTAAGGGGTGAGGTGGAGGCCGTATTTAACCTACGTCTATGAGACAGTAAAGATTAAAAGTTGTATGTTATCGCTACAATTTATCATTCCTGACCAACGAATAATAGAATAAAGAATTTAGGAAGCTAGTTGTAGAAAGACATCTAGGATTGGACCATACACTATTGCCTTGTGTTCCTGCATTAAAATTGTTTAATAAATTTGTGACCTTTACAGCAATGGCTTTTGATGGAAGAGAAGATCTCTCTCCATAGGAAACCACTGTATTCCAAAAAGCCCTTTTTTCTGCTAACCTTCTAGCTGCATCCATTTCCAAAGCATTTTAGCACTACCTTTTATACAGTGTCAAAACGTTGACCCAGTTTTCACGAACGACTCCAAATACTGGTGTGTGTATTTAGCACTTCTTGGCCAGGATTTTTATGCATTCTTTCTATACATGTGATAGCCGAATTGCGGCCAAACTTAAATATTATGACTCAACCTTTCAATTACCATCACTTACAGGATGAAGCCCCATTCCCGCACTGGTTTTCCACGCCTCAGGTGACAGATATTTGCCACCGTGTTTTGATTCAAAGAGCTATTTCGTTCACATAGAGTTCACTTGCTTTAGTCCTGCGATGCTCCAGCACCTTGAATAGAATCACCCTTCATATCCCACTTTACTGTAATGGTCCAATACTACATAAAGAGGAATACCATGCCCCCCTCCCCACGCATAATGCCATCACCCCTCCTCATGTCTTACCTGCAGCGAACACCGACATGTACTTGCAATGTTTGTTGTGGAATCTTTACATATATATGAATTCTTCATTCCCGTCTTTATTGTTTTTACTTGTTTATTCAGTCATGAAGTGTAGCTAGACAATTTAGTGAGCATTTATCAGATGCTATCTCATTGCAGCCTTCCATATCTTACAGATATCTGAAGTTGATTTGTTGCTGCGTAAACACTTGCATGGATATATCTCATGCCACTTTGTTATCCTGACAGGACTGCCTATTGTTCCTATGCATCAATGCTGACACCGTGACGTGTATGTTTTGCTTTTTTGATATACAATAAATAGAACTTATGTAAAGAGGTATCACAAGTAAATTTCAATTTAAATTCCAAGTTCAGTCAATGTTTAGAGGTTGAGTAAGATTTAAAAACTTTCTTCTCATTAAGAGATTAATAAGTGTCTTTTTATGATTTTTATTCAAATTAGTCAATAAATCAATTGTAATTTACAGAAATCTCATAACAAGGTTTGGTTAGATTAAATACTCAAATAATGCATGAATAGCATTTCTTAATGGAATAAACCCTATCCTAAAGAATAGGAGGAGCATGAAGCTCAAAGAAAAATTAAAGCAGCAGAATTTCTCATAAAGAGTAGTTCATGAAACCTATCTGTGTCTCAGTAAAGACGCAGATGATCATACAGTTGCAGTAACAATCTATAAAACAAAGCATCACCAATAAAGTAAGGATGAATAGAAGCAGCAGTAGCCACAGCCATCAGTTTAGAACAAGATCGTAAAGAATTGAAAACTAACTAAGAAAAAACACTAATAATAAAATACATCAATACATGTTGCAGACATTGTAATAGGCTTCTTCCTCTTGGGACCAATTGGATGGCAGCTCTTGTCTGTGAGCGGATCAGCTCTTGCTTTAACACGAAAATACATGCGGTTTGAAAAGATTTGTCACAAGTTAGTTACAGATACTCATACGTAGTTAAGTTCTAGAAACATAAGCCTCAGTTCCCCTCGGGTATCGAATGCAGGTTGGCCTTCTAAATATTAAATATTTCACTGCATTCACAATGAACTATGCTAAAGAAGAGAAACGTCAATGTGCTGCTTAGAAATAAACTTCATTAATATGTATAAGTCATATTGTTCTAAAGGTGCAAATATTCTGTTCAAGCATTATGTGAAATATGGTGAGAATAAGAAGGTAATCATTACAATCAATATGTTGCTTAGTAAAATAATGCATTAATTAAAACTGGAACATGCTGCCGTTATGATGAACATTTCTAAGCATGTCACATTAAGATCAGGCTTCTTCATTAGGTTTGTGTACATTTCGGTAAAATTAGGTTTACTGCTAGTCAAAGGAAACTTTCTTCTTAGCATTGCTATCGCCCACAAACAGAACTATGTCTGGCAGTTGCAGCTTGCGCATTTTAAATGCCTGTCATTTCAGCTTTGAATTTTACATTAATCATTGCACATTTCAATTGCTAATGTAAATATTTTGCATTTTAAATGGTGATTTTTGCAATTCCACTTCTGATCGGTTTCTTGACTATCACACTATGTTGATTTCACATATGAGTTCTGCTCAAAGGACACTTTCATCATCCATTGAATCTTGTCGTTTTCGTTTTGAACTTTAGAATTTTAATGACTTACAGGAGTCATCATTCATGAGGTTATTTAAATCTAATTTCTTGTCAAATCTCTTATTTCTTTATCTGCTCTTTCTCTTGTGTAAGTAAAGTCAACAACACTTGAATGAAGAAAATAGGCATAACAAACATAGCCCTATTATTAGTATCGGAATAAGTATAGGTTTTAAAATACCACATGTTGTCCTGTTTACTGTCATTCCCAATTGTACAAATCCCTTTCCCAAATTTTTCAAAAACACTTAGTTTATTCTAATTCAGGTTTTAAGTCCAAAGTGTTCTTTGCAAAGCCCTCTATTTTCTTACTCTCATCAGGTACATATTAGCAACAATCGGTAAATTTAAGCATCTTGCAGACTCTGCCTTTTTCTTGTTTTATGTATTGTCATCCTATATTGATAGTCTCAGTAGTGGTAATGTTGATGTAGAGGATGAAAGATTGTGGTTCACGCCACCGATTATGTTTTTTAGTCTTTTGAAAAGGCCTTGGATATTTAACAGTGTAAGCGACTCCTACCTTACACCATGGCTTTATTCTTCATCCAGCTTGAATTCTGCCTCTTTCTATCCCATACGGTGCATGCCTTGGTCCCTTCTCATCCAACTTGTGCCTTGTTCTACGCATTTTCAGTTTAGAACTCTGTCCCATCAGGCTTTCCATCTCTCCCTTTTCATATCAATGCACTCATTCCCTTCACCCATCCATTTTCTGTTTTATGTTGCTCATAATCACTGTATGCTATTGTTCTTCTCAGATCCATGAGGGGGGCGGGGCCGAAACCAGGGTGTGTCCCAACCCCAGATTAACGGTCATTCCTCAACCGGAGCACCTACCCCACAATGTCGTGACAGTCCTGCACTGTCTTCTCCCGGCCTGCTGCGGTGCTTGCAAATTGAGCCTGCTGCTTTTTTCTGTTTCCATGCCGGAGCATGTCTCTTATCGGTCTGGGGCCATGGCCACCTCATGCACTTCTGTTGACACTACCACTACTCGCAAGCAGTAGTCATGGGTTGTCCTGATGCGTTGGTCATCGGATTAATTTGCGGATATTTGGGGAATTATCAGGTGGAGAGTCGTAATTCTCATAGTTTGCCATTATCTTTCTCGGTGTACGGCCGACGCCCAAAGAAGAGACAGTTTTGAACATATTTCAAAATTCTTAAATACAATGTGGAAGACAGGGACGGCTGTAAGGGGTGATGTGGAGGCTGTTTTTAACCTATGTCTATCAGACAGTAAAGGTTAAAAGTTGTATGTTTTTCTTACAATTTCTCATCCCTGACCAACAGATAATAGAATAAAGAATTTAGGAAGCTAGTTGTAGAAAGACATCTAGGATTGGACCATACACTATTGCCTTGCGTTCCTGCATTAAAATTGTTTAGTAACTGTGTGACCTTTACAGCAATGGCTTTTGTTGGAAGAGAAGATCTCTCTCCATAGGAAACCACTGTATTCCCAAAAGCCCTTTTTTCTGCTAACCTTCTGGCTGCATTCATTTCCAAAGCATTTTAGCACTACCTTTTATACAGTGTCAAAAACTTGGACCAGTTTTCACGAAAGAGTCCAAATACTGGTGTGTGTTTCTAGCACTTCTTGGCCAGGATTTTTATGCATTCCTTCTATACATGTGATAGCCGAATTGCGGCCAAAATGAAATAATATGACTCAACCTTTAAATTACCATCACTTACAGGATGAAGCCCCGTTTACGCACTGGTTTTCCGCGCCTCAGGTGACAGATCTTTGTCACCGTGTTGTGATTCAAAGAGCTATTTCGTTCACATAGACTTCACTTCCTTAAACACCTGTTAAACTCTGGATGCTCCAGCTCCTACAATAAAATCACCCTTCATATCCCACTTTACTGTAATGGTCCAATACTACGTAAAGGGGAATACCATGCCCCTCCCCACGTATGATGCCATCGACCCCCCTCATGCCATACCTGCAGCGAACACCGACCTGTACTTGCAATGTTTGTTATTGACTCTTTAAAATTATATATGAATGCTTCATTCCCGTCTTTATTGTTTTTACTTGTTTATTCAGTCATGAAGTGTAGCTAGACAATTTATTGAGCATTTATCAGATGCTATCTCATTGCAGCCTGCCATATCTTACAGATATCTGATGTTGATTTATTGCTGCGTAAACACTTGCATGGATATATCTCATGCCACATTGTTATTCTGACAGGACTGCCTATTGTCCCTATGCATCAATGCTGACACCGTGACGTATATGTTTTGCTTTTGTGATATACAATAAATAGAACTTATTTAAAGAGGTATCACAAGTAAATTTCAATTTAAATTCCAAGTTCAGTCAATGTTTAGAGGTTGAGTAAGATTTAAAAACGTTCTTCTCATTAAGAGATTAATAAGTGTCTTTTTATAATTTGTATTCAAATTAGTCAATAAATCAATAGTAATTTACAGAAATCTCAAAACAAGGTTTGGTTAGATCAAATACCCAAATAAGGCATGAATAGCATTACTTAATGGAAAAATTCCTATCCTAAAGAATAGGAGGAGCATGAAGCTCAAAGAAAAATTAAAGCAGCAGAATTTCTCATAAAGAGTAGTTCATGAAACCTATCTGTGTCTCAGTAAAGATGCAGATGATCATACAGTTGCAGTAACAATCTATAAAACAAAGCATCACCAATAAAGTAAGGATGAATAGGAGCAGCAGTATCCACAACCATCAGTCTAGAACAAGATCGTAAAGCATTGAAAACTAACTAAGAAAAAACACTAATAATAAAATACATCAATACATGTTGCATACATTGTAATAGGCTTCTTCCTCTTGGGACCAATTGGATGGCAGCTCTTGTCTGTGAGCGGATCAGCTCTTGCTTTAACACGAAAATACATGCGGTTTGAAAAGATTTGTCACAAGTTAGTTACAGATATTCATACGTAGTTAAGTTCTGGAAACATAAGCCTCAGTTCCCATGGGCATCGAATGCAGTTTGGCCGACTAAATATTAAATATTTCACTGCATTCACAATGAACTATGCTAAAGAAGAGAAACATCAACGTGCTGCTTAGAAATGAACTTTATCAATATGTATAAGAGATATTAATTTAAATGTGCAAATATTCTGTTCAAGCATTATGTGAAATATGGTGAGAATAAGAAGCTAATCATTACAATCAATATGTTGCTTAGTAAAATAATGCATTCATTAAAACTGGAACATGCTGCCGTTATGATGAACATTTCTAAGAATGTCACATTAAGGTCAGGCTTCTACATTAGGTTTGTTTGCATTTCGGCAAAATTAGGTTTACTGCTAGTCAAAGGAAACTTTCTTCTTAGCATTGTTATCGTCCACAAACATAACTATGTCTGGCAGTTGCAGCTTGCACATTTTAAATGCCTGTCATTTCAGCATTGAATTTTAAATTAATCATTGCACATTTCAATTCCTAATCTAAATATTTTGTATTTTAAATGGAGATTTTTGCAATTCCACATCTGATGGTTTTCTTGACTACCACACTATCTTGATTTCACATGAGTTCTGCTCAAAAGTCACTTTCATCATCCATTGAATCTTGTTGTTTTCGTTTTGAACTTTCAAATTTTAATGACTTACAGGAGTCATCATTCATGAGGTTATTTAAATCTAATTCCTTTTCAAATCTCTTATTTCTTTCACTGCTCTTTCTCTTGTGTAAGTAAAGTTAATAGCACTTGAATAAAGAAAATAGGCATAACAAACATAGCCCTATTATTAGTATCGGAATAAATATAGGTTTCAAAATACTACATGTTGTCCTGTTCTTTTACAGCAATTCCCAATTGTACAAATCCCTTTCCCAAATTTTTCAAAAACACTACGTTTTTTCATTTCTTCTAATCCAGGTTTTAAGTCCAAAGTGATCTTTGCAAAGCCCTCTATTTTCTAATCTCATCAGGTACATATTAGCAACAATCGGTAAATTTAAGCATCTTGCAGACTCTGCCTTTTTCTTGTTTTATGTATTGTCATCCTATATTGATAGTCTCAGTAGTGGTAATGTTGATTTAGAAGATGACAGATTGTGGTTCACGCCACCGATTATGTTTTTTAGTTTTTAGAAAAAGGCCTTGGATATTTAACAGTGTAAGCGACTCCTACCTTAGAGCATGGCTTTACTCTTCCTCCAGCTTGAATTCTGCATCTTTCCCCTTTCCCATACGGCGCATGCCTTGGTCCCTTCTCATCCAACTTGTGCCTTGTTCAACTCATTTTCAGTTTGTAACTCTGTCCCATCTGGCTTGCCATCTCTCCCTTTACATATCAATGCACTCATTCCCTTTACCCATCCTTTTTCTGTTTTATGTTACTCATAATCAGTGTATGCTATTGTTCTACTTAGCTCCATGAGGGGGTGGGGCCGAAACCAGGGTGTGTCCCAACCCCAGATTAACAGTCATTCCTCAACCGGAGCACCTACCCCACAATGTCATGACAGTTCTGCGCTGTCTTCTCCCAGCCTGCTGCGGTTCTTGCAAATTGAGCCTGCGACTTTTTTCTGTTTCCATGCCGGAGCAGGTCTCTTATCGGTCTGGGGCCACGGCCACCTCATGCACTTCTGTTGACACTACCACTACTCGCAAGCGGTAGTTATGCGTTGTCCTGATGCGTTGGTCCTCAGATTAATTTGCGGATATTTGGGGAATTTTCAGGTGGAGAGTCGTAATTCTCATAGTTTGCCGTTATCTTTCTCGGTGTATGGCCACCCCCCAAAGTAGAGTCAGTTTTGAACATATTTCAAAATTCCTAAATACAATGTGGAGGACAGGGACGGCTGTAAGGGGTGATGTGGAGGCCGTTTTTAACCTATGTCTATTAGACTGCAAAGGTTAAAAGTTGTATGTTTTTCTTAGAATTTCTCATCCCTGACCAACATATAATAGAATAAAGAATTTAGGAAGCTAGTTGTAGAAAGACATCTAGAATTGGACCATACACTATTGCCTTGCGTTCCTGCATTAAAATTGTTTAGTAACTGTGTGACCTTTACAGCAATGGCTTTTGTTGGAAGAGAAGATCTCTCTCCATAGGAAACCACTGTATTCCCAAAAGCCCTTTTTTCTGCTAAACTTCTGGCTGCATTCATTTCCAAAGCATTTTAGCACTACCTTTTATACAGTGTCAAAAGCTTGGCCCAGTTTTCACGAAAGACTCCAAATACTGGTGTGTGTATCTAGCACTTCTTGGCCAGGATTTTTATGCCTTCCTTCTATACATGTGATAGCCGAATTGCGGCCAAAATTAAATAATATGACTCAACCTTTAAATTACCATCACTTACAGGATGAAGCCCCGTTTCCGCACTGGTTTTCCACGCCTCAGGTGACAGATCTTTGTCACCGTGTTTTGATTCAAAGAGCTATTTCGTTCACATAGACTTCACTTGCTTAAACACCTGTATAACTCTGGATGCTCCAGCTCCTACAGTAAAATCACCCTTCATATCCCACTTTACTGTAATGGTCCTATACTACGTAAAGAGGAATACCATGCCCCCTCCCCACGCGTGATGCCATCGACCCCCTCATGCCATACCTGCAGCGAACACCGACCTGTACTTGCAATGTTTGTTATTGACTCTTTAAAATTATATATGAATGCTTCATTCCCGTCTTTATTGTTTTTACTTGTTTATTCAGTCATGAAGTGTAGCTAGACAATTTATTGAGCATTTATCAGATGCTATCTCATTGCAGCCTGCCATATCTTACAGATATCTGATGTTGATTTATTGCTGCGTAAACACTTGCATGGATATATCTCATGCCACATTGTTATTCTGACAGGACTGCCTATTGTCCCTATGCATCAATGCTGACACCGTGACGTATATGTTTTGCTTTTGTGATATACAATAAATAGAACTTATTTAAAGAGGTATCACAAGTAAATTTCAATTTAAATTCCAAGTTCAGTCAATGTTTAGAGGTTGAGTAAGATTCTTCTCATTAAGAGATTAATAAGTGTCTTTTTATAATTTTTATTCAAATTAGTCAATAAATCAATAGTAATTTACAGAAATCTCATAACAAGGTTTGGTTAGATCAAATACCCAAATAAGGCATGAATAGCATTACTTAATGGAATAATTCCTATCCTAAAGAATAGGAGGAGCATGAAGCTCAAAGAAAAATTAAAGCAGCAGAATTTCTCATAAAGAGTAGTTCATGAAACCTATCTGTGTCTCAGTAAAGAAGCAGATGATCATACAGTTGCAGTAACAATCTATAAAACAAAGCATCACCAATAAAGTAAGGATGAATAGGAGCAGCAGTATCCACAACCATCAGTCTAGAACAAGATCGTAAAGCATTGAAAACTAACTAAGAAAAAACACTAATAATAAAATACATCAATACATGTTGCAGATTTTGTAATAGGCTTCTTCCTCTTGGGACCAATTGGATGGCAGCTCTTGTCTGTGAGCGGATCAGCTCTTGCTTTAACACGAAAATACATGCGGTTTGAAAAGATTTGTCACAAGTTAGTTACAGATATTCATACGTAGTTAAGTTCTGGAAACATAAGCCTCAGTTCCCATGGGCATCGAATGCAGTTTGGCCGACTAAATATTAAATATTTCACTGCATTCACAATGAACTATGCTAAAAAAGAGAAACATCAACGTGCTGCTTAGAAATGAACTTCATCAATATGTATAAGAGATATTGTTCTAAATGTGCAAATATTCTGTTGAAGCATTATGTGAAATATGGTGAGATTAAGAAGCTAATCATTACAATCAGTATGTTGCTTATTACAATAATGCATTAATTAAAACTGGAACATGCTGCCGTTATGATGAACATTTCTAAGAATGTCACATTAAGGTCAGGCTTCTACATTAGGTTTGTTTGCATTTCGGCAAAATTAGGTTTACTGCTAGTCAAAGGAAACTTTCTTCTTAGCATTGCTATTGTCCACAAACATAACTATGTCTGGCAGTTGCAGCTTGCGCATTTTAAATGCCTGTCATTTCAGCATTGAATTTTAAATTAATCATTGCACATTTCAATTCCTAATCTAAATATTTTGTATTTTAAATGGAGATTTTTGCAATTCCACATCTGATGGTTTTCTTGACTATCACACTATCTTGATTTCACATGAGTTCTGCTCAAAGGTCACTTTCATCATCCATTGAATCTTGTTGTTTTCGTTTTGAACTTTCAAATTTTAATGACTTACAGGAGTCATCATTCATGAGGTTATTTAAATCTAATTCCTTTTCAAATATCTTATTTCTTTCACTGCTCTTTCTCTTGTGTAAGTAAAGTTAATAGCACTTGATTAAAGAAAATAGGCATAACAAACATAGCCCTATTATTAGTATCGGAATAAGTATCGGTTTCAAAATACCACATGTTGTCCTGTTCTTTTACTGCAATTACCAATTGTACAAATCCCTTTCCCAAATTTTTCAAAAACACTACGTTTTTTCATTTCTTCTAATCCAGGTTTTAAGTCCAAAGTGATCTTTGCAAAGCCCTCTATTTTCTAATCTCATCAGATACATATTAGCAACAATCGGTAAATTTAAGCAGCTTGCAGACTCTGCCTTTTTCTTGTTTTATGTATTGTCATCCTATATTGATAGTCTCAGTAGTGGTAATGTTGATTTAGAAGATGACAGATTGTGGTTCACGCCACCGATTATGTTTTTTAGTTTTTAGAAAAAGGCCTTGGATATTTAACAGTGTAAGCGACTCCTACCTTAGAGCATGGCTTTACTCTTCATCCAGCTTGAATTCTGCATCTTTCCCCTTTCCCATACGGTGCATGCCTTGGTCCCTTCTCATCCAACTTTTGCCTTGTTCAACTAATTTTCACTTTGTAACTCTGTCCCATCTGGCTTGCCATCTCTCCCTTTACATATCAATGCACTCATTCAATTCACCCATCCATTTTCTGTTTTATGTTACTCATAATCAGTGTATGCTATTGTTCTACTTAGCTCCATGAGGGGGCGTGGCCGAAACCAGGGTGTGTCCCAACCCCAGATTAACGGTCATTCCTCAACCGGAGCACCTACCCCACAATGTCGTGACAGTCCTGCGCTGTCTTCTCCCGGCCTGCTGCGGTTCTTACAAATTGAGCCTGCGACTTTTTTCTGTTTCCATGCCGGAGCATGTCTCTTATCGGTCTGGGGCCACGGCCACCTCATGCACTTCTGTTGACACTACAACTCTTCTCGCAAGCGGTAGTTATGCGTTGTCCTGATGCGTTGGTCATCAGATTAATTTGCGGATATTTGGGGAATTTATCAGGTGGAGAGTCGTAATTCTCATAGTTTGCTGTTATCTTTCTCGGTGTACGGCCACCCCCCAAAGTAGAGTCAGTTTTGAACATATTTCAAAATTCTTAAATACAATGTGGAGGACAGGGACGGCTGTAAGGGGTGATGTGGAGGCCGTTTTTAACCTATGTCTTTTGGACAGTAAAGGTTAAAAGTTGTATGTTTTTCTTACATTTCTCATCCCTGACCAACATATAATTGAATAAAGAATTTAGGAAGCTAGTTGTCGAAAGACATCTAGGATTGGACCATACACTATTGCCTTGTGTTCCTGCATTAAAATTGTTTATTAACTTTGTGACCTTTACAGCAATGGCTTTTGTTGGAAGAGACGATCTCTCTTCATAGGAAACCACTGTATTCCCAAAAGCCCTTTTTTCTGCTATCCTTCTGGATGCATCTATTTCCAAAGCATTTTAGCACTACCTTTTATACAGTGTCAAAAGCTTGGCCCAGTTTTCACGAAAGACTCCAAATACTGGTGTGTGTTTCTAGCACTTCTTGGCCAGGATTTTTATGCATTCCTTCTATACATGTGATAGCCGAATTGCGGCCAAAATGAAATAATATGACTCAACCTTTAAATTACCATCACTTACAGGATGAAGCCCCGTTTCCACACTGGTTTTCCGCGCCTCAGGTGACAGATCTTTGTCACGGTGTTGTGATTCAAAGAGCTATTTCGTTCACATAGACTTCACCTCCTTAAACACCTGTTAAACTCTGGATGCTCCAGCTCCTACAATAAAATCAACCTTCATATCCCACTTTACTGTAATGGTCCAATACTACGTAAAGGGGAATACCATGCCCCTCCCCACGTATGATGCCATCGACCCCCCTCATGCCATACCTGCAGCGAACACCGACCTGTACTTGCAATGTTTGTTATTGACTCTTTAAAATTATATATGAATGCTTCATTCCCGTCTTTATTGTTTTTACTTGTTTATTCAGTCATGAAGTGTAGCTAGACAATTTATTGAGCATTTATCAGATGCTATCTCATTGCAGCCTGCCATATCTTACAGATATCTGATGTTGATTTATTGCTGCGTAAACACTTGCATGGATATATCTCATGCCACATTGTTATTCTGACAGGACTGCCTATTGTCCCTATGCATCAATGCTGACACCGTGACGTATATGTTTTGCTTTTGTGATATACAATAAATAGAACTTATTTAAAGAGGTATCACAAGTAAATTTCAATTTAAATTCCAAGTTCAGTCAATGTTTAGAGGTTGAGTAAGATTTTAAAACGTTCTTCTTGTAGGAGAGTAGGGTCTGCTTTCTATGTTCACCCCCACTTTTTGCTTTTGCTTTACTGGTTTTCGACTTAGATGTGGCTGTGGGCCTGCTAATCAGACCCACAGCCCTGCTGTTCTCTCTCTAAATTGATACTATGTACTTTAGGTGCATAACCCATTTGGATAGAATCACCTTATTGGCCCCTGTACAGTGTACCCTAGGTACCCAGGGCATAGGTGTACCCTAGGCCTACCAGGGGCTGCAGCATGTATTATGCCACCCCTGGCCTGGCCTTCCATTATGACACAACTGGCTGATCACTCAGCTGGGGCAAGGTAGTGTAATCACTCCTTGCTTAGGTGTAGTATTCCTATACCTAACTTACATATAGACATATGTGTACCTATCAGCCACTCCTATGGCAGGTCTTAACAATACTGGAGGCAGAGTGCTTGGTAACATGTGAGATGGTGCTCTAGCATGAGCTGAGCCTGTCTGCAGCTTTCGGAACCATGTCCTTATAGCTGTTCTATGATATAGCCTACCATATACTCTTAAAATGCCTTATAATCTTAAACGGTTATGGTAACTATGGTTTGGCTTTATCAAAACATGTCGTGTAAGGTGTCTAACACTTTGGAATAATACCCCCATACCATTTCTGGGGATGGGGATATTATCCCTCCCTTCTGGAGGGAGAAGACATGTTGTAACCTACTTACCCGGTTAAAGTTAACCAGAGCCCCAGCATCACAAAATGGATGCTGCTGCCACAGACACGAGTCTGACCTCCTGCTGCTGGGAGTGATCCCGGCAAGGGAGGCTTGGACAATAGGTTTCCTGCCTTGGGAGGTGCGAGCACCACCCCAGACAGGCCTTAGTGTATTGGGGCAGGGAGGGATGAAAGGAATGAGACATGCCTGGGGCACACAAGGTGTCCCATGCATAGTCCAGTTCAAACCGGTGCTGGGGCACTCCAGCCCCAGTCCTGGCGCAAAACTGGACAAAGGGAATGGGGTGTAACCACCCCCCTTCCAGGTCCCACCCATAAGGCGTTACCTAGCAGGTAACCCAGCCCCCCAGATTAGTATAAGTGTGGTAGCTGGGCCCCAGGAGATTAGATTATCCTGAACCTGCAACTTGAACAGAAACTCTGGACCTTCGACATTCGACGAAAGAAGAAGACTGAAGAATCTCCCTTGTGGCCAAGGAGTGGCTACCCTGTGCAAACAGGCACCATCAAGAGACTACCCTTTGCTTTGCTGAAGTTCTACGAGGGACCGACTGCAGAGCCCGACCAGAGCCTTGACTTCCAGACTTCTCCGACCCTGATCCACATCCACAGCCAAGCTGAGATCCGTGGAGGCGACGAGAGACGTGGGACCGGCTTCCTGGGAAAAGTGGCTAGTATCTTCCAGCGCAGCTTCTGAGGCACCCTCGAAGTTGTGCACCGGGGATTGAGAAGCCCCAACCCCAAGCACCATCTGCACCGAAGATCAGCCCCCCACACTCCACGAGTCCTGCGTGGGGCCCTTCTGCCTTTTCCTGCTTGCCGCATCTGTCCGGTTGCTTGCCCGTTGGCTAGTGGCCTCAGGGACGACGCATCCTGAAATCTTCACTGCTGGTTTGGCTCCTCCAGACTGGCTCCCGCTTCTTTGCAAAAGAGAAGCACCCCAGACCTTCCTGGTCTGCACCAGAAGCAAGTCCTCCGTTCTTCGTGGGTTCCGCTTGCCAAGGCTTGGTGAGTCCTAGGTCAACTTCGACGCTGCCGACAGCAAGAGCCTTCGTGGGACAGCTCGCCTCCTGGTCTTGGTCATCCTCGACGTTTCCTGGTCCCCGTGGCTGCAGCGACAAGCTTCACCTTCACCTGCAATCTTCACGACATCGCCTGGTTCCTTCCTGGTTCCACGTGGTCACTGGCTAGTGACCTTGACTCTGTCCCTTCTGCTTGCAGGTATCCTTGGGATCCACCGGACACTCTTCACTGACTGCCTGTCAGCAACCTTCCTTCAGGCATCCATAGAAGTCAACGACGAAACTCGACGCAAGTTCACACCTATGCACCCGCAGCCAGTGGGCTAGGTAACTTGGGTACTTCGGTGCTCACAAGGGTAGTGACTACCCTAGGGTCTGGTTTCCGAGTCTCGACTCTCTAGCTGCTTCAGAAGTGTCCTTAAACTGTTAATTTCTAACTGCTAGTAATTCTATCGACTTTTACGCATTACGCGTGAGTGTTTCCACTCTGCACCTGAATCCCGTGGGCCTCCCACTTCCTAACTGTTGCTAGTGTAGTGTAGCCCCAGCGATTCCCTAGGCCTAGGCCTATCCTATTTCCGTGACAGTGGTCCTTATACCACTTCTTTAGTATATGGTTTGCGTGGCCCCTAGGGCCTAACTGTATTACTTACCTGTGTGACTTAATGTATGCTTAAATAAGACTGTGTTGTACTTACCTCTAATCTCATAAAGAGTGCTGAGGGTTTGACTAGAATAAATACACTTTATTTTATATATATATCTGTTGTGGTGTCCTTTCATTTGGTATTCAAGGGATTATATATGGTATCAAACCTGGCTTCACATGCCATTCAGAGTTTGGCCTAAGACTGCTCTTGTCCATGCTACCACTAGGATAGCTGGTCTATAAGGTTGACTTTACAACCAATCACCATAAGAGTTGTTTGGACTGATATAAGGTGTACACTAGAACTAGTGACATCATACATCAGGCCAACTTCTCACATTGGTAAGCAGCGGTTGGGATCTGAGCTTGCTGTTGTAATACCATTGTAATCTTGAGATACTAAATTGAAAGATCACACAGATATTGTTTAGGTACATATAACATAGATTATAATACTTAAGTCCTACTGGACTTAGTGGTTGTAGGTTGAAGGGAGTAACACACCCTGACTACAACTACCAGAGAGGTTTAGTAGAAACAACTAGTGTAGGTAGGTGCACACACCACACCCTCACTAGATCATGTCTCTGGGAGGAGATCAAGTAGATGCTCTCTCAGGAGGGGCAGGTCTGAAGAAGACCCCCTCTAGATATGATACCCTAACTTTTCAGGAGATGAGACAACTGTGTACCTCCAGAAAGTTAAAACAGGGTGCAAACCCTACCCTCCTTCAGTTAGTACAGCTCCTAGAGGAGTATGATGCTTTGAGGGCCTCACAGGCCAGTACCCTAGGTACAAAGGAGGGTCTACCCACCACAGATGAGTCAGATGGGACTTCAGATGAAGAGGTAGACAGCCAGGGCCAAGTAGGAAGACTTAGCCAGGCTAACCTAAGCTTACATGGGAGTTTGCATGGGATCCCCCCATACAGACCCCCAAGTGGGCTTAACCAGAGAAGCAGGAGAGACAGATCCCCTTCAAGGGAATGCATCCACTCCCATGTCTCTAGCATCTCTAATGCCTCTTCTCACAGGGGAATGACTTCACCTGAGAGAAAGGAGCATGAAGCCAGAACGAGGGAAGCTAATCTGAGGATTCAGAGGGAAGAACTTGCCCTTGCCAAGGAGAAGCTTGCTCTGGCTAGAGAGCAAGGTCAGAACCCATTGGTGGCAGCAATATCCCTAAGGATAGAGACAGGCACTATGATAATAGAAACCTGAGCAAGATTGTCCCTCCCTACAAGTGTGGGGATGACATCCACAAATGGATAACTGCTTTGGAGAGAGCTTGCAAAGTACAGCAGGTACCCCAAAGTCAGTGGGCAGCTATCTTGTGGCTCTCCTTCTCTGAGAAAGGTAGAGACAAGCTCCTCACAGTTAGTGATGAGGATGCAGATAATTACACTGTCATGAAGAGTGCTCTAATTGATGGGTTTGGCCTAACCACTGAACAATACAGGTTGTTGTTCAGGGATACCCAGAAGACACAGACTCAGGACTGGACTGACTTTGTAGATTGTGCCACTAAGGCTCTGGAAGGCTGGCTAGTGGGAAGTAAGGTTAAGGACTATACAGGATTGTATAATTTGATCATGAGAGAACAAATCCTTAACAACTGTCAAAACCAGCTACTGCATCAACACCTGATTGATTCTGATCTGACTTCTCCCCAAGAATTGGGAAAGAAGGCAGATAGATGGGTCAGGACTAGAGTTAAGCAGAAAAACCAGAACCAGGGCGGTGATCAGAAAAAGGCAGACCAGAAGGGTAATGATCAGAAACAAAAAGACCAGAAGTCTTCACCAGGCCCCCAAAAGGCTCAGGGGGAGTGTGGTCCCAAAAAGGATAAAAAGAAAGATGGCCAAAAGAAACCATGGTGCAACTATTGTAAGTCCAACTCACATTGGTTTAGTGAGTGCACCAAAAAGGATAAGCCCCCAGCCACCATTGCCCCTAAGGCAACTGTACCCCCTAGTCCAGCTGTAAGTGGTGGTTCCCAGCAAAAGGGTGTAGTAGGGTTAACCCTGGGAACTGAGGAGGATTCTGGCCTAGTCAGAATACCTTCTCAGGCTGTTCTGATCTGTGATGGGGACTTAGCTTTGTCCTCTACTGTAGGCCCCAGTAACCTGGGCAAGTACAGACAGACTCCTTTTATCAACCAAAGAATGGCTCAGGCCTACAGGGACACTGGGGCTAGTGTCACAATGGTGACACCTGCCTTTGTGGACCCTGGACAGATCATACTAGGTGAGAATTACCTAGTGACCAACGCTAGCAATGCCACTACCTCCCATAGTGTGGCTATTGTTAACTTCTCCTGGGGAGGGGTAACTGGCCTCAAGAAAGTTGTTGTTAGTTCAGACCTTCCTGTAGAGTGTTTACTGGGAAATGATCTTGAAACTTCAGTTTGGTCTGAAGTGGAGTATAGGACCCATGCAGAAATGCTGGGGATAGATGCACATGTCCTTGCTGTGACCAGGTCACAGGCCAAAAAGTGCACCACTGAACAAGTGCTGGATCCTGAAACTATGGACCAGTCACAACCCAAGAGAAAGAGCAGTAGGGTTAAGGCTGTGCCTTCCCCCCTGCCTCAGGTGGTGGATCAGCCCTCCCAGGAGGATGATTCTGAGAGCCCTGAAGGAACTGTCCTAGAAGAACTTGAACCTGATCAGGTTGAGTTTCTTGGGACAGGGGGACCTTCAAGGGCAGATCTGAGGCAGGCTCAATTAGACTGCCCCTCTCTTGAACCCCTCAGACAGCTGGCTGCTGCTGAGGCTGCAGGGAATGCTCAAGGTACCCATAGAGTGTATTGGGATGAAGGGCTGCTGTATTCAGAGGCTAGAGACCCCAAGCCTGGTGCATCCAGGAGGTTGGTCATACCACTGAAGTTCAGAGGCTTCCTTCTTACCTTGGCCCATGATATTCCCTTTGCAGGACATTTAGGCCAGAACAAGACTTGGGACAGGCTTGTCCCTCACTTTCACTGGCCCCATATGTCAGAAGATACCAAGGAGTTTTGTCGCTCCTGTGTCACCTGCCAAGCCAGTGGCAAATCCGGTGGCACCACAAAGGCCCCCCTCATACCACTACCTGTGGTGGGGGTTTCCTTTGAAAGAGTGGGCATAGATATTGTAGGACCAATGGACCCACAAACAGCATCTGGGCACAGATTCATACTGGTGATAGTGGACCATGCCACCAGGTATCCAGAAGCTATTCCCCTGAGGACCACAACAGCTCCTGTTGTGGCAAGGGCCCTGCTTGGAGTATTCTCCAGAGTGGGCTTTCCAAAGGAGGTCATTTCTGACAGAGGTGCCAACTTCATGTCAGGATACTTGACTGCAATGTGGAAGGAGTGTGGTGTGAACTACAAGTTCACCACACCCTATCACCCACAGTGCAATGGGCTTGTTGAGAGATTCAACAAGACCCTAAAGGGAATGATAAAAGGTGTACCAGACAAGCGGAGGCGAAGATGGGACATCCTTTTACCCTGCCTTCTGTTTGCTTACAGAGAGGTCCCACAAAAGGGGGTTGGCTACAGCCCTTTTGAGCTTTTGTTTGGGCATCCTGTAAGAGGACCCCTATGTTTAGTAAGGGAAGGATGGGAGAGACCTCTCAGACAACCCAAACTTGATAGAGTGGATTATGTACTTGGTCTCCGCTCCAGGATGGCAGAGTATATCAAGAAGGCTTCTAAAAACCTTGAGGCAAGCCAAGAACTCCAAAAAGCTTGGCATGACCAAAAGGCTGTGCTGACTGTTTACCAGCCAGGGCAGAAAGTGTGGGTGTTGGAGCCAGTGGCCCCAGCAGCACTCCAAGACAAATGGTCTGGACCCCACACTATTGTTGAGAAAAAGGGAGAAGTCACCTACTTGGTGGACCTTGGGACTCCCAGAAGCCCCCACAGGGTGCTTCATGTCAACAGATTGAAGGCATATGTTGACAGGGCAGACATGGGCTTACTCATGGCTACAGATGAGGGGCAGGAGGAAGAGAGTGACCCTCTCCCAGACCTGTTGACTCAGAACCCTGATGATGGCTCAGTTGATGGTGTGGTCTTTTCTAACAGCCTCACTGTCCATCAGCAACATGACTGCAGACAGGTTCTGCAGTCCTACAGACATATGTTCTCTCTGACCCCAAGTCAGACAAACTGGTGCACCCATGAGGTGGACACTGGTGACAGTCTGCCTGTGAAGAGTAAAATCTACAGGCAACCTGACCATGTCAGGGACTGCATAAAAGTTGAGGTACAAAAGATGTTGGAGCTGGGAGTCATTGAACCTTCAGAGAGCCCTTGGGCTAGTCCTGTAGTCCTTGTGCCAAAACCTCACACCCAAGATGGTAAGAGAGAGATGAGGTTTTGAGTGGATTACAGAGGTCTCAATGCTGTCACTAGGACAGATGCCCACCCAATACCTAGGGCAGATGAGCTCATTGACAGACTGGCAGCTGCTAAGTTTTTGAGCACATTTGACCTGACAGCAGGCTACTGGCAAATCAGACTAGCTGAGAATGCAAATGCCAAAACTGCTTTCTCGACCCCAGGAGGACATTATCAATTTGTGGTAATGCCCTTTGGTTTGAAGAATGCACCTGCCACTTTCCAAAGGTTGGTGAATCAAGTCCTTACTGGGTTGGATGATTATTGTGCAGCTTATCTTGATGATATTGCTGTCTTTAGCTCCACCTGGGAGGATCACCTGGTCCACCTGAGTAATGTTTTAGAGGCCCTGCAAAAGGCAGGCCTCACTATCAAGGCCACTAAGTGCCAGATAGGGCAGAGCAAGGTTGTATACCTGGGCCACCTAGTTGGTGGGGGTCAGGTTCAATCACTGGAGAGCAAGATCCAGACCATAAAGGACTGGACTCCTCCAACTACCCAGACTCAGGTCAGAGCTTTCTTGGGCCTGACTGGGTACTACAGAAAGTTTGTTAAGAACTATGGGTCCATTGTGACACCACTTAATGACTCGACCTCCAAGAAGATGCCAAAGAAAGTTCAGTGGACAGTAAGCTGTCAGAAAGCATTTGATGACCTGAAGCAGGCCATGTGCAGTGCACCTATTCTGAAAAGTCCAGACTACTCCAAAGAGTTCATTGTCCAGACAGATGCTTCTGAGTAAGGTGTGGGAGCTGTTCTTTCACAACTGAATGTAGATGGTCAAGACCAGCCCATTGCTTTTATAAGTAGAAGGCTGACCCCTAGAGAGAAACGTTGGTCAGCTATTGAGAGGGAGGCCTTTGCTGTGGTTTGGGCCCTGAAGAAGCTGAGGCCATACTTGTTTGGCACTCACTTCAAGATTCAGACAGACCATAAGCCCCTCTTGTGGCTAAATCAGATGAAGGGTGAAAATCCCAAACTTCTTAGGTGGTCCATTTCCCTACAGGGGATGGACTTCACAGTGGAACATAGACCTGGGACTGACCATGCCAATGCAGATGGACTCTCCAGATATTTCCACTCAGAACATGAAGACTCAACTGGTCAAGGTTAGTTTAATGTCCCTAAGTTTGGGGGGGGGGGGGGGTTGTGTAGGAGAGTAGGGTCTGCTTTCTATGTTCACCCCCACTTTTTGCTTTTGCTTTACTGGTTTTCGACTTAGATGTGGCTGTGGGCCTGCTAATCAGACCCACAGCCCTGCTGTTCTCTCTCTAAATTGATACTATGTACTTTAGGTGCATAACCCATTTGGATAGGATCACCTTATTGGCCCCTGTACAGTGTACCCTAGGTACCCAGGGCATAGGTGTACCCTAGGCCTACCAGGGGCTGCAGCATGTATTATGCCACCCCTGGCCTGGCCTTCCATTATGACACAACTGGCTGATCACTCAGCTGGGGCAAGGTAGTGTAATCACTCCTTGCTTAGGTGTAGTATTCCTATACCTAACTTACATATAGACTCATGTGTACCTATCAGCCACTCCTATGGCAGGCCTTAACAATCCTGGAGGCAGAGTGCTTGGTAACATGTGAGATGGTGCTCTAGCATGAGCTGAGCCTGTCTGCAGCTTTCGGAACCTTGTCCTTATAGCTGTTCTATGATATAGCCTACCATATACTCTTAAAGTGCCTTATAATCTTAAACGGTTATGGTAACTATGGTTTGGCTTTATCAAAACATGTCGTGTAAGGTGTCTAACACTTTGGAATAATACCCCCATCCCATTTCTGGGGATGGGGATATAATCCCTCCCTTCTAGAGGGAGAAGACATGTTGTAACCTACTTACCCGGTTAAAGTTAACCAGAGCCTCAGCATCACAAAATGGATGCTGCTGCCACAGACACGAGTCTGACCTCCTGCTGCTGGGAGTGATCCCGGCAAGGGAGGCTTGGACAATAGGTTTCCTGCCTTGGGAGGTGCGAGCACCACCCCAGACAGGCCTTAGTGTATTGGGGCAGGGAGGGATGAAAGGAATTAGACATGCCTGGGGCACACAAGGTGTCCCATGCATAGTCCAGTTCAAACCGGTGCTGGGGCACTCCAGCCCCAGTCCTGGCGTGAAACTGGACAAAGGGAAGGGGGTGTAACCACCCCCCTCCCAGGTCCCACCCATAAGGCGTGACCTAGCAGGTAACCCAGCCCCCCAGATTAGTATAAGTGTGGTAGCTGGACCCCAGGAGATTAGATTATCCTGAACCTGCAACTTGAACAGAAACTCTGGACCTTCGACATTCGACGAAAGAAGAAGACTGAAGAATCTCCCTTGTGGCCAAGGAGTGGCTACCCTGTGCAAACAGGCACCATCAAGAGACTACCCTTTGCTTTGCTGAAGTTCTACGAGGGACCGACTGCAGAGCCCGACCAGAGCCTTGACTTCCAGACTTCTCCGACCCTGATCCACATCCACAGCCGAGCTAAGATCCGTGGAGGCGACGAGAGACGTGGGACCGGCTACCTGGGAAAAGTGGCTAGTATCTTCCAGCGCAGCTTCTGAGGCACCCTCGAAGTTGTGCACCGGGGATTAAGAAGCCCCAACCCCAAGCACCATCTGCACCGAAGATCAGCCCCCACACTCCACGAGTCCTGCGTGGGGCCCTTCTGCCTTTTCCTGCTTGCCGCATCTGTCCGGTTGCTTGCCCGTTGGCTAGTGGCCTCTGGGACGATGCATCCTGAAATCTTCACTGCTGGTTTGGCTCCTCCAGGCTGGCTCCCGCTTCTTTGCAAAAGAGAAGCACCCCAGACCTTCCTGGTCTGCACCAGAAGCAAGTCCTCCGTTCTTCGTGGGTTCCGCTTGCCAAGGCTTGGTGAGTCCTAGTTCAACTTCGACGCCGCCGACAGCAAGAGCCTTCGTGGGACAGCTCGCCTCCTGGTCCTGGTCGTCCTCGACGTTTCCTGGTCCCCGTGGCTGCAGCAACAAGCTTCACCTTCACCTGCAATCTTCACGACATCGCCTGGTTCCTTCCTGGTTCCACGTGGTCACTGGCTAGTGACCTTGACTCTGTCCCTTCTGCTTGCAGGTATCCTCTCTTCTTGATCCCAACCTTGGGATCCACCGGACACTTTTCACTGACTGCCTGTCAGCAACCTTCCTTCAGGCATCCATAGAAGTCCACGACGAAACCCGACGCAAGTTCACACCTATGCACCCGCAGCCCGTGGGCTAGGTAACTTGGGTACTTCGGTGCTCACAAGGGTAGTGACTACCCTAGGGTCTGGTTTCTGAGTCTCGACTCTCTAGCTGCTTCAGAAGGGTCCTTAAACTGTTAATTTCTAACTGCTAGTAATTCTATCGACTTTTACGCATTACGCGTGAGTGTTTCCACTCTGCACCTGAATCCCGTGGGCCTCCCACTTCCTAACTGTTGCTTGTGTAGTATAGCCCCAGCGATTCCCTAGGCCTAGGCCTATCCTATTTCCATGACAGTGGTCCTTATACCACTTCTTTAGTATATGGTTTGCGTGGCCCCTAGGGCCTAACTGTATTACTTACCTGTGTGACTTAATGTATGCTTAAATAAGACTGTGTTGTACTTACCTCTAATCTCATAAAGAGTGCTGAGGGTTTGACTAGAATAAATACACTTTATTTTATATACATATCTGTTGTGGTGTCCTTTCATTTGGTATTCAAGGGATTATATATGGTATCACAGCTGGCTTCACATGCCGTTCAGAGTTTAGCCTAAGACTGCTCTTGTCCATGCTACCACTAGGATAGCTGGTCTATAAGGTTGACAACCAATCACCATAAGGGTTGTTTGGACTGATATAAGGTGTACACTAGAACTAGTGACATCATACATCAGGCCAACTTCTCACACTTCTCATTAAGAGATTAATAACTGTCTTTTTATAATTTTTATTCAAATTAGTCAATAAATCAATAGTAATTTACAGAAATCTCATAACAAGGTTTGGTTAGATCAAATACCCAAATAAGGCATGAATAGCATTACTTAATGGAATAAACCCTATCCTAAAGAATAGGAGGAGCATGAATCTCAAAGAAAAATTAAAGCAGCAGAATTTCTCATAAAGAGTAGTTCATGAAACCTATCTGTGTCTCAGTAAAGAAGCAGATGATCATACAGTTGCAGTAACAATCTATAAAACAAAGCATCACCAATAAAGTAAGGATGAATAGGAGCAGCAGTATCCACAACCATCAGTCTAGAACAAGATCGTAAAGCATTGAAAACTAACTATGTAAAAACACTAATAATAAAATACATCAATACATGTTGCAGACATTGTAATAGTCTTCTTCCTCTTGGGACCAATTGGATGGCAGCTCTTGTCTGTGAGCGGATCAGCTATTGCTTTAACAAGAAAATACATGCGGTTTGAAAAGATTTGTCACAAGTTAGTTACAGATATTCATATGTAGTTAAGTTCTGGAAACATAAGCCTCAGTTACCATGGGCATCGAATGCAGTTTGACCGACTAAATATTAAATATTTCACTGCATTCACAATGAACTATGCTAAAGAAGAGAAACATCAACGTGATGCTTAGAAATGAACTTCATCAATATGTATAAGAGATATTGTTCTAAATGTGCAAATATTCTGTTCAAGCATTATGTGAAATATGGTGAGCATAAGAAGCTAATCATTACAATCAATATGTTGCTTAGTAAAATAATGCATTAATTAAAACTGGAACATCCTGCCGTTATGATGAACATTTCTAAGAATGTCACATTTAGGTCAGGCTTCTACATTAGGTTTGTTTGCATTTCGGCAAAATTAGGTTTACTGCTAGTCAAAGGAAACTTTCTTCTTAGCATTGCTATCGTCCACAAACATAACTATGTCTGGCAGTTGCAGCTTGGGCATTTTAAATGCCTGTCATTTCAGCATTGAATTTTAAATTAATCATTGCACATTTCAATTCCTAATCTAAATATTTTGTATTTTAAATGGAGATTTTTGCAATTCCACATCTGATGATTTTCTTGACTATCACACTATCTTGATTTCACATGAGTTCTGCTCAAAGGTCACTTTCATCATCCATTGAATCTTTTTGTTTTCGTTTTGAACTTTCAAATTTTAATGACTTACAGGGGTCATCATTAATGAGGTTATTTAAATCTAATTCCTTTTCAAATCTCTTATTTCTTTCACTGTTCTTTCTCTTGTGTAAGTAAAGTTAATAGCACTTGAATAAAGAAAATAGGCATAACAAACATAGACCTATTATTAGTATCGGAATAAGTATAGGTTTCAAAATACCACATGTTGTCCTGTTTTTTACTGCAATTCCCAATTGTACAAATCCCTTTCCCAAATTTTTCAAAAACACTAACTTTTTCATTTCTTCTAATCCAGGTTTTAAGTCCAAAGTGATCTTTGCAAAACCCTCCATTTTCTAATCTCATCAGGTACATATTAGCAACAATCGGTAAATTTAAGCATCTTGCAGACTCTGCCTTTTTCTTGTTTTATGTATTGTCATCCTATATTGATAGTCTCAGTAGTGGTAATGTTGATTTAGAAGATGACAGATTGTGGTTCACGCCACAGATTATGTTTTTTAGTTTTTAGAAAAAGGCCTTGGATATTTAACAGTGTAAGCGACTCCTACCTTAGAGCATGGCTTTACTCTTCATCCAGCTTGAATTCTGCATCTTTCCCCTTTCCCATACGGTGCATGCCTTGGTCCCTTCTCATCCAACTTGTGCCTTGTTCAACTCATTTTCAGTTTGTAACTCTGTCCCATCTGGCTTGCCATCTCTCCCTTTACATATCAATGCACTCATTCCCTTCACCCATCCATTTTCTGTTTTATGTTACTCATAATAAGTGTATGCTATTGTTCTACTTAGATCCATGAGGGGGCGGGGCCGAAACCAGGGTGTGTCCCAACCCCAGATTAACGGTCATTCCTCAACCGGAGCACCTACCCCACAATGTCGTGACAGTCCTGCGCTGTCTTCTCCCGGCCTGCTGCGGTTCTTGCAAATTGAGCCTGCGCCTTTTTTCTGTTTCCATGCCGGAGCATGTCTCTTATCGGTCTGGGGCCACGGCCACCTCATGCACTTCTGTTGACACTACCACTACTCGCAAGCGGTAGTTATGCGTTGTCCTGATGCGTTGGTCATCAGATTAATTTGCGGATATTTGGGGAATTTTCAGGTGGAGAGTCGTAATTCTCATAGTTTGCCGTTATCTTTCTCGGTGTACGGCCACCCCCCAAAGTAGAGTCAGTTTTGAACATATTTCAAAATTCTTAAATACAATGTGGAGGACAGGGACGGCTGTAAGGGGTGATGTGGAGGCCGTTTTTAACCTATGTCTTTTAGACAGTAAAGGTTAAAAGTTGTGTTTTTCTTACAATTTCTCATCCCTGACCAACATATAATAGAATAAAGAATTTAGGAAGCTAGTTGTAGAAAGACATCTAGGATTGGACCATACACTATTGCCTTGTGTTCCTGCATTAAAATTGTTTATTAACTTTGTGACCTTTACAGAAATGGCTTTTGTTGGAAGAGAAGATCTCTCTCCATAGGAAACCACTGTATTCCCAAGAGCCCTTTTTTCTGCTATCCTTCTGGCTGCATCCATTTCCAAAGCATTTTAGCACTACCTTTTATACAGTGTCAAAAGCTTGGCCCAGTTTTCACGAAAGACTCCAAATACTGGTGTGTGTTTCTAGCACTTCTTGGCCAGGATTTTTATGCATTCCTTCTATACATGTGATAGCCGAATTGCGGCCAAAATTAAATAATATGACTCAACCTTTAAATTACCATCACTTACAGGATGAAGCCCCGTTTCCACACTGGTTTTCCGCGCCTCAGGTGACAGATCTTTGTCACCGTGTTTTGATTCAAAGATCTATTTCGTTCACATAGACTTCACTTGCTTAAACACCTGTTAAACTCTGGATGCTCCAGCTCCTACAATAAAATCACCCTTCATATCCCACTTTACTGTAATGGTCCAATACTACGTAAAGAGGAATACCATACCCCCTCCCCACGCATGATGCTATCGACCCCCCTCATGCCATACCTGCAGCGAACACCGACCTGTACTTGCAATGTTTGTTATGGACTCTTTAAAATTATATATGAATGCTTCATTCCCGTCTTTATTGTTTTTACTTGTTTATTCAGTAATGAAGTGTAGCTAGACAATTTATTGAGCATTTATCAGATGCTATCTCATTGCAGCCTGCCATATCTTACAGATATCTGATGTTGATTTATTGCTGCGTAAACACTTGCATGGATATATCTCATGCCACATTGTTGTTCTGACAGGACTGCCTATTGTCCCTATGCATCAATGCTGACACCGTGACGTATATGTTTTGCTTTTGTGATATACAATAAATAGAACTTATTGAAAGAGGTATCACAAGTAAATTTCAATTTAAATTCCAAGTTCAGTCAATGTTTAGAGGTTGAGTAAGATTTAAAAACGCTCTTCTCATTAAGAGATTAATAAGTGTCTTTTTATAATTTTTATTCAAATTAGTCAATAAATCAATAGTAATTTACAGAAATCTCATAACAAGGTTTGGTTAGATCAAATACCCAAATAAGGCATGAGTAGCATTACTTAATGGAATAAACCCTATCCTAAAGAATAGGAGGAGCATGAAGCTCAAAGAAAAATTAAAGCAGCAGAATTTCTCATAAAGAGTAGTTCATGAAACCTATCTGTGTCTCAGTAAAGAAGCAGATGATCATACAATTGCAGTAACAATCTATAAAACAAAGCATCACCAATAAAGTAAGGATGAATAGGAGCAGCAGTATCCACAACCATCAGTCTAGAACAAGATCGTAAAGCATTGAAAACGAACTAAGAAAAAACACTAATAATAAAATACATCAATACATGTTGCAGACATTGTAATAGGCTTCTTCTTCTTGGGACCAATTGGATGGCAGCTCTTGTCTGTGAGCGGATCAGCTCTTGCTTTAACATGAAAATACATGCGGTTTGAAAAGATTTGTCACAAGTTAGTTACAGATATTCATATGTAGTTAAGTTCTGGACACATAAGCCTCAGTTCCCATGGGCATCGAATGCAGTTTGGCCGACTAAATATTAAATATTTCACTGCATTCACAATGAACTATGCTAAAGAAGAGAAACATCAACGTGCTGCTTAGAAATGAACTACATCAATATGTATAAGAGATATTCTTCTAAATGTGCAAATATTCTGTTCAAACATTATGTGAAATATGGTGAGAATAAGAAGCTAATCATTACAATCAATATGTTGCTTAGTAAAATAATGCATTAATTAAAACTGGAACATGCTGCTGTTACGATGAACATTTCTAAGAATGTCACATTAAGGTCAGGCTTCTACATTAGGTTTGTTTGCATTTCGGCAAAATTAGGTTTACTGCTAGTCAAAGGAATCTTTCTTCTTAGCATTGCTATCGTCCACAAACATAACTATGTCTGGCAGTTGCAGCTTGCGCATTTTAAATGCCTGTCATTTCAGCATTGAATTTTAAATTAATCATTGCACATTTCAATTCCTAATCTAAATATTTTGTATTTTAAATGGAGATTTTTGCAATTCCACATCTCATGGTTTTCTTGACTATCACACTATCTTGATTTCACATGAGTTCTGCTCAAAGGTCACTTTCATCATCCATTGAATCTTGTTGTTTTCGTTTTGAACTTTCAAATTTTAATGACTTACAGGAGTCATCATTCATGAGGTTATTTACATCTAATTCCTTTTCAAATCTCTTATTTCTTTCACTGCTCTTTCTCTTGTGTAAGTAAAGTTAATAGCACTTGAATAAAGAAAATAGGCATAACAAACATAGCCCTATTATTAGTATCGGAATAAGTATAGGTTTCAAAATACCACATGTTGTCCTGTTCTTTTACTGCGATTCCCAATTGTACAAATCCCTTTCCCAAATTTTTCAAAAACACTATGTTTTTTCATTTCTTCTAATCCAGGTTTTAAGTCCAAAGTGATCTTTGCAAAGCCCTCTATTTTCTAATCTCATCAGGTACATATTAGCAACAATGGGTAAATTTAAGCATCTTGCAGACTCTGCCTTTTTCTTGTTTTATGCATTGTCATCCTATATTGATAGTCTCAGTAGTGGTAATGATGATTTAGAAGATGACAGATTGCGGTTCACGCCACCGATTATGTTTTTTAGGTTTTAGAAAAAGGCCTTGGATATTTAACAGTGTAAGCGACTCCTACCTTAGAGCATGGCTTTACTCTTCATCCAGCTTGAATTCTGCATCTTTCCCCTTTCCCATACGGTGCATGCCTTGGTCCCTTCTCATCCAACTTGTGCCTTGTTCAACTCATTTTCAGTTTGTAACTCTGTCCCATCTGGCTTGCCATCTTTCCCTTTACATATCAATGCACTCATTCCCTTCACCCATCCATTTTCTGTTTTATGTTACTCCTAATCAGTGTATGCTATTGTTCTACTTAGATCCATGAGGGGGGCGGGGCCGAAACCAGGGTGTGTCCCAACCCCAGATTAACGGTCATTCCTCAACCGGAGCACCTACCCCACAATGTCGTGACAGTCCTGCGCTGTCTTCTCCCGGCCTGCTGTGGTTCTTGCAAATTGAGCCTGCGACTTTTTTCTGTTTCCATGCCGGAGCATGTCTCTTATCGGTCTGGGGCCCCTGCACCTCATGCACTTCTGTTGACACTACCACTACTCGCAAGCGGTAGTTATGCGTTGTCCTGATGCGTTGGTCATCAGATTAATTTGCGGATATTTGGGGAATTTTCAGGTGGAGAGTCGTAATTCTCATAGTTTGCCGTTATCTTTCTCAGTGTACGGCCACCCCCCAAAGTAGAGTCAGTTTTGAACATATTTCAAAATTCTTAAATACAATGTGGAGGACAGGGACGGCTGTAAGGGGTGATGTGGAGGCCGTTTTTAAGCTATGTCGTTTAGACAGTAAAGGTTAAAAGTTGTATGTTTTTCTTACAATTTCTCATCCCTGACCAACATATAATAGAATAAAGAATTTAGGAAGCTAGTTGTAGAAAGACATCTACGATTGGACCATACACTATTGCCTTGTGTTCCTGCATTAAAATTGTTTATTAACTTTGTGACCTTTACAGCAATGGCTTTTGTTGGAAGAGAAGATCTCTCTCCATAGGAAACCACTGTATTCCCAAAAGCCCTTTTTTCTGCTAACCTTCTGGCTGTATCCATTTCCAAAGCATTTTAGCACTACCTTTTATATAGTGTCAAAAGCTTGGCCCAGTTTTCACGAAAGACTCCAAATACTGGTGTGTGTTTCTAGCACTTCTTGGCCAGGATTTTTATGCATTCCTTCTATACATGTGATAGCCGAATTGCGGCCAAAATGAAATAATATGACTCAACCTTTAAATTACCATCACTTACAGGATGAAGCCCCGTTTCCACACTGGTTTTCCGCGCCTCATGTGACAGATCTTTGTCACCGTGTTTTGATTCAAAGAGCTATTTCGTTCACATAGACTTCACTTGCTTAAACACCTGTTAAACTCTGGATGCTCCAGCTCCTACAATAAAATCACCCTTCATATCCCACTTTACTGTAATGGTCCAATACTACGTAAAGGGGAATACCATACCCCTCCCCACGTATGATGCCATCGACCCCCCTCATGCCATACATGCAGCGAACACCGACCTGTACTTGCAATGTTTGTTATGGACTCTTTAAAATTATATATGACTGCTTCATTCCCGTCTTTATTGTTTTTACTTGTTTATTCAGTCATGAAGTGTAGCTAGACAATTTATTGAGCATTTATCAGAGGCTATGTCATTGCAGCCTGCCATATCTTACAGATATCTGATGTTGATTTATTGCTGCGTAAACACTTGCATGGATATATCTCATGCCACATTGTTATTCTGACAGGACTGCCTATTGTCCCTATGCATCAATGCTGACACCGTGACGTATATGTTTTGCTTTTGTGATATACAATAAATAGAACTTATTTAAAGAGGTATCACAAGTAAATTTCAATTTAAATTCCAAGTTCAGTCAATGTTTAGAGGTTGAGTAAGATTAAAAAACGCTCTTCTCATTAAGAGATTAATAAGTGTCTTTTTATAATTTTTATTCAAATTAGTCAATAAATCAATAGTAATTTACAGAAATCTCATAACAAGGTTTGGTTAGATCAAATACCCAAATAAGGCATGAATAGCATTACTTAATGGAATAAACCCTATCCTAAAGAATAGGAGGAGCATGAAGCTCAAAGAAAAATGAAAGCAGCAGAATTTCTCATAAAGAGTAGTTCATGAAACCTATCTGTGTCTCAGTAAAGAAGCAGATGATCATACAGTTGCAGTAACAATCTATAAAACAAAGCATCACCAATAAAGTAAGGATGAATAGGAGCAGCAGTATCCACAACCATCAGTCTAGAACACGATCGTAAAGCATTGAAAACTAACTAAGAAAAAACACTAATAATAAAATACATCAATACATGTTGCAGACATTGTAATGGGCTTCTTGCTCTTGGGACCAATTGGATGGCAGCTCTTGTCTGTGAGCGGATCAGCTCTTGCTGTAACATGAAAATACATGCGGTTTGAAAATATTTGTCACAAGTTAGTTACAGATATTCATATGTAGTTAAGTTCTGGAAACATAAGCCTCAGTTCCCATGGGCATCGAATGCAGTTTGGCCGACTAAATATTAAATATTTCACTGCATTCACAATGAACTATGCTAAAGAAGAGAAACATCAACGTGCTGCTTAGAAAGAACTTCATCAATATGTATAAGAGATATTGTTCTAAATGTGCAAATATTCTGTTCAAGCATTATGTGAAATATGGTGAGAATAAGAAGCTAAGCATTACAATCAATATGTTGCTTAGTAAAATAATGCATTAATTAAAACTGGAACATGCTGCCGTTATGATGAACATTTCTAAGAATGTCACATTAAGGTCAGGCTTCCACATTAGGTTTGTTTGCATTTTGTCAAAATTAGGTTTACTGCTAGTCAAAGGAAACTTTCTTCTTAGCATTGCTATTGTCCACAAACATAACTATGTCTGGCAGTTGCAGCTTGAGCATTTTAAATGCCTGTCATTTCAGCATTGAATTTTAAATTTATCATTGCACATTTCAATTCCTAATCTAAATATTTTGTATTTTAAATGGAGATTTTTGCAATTCCACATCTGATGGTTTTCTTGACTATCACACTATCTTGATTTCACATGAGTTCTGCTCAAAGGTCACTTTCATCATCCATTGAATCTTGTTTTCGTTTTGAACTTTCAAATTTTAATGACTTACAGGAGTCATCATTCATGAGGTTATTTAAATCTAATTCCTTTTCAAATCTCTTCTTTCTTTCACTGCTCTTTCTGTTGTGTAAGTAAAGTTAATAGCACTTGAATAAAGAAAATAGGCATAACAAACATAGCCCTATTATTAGTATCGGAATAAGTATAGGTTTCAAAATACCACATGTTGTCCTGTTCTTTTACTGCAATTCCCAATTGTACAAATCCCTTTCCCAAATTTTTAAAAAGCACTACGTTTTTTCATTTCTTCTAATTCAGGTTTTAAGTCCAAAGTCATCTTTGCAAAACCCTCTATTTTCTAATCTCATCAGGTACATATTAGCAACAATCGGTAAATTTAAGCATCTTGCAGACTCTGCCTTTTTCTTGTTTTATATATTGTCATCCTATATTGATAGTCTCAGTAGTGGTAATGTTGATTTAGAAGATGACAGATTGTGGTTCACGCCACCGATTATGTTTTTTAGTTTTTAGAAAAAGGCCTTGGATATTTAACAGTGTAAGCGACTCCTACCTTAGAGCATGGCTTTACTCTTCATCCAGCTTGAATTCTGCATCTTTCCCCTTTCCCATACGGTGCATGCCTTGGTCCCTTCTCATCCAACTTGTGCCTTGTTCAACTCATTTTCAGTTTGCAACTCTGTCCCATCTGGCTTGCCATCTCTCCCTTTACATATCAATGCACTCATTCCCTTCACCCATCCATTTTCTGTTTTATGTTACTCATAATCAGTGTATGCTATTGTTCTACTTAGATCCATGAGGGGGCGGGGCCGAAACCAGGGTGTGTCCCAACCCCAGATTAACGGTCATTCCTCAACCGGAGCACCTATCCCACAATGTCGTGACAGTCCTGCGCTGTCTTCTCCCGGCCTGCTGCGGTTCTTGCAAATGGAGCCTGCGACTTTTTTCTGTTTCCATGCCGGAGCATGTCTCTTATCGGTCTGGGGCCACGGCCACCTCATGCACTTCTGTTGACACTACCACTACTCGCAAGCGGTAGTTATGCGTTGTCCTGATGCGTTGGTCATCAGATTAATTTGCGGATATTTGGGGAATTTTCAGGTGGAGAGTAGTAATTCTCATAGTTTGCCGTTATCTTTCTCGGTGTACGGCCACCCCCCAAAGTAGAGTCAGTTTTGAACATATTTTAAAATTCTTAAATACAATGTGGAGGACAGGGACGGCTGTAAGGGGTGATGTGGAGGCCGTTTTTAACCTATGTCTTTTAGACAGTAAAGGTTAAAAGTTGTATGTTTTTCTTACAATTTCTCATCCCTGACCAACATATAATAGAATAAAGAATTTAGGAAGCTAGTTGTTGAAAGACATCTATGATTGGACCATACACTATTGCCTTGTGTTCCTGCATTAAAATTGTTTATTTACTTTGTGACCTTTACAGAAATGGCTTTTGTTGGAAGAGAAGATCTCTCTCCATGGGAAACCACTGTATTCCCAAGAGCCCTTTTTTCTGCTATCCTTCTGGCTGCATCCATTTCCAAAGCATTTTAGCACTACCTTTTATACAGTGTCAAAAGCTTGGCCCAGTTTTCACGAAAGACTCCAAATACTGGTGTGTGTTTCTAGCACTTCTTGGCCAGGATTTTTATGCATTCCTTCTATACATGTGATAGCCGAATTGCGGCCAAAATGAAATAATATGACTCAACCTTTAAATTTCCATCACTTACAGGATGAAGCCCCGTTTCCACACTGGTTTTCCGCGCCTCAGGTGACAGATCTTTGTGACCGTGTTTTGATTCAAAGAGCTATTTCGTTCACATAGACTTAACTTGCTTAAACACCTGTTAAACTCTGGATGCTCCAGCTCCTACAAAAAAATCACCCTTCATATCCCACTTTACTGTAATGGTCCAATACTACGTAAAGAGGAATACCATGCCCCCTCCCCACGCATGATGCCATCGACCCCCCTCATGCCATACCTGCAGCGAACACCGACCTGTACTTGCAATGTTTGTTATGGACTCTTTAAAATTATACATGAATGCTTCATTCCCGTCTTTATTGTTTTTACTTGTTTATTCAGTCATGAAGTGTAGCTAGACAATTTATTGAGCATATATCAGATGCTATCTCATTGCAGCCTGCCATATCTTACAGATATCTGATGTTGATTTATTGCTGCGTAAATACTTGCATGGATATATCTCATGCCACATTGTTATTCTGACAGGACTGCCTATTGTCCCTATGCATCAATGCTGACACCGTGACTTATATGTTTTGCTTTTGTGATATACAATAAATAGAACTTATTTAAAGAGGTATCACAAGTAAATTTCAATTTAAATTCCAAGTTCAGTCAATGTTTAGAGGTTGAGTAAGATTTAAAAACGTTCTTCTCATTAAGAGATTAATAAGTGTCTTTTTATAATTTTTATTCAAATCAGTCAATAAATCAATAGTAATTTACAGAAATCTCATAACAAGGTTTGGTTAGATCAAATACCCAAATAAGCCATGAATAGCATTACTTAATGGAATAAACCCTATCCTAAAGAATAGGAGGAGCATGAAGCTCAAAGAAAAATTAAAGCAGCAGAATTTCTCATAAAGAGTAGTTCATGAAACCTATCTGTGTCTCAGTAAAGAAGCAGATGATCATACAGTTGCAGTAACAATCTATAAAAAAAAGCATCACCAATAAAGTAAGGATGAATAGGAGCAGCAGTATCCACAACCATCAGTCTAGAACAAGATCGTAAAGCATTGAAAACTAACTAAGAAAAAACACTAATAATAAAATACGAAATACATGTTGCAGACATTGTAATAGGCATCTTCCTCTTGGGACCAATTGGATGGCAGCTCTTGTCTGTGAGCAGATCAGCTCTTGCTTTAACACGAAAATACATGCGGTTTGAAAAGATTTGTCACAAGTTAGTTACAGATATTCATATGTAGTTAAGTTCTGGAAACATAAGCCTCAGTTACCATGGGCATCGAATGCAGTTTGGCCGACTAAATACTAAATATTTCACTGCATTCACAATGAACTATGCTAAAGAAGAGAAACATCAACGTGCTGCTTAGAAATGAACTTCATCAATATGTATAAGAGATATTGTTCTAAATGTGCAAATATTCTGTTCAAGCATTATGTGAAATATGGTGAGCATAAGAAGCTAATCATTACAATCAATATGTTGCTTAGTAAAATAATGCATTAATTAAAACTGGAACATGCTGCCGTTATGATGAACATTTCTAAGAATGTCACATTAAGGTCAGGCTTCTACATTAGGTTTGTTTGCATTTCGGCAAAATTAGGTTTACTGTTAGTCAAAGGAAACTTTCTTCTTAGCATTGCTATCGTCCACAAACATAACTATGTCTGGCAGTTGCAGCTTGGGCATTTTAAATGCCTGTCATTTCAGCATTGAATTTTGAATTAATCATTGCACATTTCAATTCCTAATCTAAATATTTTGGTGCCGTTTACGATCTTGTAAAAACCGGGTACGAACCGTCGGACGGAGCATATTCTCCGTCCGACGCGTACCCGGTCGTACAAAAATACAAACATGGAATTACGATTCGCACGGGAACACTATTTCCGTACGAATCGTAAAAAACTCCGACCGAACAAAATAAACATACAAATGCGAACCGGGAAAGCGCCGACCTGACGTCGGGACGCACGCAGCCTGCCATTCACGAACCAGGAATTAAGATTCGCACCGACGTCATCCCGCACGGTGAATATTTTCCGGCTGCCAAAAACTGCCGGGAAATCAGGACGACGCGAACAAGGACTACCAGTACGCGACGGACAGACAGGACGACGCGAACAAGGAGGACCAGTACGCGACAGGACGACGCGAACAAGGAGTACCAGTACGCGACGGACAGACAGGACGACGCGAACAAGGAGGACCAGTACGCGACAGGACGACGCGAACAAGGAGGAGCAGTACGCGACGGACAGACATGGACCCAAACCTACGAGTCATCCCGGCCCTCATAGCAGTCGACCTCCTCTACAGGTTCCGACGCAGGCGCCGCAGAAGGTCAGAACAACTAAGGGAGGGGGGAAAGTGGGGTGGGGTGGGGGTGGCAGGACCAGGGCAGGCCACAAACCCCCCACCAAAGTCACACAGCACACATGCCCTGGACATACCTGACTCCCATGCCCTGGTCACTATGAGGGGGTGGGGGCGTGTCCAGATAAGCCAGCGACCGCCACAACGGAAGTCCGTCACGACGCGAACAGGCAACACAACCAGACAGGTACGTCCCGTACCCACGCCTGAAGAGCGTGGGTACGAGTCGAACCACGCCCACACCCACGTCACTCCAACAATGGCGGGACGGCTCGTACCCACGTGGCAAAGGCCTGGGTACGGCCCGCACAAGCATCACATAGCGTGGGGACGGATATGTACGGACCCTACCCCCACCCGTATGCATGGAGCGTACCCCCACCCCAACAGTGTAAGTACGACCCATACCCACCCGCGTACGTATGGAGCGTACCCCCACCCCAACAGCGTAAGTACGACCCGTACCCATACCCGCGTACGTATGGAGCGTACCCCCACCCCAACAGCGTAAGTACGACCCGTACCCACACCCGCGTACGTATGGAGCGTACCCCCACCCCAACAGCGTAAGTACGACCCGTACCCACACCCGCGTACGTATGGAGCGTACCCCCACCCCAACAGCGTAAGTACAACCCATACCCACACCCGCGTACGTATGGAGCGTACCCCCACCCCAACAGTGTAAGTACGACCCGTACCCACCCGCGTACGTATGGAGCGTACCCCCACCCCAACAGCGTAAGTACGACCCGTACCCACACCCGCGTACGTATGGAGCGTTCCCCCACCCCAACAGTGTAAGTACGACACGTACCCCCACCTCGAATGCATGGAGCGTAGCCCCACCCCAACAGTGTAAGTAAGACACGTACCCTCACCTCGAATGCATGAAGCGTACCCACATCCGTGTATGTCATGAGCGTACATATTGTGAAATTGGAGAGGTGGGTGCAGAGTCCTCCCAGCAGTGCCCTGAGACAGGAGGGGTGTGTGCAGAGTCCTCCCAGCAGTGCCCTGAGACAGAAGGGGTGTGTGCAGAGTCCTCCCAGCAGTGCCCTGAGACAGGAGGGGTGTGTGCAGAGTCCTCCCAGCAGTGCCCTGAGACAGGAGGGGTGTGTGCAGAGTCCTCCCAGCAGTGCCCAGACACAGGAGGGGTGGGTGCAGAGTCCTCCCAGCAGTGCCCTGAGACAGGAGGGGTGGGTGCCTATCACTCCCAGCAGTGCCCTGAGACAGGAGGGGTGGGTGCAAAGTCCTCCCAGCAGTGCCCAGACACAGGAGGGGTGGGTGCAGAGTCCTCCCAGCAGTGCCCAGACACAGGAGGGGTGGGTGCAGAGTCCTCCCAGCAGTGCCCTGAGACAGAAGGGGTGGGTGCCTATCACTCCCAGCAGTGCCCCGAGACAGGAGGGGTGTGTGCAGAGTCCTCCCAGCAGTGCCCTGAGACAGGATGGGTGTGTGCAGAGTCCTCCCAGCAGTGCCCTGAGACAGGAGGGGTGTGTGCAGAGTCCTCCCAGCAGTGCCCTGAGACAGGAGGGCTGGGTGCAGAGTCCTCCCAGCAGTGCCCTGAGACAGGAGGGGTGGGTGCCTATCACTCCCAGCAGTGCCCTGAGACAGGAGGGGTGGGTGCAAAGTCCTCCCAGCAGTGCCCTGAGACAGGAGGGGTGTGTGCAGAGTCCTCCCAGCAGTGCCCTGAGACAGGAGGGGTGTGTGCAGAGTCCTCCCAGCAGTGCCCAGACACAGGAGGGGTGGGTGCAGAGTCCTCCCAGCAGTGCCCTGAGACAGGAGGGGTGGGTGCCTATCACTCCCAGCAGTGCCCTGAGACAGGAGGGGTGGGTGCAAAGTCCTCCCAGCAGTGCCCTAAAACAGGAGGGGTGTGTGCAGAGTCCTCCCAGCAGTGCCCAGACACAGGAGGGGTGGGTGCAGAGTCCTCCCAGCAGTGCCCTGAGACAGGAGGGGTGGGTGCCTATCACTCCCAGCAGTGCCCATGGAACGCAAAGGGTGGAGTAGTCACAGATACCATGCCCACAAATGTCAGTCAGGTGCACAGAGACCCTGCAGTACATGTACCACATGTGTTCGAGGCTGGGAGTATACGCATGCATAGCGCAGAAAAGAAAACATGTACACATGAAGTCATGTCAATAGGCCACATACACAAGTACAATGACTACCAAGGATGCCACGAATGACGCAGGTGGAGACATCGCTCAGCATGCATGTGCAAAGGTGAAGGACTACGTCACACACCCAGCTAATGGACACACAGCTCTGTGCCAAAGTCAGGGGACACCCTGCAGGGAAGAAGTCAGGGTACACAGAGGAAGGAATACACCTTAGGACAATTGCAACATGCAGCAACTGCATACATGAATGGAGAAAGGTAGCTAACACCGTGTGATGGCACACAGATCCCAGGGTCCCCCCTATGAGCAGCACACTACTACATTTCCCACACACCCAACACATGACCAACACCCACAACCATGTAGCAGCCCCACCAACAGCAAGGCCAGCAATGCAGGAGTGTTCCAAGGGCAAAAATAAATAGCTTTATTCAGCATGAGAAAAAAACTAGTATGACGTGAGTCCAATTTCAACAAAGGCCATAGGGCAGTCCAGGAGTCCCAACTGGATGGGGGACACAGTGGGATGCGTGTCCCCTAGCTTGCCTGCACAGTTACAATCCGTCGTCTTCCACAGGGGTCAGGGCATCATGTGGGGGGGAAGAAACAGGCACCGCAGGGACAGGAGGGTGAAGGGTAGGTGTCGTGGGTGCAGGGATGGAGGACTCCACCACAGGGGGTGGGGCAGGGCCAAAGGCGGAGGCCAGGATCTCGCTGCACACCTTAGCAAGGTCCTCCAGGGACTCCCCTGCACCCGAAGGAACCACAGGCCCCAAGGAGGGGGGGGTCAGAGGGATGGGTCGCAGCGCCACTGTGGGAGGGTGTGGACAGGGGGGGGAATCAAGCACCATGACCGGGGACCTCCTTGACCGCTTGCGGGGTGGTGTCACTGTGGGGCTCAGGGACAGAGCGGCCATGAAGGAGTCTTTGGGGGAGATGTGGCCAGGAGAGCTGAGGGGAGGGGATTTGGAGGGAGTGGATTGGGTGGAATGCAGACTCCCACTCTGGCTGCGTGTCACACATTTGCCCCCCGACCCAGTGGGTGTGCCTACTGCACCCTGTGTGTGCGTGTCAGGAGGTGTGCGGCGGACCTTCCCTGCTGGTGTGGTGCCTGTGTCTGTTGTGGTGGTTGCATGCTTACGTCTGGGTGTATGTTGGACAGGCATGGGAGTGGGAAGTGTGGAAGGAGCAGGGGTAGGGGGTGGGACGTAGTGCTGCAGGAGACCCACTGCTGCAGTCAGTGTGGAGTCTATGGACCTCAGCAAGTTGCGTTGGTCAGCCTGCGATGAATGAATGCCCTCCAAGTATGCCTCTATGTTGTTGAGGACCTGGCTGTGGGCATGGAGGACATTAAGGATCGCAGTCTGACCAATCTGCAACTGCCGCTGGATGTCCACAGACTCAGCATTGGCGGCAGCAGTGGAGACAGGGGCAGGGGGTGCGGTGCCTGGCAGGAAGGAGACATGTGGTGACCGGGCACGTTGGGAAGGGACACGAGCACGTGGGAGGCGGCTGATGCCAATGGAGGGGGCGGTGCCAGATGTAGGGCTACTGTCAGATGGTGGTGCAGCCACCGCCCACTCGGAGTGATCATCCTCGGACCGGTCCGCTTCATAGTCTGTTGTGCCAGTCGACAGGTCCCCGGGGTCACTCTCCACCGCCTCCGTCCCACTCGAAGTGCCAGCCCCGATGTCACCGCTGGCACTGGTGCTCGGTCCCTCCGCGCCGTCTGTGTCCATGTCTCCCACCGTGTCCCCCGACGATGCTGTGGGCAGGGTGAAGAGACAGAAAGTAATCATACACCTGTATACATATGTCACATGAGTACAATCTATGTAGGTTACAGTGCATAGCCTGAAACAAAGGATGAGTTACAACTACAAAACAAGGTACATACGTAGGCCCTGCAAGACACAGTTGTGTGACCCACCATGGCATGGAAACACTATGGAGAGCATGACACAATAGCAAATGAGATGACATGGCATTCTGACTGAGGAGCAAGGCCCTGGGGACAATACAGCACTGCATCTGCACCACACAGCGTGGCAGGAAATTGGGATGAGCAGGGACCAAATCCAGGAACTAGAGGCACATGCAGCATAGGTAATACTGAGAACATGCCCACCCTGACTGGCATGCTGCACCTTGAGTGTATGTCCAGACAAACATCACACACTGGCCAGTCCGAGCAAGGAGATGACAGGTCTTGACATGTAGGCCATGGCCGCCCCACCCACCCCCTACATGACACACATCTGTGGAGACACAGGAAGCACTTACATCTCTTAGTCTGGGTGAAATACACATGGGATGCAATAATTCAAGATTGCACACCAAATACCCAAGGTGCGGCTGTCCAAAGAATCATGTACAAATGGCCATCATCAGATGATTGCTACAAGACACACAGGCAATGGCCACCGTGAGTATGAACTTGGAAAATCATGTCAGGCTGGACAGTGGACACTTGTAATACATCTCACGTCAATAAACATGGTGCCAGGGGACAATGGCACAGAGCACAAGCGATGCTGTAGACACAGAGATTGTCGACATTCTCGGATTACACACATGATACCTAGGAAAAGATGCCCCTGGGGACAGTAGTGGCCACACAACTCCATGCTCCTGAATGGAAATGACTGCAACACACGCTAACATCCCTGCACTATGCGTAACGCACACTCATGCACATCATGTCACAGGCCACCACATGGGACATGCCTGCTGGAAGGCCTCGCACTCAAGAGATCAACTCCCATGTCTGAAATCAGCATTAGTGCCAACTGACATGGAACCCACAAGTCCAGAACTGGACAGGGCACAGGCAAGGTCACTAAACCTCTTACACACCACCCCCACACATGACGCTGCAGGCATTGTACACTTGGAGAAGGTGTCAGGCTACATTACTTTGTGATGGAGTGACTACACAGAGACCAGGGAACACATTGCAAGGTTGGGAAGGGAGGCAGGTGAGGCCTGCAACACTGTGGGGAACAGGATCTGCACAGCACCATAAACCCTGGAAGTGTATCCATGGAACAGTGCACTTACAAATGCTGGTGAAACACAACAAACACACACATGTACCTACCCCCTTCCGGCTGCTGCATGGCCTGTAGACGCCTGTCCAAGTCAGGAAAGACCACCGCCAGCACACGTTTCTGGATGTGGGAGAGACGGCGGCGCCCGCGGTTCTTGTGGCTCTCAGGTGAGTCCCCCAGCAGGAGCCGTGCGATCCTCCACGTCCAGCACCGGATATCCTGCCAGCGTTTCCTCACCTGGGACAGGTGCCGCCTCCGACCATCCGCACTCCTCACGGCGCTGACGGCGTCCAGCCATATCTGCTCCTTGGCAGAGGCGTCTACCTGTGAGGATGAACAAGTGACACTACATCAATACACCTTGCACATGTCACGGGGACACAGATTAGAACACATTTGCAGTTTACAACAAGGCATAGTATGCATCCAACGCATTGCAACTTTGTCATAGGGACATGATCCTGTGGGGGAAGGCCAAAAGCAGTACGTGCCATTGGAAGGACACAGGTGGAATGAGGGCAACTACACAATCAATGATACTGGCTCAAACTGTGCATCACACCCACCCCTCCTGTCTCAGGGCACTGCTGGGAGGACTCTGCACACACCCCTCCTGTCTCAGGGCACTGCTGGGAGTGATAGGCACCCACCCCTCCTGTCTCAGGTCACTGCTGGGAGGACTCTGCACCCACCCCTCCTGTGTCTGGGCACTGCTGGGAGGACTCTGCACACACCCCTCCTGTCTCAGGGCACTGCTGGGAGGACTTTGCACCCACCCCTCCTGTCTCAGGGCACTGCTGGGAGTGATAGGCCCCCACCCCTCCTGTCTCAGGGCACTGCTGGGAGACATCAGGCATTCCCCCCCCTGGGACCCCCCCTGCAGTACAAAGCATGTGTGTCACACCTGGACACAATGGCAGAAGTCACAGTCACTAAAAAGGGACACAGTCTGTGCCAGTGGACACTGAACTCACCTGATAACCTGGTCGCCCATACAGCATGGGGTACCGTGGGAGGATCACATCCACCAAAGCCATGTTCTCCTCCAGGGTGAATGGCTGTGACCTCTCCACAGCCCTTGACATGGTTCCAGGGAATCAGTAGCAGCAGCTGGGTCGTGGAATACAGAGATGTGCAGGCAAGTGCTCCCTCATGGGACCTGGCTGCCTTATATCTGCCTTGCTGGCCCATCTCATGCACAGGAGTACAGAGTGATTGGTCACTCACATTTGCATCCTATGTTTCCTCCAATCCCTTCAAACCTAGCAGTCTGTGGGTTCTCTATCGGTTTCATTCTCCTGCATGATGTCAGCCCCACAAACACATTGCAACAAAGTAGAAGAATTCCAACTGACTACTGCTGTGCACCTTCCAGAACACATTCAAATTTTGAACTTGGTCTCCATGACAACCAGCATGCATGTAGGCCTTAATACTTGTCCCTCATGTGTCCCCTATGTAATTTGGAGCTCCACACACAGGTACGGTGCGTTCCGGGGCCCTAGGGCACCCCAAATGCATTGCAACGGACCGTACACGTGTGCCTACGTTCACTATCACTATGGGTGTCCTCGCGTATGCGTACTCGTAGTGGTACGGGCCGTACACACGCCTGTACGCTCCCTATCACTACGAGTACGCATACGCGAGGCCACCCATAGTGATAGGGAGCGTACAGGCGTGTGTACGGCCCGTACCACTATGGGTGTTCGTGCGTATGCGTACACGTAGTGGTACGGGCCGTACACACGCCTGTACGCTCCCTATCACTATGGGTGTTCTTGCGTATGCGTACACGTAGTGGTACGGGCCGTACACACGCCTGTACGCTCCCTATCACTATGGGTGTTCTTGCGTATGCGTACACGTAGTGATAGGGAGCGTACACACGCCTGTACGCTCCCTATCACTATGGGTGTTCTTGCGTATGCGTACACGTAGTGGTACGGGCCGTACACACGCCTGTACGCTCCCTATCACTATGGGTGTTCTTGCGTATGCGTACACGTAGTGGTACGGGCCGTACACATGCCTGTACGCTTGCCATCACGATGGGTACACATACGGCAGCACTCCCATAGTGATATGGGAACGTACACAGGCCCTCTTCGCAGCAGTACAGCGGTTTTCACACATCACAGTGGTGACAGGCGGCACACAGGTAGGGATAGGGCGGACATACTTGTCCATGGATGGACATACTTGTCCATGGATGGACATACTTGTCCATGGATGGACATACTTGTCCATTAATTGACATCAAGGCATCGTCTGTGCATTACTACATGTGTGGGGCACAGGTGTGACGGCCTGTGATGTGGAACATTACTCCTGAGTCGAGAAGGCACCAGATGTATGATGAGATGTGTACAGATGTACTGTGTGATGGTGCAATGTGTGCCAGGCATGCCCTTGACTCCTTTGACATGTGTGCATGTCGTACTGCACACTTGGGGTGAGCGTCACTGGCATGGCACGGACACCAACACACGGAAGTGTCCCCTGATGCCCGGTACAGGGGTTATCACACCTGACTTGTCACTACCCACGGTGCACAATGTGACTATGTCATGTATGTGTGGGGGCTTCCCATCAGGTTGATGTTGGAGCACCCTCAAAAGCTGCAGCCGTTGCAGCAACCAACATGTGTCTGTGTGTAGATTGTCATTGCACACTGTTCCGCACACCATGCCACATGTGGTATCGGATGTGAGCCGCACATGTATGCATGGGACACGGAGTAGCGTGACAAGGACATGTCAGCATCCTCACAAGGAATGTGTGGTGAGTCATGACATGTGCACCTTCATGGCAAGGTGTGTGGGCTGTCCTAGTGTAATGTCATGTGACCTGTGGCTCCAGTGTTCCGCTACCAGTCTCTGCAATCGGCATCCTACTGCTGCTGATGTGTGGGCGTATGTCACTCCTGTCTTGCGTCTGGCTGTTCACTTGCACTGGGACACAGCTATTCCCATGGCGTGGCATGGGGAGGTTCTCAATCTCCGTGTGTAGCTGGGTCTTGGTAAGAGTGTCACCTTGCATCCATACGTGTCCTGGGCATGTAGCACATACCTGACTCCCTATGTAGCATATGTGTATTGACAGATTAACATGTGCTCAGTACACATGATTTGTTGTCGTAGTGCACTCACTCTTCCTTGTCACTTCCAAATTACTGCAGAGCGCCGCCTCTTGCCCGACCAATTCCGGACTTGGCTGCCATGCAGGAGAATGACAGCATCCGGCTCTACCGCTTCACCCAACCGTTGATTCTGGAGTTGACGGCGAGACTGGCACCACACCTGCAACCGCAGCACAGGTATCCTACGGCACTGACACCCCAGCTGAAGGTAATGGCTGCCCTACATTTTCTTGCCACGGGTACCTTTCAATATACCATAGCTCATGTTGGTGGCATGTCCCAGAGCATGTTCTGCCGTGTGCTGCATGATTTCTTAGAGGCCATGTAGATTCACCTGGATGACTTCATCAAGTTCCCAACCCCTGAACAGATGACTGCGGTCAAGCGTGGATTCTATGCCCTGGGAGGGATGCCCCATGTCATTGGGTCCATAGATGGGACACATGTAGCTTTGGTACCACCACACGCACGGGAGGTGGCGTACCGCAATCGAAAGCACTACCACTCCATCAATGCCCTTGTGGTGTGTCAGTCCAACATGGTGATTTCACATGTCTGTGCTCGTTTTCCAGGATCAGCACACGATGCCTACATCATGAGGCGTAGTGGGATGCCTGAAATGATGATGCAGCTGCGCAACGAACGGGCATGTGTTGTTGGTGGGTACAGTCTGTCTGTCCTGTATTTTGCATAGCCTACCAGCACGACCGCTTCACCACTTCTAACGATGTCCATGTGCTTCCCATGTAGGGGACGCTGGCTATCCCAACATGCCTTGGCTGCTCACACCTCTCCGCAACCCCATCACGCCGGCCCAGCTCTGCTACAACACCGCCCATGGCCGGACAAGGCGAGTGATAGAGAGGACGTTTGGCCTGCTGAAGAGCCGATTCAGGTGCCTACACAAGACCGGCGGCGCACTCCCATATGCCCCGGCGAAGGTCTGCAAGATCTTCATGGTCTACTGCATGCTGCACAACATGGCAGTTGAAAGAGCTGTGCCACTCATCGTGGATCAACATGACGAGGACCATCCACCCGTGGAGGACGAAGGGCTTGGCAATGGGGCTAGTGATGTGGAGGATGTGGAGCCGCAAGAGGACATCCGGACTCGGCTCATACGCGACTTCTTTGCTTAGTGGCGAGTACCAGTGTCTGAGTGTGCACGCATTGGTCCCCGTGTGGCATGTGTTGTGATGTGTGTCTCCACCTGCATGTATGGCACGTGAGTCAGAGGTGTGTGTGGGTGTGTCACTGGAGTGATGGTGGCAGTGATGGTTGTATTTCCCCAGTCATAATTGTGACCTAGCATGTTGTCATCCATACATGTGTCGAGTAAATGCACATGCAAGTGGCTGTGCTTTTTGTGGCTGACTTCTTGTGTGTCTCTCTTCCCCAGGTACTTGCGCATGCCGTCTGCTGCTTGCATTGTTGTGGCACTGCTATTCCTCATGGACATGACATCGTGGGCTGACTCAGCGTTACAGGCACGGACACGTTTGGAAGTCTCCATAGGGTAAGGGATGCATCTGGGGTGTATTGGGTGTGGCAGTTGTTCACGATGTATGCACACTGCCCCTGTCGATGTTTGGTTCCTCTGCAGCCATGTAGCATCACCATGGGACACGACATGCAGCTGTGTACACCTGAATAGATGGTCTGACTGGTTGACAGTCATCAGTGATGGGATAGGGGATTGTGATGATGGCATCAATGTGTGTGACACTGCCCTCGGACACATACGGTTAGCATTGGCTTGACATGGTGTGGGACTTCCACATCAGCGGATCTATGGTGTATGGCAGGCTCTCCGTGAGCAGCTGTGGGTGTTTAGCTGTTAGCCGACGCTTGTGTGCCAGTTCCACGGCGAACACGCATTTGTGCTGCAGAAGGGGGGTGCCAGTGTTTGACCCACATGTTACTCCACATGATGTGTTCATGTGTACTTCAAGTTGCCTCTGCAATCCCGAAAACATGACTCATAAAGGTGTCCCTATGCCTCCAAGGTGCCTCTTCTCAGTCAATGCTGGTGTGTTGCCACGGTGCATCCAGCATGTCTGGCATGGTATTCCCTGATTGTGGCTATGTGTCAATGTGTCGAGTAGCAAGATGCAAGCTGTATGTGTGGGCTGAGACTGTGTATTGGGCATGATGTCCATGACTGTGTGGGTATTGTGACATGTGCCATCCCCATGCATCCAACGTTGTCCAGGACCCCATTCTCTGCATCCACCGGACTCAAGCTTGCAGGACATGGTTCTGCCACCTGTCTACACATACCTGGGTGCCCCCCAGGACACTGGACTGGATCCCTGACCTCTGCGCATGACTGTTGCTGTACTCAATGTGTCTGTCAGCACAGTTGTTCGGCCACCCCCTCAGCTGGTTGGGCCCATCACGGGTGTGTATGGTGCTCCATGTCTGTCTTGCCTAATACACTGTGACCCATGTGTCCTGTGCCAGACTCAGGCCCCAGGGTGTGGATGGTTGAAGACAAAAGATGACTCAGGCATGTTTAGACTTTACAAGACACATGTTAGGTAATAATGCAACCAGCAGGCATCTACTCTTCATAGTGTGATTTATTATGGGGGGGGGGACAAAGTGAGGGGCTTTCCGGGATTTTGGAATCCAAAGTTCAGTAGGGGAGTTGGTGTCCTTGCCATTTGAAATCCTCAGAGTCCATGCCACAGTCTTTGTCAACATTGGTCAGCCAGTGACCAGCAGGGCCATGTGGCAGAGAATGTCTCTTGATGCTGTGATGCTGTTGCTCCAGTTGGCCAGGTGCCAGGCCAGGTGTCCTGGGAGATGGTGATGTAGCGCCGACCCTCACCGTCCTTTCCATGGACGACCCGGCCTCCTGCGGGGACCCTCAGCAGCAGGCCGTGACGACGTCTGGGATGCTCCATCGGATGTTTCCTCCTCCTCCTCCTGATCCCTCCCTGTGGGTGGTGATGTTCTCCGCCTTCTGGCACAGGGAGGGTCGGCCATGTTGTCGGCCATCCGACGGAGTGTATCGTGAATCCCCTGGAACGCCGTCACTTGCTCAGCCTGTCTGTCCTCCATCCTCCGTTGGTGTCGCAGTAGACAGGCATGTAGCTCCGCATGTTGCTGGGCCTGCTGGGTCTTGATCCCCTCGAGGACGGACACAACCTGGGCCAGGCCTGTGGTGTCCTGCCGGTATGTGTCCAGGATGTTTCGGACATGGGAATATACCGGTTCCCCAGCCAACTGGTCAGGCTCGCGCCTCCGCCGTCCTCCACTCCCACCACCCCTGCCCACTTGCACCTGGCCTGCCCTTGTGGGTACATCGGGTCTCCGGGACCCCTGAGGAGTGGCATTGGCGTTGTCGCCTGCCTCTTCCTGGGTGCCCGGGACACCGTGTCCCTCCTGGGCAGCCTGGCTGCATTGTGGTGTTGGGGCAGGGATCCTGGGTGTCTCCTGGGATGTGGCAGGAGTGGGGGTGGTGGTTGGCACAGTTGTACCTGACGCAAGTGCTGCAGGTGGTTGGACACCAGAGGGGCCAGGTCGGTCGGGGTCGTCCACAGAGTGGTGAGAGTGGTCGCTGCCGGTGGGATCGGGCTCCCGCAGATCCGGGTCCTGTGAGTCTTCCCCCCCAGTGTTGGGGGGTGAACCACGACGTTGACCTGTGTGTGAGAGAGACAATGTTAATTTTGGTCCATGCAACATCCATGTTTCATCTGTTTCAAAGTTGGGACATTTCCTCTTGGAATTGGGATCTGTCTTGCATTCCACTCACAGTGCACTTGTGCATGGGTGTGTCCCTTGGGCACCACTTTGGCCCCTTTAACTATGTGTGGCACGGTCTTACTTGCTGCGTCAAGTGTGACTGCAGTCAGCAGTGGAGTGGGCAGGTGTGGCGAGCCATGCATTGGCGCCTTCCGTGTAGCACTGTACATGTGCACATGGAGTGGATCCACACACTTATATGATCCAGGTAGCTGTCGTTGTGCTCGTGAACAGGTTGTGACATGGCCCTGTGTTTTGCCATGGGGAAGAGGGGGGGTTCTGGGACTGGCCACCCTTGTCTACATGCACGCAGTCTACCTGCTGACGAGCAGACATTCGCACACGCCACACGGCTGATTTGCTCTCCCTGTGTCTCGCTCCCTCTCTGTCCCCCTCTCCCTCCCTCCGTGTGTCAGCCTCCTCCCTCTGTCCGTCTCCCTGTGTCTCCCTCCCTCTCTGTCCCCCTCTCCCTCCATCTGTGTGTCAGCCTCCTCCCTCTGTCCGTCTCCCTCCCTCTCTGTCCCCCTTTCCCTCCCTCCGTGTGTCAGCCTCCTCCCTCTGTCCGTCTCCCTGTGTCTCCCTCCCTCTGTGTCCCCCTCTCCCTCCATCTGTGTGTCATCCTCCTCCCTCTGTCCGTCTCCCTCCCTCTCTGTCCCCCTTTCCCTCCCTCCGTGTGTCAGCCTCCTCCCTCTGTCCGTGTCCCTGTGTCTCCCTCCCTCTGTGTCCCCCTCTCCCTCCATCTGTGTGTCAGCCTCCTCCCTCTGTCCGTCTCCCACCCTCTCTGTCCCCCTCTCCCTCCCTCTCTGTCCCCCTCTCCCTCCCTCTCTCTGTCCCCCTCTCCCTCCCTCTCTGTCCCCCTCTCCCTCCCTCCGTGTGTCAGCCTCCTCCCTCTGTCCGTCTCCCTCCCTCTCTGTCCCCCTCTCCCTCCCTTTCTGTCCCCCTCTCCCTCCCTCCGTGTGTCAGCCTCCTCCCTCTGTCCGTCTCCCTCCCTCTCTGTCCCCCTCTCCCTCCCGGTTCCCCAGCCAACTGGTCAGGCTCGCGCCTCTGCCATCCTCCACTCCCACCACCCCTGCCCACTTGCACCTGGCCTGCCCTTGTGGGTACATCGGGTCTCCGGGACCCCTGAGGAGTGGCATTGGCGTTGTCGCCTGCCTCTTCCTGGGTGCCCGGGACACCGTGTCCCTCCTGGGCAGCCTGGCTGCATTGTGGTGTTGGGGCAGGGATCCTGGGTGTCTCCTGGGATGTGGCAGGAGTGGGGGTGGTGGTTGGCACAGTTGTACCTGACGCAAGTGCTGCAGGTGGTTGGACACCAGAGGGGCCAGGTCGGTCGGGGTCGTCCACAGAGTGGTGAGAGTGGTCGCTGCCGGTGGGATCGGGCTCCCGCAGATCCGGGTCCTGTGAGTCTTCCCCCCCAGTGTTGGGGGGTGAACCACGACGTTGACCTGTGTGTGAGAGAGACAATGTTAATTTTGGTCCATGCAACATCCATGTTTCATCTGTTTCAAAGTTGGGACATTTCCTCTTGGAATTGGGATCTGTCTTGCATTCCACTCACAGTGCACTTGTGCATGGGTGTGTCCCTTGGGCACCACTTTGGCCCCTTTAACTATGTGTGGCACGGTCTTACTTGCTGCGTCAAGTGTGACTGCAGTCAGCAGTGGAGTGGGCAGGTGTGGCGAGCCATGCATTGGCGCCTTCCGTGTAGCACTGTACATGTGCACATGGAGTGGATCCACACACTTATATGATCCAGGTAGCTGTCGTTGTGCTCGTGAACAGGTTGTGACATGGCCCTGTGTTTTGCCATGGGGAAGAGGGGGGGTTCTGGGACTGGCCACCCTTGTCTACATGCACGCAGTCTACCTGCTGACGAGCAGACATTCGCACACGCCACACGGCTGATTTGCTCTCCCTGTGTCTCGCTCCCTCTCTGTCCCCCTCTCCCTCCCTCCGTGTGTCAGCCTCCTCCCTCTGTCCGTCTCCCTGTGTCTCCCTCCCTCTCTGTCCCCCTCTCCCTCCATCTGTGTGTCAGCCTCCTCCCTCTGTCCGTCTCCCTCCCTCTCTGTCCCCCTTTCCCTCCCTCCGTGTGTCAGCCTCCTCCCTCTGTCCGTCTCCCTGTGTCTCCCTCCCTCTGTGTCCCCCTCTCCCTCCATCTGTGTGTCATCCTCCTCCCTCTGTCCGTCTCCCTCCCTCTCTGTCCCCCTTTCCCTCCCTCCGTGTGTCAGCCTCCTCCCTCTGTCCGTGTCCCTGTGTCTCCCTCCCTCTGTGTCCCCCTCTCCCTCCATCTGTGTGTCAGCCTCCTCCCTCTGTCCGTCTCCCACCCTCTCTGTCCCCCTCTCCCTCCCTCTCTGTCCCCCTCTCCCTCCCTCTCTCTGTCCCCCTCTCCCTCCCTCTCTGTCCCCCTCTCCCTCCCTCCGTGTGTCAGCCTCCTCCCTCTGTCCGTCTCCCTCCCTCTCTGTCCCCCTCTCCCTCCCTTTCTGTCCCCCTCTCCCTCCCTCCGTGTGTCAGCCTCCTCCCTCTGTCCGTCTCCCTCCCTCTCTGTCCCCCTCTCCCTCCCTCTGTGTGTCACCCTCTGTCACCTCAGCCCAGCTTCCTGGGCACACACTGTTAGCAGATCTTTGAGTGGCCCTTGGCTTGTTGATGTGAGTTTGTTTCTGATCTCCAGGCACCCATTGGGTGTGATGTGTGTCTGTGCGCTGCTGCTGTGGTGGTGTGTGCTGCCACTCTTTCACAATGTTGGCTGTTCATTAGCTGCTGTCATGTGCAAAACAGTGCCTTCACCCCCATGTGTTGATGCAAGGCGTCCGCCATTTGCTGGCAAGTCATTCCTGTGTTGGGACACACTGTTTGTCTGGCTGTGACCTAGGCCATATGGGCAGAGGGCATTGTTGTCTGCTTCGGAGTTGCACTATGTGATTTTTGGGGCCCAGCCTCCCGCCATCCGGGTTACCGTGTCATGTGTTGGTGTCTTCTGTGGCCTGTGACTTGACATTGTCCAGCTGGGTGCATGGGGCATGGTGGCAGCAGTGGCATGTGCGTGCTCATGGAGTGTGGTTGAGTCATGCGATGGCTTGGGGTGGTTGCGTGCCTGTTAGTGATTTTGGTTGTGGATGCCGTTCCCCCCATGTGAGGTGCGTTGTTTGTGTACTCACCCGGGTCTCGGAGTCCTTCTAATCCTTCGACTGCCTCCACCGGCAGTATGGCCATCACCCTCTCCTCCCAGGGCTGGTAGTGTACGGGTCTGCGGGAGGGCCCTCCTCCTGTGGCGTTGGCCTGGTTGTGTTCCTCCTGCCTCTTGGCTCGGACCCTCCTCCGCAGATTGTACCACCTGTTCTGGCATTCCTGCCTGGTCCTTCTGGTGTCCGCAACAGCATTCGCAGCATCGACGATGGTCTGCCACATGGCTGTTTTTGCTGCAATGCTGGTCTGTCTGACCAATGTTCCAATGAGCTGTGGCTCGACTCTGAGGATTTCATCGACAAGAACCTCCAACTCTCGGTTACTGAACTTTGGATTCTTGGTAGTGGGCATGGTGAGGGGTGTGGGTGTGGATGGGGGGGGGTGTGGATGGTGGGGGGGTGTGGATGGTTGTGGGTGTGTGGGTGTGGTTGTGCAGGTGTGTGTGTGAATGTGATGAGGGTGTGTTTGTGAAGGTGGTTGTGTGGAGATGTGCAAGTGTAAGGTGTGGTGAAGCTTGTAGTAAGGTGCTGTAAGTTGTCTGTGGTGTCTGGCAGCAGTGAGTCTGTTGCAAAGGCTCATGGTTTGTGTGTGTGGGCCCTTTTTATTGGTCCATTGGTGGGTGTGGCTGTGTTTGAACTTTGGGTGGGCGTGTTATAAGGAGTGGTGGTGTTTAGGGCCTCTGTTTGTTTTTGGCAGTTGCAGGTCAGTGAATGTGTGTTTTTTGAGTGTTTGTTGGCCATGTTTAGTGGCTTTGTGCCATTCGAATAGTGTATTCTTGTGTTGTTTTGTTTTGTCCTGGTTGTGTATGTGCGTTTTGAGCGTGTGTACGGTGTGTAGATGGGCCATTTGGTTGTACGGTGCTGTCCTTGTGTGTGGCTTGGCACGACTCGTACATGCGGTTGTGATGTTGGGGCATGGGGTGCGCTCCGTACTTAGGAGGTTGTAGTGGGGGTGCGACTGGAACGTACTGGGGTGTGGGACCATGGGGGTACGACACGTACAGGGGTGGGGGTACGACTCGAACGTACTGGGGTGTGGGTACACGGTGGTACGACACGTACAGGGGTGGGGGTACGACTCGAACGTACTGTGGTGTAGGTACACGGGGGTATGACACGTACAGGGGTGGGGGTACGACTCGAACGTACTGGGGTGTACTTAGACGGTGGTACGACACGTACAGGGGTGGGGGTACGACTCGAACGTACTGGGGTGTACTTAGACGGTGGTACGACACGTACAGGGGTGGGGGTACGACTCGAACGTACTGGGGTGTACTTAGACGGTGGTACGACACGTACAGGGGTGGGGGTACGACTCGAACGTACTGGGGTGTACTTAGACGGTGGTACGACACGTACAGAGGTGGGGGTACGACTCAAACGTACTGGGGTGTACTTAGACGGTGGTACGACACGTACAGAGGTGGGGGTACGACTCGAACGTACTGGGGTGTGGGTACACGGTGGTACGACACGTACAGGGGTGGGGGTACGACTCGAACGTACTGGGGTGTGGGTACACGGTGATACGACACGTACAGGGGTGGGGGTACGACTCGAACGTACTGGGGTGTAGGTACACGGGGGTATGACACGTACAGGGGTGGGGGTACGACTCGAACGTACTGGGGTGTACTTAGACGGTGGCATGACACGTACAGGGGTGGGGGTACGACTCGAATGTACTGGGGTGTACTTAGACGGTGGTACGACACGTACAGGGGTGGGGGTACGACTCGAACGTACTGGGGTGTAATTAGACGGTGGTACGACACGTACAGAGGTGGGGGTACGACTCGAACGTACTGGGGTGTACTTAGACGGTGGTACGACACGTACAGGGGTGGGGGTACGACTCAAACGTACTGGGGTGTAGGTACACGGGGGTGTGACACGTACAGGGGTGGGGGTACGACTCGAACGTACTGGGGTGTGGGTACACGGTGGTACGACACGTACAGGGGTGGGGGTGCGACTCGAACGTACTGGGGTGTACTTAGATGGTGGTACGACACGTACAGAGGTGGGGGTACGACTCAAACGTACTGGGGTGTACTTAGACGGTGGTACGACACGTACAGAGGTGGGGGTACGACTCGAACGTACTGGGGTGTAGGTACACGGGGGTATGACACGTACAGGGGTGGGGGTACGACTCGAACGTACTGGGGTGTAGGTACACGGGGGTATGACACGTACAGGGGTGGGGGTACGACTCGAACGTACTGGGGTGTACATACACGGGTGGGGGTTCGACACGTACACGGGTGTACATACAGGGGGGGTGTACATTAACGGGGAGTACGACTCGAACGTATGGGTGCTGGGGGAGTGTTTGGCGCGTATGCGGGCACATATCTCCATGGTTGCAATGGGAGTTCGGTGCGGACGGTGTTTTTACCATACGGTTGTGAGTTCGGACGCACGGGTGGGATCGTGATTCCTCGGTCGGACTTGACTTTTCACGTTTGTATGGTAAATCGTCCGAGGACGTGTCGGACACATTTTCCGACCCGAGGACGTGTGGGGAATGATTCCAAATGCGGTTCGTATGGACTTTTTACCATGCGAATCGTGATTGCCAGTTCGTACGGAACTTGTACGATTCGTACGGTAAAAAGACCGGATACGAGTCGCACGGGGATTTTTTCTACCGGATCGTAATCGGCACCTCAGTATTTTAAATGGAGATTTTTGCAATTCCACATCTGATGGTTTTCTTGACTATCACAATATCTTGATTTCACATGAGTTCTGCTCAAAGGTCACTTTCATCATCCATTGAATCTTTTTGTTTTCGTTTTGAACTTTCAAATTTTATTGACTTACAGGAGTCATCATTAATGAGGTTATTTAAATCTAATTCCTTTTCAAATCTCTTATTTCTTTCACTGCTCTTTCTCTTGTGTAAGTAAAGTTAATAGCATTTGAATAATGAAAATAGGCATAACAAACATAGACCTATTATTAGTATCGGAATAAGTATAGGTTTCAAAATACCACATGTTGCCCTGTTTTTTACTGCAATTCCCAATTGTACAAATCCCTTTCCCAAATTTTTCAAAAACACACAGGTGCCAATTACGATCCGGTAAAAAAATTCCCCGTGCGACTCGTATCCGGTCTTTTTACCGTACGAATCGTACAAGTGCCGTACGAACTGGCAATCATGATTCGCATGGTAAAAAGTCCATACGAACCGCATCGGGAATGATTTCCCACACGTCCTCGGTCCGGAAAATGTGTCCGACACGTCCTCGGACGATTTACCGTACAAATGTGAAAGGTGAAGTCCGACCGAGGAATCACGATCCATCCTGTGCGTCCGATGTTACAACCGTATGGAAAAAACACCGTCCGCACCGAACTCCCATAGCAACCATGGAGACATGTGCCCGCATACGCGCCCAACACTCCCCCCGCCCCCGTACGTCCGAGACGTACCCCCCCGTGTATGTACACCCCCACCCGTGTATGTACACCCCAGTACGTTCGAGTCGAACTCCCACCCCTGTACGTGTCGTACCACCGTCTATGTACACCCCAGTACGTTCGAGTCGAACCCCACCCCTGTACGTGTCCGACCCCCATGTATGTACACCCCAGTACGTTCGAGTCGAACCCCCACCCCTGTACGTGTCCGACCCCCATGTATGTACACCCCAGTACGTTCGAGTCGTACCCCCACCCCTGTACGTGTTGTACCACCGTCAATGTACACCCCAGTACGTTCGAGTCGAACCCCCACCCCTGTACATGTCGTACCACCGTCTATGTACACCCCAGTACGTTCGAGTCGAACCCCCACCCCTGTACGTGTCCGACCCCATGTATGTACACCCCAGTACGTTCGAGTCGTACCCCCACCCCTGTACGTGTCGTACCACCGTCTATGTACACCCCAGTACGTTCGAGTCGAACCCCCACCCCTGTACCTGTCCGACCCCCATGTATGTACACCCCAGTACGTTCGAGTCGAACCCCCACTCCTGTACGTGTCGTACCACCATCAATGTACACCCCAGTACGTTCGAGTCCTACCCCCACCCCTGTACGTGTCGTACCACCGTCAATGTACACCCCAGTACGTTCGAGTCAAACCCCCACCCCTGTACGTGTCCGACCCCCATGTATGTACACCCCAGTACGTTCGAGTCCTACCCCCACCCCTGTACGTGTCGTACCACCGTCAATGTACACCCCAGTACGTTCGAGTCGAACCCCCACCCCTGTACGTGTCGTACCACCGTCAATGTACACCCCAGTACGTTCGAGTCGAACCCCCACCCCTGTACGTGTCGTACCACCGTCTATGTACACCTCAATACGTTCGAGTCGAACCCCCACCCCTGTACGTGTCGTACCACCGTCAATGTACACCCCAGTACGTTCGAGTCGTACCCCCACCCCTGTACGTGTCGTACCACCGTCAATGTACACCCCGGTACGTTCCCGTCGCACCCCCAACACAACCTCCTAAGTACGGAGCGCACCCCAGGCCCCAACATCACAACCGCATGTACGAGTCGTACCAAGCCACACACAAGGACAGCACCGTACAACCAAATGGCCCATGTACACACCGTACACACGCTCAAAACGCACGTACACAACCAGGACAAAACAAAACAACACAAGAATACACTATACGAATGGCACAAAGCCACTAAACATGGCCAACAAACACTACAAAAACACCTTCACTGACCTGCAACTGCCAAAAACAAACAGAGGCCCAAAACACCACCACTCCTTATAACACACCCACCCAAACTTCAAACACAGCCACACCCACCAATGGACCAATAAAAAGGGCCCACACACACAAACCATGAGCCTTTGCAACAGACTCACTGCTGCCAGACACCACAGAACCATACTACAAGCTTCACCACACCTTACACTTGCACACCTTCACACAACCACCTGCACAAACACCCCCTCATCACATTCACACACACACACCTGCACAACCACACCCACACACCCACAACCATCCACACACCCCCCCCACCATCCACACCCACACCCCTCACCATGCCCACTACCAAGAATCCAAAGTTCAGTAACCGAGAGTTGGAGGTCCTTGTTGATGAAATCCTCAGAGTCGAGCCACAGCTCTTTGGAACATTGGTCAGACAGACCAGCATTGCAGCAAAAACAGCCATGTGGCAGACCATCGTCGATGCTGAGAATGCTGTTGCGGACACCAGAAGGACCAGGCAGGAATGCCAAGCCAAGTGGTACGATCTGCGGAGGAGGGTCCGAGCCAATATACTGGAGGAACACAACCAGGCCAACGCCACTGGAGGAGGGCCCTCCCGCAGACCCGTACACTACCAGCCCTGGGAGGAGAGGGTGATGGCCATACAGCCAGTGGAGGCAGTCGAAGGATTAGGAGGACTCCGAGACCCGGGTGAGTACACAAACAACGCACCTCACATGGGGGGAACGTCATCCACAACCAAACTCACAAACAGGCACGCAACCACCCCAAGCTATCGCATGACTCACCCACACTCCATGAACACGCACATGCCACTGCCGCCACCATGCCCCATGCACCCAGCTGGACAATGTCAAGTCACAGGCCACAGAAGACACCAACACATGACACGGTAACCCGGATGGCGGGAGGGTGGGCCCCAAAAATCACATAGTGCAACTCAGAAGCAGACAACAATGCCCACTGCCCATATGGCCCAGGTCACAGCCAGACAAACAGTGTGTCCCCACACAGGAATGACTCGCCAGCAAATGGCGGACGCCTTGCATCAACACATGGGGGTGAAGGCACTGTTTTGCACATGACAGCAGCTAATGAACAGCCAACACTGTGAAAGAGTGGCAGCCCACACAACCACAGCAGCAGCGCACACACAGACACTACACCCAATGGGTGCCTGGAGATCAGAAACAAACTCACAGCAACAAGCCAAGGGCCATTCAAAGGACTGGAAAAAGTGTGTGTCTAGGAAGCTGGGCTGAGGTGACAGAGGGTGACACACAGAGGGAGGGAGAGGGGGACAGAGAGGGAGGGAGAGGGGGACAGAGAGGGAGGGAGAGGGGGACAGAGAGGGAGGGAGACACAGGGACACGGACAGAGGGAGGAGGCTGACACACGGAGGGAGGGAGAGGGGGACAGAGAGGGAGGGAGACACAGGGACACGGACAGAGGGAGGAGGCAGACACACAGAGGGAGGGAGAGGGGGACAGAGAGGGAGGGAGAGGGGGACAGAGAGGGAGGGAGAGGGGGACAGAAAGGGAGGGAGAGGGGGACAGAGAGGGTGGGAGACACAGGGACACGGACAGAGGGAGGAGGCTGACACACGGAGGGAGGGAGAGGGGGACAGAGAGGGAGGGAGACACAGGGACACGGACAGAGGGAGGAGGCAGACACACGGAGGGAGGGAGAGGGGGACAGAGAGGGAGGGAGAGGGGGACAGAGAGGGAGGGAGACACAGGAACACGGACAGAGGGAGGAGGCAGACACACGGAGGGAGGGAGAGGGGGACAGAGAGGGAGGGAGAGGGGGACAGAGAGGGAGGGAGACACAGGAACACGGACAGAGGGAGGAGGCTGACACACAGAGGGAGGGAGAGGGGGACAGAGAGGGAGGGAGACACAGGGAGAGCAAATCAGCCGTGTGGTGTGTGGGAATGTCTGCTCGTCAGCAGGTAGACTGCGTGCATGTAGCCAAGGGTGGCCAGTGCCAGAACCCCCCCTCTTCCCCATGGCAAAACACAGGCCCATGTCACAACCTGTTCACGAGCACAACGACAGCTACCTGCATTATATAAGTGTGTGGATCCACTCCATGTGCACAAGTACAGTGCTACACGGAAGGCGCCAATGCATGGCTCGCCACACCTGCCCACTCCACTGCTGACTGCAGTCACACTTGACGCAGCAAGTAAGACTGTGCCACACATATTTAAAGGGGCCAAAGTGGTGTCCAAGGGACACACCCATGCACAAGTGCACTGTGAGTGGAATGCAAGATAGATCCTAATTCCAAGAGGAAAAGTGCCAACTTTGAAACTGATGAAACATGGATGTTGCATGGACCAAAATTAACATTGTCTCTCTCACACACAGGTCAACGTCGTGGTTCACCCCCCAACACTGGGGGGGAAGACTCACAGGACCCGGATCTGCGGGAGCCCGATCCCACCGGCAGCGACGACTCTCACCACTCTGTGGACGACCCCGACCGACCTGGCACCTCTGGTGCCCAACCACCTGCAGCACCTGCGTCAGGTACAACTGTGCCAACCACCACCCCCACTCCTGCCACATCCCAGGAGACACCCAGGATCCCTGCCCCACCACCACAATGCAGCCAGGCTGGCCAGGAGGGACACGGTGTCCCGGGCACCCAGGAGGAGGCAGGCGACAACGCCAATGCCACCCCTCAGGGGTCCCGGAGATCCGATGTACCCACAAGGGCAGGCCAGGTGCAAGTGGGCAGGGGTGGTGGGAGTGGAGGATGGCAGAGGCGCGAGCCTGACCAGTTGGCTGGGGAACCGGTATTTGCCCATGTCCGTAACATCATGGACTCATACCGGCAGGACACCACGGGCATGGCCCAGGTTGTGTCCACCCTCAATGAGATCAAAGGGACCCTCGATGAGATTAAGACCCAGCAGGCCCAGCAACATGCCTGTCTACTGCAACACCAACGGAGGATGGAGGACAGACAGGCTGAGCAAGTGACGGTGTTCCAGGGGATTCACGATACACTCCGTCGGATGGCCAACAACATGGCCGACCCTCCCTGTGCCAGAAGGCGGAGAACATCACCACCCACAGGGAGGGAGCAGGAGGAGGAGGAGGAAACATCCGATGGAGCATCCCAGACGTCGTCACGTCTGGGATGAGGGTCCCCGCAGGAGGGCGGGTCATCCACGTAAAAGACCGTGAGGGTCGGCGCAACATCACCATCTCCCAGGACACCTGGCCTGGCACCTGGCCCACTGGAGCAACAGCATCACAGCATCAAGAGACATTCTCTGCCACATGGCCCTGCTGGTCACTGTCTGACCAATGTTGACAAAGACTGTGGCATGGACTCTGAGGATTTCAAATGGCAAGGACACCAACTCCCCTACTGAACTTTGGATTCCAAACTCCCGGAAAGCCCCTCACTTTATCCCCCCCCCCCCAAAATTAAAATTCACACCATGAAGAGAAGATGCCTGCTGGTTGCATTATTACCTTACATGTGTGTTGTAAAGTCTAAACATGCCTGAGCTCTCTTTTGACTCCAACCATCCACACCCTGGGGCCTGAGTCTGGCACAGGACACACGGGTCACAGTGTATTAGTCAAGACAGACATGGAGCACCATACACACCCGTGATGGGCCCAACCAGCTGAGGGGGTGGCCGCACAACCGTGCTGACAGACACATTGAGTACAGCAACAGTCATGCGCAGAGGTCAGGGATCATGTCCAGGGTCCTGGGGGGCACCCAGGTATGTGTAGACAGGTGGCAGAACCATGTCCTGCAAGCTTGAGTCCGGTGGATGCAGAGAATGGGGGCCTGGCCAATGTTGGATGCATGGGGATGGCACATGTCACAATACCCACACAGTCATGGACATCATGCCCAATACACAGTCTCAGCCCACACACACAGCTTGCATCTTGCTACTCGACACATCAACACATAGCCACTATCAGGGAAAACCATGCCAGACATGCAGGATGCACCGTGGCAACACACCAGCATTGACGGAGAAGAGGCACCTTGGAGGCATAGGGACACCTTTATTAGTCATGTTTTCGGGATTGCAGAGGCAACTTGAAGTACACATGAACACATCTTGTGGAGTAACATGTGGGTCCAACACTGGCACCCCCCTTCTGCAGCACAAATGCGTGTTAGCCATGGAACTGGCACACAATTGTCGGCTAACAGCTAAACACCCACAGCTGCTCACGGAGAGACTGCCATACACCATTGATCCGCTGATGTGGAAGTCCCACACCATGTCAAGCCAATGCTAACCGTATGTGTCCGAGGGCAGTGTTACACACATTGATGCCATCATAACAATCCACTATCCCATCACTGATGACTGTCAACCAGGCAGACCATCTAGTCAGGTGTACACAGCTGCATGTCGTGTCCCATGGTGATGCTACATGGCTGCAGAGGAACCAAACATCGACAGGGGCAGTGTGCAAACATCCGATGGAGCATCCCAGACGTCGTCACGTCTGGGATGAGGGTCCCCGCAGGAGGGCGGGTCATCCACGTAAAAGACCGTGAGGGTCGGCGCAACATCACCATCTCCCAGGACACCTGCATACATCGTGAACAACTGCCACACCCAATACACCCCTGATGCATCCCTTACCCTATGGAGACTTCCAAACGTGTCCGTGCCTGTAACGCTGAGTCAGCCCACGATGACGTGTCCATGAGGAATAGCAGTGCCACAACAATGCAAGCAGCAGACGGCATGCGCAAGTACCTGGGGAAGAGAGACACACAAGAAGTCAGCCACAAAAAGCACAGCCACTTGCATGTGCATTTACTCGACACATGTATGGATGACAACATGCTAGGTCACAATTATGCCTGGGGAAATACAACCATCACTGCCACCATCACTCCAGTGACACACCCACACACACCTCTGACTCACGTGCCATACATGCAGGTGGAGACACACATCACAACACATGCCACACGGGGACCAATGCGTGCACACTCAGACACTGGTACTCACCACTAAGCAAAGAAGTCGCGTATGAGCCGAGTCCGGATGTCCTCTTGCGGCTCCACATCCTCCACATCACTAGCCCCATTGCCAAGCCCTTCGTCCTCCACGGGTGGATGGTCCTCGTCATGTTGATCCAGGATGAGTGGCACAGCTCTCTCAACTGCCATGTTGTGCAGCATGCAGCAGACCATGAAGATTTTGCAGACCTTCGCAGGGGCATATGGGAGCGCGCCGCCGGTCTTGTGGAGGCACCGAAATCGGCTCTTCAGCAGGCCAAACGTCCTCTCTATCACTCGCCTTGTCCGGCCATGGGCGGTGTTGTAGCGGAGCTGAGCCGGCGTGATGGGGTTGCGGAGAGGTGTAAGCAGCCATGGCATGTTGGGATAGCCAGCGTCCCCTACATGGGAAGCACATGGACATCGTTAGAAGTGGTGAAGCGGTCGTGCTGGTAGGCTATGCAAAATACAGGACAGACAGACTGTACCCACCAACAACACATGCTCTTTCGTTGCGCAGCTGCATCATCATTTCAGGCATCCTGCTACGCCTCATGATGTAGGCATCGTGTGCTGATCCTGGAAAACGAGCACAGACATGTGAAATCACCATGTTGGACTGACACACCACAAGGGCATTGATGGAGTGGTAGTGCTTCCGATTGCGGTACGCCACCTCCCGTGCGTGTGGTGGTACCAAAGCTACATGTGTCCCATCTATGGACCCAATGACATGGGGCATCCCTCCCAGGGCATAGAATCCACGCTTGACCGCAGTCAACTGTTCAGGGGTTGGGAACTTGATGAAGTCATCCAGGTGAATCAACATGGCCTCTAAGAAATCATGCAGCACACGGCAGAACATGCTCTGGGACATGCCACCAACATGAGCTATGGTATATTGAAAGGTACCCGTGGCAAGAAAATGTAGGGCAGCTATTACCTTCAGCTGGGGTGTCAGTGCCGTGGGATACCTGTGCTGCGGTTGCAGGTGTGGTGCCAGTCTCGCCGACAACTCCAGAATCAACGGTTGGGGGAAGCGGTAGAGCCGGATGCTGTCATTCTCCCGCATGTCAGCCAAGTCCGGAATTTTTCGGGCAAGAGGCGGCGCAGTAATTTGGAAGTGACAAGGAAGAGTGAGTGCACTACGACAACAATTCATATGTACTGAGCACATGTTAATCTGTCAATACACATATGCTACATAGGGAGTCAGGTATGTGCTACATGCCCAGGACACGTATGGATGCAAGGTGACACCCCTACCAAGACCCAGCTACACACGGAGATTGAGAACCTCCCCATGCCATGCCATGGGAATAGCTGTGTCCCAGTGCAAGTGAACAGCCAGACGCAAGACAGGAGTGACATACGCCCACACATCAGCAGAAGTAGGATGCCGATTGCAGAGACTGGTAGCGGAACACTAGAGCCACAGGTCACATGACATTACACTAGGACAGCCCACACACCTTGCCATGAAGGTGCACATGTCATGACTCACCACACATTCATTGTGAGGATGCAGACATGTCCTTGTCACGCTACTCCGTGTCCCATGCATACATGTGCACCTCACATCCGATACCACATGTGGCATGGTGTGCGGAACAGTGTGCAATGTCAATCTACACACAGACACATGTTGGTTGCTGCAACGGCTGCAGCTTTTGAGGGTGCTCCAACATCAACCTGATGGGAAGCCCCCACACATACATGACATAGTCACATTGTGCACCGTGGGTAGTGACAAGTCAGGTGTGGTAACCCCTGTACCGGGCATCAGGGGACACTTCCGTGTGTTGGTGTCCGTGCCATGCCAGTGACGCTCACCCCAAGTGTGCAGTACGGCATGCACACATGTCAAAGGAGTCAAGGGCATGCCTGGCACACATTGCACCATCACACAGTACATCTGTAGACATCTCATCATACATCTGGTGCCTTCTCGACTCAGGAGTAATGTTCTACATCACAGGCCGTCACACCTGTGCCCCACACATGTAGTAATGCACAGACGATGCCTTGATGTCAATTAATGGACAAGTATGTCCATTCATGGACAAGTATGTCCATCCATGGACAAGTATGTCCATCCATGGACAAGTATGTCCGCCCTATCCCTACCTGTGTGCCGCCTGTCACCACTGTGATGTGTGAAAACCGCTGTACTGCTGCGAAGAGGGCCTGTGTACGTCCCCATATCACTATGGGAGTGCTGCCGTATGTGTACCCATCGTGATGGCGAGCGTACAGGCATGTGTACGGCCCGTACCACTACGAGTACGCATACGCGAGGCCACCCATAGTGGTAGGGCCGTACGCATGCCTGTACGCTCCCTATCACTATGGGTGGCCTCGCGTATGCGTACTCGTAGTGGTACGGGCCGTACACACGCCTGTACGCTCCCTATCACTATGGGTGGCCTCGCGTATGCGTACTTGTAGTGGTACGGGCCGTACACACGCCTGTACGCTCCCTATCACTATGGGTGGCCTCGCGTATGCGTACTCATAGTGGTACGGGCCGTACACACGCCTGTACGCTCCCTATCACTATGGGTGGCCTCGCGTATGCGTACTCGTAGTGGTACGGGCCGTACACACGCCTGTACGCTCACTATCACTATGGGTGGCCTCGCGTATGCGTACTCGTAGTGGTACGGGCCGTACACACGCCTGTATGCTCACTATCACAACGTGTACGCATACGCGAGGCCACCCATAGTGATAGTGAGCGTACAGGCGTGTGTACGGCCCGTACCACTACGAGTACGCATACGCGAGGCCACCCATAGTGATAGGGAGCGTACAGGCGTGTGTACGGCCCGTACCACTACGAGTACGCATACGCGAGGCCACCCATAGTGATAGGGAGCGTACAGGCGTGTGTACGGCCCGTACCACTACGAGTACGCATACGCGAGGCCACCCATAGTGATAGTGAGCGTACAGGCGTGTGTACGGCCCGTACCACTACGAGTACGCATACGCGAGGACACCCATAGTGATAGTGAACGTAGGCACGCGTGTACGGGCCGTTGCGATGCATTTGGGGTGCCCTAGGGCCCCGGAACGCACCGTACCTGTGTGTGAAGCTCCAAATTACATAGGGGACACATGAGGGACAAGTATTAAGGCCTACATGCATGCTGGTTGTCATGGAGACCAAGTTCAAATTTTGAATTTGTTCTGGAAGGTGCACAGCAGAAGTCAGTTGGAATTAATCTACTTTGTTGCAATGTGTTTGTGGGGCTGACATCATGCAGGAGAATGAAACCGATAGAGAACACACAGACTGCTAGGTTTGAAGGGATTGGAGGAAACATAGGATGCAAATGTGAGTGACCAATCACTCTGTACTCCTGTGCATGAGATAGCCCAGCAAGGCAGATATAAGGCAGCCAGGTCCCATGAGGGAGCACTTGCCTGCACATCTTTGTATTCCACGACCCAGCTGCTGCTACTGATTCCCTGGAACCATGTCAAGGGCTGTGGAGAGGTCACAGCCATTCACCCTGGATGAGAACATGGCTTTGGTGGATGTGATCCTCCCACGGTACCCCATGCTGTATGGGCGACCAGGTTATCAGGTGAATTCAGTGTCCACTGGCACAGACTGTGTCCCTTTTTAGTGACTGTGACTTCTGCCATTGTGTCCAGGTGTGACACACATGCTATGTACTGTAGGGGGGGTCCCAGGGGGGGAATGCCTGATGTCTCCCAGCAGTGCCCTGAGACAGGAGGGGTGGGTGCCTATCACTCCCAGAAGTGCCCTGAGACAGGAGGGGTGGGGGCCTATCACTCCCAGCAGTGCCCTGAGACAGGAGGGGTGGGGGCCTATCACTCCCAGCAGTGCCCTGAGACAGGAGGGGTGGGTGCCTATCACTCCCAGCAGTGCCCTGAGACAGGAGGGGTGGGTGCCTATCACTCCCAGCAGTGCCCTGAGACAGGAGGGGTGTGTGCAGAGTACTCCCAGCAGTGCCCTGAGACAGGAGGGGTGTGTGCAGAGTCCTCCCAGCAGTGCCCTGAGACAGGAGGGGTGGGTGCCTATCACTCCCAGCAGTGCCCTGAGACAGGAGGGGTGTGTGCAGAGTACTCCCAGCAGTGTCCTGAGACAGGAGGGGTGTGTGCAGAGTCCTCCCAGCAGTGCCCTGAGACAGGAGGGGTGTGTGCAGAGTCCTCCCAGCAGTGCCCTGAGACAGGAGGGGTGTGTGCAGAGTCCTCCCAGCAGTGCCCTGAGACAGGAGGGGTGGGGGCCTATCACTCCCAGCAGTGCCCTGAGACAGGAGGGGTGGGTGTGATGCACAGTGTGAGCCTGGATCATTGATTGTGTAGTTGCCCTCATTCCACCTGTGTCCTTTCAATGGCACGTACTGCTTTTGGCCTTCCCCCACAGGATCATGTCCCTATGACAAAGGTGCAATGCGTTGGATGCATACTATGCCTTGTTGTAAACAGCAAATGTGTTCTAATCTGTGTCCCCGTGACATGTGCAAGGTGTATTGATGTAGTGTCACTTGTTCATCCTCACAGGTAGACGCCTCTGCCAAGGAGCAGATATGGCTGGACGCCGTCAGCGCCGTGAGGAGTGCGGATGGTCGGAGGCGGCACCTGTCCCAGGTGAGGAAACGCTGGCAGGATATCCGGTGCTGGACGCGGAGGATCGCACGGCTCCTGCTGGGGGACTCACCTGAGAGCCACAAGAACCGCGGGTGCCGCCGTCTCTCCCACATCCAGAAACGTGTGCTGGCGGTGGTCTTTCCTGACTTGGACAGGCGTCTACAGGACATGCAGCAGCCGGAAGGGGGTAGGTACATGTGTGTGTTTGTTGTGTTTCACCAGCATTTGTAAGTGCACTGTTCCATGGATACACTTCCAGGGTTTATGGTGCTGTGCATATCCTGTTACCCACAGTGTTGCAGGCCTCTCCTGCCTCCCTTCCCCACCTTGCAATGTGTTCCCTGGTCTCTGTGTAGTCACTCCATCACAAAGTTATGTAGCCTGACACCTTCTCCAAGTGTACAATGCCTGCAGCATCATGTGTGGGGGTGGTGTGTAACAGGTTTTGTGACCTTGCCTGTGCCCTGTCCAGTTCTGGACTTGTGGGTTCCATGTCAGTTGGCACTAATGCTGATTTCAGACATGGGAGTTAATCTCTTGAGTGCGAGGCCTTCCAGCAGGCATGTCCCATGTGGTGGCCTGTGACATGATGTGCATGAGTGTGCGTTACGCATAGTGCAGGGATGTTAGCGTGTGTTGCAGTCATTTCCATTCAGGAGCATGGAGTTGTGTGGCCACTACTGTCCCCAGGGGCATCTTTTCCTAGGTATCATGTGTGTAATCCGAGAATGTCGACAATCTCTGTGTCTACTGCATAGGTTGTGCTCTGTGCCATTGTCCCCTGGCACCATGTTTCTTGACGTGAGATGTATTACAAGTGTCCACTGTCCAGCCTGACCTGATTTTCCAAGTACATACTCACGGTGGCCATTGCCTGTGTGTCTTGTAGCAATCATCTGATGATGCCCATTTGTACATGATTCTTTGGACAGGCGCACCTTGGGTATTTGGTGTGCAATCTTGAATTATTGCATCCCATGTGTATTTCACCCAGACTAAGAGATGTAAGTGCTTCCTGTGTCTCCACAGATTCGTCTCATGTAGGGGGGGGTGGGGCTGCCATGGCCTACATGTCAAGACCTGTCATCTCCTTGCTCGGACTGGCCAGTGTGTGATGTTTGTCTGGACATACACTCAAGGTGCAGCGTGCCAGTCAGGGTGGGCATGTTCTCAGTATTACCTATGCTGCATGTGACTCTAGTTCCTGGATTTGGTCCCTGCTCATCCCAATTTCCTGCCACGCTGTGTGGTGCAGATGCAGTGCTGTATTGTCCCCAGGGCCTTGCTCCTCAGTCAGAATAGCATGTCATCTCATTTGCTATTGTGTCATGCTCTCCATAGTTTTTCCATGGCATGGTGGGTCACACAACTGTGTCTTGCAGGGCCTACGTATGTACCTTGGTTTGTAGTTGTAACTCATCCTTTGTTTCAGGCTATGCACTGTAACCTACGTAGATTGTACTCATGTGACATATGTATACAGGTGTATGATTACTTTCTGTCTCTTCACCCTGCCCACAGCATCGTCGGGGGACACGGAGGGAGACATGGACACAGACGGCGCGGAGGGACCGAGCACCAGTGCCAGCGGTGACATCGGGGCTGGCACTTCGAGTGGGACTGAGGCGGAGGAGAGTGAACCCGGGGACCTGTCGACTGGCACAACAGAGTATGAAGCTGACGGGTCCGAGGATGATATCTCCGAGTGGGCGGTGGCTGCACCACCATCTGACAGCAGCCCTACATCTGGCACCGCCCCCTCCATTGGCATCAGCCGCCTCCCACGTGCTCGTGTCCCTTCCCAACGTGCCCGGTCACCACATGTCTCCTTCCTGCCCGGCACCGCACCCCCTGCCCCTGTCTCCACTGCTGCCGCCAATGCTGAGTCTGTGGACATCCAGCGGCAGTTGCAGATTGGTCAGACTGCGATCCTTAATGTCCTCCATGGCCACAGCCAGGTCCTCAACAACATGGAGGCATACTTGGAGGGCATTCATTCATCGCAGGCTGACCAACGCAACTTGCTGAGGTCCATAGACTCCACACTGACTGCAGCAGTGGGTCTCCTGCAGCGCTACGTCCCACCCCCTACCCCTGCTCCTTCCACAATTCCCACTCCCATGCCTGTCCCACATACACCCAGACGTAAGCATGCACCCACCACAACAGACACAGGCACCACACCAGCAGGGAAGGTCCGCCGCACACCTCCTGACACGCACACACAGGGTGCAGTAGGCACACCCACTGGGTCGGGGGGCAAACGTGTGACACGCAGCCAGAGTGGGAGTCCGCATTCCACCCAATCTACTCCCTCCAAATCCCCTCCCCTCAGCTCTCCTGGCCACATCTCCCCCAAAGACTCCTTCATGGCCACTCTGTCCCTGAGCCCCACAGTGACACCACCCCGCAAGCGGTCAAGGAGGTCCCCGGTCAGGGTGCTTGAGTCCCCACCCCTGTCCACACCCTCCCCCAGTGGCGCTGCGACCCATCCCTCTGACCTCCCCCTCCTTGGGGCCTGTGGTTCCTTCGGGTGCAGGGGAGTCCCTGGAGGACCTTGCTAAGGTGTGCAGCGAGATCCTGGCCTCCGCCTTTGGCCCTGCCCCACCCCCTGTGGTGGAGTCCTCCATCCCTGCACCCACGACGCCTATCCTTCACCCTCCTGTCCCTGCGGTGCCTGTTTCTTCCCCCCCACATGATGCCCTGACCCCTGTGGAAGACAACGGATTGTAACTGTGCAGGCAAGCTAGGGGACACGCATCCCACTGTGTCCCCCATCCAGCTGGGACTCCTGGACTGCCCTATGGTGTTTGTTAATATTGGACTTACGTCATACTAGTTTTTTGCTCATGCTGAATAAAGCTATTTATTTTTTGCCCTTGGAACACTCCTGCATTGCTGGCATTGCTATTGGTGGGGCTGCTACATGGTTGTGGGTGTTGGTCATGTGTTGGGTGTGTGGGTAATGTAGTAGTGTGCTGCTCATAGGGGGGACCCTGGGATCTGTGTGCCATCACACGGTGTTAGCTACCTTTCTCCATTCATGTAAGCAGTTGCTGCATGTTGCAATTGTCCCAAGGTTTATTCCTTCCTCTGTGTACCCTGACTTCTTCCCTGCAGGGTGTCCCCTGACTTTAGCACAGAGCTGTGTGTCCATTAGCTGGGTGTGTGACGTAGTCCTTCACCTTTGCACATGCATGCTGAGCGATGTCTCCACCTGCATCATTCGTGGCATCCTTGGTAGTCATTGTACTTGTGTATGTGGCCTATTGACATGACTTCATGTGTACATGTTTTCTTTTCTGCGCTATGCATGCGTATACTCCCAGCCTCGCACACATGTGGTACATGTACTGCAGGGTCTTTGTGCACCTGACTGACATTTGTGGGCATGGTATCTGTGACTACTCCACCCTTTGCGTTCCATGGGCACTGCTGGGAGTGATGGGCACCCACCCCTCCTGTCTCAGGGCACTTCTGGGAGGACTCTGCACACACCCCTCCTGTCTCAGGGCACTGCTGGGAGGACTCTGCACACACCCCTCCTGTCTCAGGGCACTTCTGGGAGTACTCTGCACACACCCCTCCTGTCTCAGGGCACTGCTGGGAGTGATAGGCACCCACCCCTCCTGTCTCAGGGCACTGCTGGGAGGACTCTGCACACACCCCTCCTGTCTCAGGGCACTGCTGGGAGTGATAGGCACCCACCCCTCCTGTCTCAGGGCACTGCTGGGAGGACTCTGCACACACCCCTCCTGTCTCAGGGCACTGCTGGGAGTGATAGGCACCCACCCCTCCTGTCTCAGGGCACTGCTGGGAGGACTCTGCACATACCCCTCCTGTCTCAGGGCACTGCTGGGAGGACTCTGCACCCACCCCTCCTGTCTCAGGGCACTGCTGGGAGTGATAGGCACCCACCCCTCCTGTCTCAGGGCACTGCTGGGAGGACTCTGCACCCACCCCTCCTGTCTCAGGGCACTGCTGGGAGTGATAGGCACCCACCCCTCCTGTCTCAGGGCACTGCTGGGAGGACTCTGCACACACCCCTCCTGTCTCAGGGCACTGCTGGGAGTGATAGGCACCCACCCCTCCTGTCTCAGGGCACTGCTGGGAGGACTCTGCACACACCCCTCCTGTCTCAGGGCACTGCTGGGAGTGATAGGCACCCACCCCTCCTGTCTCAGGGCACTGCTGGGAGTGATAGGCACCCACCCCTCCTGTCTCAGGGCACTGCTGGGAGGACTCTGCACCCACCCCTCCTGTCTCAGGGCACTGCTGGGAGTGATAGGCACCCACCCCTCCTGTCTCAGGGCACTGCTGGGAGTGATAGGCCCCCACCCCTCCTGTCTCAGGGCACTGCTGGGAGGACTCTGCACACACCCCTCCTGCGTCTGGGCACAGCTGGGAGTGATAGGCACCCACCCCTCCTGTCTCAGGGCACTGCTGGGAGTGATAGGCCCCCACCCCTCCTGTCTCAGGGCACTGCTGGGAGGACTCTGCACACACCCCTCCTGCGTCTGGGCACTGCTGGGAGTGATAGGCACCCACCCCTCCTGCCTCAGGGCACTGCTGGGAGGACTCTGCACCCACCCCTCCTGTCTTAGGGCACTGCTGGGAGGACTCTGCACCCACCTCTCCAATTTCACAATATGTACGCTCATGACATACACGGATGTGGGTACGCTCCATGCATTTGAGGTGTGGGTACGGGTCACACTTACACTGTTGGGGTGGGGGTACGCTCCATACGTACGCGGGTGGGGGTACGGGTCGTACTTACACTGTTGGGGTGGGGGTACGCTCCATACGTACGCGGGTGTGGGTACGGGTCGTACTTACACTGTTGGGGTGGGGGTACGCTCCATACGTACGCGGGTGTGGGTACGGGTCGTACTTACACTGTTGGGGTGGGGGTACGCTCCATACGTACGCGGGTGGGGGTACGGGTCGTACTTACACTGTTGGGGTGGGGGTACGCTCCATACGTACGCGGTTGGGGGTACGAGTCGTACTTACATTGTTGGGGTGGGGGTACGCTCCATACGTACGCGGGTGTGGGTACGGGTCGTACTTACACTGTTGGGGTGGGGGTACGCTCCATACGTACACGGGTGTGGGTACGGGTCGTACTTACACTGTTGGGGTGGGGGTACGCTCCATACGTACGCGGGTGGGGGTACGAGTCGTACTTACATTGTTGGGGTGGGGGTACGCTCCATACGTACGCGGGTGTGGGTACGGGTCGTACTTACACTGTTGGGGTGGGGGTACGCTCCATACGTACGCGGGTATGGGTACGGGTCGTACTTACACTGTTGGGGTGGGTGTAGGCTCCATACGTACGCGGGTGGGGGTACGGGTCGTACTTACACTGTTGGGGTGGGGGTATGCTCCATACGTACGCAGGTGGGGGTACGAGTCGTACTTACATTGTTGGGGTGGGGGTACGCTCCATACGTACGCGGGTGGGGGTACGAGTCGTACTTACACTGTTGGGGTGGGGGTACGCTCCATACGTACGCGGGTGGGGGTACGAGTCGTACTTACATTGTTGGGGTGGGGGTACGCTCCATACGTACGCGGGTGTGGGTACGGGTCGTACTTACACTGTTGGGGTGGGGGTACGCTCCATACGTACGCGGGTGTGGGTACGGGTCGTACTTACACTGTTGGGGTGAGGGTAGGCTCCATACGTACGCGGGTGGGGGTACGGGTCGTACTTACACTGTTGGGGTGGGGGTACGCTCCATACATACGCGGGTGTGGGTACGGGTCGTACTTCCACTGTTGGGGTGAGGGTAGGCTCCATACGTACGCAGGTGGGGGTACGGGTCGTACTTACACGGTTGGGGTGGGGGTACGCTCCATACGTACGCGGGTGGGGGTACGAGTCATACTTACAGTGTTGGGGTGGGGGTACGCTCCATACGTACGTGGGTGGGGGGTACGAGTTGTACTTACACTGTTGGGGTGGGGGTACGCTCCATACGTACGCGGGTGTGGGTACGGGTCGTACTTACACTGTTGGGGTGGGGGTACGCTCCATACGTACGCGGGTGTGGGTACGGGTCGTACTTACACTGTTGGGGTGGGGGTACGCTCCATACGTACGCGGGTGTGGGTACGGGTCGTACTTACACTGTTGGGGTGGGGGTACGCTCCATGCATACGGGGTGGGGGTAGGGTCCGTACATATCCGTCCCCACGCTATGTGATGCTTGTGCGGGCCGTACCCAGGCCTTTGCCACGTGGGTACGAGCCGTCCCGCCATTGTTGGGGTGACGTGGGTGTGGGCGTGGTACGACTCGTACCCACGCTCTTCAGGCGTGGGTACGGGACGTACCGGTCTGGTTGTGTTGCCGGTTCGCGTCGTAACGGACTTCTGTTGTGGCGGTCGCTGGCTTAGCTGGACACGCCCCCACCCCCTCGTAGTGACCAGGGCCTGAGGGTCAGGTATGTCCAGGGCATGTGTGCTGTGTGACTTTGGTGGGGGGTTTGTGGCCTGCCCTGGTCCTGCCACCCCCACCCCACCCCACTTTCCCCCCTCCCTTAATTGTTCTGACCTTCTGCGGCGTCTGCGTCCGAACCTGTAGAGGAGGTCGACGGCTATGAGGGCCGGGATGACACGTAGGTTCGGGTCCATGTCTGTCCGTCGCGTACGGGTCCTCCTTGTTTACGTCGTCCTGTCTGTCCGTCGCGTACTGGTCCTCCTTGATCGCGTCGTCCTGTCTGTCCATCGCGTACTGGTACTCCTTGTTCGCGTCGTCCTGTCGCGTACTGGTCCTCCTTGTTCGCGTCGTCCTGTCTGTCCGTCGCATACTGGTGGTCCTTGTTCGCGTCGTCCTGATTTCCCGGCAGTTTTTGGCAGCCGGAAAATATTCACCGTGCGGGATGACGTCGGTGCGAATCGTAATTCCTGGTTCGTGAATGGCAGGCTGCGAGCGTCCCGACGTCAGGTCGGCGCTTTCCCGGATCGCATTTGTAGGTTTATTTTGTTCGGTCGGGGTTTTTTACGATTCGTACGGAAATGGTGTTCCCGTGCGAATCGTAATTCCATGTTTGTAAATTTTGACGACCGGGTACGCGTCGGACGGAGAATATGCTCCGTCCGACGGTTCGTACCCGGTTTTTGCCGGATCGTAATCGGCACCTTAGTTTTTTCATTTCTTCTAATCCAGGTTTTAAGTCCAAAGTGATCTTTGCAAAACCCTCCATTTTCTAATCTCATCAGGTATATATTAGCAACAATCGGTAAATTTAAGCATCTTGCAGACTCTGCCTTTTTCTTGTTTTATGTATTGTCATCCTATATTGATAGTCTCAGTAGTGGTAATGTTGATTTAGAAGATGACAGATTGTGGTTCACGCCACCGATTATGTTTTTTAGTTTTTAGAAAAAGGCCTTGGATATTTAACAGTGTAAGCGACTCCTACCTTAGAGCATGGCTTTACTCTTCATCCAGCTTGAATTCTGCATCTTTCCCCTTTCCCATACGGTGCATGCTTTGGTCCCTTCTCATCCAACTTGTGCCTTGTTCAACTTATTTTCAGTTTGTAACTCTGTCCCATCTGGCTTGCCATCTCTCCCTTTACATATCAATGCACTCATTCCCTTCACCCATCCATTTTCTGTTTTATGTTACTCATAATCAGTGTATGCTATTGTTCTTCTCATATCCATGAGGGGGGCGGGGCCGAAACCAGGGTGTGTCCCAACCCCAGATTAATGGTCATTCCTCAACCGGAGCACCTACCCCACAATGTCGTGACAGTCCTGCGCTGTCTTCTCACGGCCTGCTGCGGTGCTTGCAAATTGAGCCTGCAGCTTTTTTCTGTTTCCATGCCGGAGCATGTCTCTTATCGGTCTGGGGCCATGGCCACCTCATGCACTTCTGTTGACACTACCACTACTCGCAAGTGGTAGTTATGCGTTGTCCTGATGCGTTGGTCATCGGATTAATTTGCGGATATTTGGGGAATTATCAGGTGGATAGTCGTAATTCTCACAGTTTGCCGTTATCTTTCTCGGTGTACGGCCACCCCCCAAAGTAGAGTCAGTTTTGAACATATTTCAAAATTCTTAAATACAATGTGGAGGACAGGGACGGCTGTAAGGGGTGATGTGGAGGCCGTTTTTAACCTATGTCTTTTAGAGAGTAAAGGTTAAAAGTTGTATGTTTTTGTTACAATTTCTCATCCCTGACCAACATATAATAGAATAAAGAATTTAGGAAGCTAGTTGTAGAAAGACATCTAGGATTGGACCATACACTATTGCCTTGTGTTCCTGCATTAAAATTGTTTATTAACTTTGTGACCTTTACAGAAATGGCTTTTGTTGGAAGAGAAGATCTCTCTCCATGGGAAACCACTGTATTCCCAAGAGCCCTTTTTTCTGCTATCCTTCTGGCTGCATCCATTTCCAAAGCATTTTAGCACTACCTTTTATACAGTGTCAAAAGCTTGGCCCAGTTTTCACGAAATACTCCAAATACTGGTGTGTGTTTCTAGCATTTCTTGGCCAGGATTTTTATGCATTCTTTCTATACATGTGATAGCCGAATTGCGGCCAAAATGAAAAATTATGACTCAACCTTTAAATTACCATCACTTACAGGATGAAGCCCCGTTTCCACACTGGTTTTCCGCGCCTCAGGTGACAGATCTTTGTCACCGTGTTTTGATTCAAAGAGCTATTTCGTTCACATAGACTTCACTTGCTTTAGTCCTGTTAAACTCTGGATGCTCCAGCTCCTTCAATAAAATCACCCATGATATCCCACTTTACTGTAATGGTCCAATACTACGTAAAGAGGAATACCATGCCCCTCCCAACGCATGATGCCATCGTCCCCCCTCATGCCCTACCTGCAGCGAACACTGACCTGTACTTGCAATGTTTGTTATGGACTCTTTAAAATTATATATGAATGCTTCATTCCCGTCTTTATTGTTTTTACTTGTTTATTCAGTCATGAAGTGTAGCTAGACAATTTATTGAGCATTTATCAGATGCTATCTCATTGCAGCCTACCATATCTTACAGATATCTGATGTTGATTTATTGCTGCATAAACACTTGCATGGATATATCTCATGCCACATTGTTATTCTGACAGGACTGCCTATTGTCCCTATGCATCAATGCTGACTTCGTGACGTATATGTTTTGCTTTTGTGATATACAATAAATAGAACTTATTTAAAGAGGTATCACAAGTAAATTTAAATTCCAAGTTCAGTCAATGTTTAGAGGTTGAGTAAGATTTAAAAACGTTCTTCTCATTAAGAGATTAATAAGTGTCTTTTTATAATATTTTTTCAAATTAGTCAATAAATCAATAGTAATTTACAGAAATCTCATAACAAGGTTTGGTTAGTTCAAATACCCAAATAAGGCATGAATAGCATTACTTAATGGAATAAACCCTATCCTAAAGAATAGGAGGAGCATGAAGCTCAAAGAAAAATTAAAGCAGCAGAATTTCTCATAAAGAGTAGTTCATGAAACCTATCTGTGTCTCAGTAAAGAAGCAGATGATCATACAGTTGCAGTAACAATCTATAAAACAAAGGATCACCAATAAAGTAAGGATGAATAGGAGCAGCAGTATCCACAACCATCAGTCTAGAACAAGATCGTAAAGCATTGAAAACTAACTAAGAAAAAACACTAATAATAAAATACATCAATACATTTTGCAGACATTGTAATAGGCTTCTTCCTCTTGGGACCAATTGGATGGCAGCTCTTGTCTGTGAGCGGATCAGCTCTTGCTTTAACATGAAAATACATGCGGTTTGAAAAGATTTGTCACAAGTTAGTTACAGATATTCATACGTAGTTAAGTTCTGGAAACATAAGCCTCAGTTCCCATGGGCATCGAATGCAGTTTGGCCAACTAAATATTAAATATTTCACTGCATTCACAATGAACTATGCTAAAGAAGAGAAACATCAACGTGCTGCTTAGAAATGAACTTCATTAATATGTATAAGAGATATTGTTCTAAATGTGCAACCATTCTGTTCAAGCCTTATGTGAAATATGGTGAGAATAAGAAGCTAATCATTACAATCAATATGTTGCTTAGTAAAATAATGCATTAATTAAAACTGGAACATGCTGCCGTTATGATGAACATTTCTAAGAATGTCACATTAAGGTCAGGCTTCTACATTAGGTTTGTGTACATTTCGGCAAAATTAGGTTTACTGCTAGTCAAAGGAAACTTTCTTCTTAGCATTGCTATCGTCCACAAACATAACTATGTCTGGCAGTTGCAGCTTGCGCATTTTAAATGCCTGCCATTTCAGCATTTAATTTTAAATTAATCATTGCACATTTCAATTCCTAATCTATATATTTTGTATTTTAAATGGAGATTTTTGCAATTCCACATCTGATGGTTTTCTTGACTATCACACTATCTTGATTTCACATGAGTTCTGCTCAAAGGTCTCTATCATCCATTGAATCTTGTTGTTTTCGTTTTGAACTTTCGAATTTTAATGACTTACAGGAGTCATCATTCATGAGGTTATTTAAATCTAATTCCTTTTCAAATCTCTTATTTCTTTCACTGCTCTTTCTCTTGTGTAATTAAAGTTAATAGCACTTGAATAAAGAAAATAGGCATAACAAACATAGCCCTATTATTAGTATCGGAATAAGTATAGGTTTCAAAATACCACATGTTGTCCTGTTCTTTTACTGCAATTCCCAATTGTACAAATCCCTTTCCCAAATTTTTCAAAAACACTACGTTTTTTCATTTCTTCTAATCCAGATTTTAAGTCCAAAGTGATCTTTGCAAAACCCTCTATTTTCTAATCTCATCAGGTACATATTAGCAACAATCGGTAAATTTAAGCATCTTGCAGACTCTGCCTTTCTCTTGTTCTATGTATTGTCATCCTATATATCCAGCTTGAATTCTGCATCTTTCCCCTTTCCCATACGGTGCATGCCTTGGTCCCTTCTCATCCAACTTGTGCCTTGTTCAACTCATTTTCAGTTTGTAACTCTGTCCCATCGGGCTTGCCATCTCTCCCTTTACATATCAATGCACTCATTCCCTTCACCCATCCATTTTCTGTTTTATGTTACTCATAATAAGTTTATGCTATTGTTCTACTTAGATCCATGAGGGGGCGGGGCCGAAACCAGGGTGTGTCCCAACCCCAGATTAACGGTCATTCCTCAACCGGAGCACCTACCCCACAATGTCGTGACAGTCCTGCGCTGTCTTCTCCCGGCCTGCTGCGGTTCTTGCAAATTGAGCCTGCAACTTTTTTCTGTTTCCATGCCGGAGCATGTCTCTTATCGGTCTGGGGCCACGGCCACCTCATGCACTTCTGTTGACACTACCACTACTTGCAAGCGGTAGTTATGCGTTGTCCTGATGCGTTGGTCATCAGATTAATTTGCGGATATTTGGGGAATTTTCAGGTGGAGAGTCGTAATTCTCATAGTTTGCCGTTATCTTTCTCGGTGAATGGCAACCCCACAAAGTAGAGTCAGTTTTGAACATATTTCAAAATTCTTAAATAGAATGTGGAGGACAGGGACGGCTGTAAGGGGTGATGTGGAGGCCGTTTTTAACCTATGTCTTTTAGACAGTAAAGGTTAAAAGTTGTATGTTTTTCTTACAATTTCTCATCCCTGACCAACATATAATAGAATAAAGAATTTAGGAAGCTAGTTGTAGAAAGACATCTAGGATTGGACCATACACTATTGCCTTGTGTTCCTGCATTAAAATTGTTTATTAACTTTGTGACCTTTACAGAAAGGGCTTTTGTTGGAAGAGAAGATCTCTCTCCATAGGAAACCACTGTATTCCCAAGAGCCCTTTTTTCTGCTATCCTTCTGGCTGCATCCATTTCCAAAGCATTTTAGCACTACCTTTTATACAGTGTCAAAAGCTTGGCCCAGTTTTCACGAAAGACTCCAAATACTGGTGTGTGTTTCTAGCACTTCTTGGCCTGTATTTTTATGCATTCCTTCTATACATGTGATAACCGAATTGCGACCAAAATGAAATAATATGACTCAACCTTTAAATTACCATCACTTACAGGATGAAGCCCCGTTTCCACACTGGTTTTCCGCGCCTCAGGTGACAGATCTTTGTCACCGTGTTTTGATTCAAAGAGCTATTTCGTTCACATAGACTTCACTTGCTTAAACACCTGTTAAACTCTGGATGCTCCAGCTCCTACAATAAAATCACCCTTCATATCCCACTTTACTGTAATGGTCCAATACTACGTAAAGAGGAATACCATGCCCCCTCCCCACGCATGATGCCATCGACACCCCTCATGCCATACCTGCAGCGAACACCGACCTGTACTTGCAATGTTTGTTATGGACTCTTTAAAATTATATATGAATGCTTCATTCCCGTCTTTATTGTTTTTACTTGTTTATTCAGTCATGAAGTGTAGCTAGACAATTTATTGAGCATTTATCAGATGCTATCTCATTGCAGGCTGCCATATCTCACAGATATCTGATGTTGATTTATTGCTGCGTAAACACTTGCATGGATATATCTCATGCCACATTGTTATTCTGACAGGACTGCCTATTGTCCCTATGCATCAATGCTGACACCGTGACGTATATGTTTTGCTTTTGTGATATACAATAAATAGAACTTATTTAAAGAGGTATCACAAGTAAATTTAAATTCCAAGTTCAGTCAATGTTTAGAGGTTGAGTAAGATTTAAAAACGTTCTTCTCATTAAGAGATTAATAAGTGTCTTTTTATAATTTTTATTCAAATTAGTCAATAAATCAATAGTAATTTACAGAAATCTCATAACAAGGTTTGGTTAGATCAAATACCCAAATAAGGCATGAATAGCATTACTTAATGGAATAAACCCTATCCTAAAGAATAGGAGGAGCATGAAGCTCAAAGAAAAATTAAAGCAGCAGAATTTCTCATAAAGAGTAGTTCATGAAACCTATCTGTGTCTCAGTAAAGAAGCAGATGATCATACAGTTGCAGTAACAATCTATAAAACAAAGCATCACCAATAAAGTAAGGATGAATAGGAGCAGCAGTATCCACAACCATCAGTCTAGAACAAGATCGTAAAGCATTGAAAACTAACTAAGAAAAAACACTAATAATAAAATACATCAATACATTTTGCAGACATTGTAATAGGCTTCTTCCTCTTGGGACCAATTGGATGGCAGCTCTTGTCTGTGAGCGGATCAGCTCTTGCTTTAACCCGAAAATACATGCGGTTTGAAAAAATTTGTCACAAGTTAGTTACAGATATTCATACGTAGTTAAGTTCTGGAAACATAAGCCTCAGTTCCCATGGGCATCGAATGCAGTTTGGCCGACTAAATATTAAAATATTTCACTGCATTCACAATGAACTGTGCTAAAGAGGAGAAACATCAACGTGCTGCTTAGAAATGAACTTCATCAATATGTATGAGAGATATTGTTCTAAATGTGCAAATATTCTGTTCAAGCATTATGTGAAATATGGTGAGAATACAAAGCTAATCATTACAATCAATATGTTGCTTAGTAAAATAATGCATTAATTAAAACTGGAACATGCTGCCGTTATGATGAACATTTCTAAGAATGTCACATTAAGGTCAGGCTTCTACATTAGGTTTGTGTACATTTGGGCAAAATTAGGTTTACTGATAGTCAAAGGAAACTTTCTTCTTAGCATTGCTATCGTCCACAAACATAACTATGTCTGGCAGTTGCAGCTTGCACATTTTAAATGCCTGTCATTTCAGCACTGAATAATAAATTAATCATTGCACATTTCAATTGCTAATCTAAATAGTTTGTATTTTAAATGGAGATTTTTGCAATTCCACATCTGATGGTTTTCTTGACTATCACACTATCGTGATTTCACATGAGTTCTGCTCAAAGGTCACTTTCATCATCCATGAATCTTATTGTTTTCGTTTTGAACTTTCGTATTTTAATGACTTACAGGAGTCTTCATTCATGAGGTTATTTAAATCTAATTCCTTTTCAAATCTCTTATTTCTTTCACTGCTATTTCTCTTGTGTAAGTAAAGTCAACAGCACTTGAATAAAGAAAATAGGCATAACAAACATAGCCTTATTATTAGTATCGGAATAAGTATAGGTTTCAAAATACCACATGTTGTCCTGTTGTTTTACTGCAATTCCCAATTGTACAAATCCCTTTCCCAAATTTTTCAAAAACACTACGTTTTTTCATTTCTTCTAATCCAGGTTTTAAGTCCAAAGTGTTCTTTGCAAAACCATCTATTTTCTGACTCTCATCAGGTACATATTAGCAACAATCAGTAAATTTAAGCATCTTGCAGACTCTGCCTTTTTCTTGTTTTATGTATTGTCATCCTATATTGATAGTCTCAGTAGTGGTAATGATGTAGAAGATGACAGATTGTGGTTCAGGCCACCGATTATGTTTTTTAGTCTTTAGAAAAATGCCTTGGATATTTAACAGTGTAAGCGACTCCTACCTTACAGCATTGCTTTACTCTACATCCAGCTTGAATTCTGCCTCTTTCCCCTTTCCCATACGGTGCATGCCTTGATCCCTTGTCATCCAACTTGTGCCTTGTTCTACTCATTTTCAGTTTGTAATTCTGTCCCATCTGGCTTTTCATCTCTCCCTTTTCATATCAATGCACTCATTCCCTTCACCCATCCATTTTCTGTTTTATGTTACTCATAATCACTGTATGCTATTGTTCTTCTCAGATCCATGAGGGGGGCAGGGAACGAAACCAGGGTGTGTCCCAACCCCAGATTAACGGTCATTCCTCAACCGGAGCACCTACCCCACAATGTCGTGACAGTCCTGCGCTATCTTCTCCCGGCCTGCTGCGGTGCTTGCAAATTGAGCCTGCTGCTTTTTTCTGTTTCCATGCCGGAGCATGTCTCTTATCGGTCTGGGGCCACGGCCACCTCATGCACTTCTGTTGACACTACCACTACTCGCAAGCGGTAGTCATGCGTTGTCCTGATGCGTTGGTCATCGGATTGATTTGCTGATATTTGGGGAATTATCAGGTGGAGAGTCGTAATTCTCATAGTTTGCCGTTATCTTTCTCGGTGTACGGCCACCCCCCAAAGTAGAGAGAGTTTTGAACATATTTCAAAATTCTTAAATACAATGTGGAGGACAGGGACGGCTGTAAGGGGTGATGTGGAGGCCGTTTTTAACCTATGTCTATTAGACAGTAAAGGTTAAAAGTTGTATGTTTTTCTTACATTTCTCATCCCTGACCAACATATAATAGAATAAAGAATTTAGGAAGCTAGTTGTAGAAAGACATCTAGGATTGGACCATACACTATTGCCTTGTGTTCCTGCATTAAAATTGTTTATTAACTGTGTGACCTTTACAGCAATGGCTTTTGTTGGAAGAGAAGATCTCTCTCCATAGGAAACCACTGTATTCCCAAAAGCCCTTTTTTCTGCTAACCTTCTGGCTGCATCCATTTCCAAAGCATTTTAGCACTACCTTTTATACAGTGTCAAAAGCTTGGCCCAGTTTTCACGAAAGACTCAAAATACTGGTGTGTGTATCTAGCACTTCTTGGCCAGGATTTGTTTGCATTCCTTCTATACATGTGATAGCCGAATTGCGGCCAAAATTAAATAATATGACTCAAACTTTAAATTACCATCACTTACAGGATGAAGCCCTGTTTCTGCACTGGTTTTCCGCGCCTCAGGTGACAGATCTTTGTCACCGTGTTTTGATTCAAAGAGCTATTTCGTTCACATAGACTTCACTTGCTTTAGTCCTGTTAAACTCTGGATGCTCCAGCTCCTTCAATAAAATCACCCTTCATATCCCACTTTACTGTAATGGTCCAATACTACGTAAAGAGGAATACCATGCCCCCTCCCCACGCATGATGCCATCGTCCCCCCTCATGCCCTACCTGCAGCGAACACTGACCTGTCCTTGCAATGTTTGTTATGGACTCTTTAAAATTATATATGAATGCTTCATTCCCGTCTTTATTGTTTTTACTTGTTTATTCAGTCATGAAGCGTAGCTAGACAATTTATTAAGCATTTATCAGATGCTATCTCATTGCAGCCTACCATATCTTACAGATATCTGATGTTGATTTATTGCTGCGTAAACACTTGCATGGATATATCTCATGCCACATTGTTATTCTGAGAGGACTGCCTATTGTCCCTATGCATCAATGCTGACACCGTGACGTATATGTTTTGCTTTTGTGATATACAAGAAATAGAACTTATGTAAAGAGTAATCAGAAGTAAATTTCAATTTAAATTCCAAGTTCAGTCAATGTTTAGATGTTGAGTAGGATTTAAAAACGGTCTTCTCATTAAGAGATTAATAAGTGTCTTTTTATAATTTTTATTCAAATTAGTCAATAAACAAATAGTAATTTACAGAAATCTCATAAGAAGGCTTGGTTAGATCAAATACCCAAATAATGCATGAATAGCATTTCTTAATGGAATAAACCCTATCCTAAAGAATAGGAGGAGCATGAAGCTCAAAGAAAAATTAAAGCAGCAGAATTTCTCATAAAGAGTAGTTCATGAAACCTATCTGTGTCTCAGTAAAGCAGCAGATGATCATACAGTTGCAGTAACAATCTATAAAACAAAGCATCAACAATAAAGTAAGGATGAATAGGAGCAGCAGTAGCCACAACCATCAGTCTAGAACAAGATCGTAAAGCATTGAAAACTAACTAAGAAAAAACACTAATAATAAAATACATCAATACATGTTGCAGACATTGTAATAGGCTTCTTCCTCTTGGGACCGATTGGATGGCAGCTCTTGTCTGTGAGCGGGTCAGCTCTTGCTTTAACATGAAAATACATGCGGTTTGAAAAGATTTGTCACAAGTTAGTTACAGATATTCATACGTAGTTAAGTTCTGGAAGCATAAGCCTCAGTTCCCATGGGCATCGAATGCAGTTTGGCCAACTAAATATTACATATTTCACTGCATTCACAATGAACTATGCTAAAGAAGAGAAACATCAACGTGCTGCTTAGAAATGAACTTCATTAATATGTATAAGAGATATTGTTCTAAATGTGCAACCATTCTGTTCAAGCCTTATGTGAAATATGGTGAGAATAAGAAGCTAATCATTACAATCAATATGATGCTTAGTAAAATAATGCATTAATTAAAACTGGAACATGCTGCCATTATGATGAACATTTCTAAGAATGTCACATTAAGGTCAGGCTTCTACATTAGGTTTGTGTACATTTTGGCAAAATTAAGTTTACTGCTAGTCAAAGGAAACTTTCTTCTTAGCATTGCTATCGTCCACAAACATAACTATGTCTGGCAGTTGCAGCTTGCGCATTTTAAATGCCTGTCATTTCAGCATTGAATTTTAAATTAATCATTGCACATTTCAATTCCTAATCTATATATTTTGTATTTTAAATGGATATTTTTGAAATTCCACATCTGATGGTTTTTTTGACTATCACACTATCTTGATTTCACATGAGTTCTGCTCAAAGGTCACTATCATCCATTGAATCTTGTTGTTTTCGTTTTGAACTTTCGAATTTTAATGACTTACAGGAGTCATCATTCATGAGGTTATTTAAATCTAATTCCTTTTCAAATCTCTTATTTCTTTCACTGCTCTTTCTCTTGTGTAATTAAAGTTAATAGCACTTGAATAAAGAAAATAGGCATAACAAACATAGCCCTATTATTAGTATCGGATTAAGTATAGGTTTCAAAATACCACATGTTGTCCTGTTCTTTTACTGCAATTCCCAATTGTACAAATCCCTTTCCCAAATTTTTCAAAAACACTACGTTTTTTCATTTCTTCTAATCCAGATTTTAAGTCCAAAGTGATCTTTGCAAAACCCTCTATTTTCTAATCTCATCAGGTACATATTAGCAACAATCGGTAAATTTGAGCATCTTGCAGACTCTGCCTTTCTCTTGTTTTATGTATTTTCATCCTATATATCCAGCTTGAATTCTGTATCTTTCCCCTTTCCCATACGGCGCATGCCTTGGTTCCTTCTCATCCAACTTGTGCCTTGTTCAACTCATTTTCAGTTTGTAACTCTGTCCCATCTGGCTTGCCATCTCTCCCTTTACATATCAATGCACTCATTCCCTTCACCCATCCATTTTCTGTTTTATGTTACTCATAATAAGTGTATGCTATTGTTCTACTTAGATCCATGAGGGGGCGGGGCCGAAACCAGCGTGTGTCCCAACCCCAGATTAACGGTCATTCCTCAACCGGAGCACCTACCCCACAATGTCGTGACAGTCCTGCGCTGTCTTCTCCCGGCCTGCTGCGGTTCTTGCAAATTGAGCCTGCGACTTTTTTCTGTTTCCATGCCGGAGCATGTCTCTTATCGGTCTGGGGCCACGGCCACCTCATGCACTTCTGTTGACACTACCACTACTCGCAAGCGGTAGTTATGCGTTGTCCTGATGCGTTGGTCATCAGATTAATTTGCGGATATTTGGGGAATTTTCAGGTGGAGAGTCGTAATTCTCATAGTTTGCCGTTATCTTTCTCGGTGTACGGCCACTCCCCAAAGTAGAGTCAGTTTTGAACATATTTCAAAATTCTTAAATACAATGTGGAGGACAGGGACGGCTGTAAGGGGTGATGTGGAGGCCATTTTTAACCTATGTCTTTTAGACAGTAAAGGTTAAAAGTTGTATGTTTTTCTTACAATTTCTCATCCCTGACCAACATATAATAGAATAAAGAATTTAGGAAGCTAGTTGTAGAAAGACATCTAGGATTGGACCATACACTATTGCCTTGTGTTCCTGCATTAAAATTGTTTATTAACTTTGTGACCTTTACAGAAAGGGCTTTTGTTGGAAGAGAAGATCTCTCTCCATAGGAAACCACTGTATTCCCAAGAGCCCTTTTTCTGCTATCCTTCTGGCTGCATCCATTTCCAAAGCATTTTAGCACTACCTTTTATACAGTGTCAAAAGCTTGGCCCAGTTTTCACGAAAGACTCCAAATACTGGTGTGTGTTTCTAGCACTTCTTGGCCTGGATTTTTATGCATTCCTTCTATACATGTGATAACCGAATTGCGGCCAAAATGAAATAATATGACTCAACCTTTAAATTACCATCACTTACAGGATGAAGCCCCGTTTCCACACTGGTTTTCCGCGCCTCAGGTGACAGATCTTTGTCACCGTGTTTTGATTCAAAGAGCTATTTCGTTCACATAGACTTCACTTGCTTAAACACCTGTTAAACTCTGGATGCTCCAGCTTATACAATAAAATCACCCTTCATATCCCACTTTACTGTAATGGTCCAATACTACGTAAAGAGGAATACCATGCCCCCTCCCCACGCATGATGCCATCGACCCCCCTCATGCCATACCTGCAGCGAACACCGAACTGTACTTGCAATGTTTGTTATGGACTCTTTAAAATTATATATGAATGCTTCATTCCCGTCTTTATTGTTTTTACTTGTTTATTCAGTCATGAAGTGTAGCTAGACAATTTATTGAGCATTTATCAGATGCTATCTCATTGCAGCCTGCCATATCTTACAGATATCTGATGTTGATTTATTGCTGCGTAAACACTTGCATGGATATATCTCATGCCACATTGTTATTCTGACAGGACTGCCTATTGTCCCTATGCATCAATGCTGACACCGTGACGTATATGTTTTGCTTTTGTGATATACAATAAATAGAACTTATTTAAAGAGGTATCACAAGTAAATTTAAATTCCAAGTTCAGTCAATGTTTAGAGGTTGAGTAAGATTTAAAAACGTTCTTCTCATTAAGAGATTAATTAGTGTCTTTTTATAATTTTTATTCAAATTAGTCAATAAATCAATAGTAATTTACAGACATCTCATAACAAGGTTTGGTTAGATCAAATACCCAAATAAGGCATGAATAGCATTACTTAATGGAATAAACCCTATCCTAAAGAATAGGAGGAGCATGAAGCTCAAAGAAATTAAAGCAGCAGAATTTCTCATAAAGATTAGTTCATGAAACCTATCTGTGTCTCAGTAAAGAAGCAGATGATCATACAGTTGCAGTAACAATCTATAAAACAAAGCATCACCAATAAAGTAAGGATGAATAGGAGCAGCAGTATCCACAACCATCAGTCTAGAACAAGATCGTAAAGCATTGAAAACTAACTAAGAAAAAACACTAATAATAAAATACATCAATACATGTTGCAGACATTGTAATAGGCTTCTTCCTCTTGGGACCAATTGGATGGCAGCTCTTGTCTGTGAGCGGGTCAGCTCTTGCTTTAACCCGAAAATACATGCGGTTTGAAAAGATTTGTCACAAGTTAGTTACAGATATTCAGATGTAGTTAAGTTCTGGAAACATAAGCCTCAGTTCCCATGGGCATCGAATGCAGTTTGGCCGACTAAATATTAAATATTTCACTGCATTCACAATGAACTGTGCTAAAGAGGAGAAACATCAACGTGCTGCTTAGAAATGAACTTCATCAATATGTATAAGAGATATTGTTCTAAATGTGCAAATATTCTGTTCAAGCATTACGTGAAATATGGTGAGAATACGAAGCTAATCATTACAATCAATATGTTGCTTAGTAAAATAATGCATTAATTAAAACTGGAACATGCTGCCATTATGATGAACATTTCTAAGAATGTCACATTAAGGTCAGGCTTCTACATTAGGTTTGTGTACATTTGGGCAAAATTAGGTTTACTGATAGTCAAAGGAAACTTTCTTCTTAGCATTGCTATCGTCCACAAACATAACTATGTCTGGCAGTTGCAGCTTGCGCATTTTAAATGCCTGTCATTTCAGCATTGAATTTTAAATTAATCATTGCACATTTCAATTCCTAATCTATATATTTTGTATTTTAAATGGATATTTTTGCAATTCCACATCTGATGGTTTTTTTGACTATCACACTATCTTGATTTCACATGAGTTCTGCTCAAAGGTCACTATCATCCATTGAATCTTGTTGTTTTTGTTTTGAACTTTTGAATTTTAATGACTTACAGGAGTCATCATTCATGAGGTTATTTAAATCTAATTCCTTTTCAAATCTCTTATTTCTTTCACTTCTCTTTCTCTTGTGTAAGTAAAGTTACTAGCACTTGAATAAAGAAAATAGGCATAACAAACATAGCCCTATTATTAGTATCGGAATAAGTATAGGTTTCAAAATACCACATGTAGTCCTGTTGTTTTACTGCAATTCCCAATTGTACAAATCCCTTTCCCAAAGTTTTCAAAAACACTACGTTTTTTCATTTCTTCTAATCCAGGTTTTAAGTCCAAAGTGATCTTTGCAAAACCCTCTATTTTCTAATCTCATCAGGTACATATTAGCAACAATCGGTAAATTTAAGCATCTTGCAGACTCTGCCTTTTTCTTGTTTTATGTATTGTCATCCTATATTGATAGTCTCAGTAGTGGTAATGTTGATTTAGAAGATGACAGATTGTGGTTCACACCACCGATTATGTTTTTTAGTTTTTAGAAAAAGGCCTTGGATATTTAACAGTGTAAGCGACTCCTACCTTACAGCATGGCTTTACTCTTCATCCAGCTTGAATTCTGCCTTTTTCCTCTTTCCCATACGGTGCATGCCTTGGTCCCTTCTCATCCAACTTGTGCCTTGTTCTACTCATTTTCAGTTTGTAACTCTGTCTTCTCTGGCTTGCATCTGTCCGAACCCCAGATTAATGGTCATTCCTCAACCGGAGCACCTACCCCACAATGTTGTAACAGTCCTGCTCTGTCTTCTCCCGGCCTGCTGCGGTGCTTGCAAATTGAGCCTGCGGCTTTTTTCTGTTTCAATGCCGGAGCATGTCTCTTATCGGTCTGGGGCCACGGCCACCTCATGCGCTTCTGTTGACACTACCACTACTCACAAGCGGTAGTTATGCGTTGTCCTGATGCATTGGTCATCGGATTAATTTGCGGATATTTGGTGAATTATCAGGTGGAGAGTCGTAATTCTCATAGTTTGCCTTTATCTTTTTCGGTGTACGGCCACCCTCCAAAGTAGTGTCAGTTTTGAACATATTTCAAAATTCCTAAATACAATGTGGAGGACAGGGACGGCTGTAAGGGGTGATGTGGAGGCCATTTTTAACCTATGTCTATTAGACAGTAAAGGTTAAAAGTTGTATGTTTTTCTTACAATTTCTCATCCCTGACCAACAGATAATAGAATAAAGAATTTAGGAAGCTAGTTGTAGAAAGACATCTAGGATTGGACCATACACTATTGCCTTGTGTTCCTGCATTAAAATTGTTTATTAACTTTGTGACCTTTACAGCAATGGCTTTTGTTGGAAGAGAAGATCTCTCTCCATAGGAAACCACTGTATTCCCAAAAGCCCTTTTTTCTGCTAACCTTCTGGCTGCATCCATTTCCAAAGCATTTTAGCACTACCTTTTATACAGTGTCAAAAGCTTGGCCCAGTTTTCACGAAAGACTCAAAGTACTGGTGTGTGTATCTAGCCCTTCTTGGCCAGGATTTGTATGCATTCCTTCTATACATGTGATAGCCGAATTGCGGCCACAATTAAATAATATGACTCAACCTTTAAATTACCATCACTTACAGGATTAAGCCCCGTTTCCGCACTGGTTTTCCGCTCCTCAGGTTGAAGAACCAGAACCTTTTTGGACCTGGCGGCGCAGGGTACGCCTTAATCTCCTGGGTTCTCCTGCTTCAGCTAACAGAGATACGGGAACACTCTGTCGGCGTAAAAGATCAGATTTTATTAGCTGCAGCTAGTACAGTTGTCCTAGAAGTACACACGGTATATTCTCAGGAGACTGCCACTTCACTCCGTGGCGCACAATCTCATATAGTACATAGATAACATATACATTAACCAAGTCAAGTCAAGTCAATCCACTTTAATCGATTAGTTAAAATCATAAAAGTACAAGACAACATTTACATTCATAGACAAATACAGATACAATAAATAACAATATTATGCTCATCATAAGTACGTTCATAAAAATTATTTCATAACTCTCAAAGCTAAAGTGCATACAAAAAGATGGTCACTGAAGGAGTACCGAACCATCCGAGACCCTCAGAATTTGAAAGTTACTTAGCTAACTCATTGATCAGATTTTATCAGTAGGAATTAAAACAAGTTACAAAAATACATAAGGGACCAGAAATCGCTATATATTCTATCTTATATAGATATACAAAAATGTCAGTTGACTATCATTCTACCCCTCAGCCTAACTGCGGCCACTAAGAAAGAAGCAATGTTAAAAATTTCCCACGTGTTGGTTAACATTTGTAAATAAAATAAAGCAGGTTTGGCCTGTAAAAACCCCCTCTTATGAAGTAAGGGAACCAAAAACTTCTTCCGAATGGCAGTGTAATGTTTTCAAAACAGTAAAAAATGTAAAGTATCTTGGATAGAGTAATTATCACAGGAACAGAATCCTGCATCCTCAGGTTTAGACCAGCTCACAAAGTCCCCCAAGGACAGATGTATCAAATTGAATCGAAATCTAGTCAGGAGCCTACGATGAAACGGTTTAGTAACTATTAGCAGATAGGGTTCTATTAACAGTGTTGTTTTAATTAGAGAATGAGCCCTAACTAGAGGTTTTTGCAACTCAATCCCTTCCCTTTCTGCCATCATCATTTTTATAAAGTTAGTTTTAACCCATTTCAGATCATCTTTCCTAATATTTTCTGGGTGATGATACAGTTCCTGACGACCTAATTTAGAGAACATGGATTCAACATAAACTAGCCACTTAATATTACTCACTTTATCCAATTTAGCGCAATCCCGAAGTATCACTTGATTCAGGGTTAACTCTGGATTAAGCCACACTCTGATCCAGCAGAGTAACGGCGCAAGGCTCAGAGTGTCAGATAAAAATCCCAAACCCAGTTCCTGATGTAAAGAAAAATTAGGGGTAGATTGCGGTACTGAAAGAAGATTCCGCAAAAATCTGTTTTCCGCTATCTGTAGTTCTAACTGGGGTTTGTAACTCCAAATAGCGGAACCGTATCCTGCTATGGCCAGACACTTGAATATGTAAATTTAATAATGGCATCCATTGGTCTTGCCCCCAAACGTTTAACAAAACCTAGTACAGCAGAAGTTGATCTAATTACTGCATTCTTTTTTGATTTTTGTTGTGGGGCCCAAGTACTCCTTTCATCAAAAACTACCCCTAAATAAGTGAAAGAAGGGACAGAAGACACTAAACCTCCATTACAATAAAAAGATCTTGGTTTTGTAGCTCTACGACCTGTAGACAAAACATGCGATTTACCAATATTTACAACCAAATCCAGGGACAACATAAAATCTCCAAATGCGTCTAAAAGACGCTGCAAACCTACCGCCGTTCTAGCCAGTAGGACAGCGTCATCCGCATATAGGAGAACTGGAATTAAAGTATCACCGACACGCGGAATGTCCAAGGTCGCTTTAACCAGAGTTTTATCCAGGGCATTAATGTATAAGGTAAAAAGCAGAGGTGCCATAATGCACCCCTGTCGAACCCCTCTCCTGGATTTAAAAGGTTTAGAGCACCTACCATCCTAGGACAACCTGATCGAAGCAGTAAGATCACGGTGGAGATCTCCTAAAAAATAAACCAATGCCGGATCCAGGCCCATATCTAGCAAAATAGTCCACAATTTCGACCTGTTAACCAGGTCAAAAGCTGAAGTCAGGTCCATAAATGCCAACTTCAGCGTGCCCTCCTTCGCCATAGTATATTTCCCTATTAACAGGAAAAGGTTCAAGCATTGATCCATGGTACCTCGACCTTTACGGAAGCCGTATTGAAGGTTACTTATGATTTTATTATCATCAGCCCAATCTGTGATCTTACCTAATATGACTTTACCTAGTACCTTTACAAGCGAACCGAGTCAATCAAGGATATGGGTCTATAGCATCTTGGTTCACTCCGCTGGCCCTTTTTAAAAACTGGTATAATTGTTGAGTGACACCATGATGCAGGAGGCCCGATCACGGCCACAGCATTAAAGACATTAACCAAAATCTTTGCCCAGAAGCTGGGATTATACTTATAAATATCCGCTGGAACGTGATCTGGGCCCGGCGCTTTATTGCTTGAAGTATTTTTTATGGCTTTTTCTATATCCTCGGCTTCAAAAATAAGAGGGGGTAACCCTTGCTGTAAAGAGTCATTAGGCAAGAAATCACATCAGTCATCAGAGCCATAAATCCCTTCAAAATGGGTCAGCCATTGGGCTTCCGTAACATTATTATCCTGGCAGTTGTTATCCAGACCTGAGAATAGGGGAGTGTTAACAATGGACCAAAACTTGGCACTATCTTTTAAGATGTTAACAGATAGAAGGGCATCCCAGGTTTCTGCTTTAATTTCAGACTTCCGCCTATGGATCGCGAGCTTATAAAGTTTCCTTCGTCTCGCTATCAAGGGCCTATCTTGTGGAGAAGTTTTCAAGGCGAGAATTAAGGCACGATGTGCTTGCGAGCATTTTTCATCGAACCATTTTTCTTCCAATTGCACTTTCCCTTTAGACTTAAAAATCAGATCTGCAGCAATCTGAGAGCAGATACCCACAAAAGCCCCCAGTATAACGGCCTCAGGATTTGTAGGTTCATTACATAATCTTATGAGTTCGCTGGTGTTCGTACATAAATCATTAAAAAATGTGGTAGGTAGGACTTTAGACCACTTGAGCCTCCTGTCTTGATCACAGGTTACCATGTTGTTAACCAGAAACATACCCAAAACATACATAGAGGACCAATAAGGTAAAGTTAAAGACGGAACGTGTCCAATAGGAAAGGTTGAAAAACAAAGATATCGAGTAACTCGAAGAAGCCTCTCCTCCAACGGTGTTTGCTATCCCTCCTACAGGTTAAAGTATTAATATGTCTGTAACTGACTTGCAGGTGGCGAGATACGTTCGTGTGTTTTGGAGGACAGTTGTGAAACAAGAGAATACGAGCGGAGGACAGCGAAGGCCAGAAGATAAGATAAAGTCGGGAGAGAATAGTGTGAACCAACAGATAGTTGAGACAGGGATTAGAGGAACCAGACAGGGTTTCGTGTACTCGGCCAGTCTCTAACACCAGCTTCGTAAACAGAGGCACAAGGCTATTTCGACACAATATTGCAGGAAAAGCAGAAAAGACTTCGATCGTCGTGCTGCCTGAGTGAGGGCAACACAAAATGGCGGCAGAGCACAAAATGGCGGCTCAATGCGATCGTGATCGAAAATCGAATTTCCTCAAGGTGGCAGATCTTTGTCACCGTGTTTTGATTCAAAGAGCTATTTAGTTCACATAGACTTCACTTGCTTTAGTCCTCTTAAACTCTGGATGCTCCAGCTCCTTCAATAAAATCACCCTTCATATCCCACTTTACTGTAATGGTCCAATACTACGTAAAGAGGACTACCATCCCCACTCCCCACGCATGATGCCATCGCCCCCCTTTCATGCCCTACCTGCAGCGAACACCGACCTGTACTTGCAATGTTTGTAATGGACTTTTTAAATTTATATATGAATGCTTCATTCCCGTCTTTATTGTTTTTACTTGTTTATTCAGTCATGAAGTGTAGCTAGACAATTTATTGAGCATTAATCAGATGCTATCTCATTGCAGCCTGCCATATCTTACAGATGTCTGATGTTGATTTATTGCTGCGTAAACACTTGCATGGATATATCTCATGCCACATTGTTATTCTGACAGGACTATCTATTGTCCCTATGCATCAATGCTGTCACCGTGACGTATATGTTTTGCTTTTGTGATATACAATAAATAGAACTTATGTAAAGAGGTATCACAAGTAAATTTCAATTTCAATTCCAAGTTCAGTCAATATTTAGAGGTTGAGTAAGATTTAAAAACGTTCTTCTCATTTAAAGATGAATAAGTGTCTTTTTATAATTTTTATTCAAATTAGTCAATAAATCAATAGTAATTTACAGAAATCTCATAACAAGGTTTGGTTAGATCAAATACCCAAATAATGCATGAATAGCATTTCTTAATGGAATAAACCCTATCCTAAAGAATAGGAGGAGCATGAAGCTCAAAGAAAAATGAAAGCAGCAGAATTCCTCATAAAGAGTAGTTCGTGAAACCTATCTGTGTCTCAGTAAAGAAGCAGATGATCATACAGTTGCAGTAACAATCTATAAAACAAAGCATCACCAATAAAGTAAGGATGAATAGGAGCAGCAGTAGCCACAACCATCAGTCTAGAACAAGATCGTAAAGCATTGAAAACTAAGAAAAAACACTAATAATAAAATACATCAATACATTTTGCAGACATTGTAATAGGCTCCTTCCCCTTGGGACCAATTGGATGGCAGCTCTTGTCTGTGAGCGGATCAGCTCTTGCTTTAACACGAAAATACATGCGGTTGGAAAAGATTTGTCACAAGTTAGTTACAGATATTCATATGTAGTTAAGTTCTGGAAACATAAGCCTCAGTTCCCATGGGCATCGAATGCAGTTTGGCCGACTAAATATTATATATTTCACTGCATTCACAATGAACTATGCTAAAGAAGAGAAACATCAACGTGCTGCTCAGAAATTAACTTCATTAATATGTATAAGAGATATTGTTCTAAATGTGCAACTATTCTGTTCAAGCATTATGTGAAATATGGTGAGAATAAGAAGCTAATCATTACAATCAAGATGTTGCTTAGTAAAATAATGCATTAATTAAAACTGGAACATGCTGCCGTTATGATGAACATTTCTAAGAATGTCACATTAAGGTCAGGCTTCTACATTAGGTTTGTGTACATTTCGGCAAAATTAGGTTTACTGCTAGTCAAAGGATACTTTCTTCTTAGCATTGCTATCGTCCACAAACATAACTATGTCTGGCAGTTGCAGCTTGCGCATTTTAACTGCCTGTCATTTCAACATTGAATTTTAAATTAATCATTGCACATTTCAATTGCTAATCTAAATAGTTTGTATTTTAAATGGAGATTTTTGCATTTCCACATCTGATGGTTTTCTTGACTATCACACTAGCTTGATTCCACATGAGTTCTGCTCAAAGGTCACTTTCATCATCCATTAAATCTTGTTGTTTTCGTTTTGAACTTTCGAATTTTAATGACTTACAGGAGTCATCATTCATGAGGTTATTTAAATCTAATTCCTTTTCAAATCTCTTATTACTTTCACTGCTCTTTCTCTTGTGTAAGTAAAGTCAACAGCACTTGAATAAAGAAAATAGGCATAACAAACATAGCCCTATTATTAGTATCGGAATAAGTATAGGTTTCAAAATACCACATGTTATCCTGTTGTTTTACTGCAATTCCCAATTGTACAAATCCCTTTCCCAAATTTTTCAAAAACACTATGTTTTTTCATTTCTTCTAATCCAGGTTTAAGTCCAAAGTGTTCTTTGCAAAACCCGCTATTTTCTGACTCTCGTCAGGTACATATTAGCAACAATCAGTAAATTTAAGCATCTTGCAGACTCTGCCTTTTTCTTGTTTTATGTATTGTCATCCTATATTGATAGTCTCAGTAGTGGTAATGTTGATGTAGAAGATGACAGATTGTGGTTCACGCCACTGATTATGTTTTTTAGTCTTTAGAAAAAGGCCTTTGATATTTAACAGTGTAAGCGACTCCTACCTTACAGCATGGCTTTACTCTTCATCCAGCTTGAATTCTGCCTCTTTCCTCTTTCCTCTTTCCCCTTTCCCATACGGTGCATGCCTTGGTCCCTTCTCATCCAACTTGTGCCTTGTTCTACTCATTTTCAGTTTGTAACTCTGTCCCATCTGGCTTGCCATCTCTCCCTTTTCATATCAATGCACTCATTCCCTTCACCCATCCATTTTCTGTTTTATGTTACTCATAATCAATGTATGCTTTTGTTCCTCTCAGATCAATGCGGGTGGCGGGCCGATACCAGGGTGTGGCCTAACCCCAGATTAACGGTCATTCCTCAACCGGAGCACCTACCCAACAATGTCGTGACAGTCCTGCGCTGTCTTCTCCCGGCTTGCTGCGGTTCTTGCATATTGAGCCTGCAACTTTTTTCTGTTTCCATGCCGGAGTATGTCTCTTATCAGTCTGAGGCCACGGCCACCTCATGCACTTCTGTTGACACTACCACTACTCGCAAGCGGTAGTTATGCATTGTCCTGATGCGTTGGTCATCGGATTAATTTGCGGATATTTGGGGAATTATCAGGTGGAGTGTCGTAATTCTCATAGTTTGCCGTTATCTTTCTCGGTGTACGGCCACCCCCCAAAGTAGAGTCAGTTTTGAACATATTTCCAAATTCTTAAATACAATGTGGAGGACAGGGACGGCTGTAAGGGGTGATGTGGAGGCCGTTTTTAACCTATGTCTATTAGACAGTAAAGGTTGAAAGTTGTATGTTTTTCTTACAATTTCTCATCCCTGACCAACAGATAATAGAATAAAGAATTTAGGAAGCTAGTTGTAGAAAGACATCTAGGATTGGACCATACACTATTGCCTTGTGTTCCTGCATTAACATTATTGATTAACTTTGTGACCTTTACAGCAATAGCTTTTGTTGGAAGAGAAGATCTCTCTCCATAGGAAACCACTGTATTCCCAAAAACCCTTTTTTCTGCTAACCTTCTAGCTGCATCCATTTCCAAAGCATTTTAGCACTACCTTTTATACAGTGTCAAAAGCTTGGCCCAGTTTTCACAAAATACTGGTGTGTGTATCTAGCACTTCTTGGCCAGGATTTTTATGCGTTCCTTCTATACATGTGATAGCCGAATTACGGCCAAAATTAAATATTATGACTCAACCTTTAAATTACCATCACTTACAGGATGAAACCCCGTTTCCGCACTGGTTTTCCGCGCCTCAGGTGACAGATCTTTGTCACCATGTTTTGATTCAAAGAGCTATTTCGTTCACATAGACTTTACTTGCTTTAGTCCTGTTAAACTCTGGATGCTCCAGCTCCTTCTATAAAATCACCCTTTATATCCCACTTTACTGTAATGGTCCAATACTACGTAAAGAGGAATACCATGCCCCCGCCACATGCATGATGCGATTGCCCCCCCCTCATGCCCTACCTGCAGCGAACACCGACCTGCATTTGCAATGTTTGCTATGGACTCTTTAAATTTATATAGGAATGCTTCATTCCCGTCTTTATTGTTTTTACTTGTTTATTCAGTCATGAAGTGTAGCTAGACAAATTATTGAGCATTTATCAGATGCTATCTCATTGCAGCCTACCATATTTTACAGATATCTGATGTTGATTCATTGCTGCGTAAACACTTGCATGGATATATCTCATGCCACATTGTTATTCTGACAGGACTGCCTATTGTCCCTATGCATCAATGCTGACACCGTGACCTATATGTTTTGCTTTTGTGATATACAATAAATAGAACTTATGTAAAGAGGTATCACAAGTAAATTTCAATTTAAATTCCAAGTTCAGTCAATGTTTAGAGGTTGAGTAAGATTTAAAAACTTTCTTCTCATTAAGAGATTAATAAGTGTCTTTTTATAATTTTTATTAAAATTAGTCAATAAATCAATAGTAATTTACAGAAATCTCATAACAAGGCTTCGTTAGATCAAATACCCAAATAATGCATAAATAGCATTTCTTAATGGAATAAACCCGATCCTAAAGAATAGGAGGAGCATGAAGCTCAAAGAAAAATTAAAGCAGCAGAATTTCTCATAAAGAGTAGTTCATGAAACCTATCTGTGTCTCAGTAAAGAAGCAGATGATCATACAGTTGCAGTAACAATCTATAAAACAAAGCATCACCAATAAAGTAAGGAAGAATAGGAGCAGCAGTATCCACAACCATCAGTCTAGAACAAGATCGTAAAGCATTGAAAACTAACCAAGAAAAAACACTAATAATAAAATACATCAATACATGTTGCAGACATTGTAATAGGCTTCTTCCTCTTGGGACCAATTGGATGGCAGCTCCTGTCTGTGAGCGGATCAGCTCTTGCTTTAACACGAAAATACATGTGGTTTGAAAAGATTTGTCACAAGTTAGTTACAGATATTCATACGTAGTTACGTTCTGGAAACATAAGCCTCAGTTCCCATGGGGTTCGAATGCAGTTTGGCCGACTAAATATTAAATATTTCACTGCATTCACAATGAACTATGCTAAAGAAGAAAAACATCAACGTGCTGCTTAGAAATGAACTTCATTAATATGTATAACAGATATTGTTCTAAATGTGCAACTATTCTGTTCAAGCATTATTTGAAATATGGTAAGAATAAGAAGCTAATCATTACAATCAATATGTTGCTTAGTAAAATAATGCATTAATTAAAACTAGAACATGCTGCCGTTATGATGAACATTTCTCAGAATGTCACATTAAGGTCAGGCTTCTACATTAGGTTTGTGTATATTTCGGCAAAATTAGGTTGACTGCTAGTCAAAGGAAACTTTCTTCTTAGCATTGCTATCGTCCACAAACATAACTATGTCTGGCAGTTGCAGCTTGCGCATTTTAAATGCCTGTCATTTCAGCATTGAATTTTAAATTAATCATTGCACATTTCAATTCCTAATCTAAATATTTTGTATTTTAAATGGAGATTTTTGCAAGTCCACATCTGATGGTTTTCTTGACTATCACACTATCTTGATTTCACATGAGTTCTGCTCAAAGGTCACTTTCATCATCCATTGAATCTTTTTGTTTTCGTTTTGAACTTTCAAATTTTGATGACTTACAGGAGTCTTCATTAATGAGGTTATTTAAATCTAATTCCTTTTCAAATCTTTTATTTCTTTCACTGCTCTTTCTCTTGTGTAAGTAAAGTTAATAGCACTTGAATAAAGAAAATAGGCATAACAAACATAGACCTATTATTAGTATCGGAATAAGTATAGGTTTCAAAATACCACATGTTGTCCTGTTTTTTACTGCAATTCCCAATTGTACAAATCCCTTTCCCAAATTTTTCAAAAACACTAAGTTTTTTCATTTCTTCTAATCCAGGTTTTAAGTCCAAAGTGATCTTTGCAAAACCCTCCATTTTCTAATCTCATCAGGTACATATTAGCAACAATCGGTAAATTTAAGCATCTTGCAGACTCTGCCTTTTTCTTGTTTTATGTATTGTCATCCTTGATAGTCTCAGTAGTGGTAATGTTGATTTAGAAGATGACAGATTGTGGTTCACGCCACCGATTATGTTTGTTAGTTTTTAGAAAGAGGCCTTGGATATTTAACAGTGTAAGCGACTCCTACCTTAGAGCATGGCTTTACTCTTCATCTAGCTTGAATTCTGCATCTTTCCCCTTTCCCATACGGTGCATGCCTTGGTCCCTTCTCATCCAACTTGTGCCTTGTTCAACTCATTTTCAGTTTGTAACTCTGTCCCATCTGGCTTGCCATCTCTCCCTTTACATATCAATGCACTCATTCCCTTCACCCATCCATTTTTTGTTTTATGTTACTCATAATCAGTGTATGCTATTGTTCTACTTAGATCCATGAGGGGGCGGGGCCAAAACCAGGGTGTGTCCCAACCCCAGATTAACGGTCATTCCTCAACCGGAGCACCTACCCCACAATGTCGTGACAGTCCTGCGCTGTCTTCTCCCGGCCTGCTGCCGTTCTTGCAAATTGAGCCTGCGACTTTTTTCTGTTTCCATGCCGGAGCATGTCTCTTATCGGTCTGGGGCCACGGCCACCTCATGCACTTCTGTTGACACTACCACTACTCGCAAGCGGTAGTTATGTGTTGTTCTGATGCGTTGGTCATCAGATTAATTTGCGGATATTTGGGGAATTTTCAGGTGGAGAGTCGTAATTCTCATAGTTTGCCGTTATCTTTCTCGGTGTACGGCCGCCCCCCAAAGTAGAGTCAGTTTTGAACACATTTCAAAATTCTTAAATACAATGTGGAGGACAGGGACGGCTGTAAGGGGTGATGTGGAGGCCGTTTTTAACCTATGTCTTTTAGACAGTAAAGGTTAAAAGTTGTATGTTTTTCTTACAATTTCTCATCCCTGACCAACATATAATAGAATAAAGAATTTAGGAAGCTAGTTGTAGAAAGACATCTAGGATTGGACCATACACTATTGCCTTGTGTTCCTGCATTAAAATTGTTTATTAACTTTGTGACCTTTACAGAAATGGCTTTTGTTGGAAGAGAAGATCTCTCTCCATAGGAAACCACTGTATTCCCTAGAGCCCTTTTTTCTGCTATCCTTCTGGCTGCATCCATTTCAAAAGCATTTTAGCACTACCTTTTATACGGTGTCAAAAGCTTGGCCCAGTTTTCACGAAAGACTCCAAATACTGGTGTGTGTTTCTAGCACTTCTTGGCCCGTATTTTTATGCATTCCTTCTATACATGTGATAGCCGAATTGCGGCCAAAATTAAATAATATGACTCAACCTTTAAATTACCATCACTTACAGGATGAATCCCTGTTTCCACACTGGTTTTCCCCGCCTCAGGTGACAGATCTTTGTCACCGTGTTTTGATTCAAAGAGCTATTTCGTTCACATAGACTTCACTTGCTTAAACACCTGTTAAACTCTGGATGCTCCAGCTCCTACAATAAAATCACCCTTCATATCCCACTTTACTGTAATGGTCCAATACTACGTAAAGAGGAATACCATGCCCCCTCCCCACGCATGATGCCATCGACCCCCCTCATGCCATACCTGCAGCGAACACCGACCTGTACTTGCAATGTTTGATATGGACTCTTTAAAATTATATATGAATGCTTCATTCCCGTATTTATTGTTTTTACTTGTTTATTCAGTCATGAAGTGTAGCTAGACAATTTATTGAGCATTTATCAGATGCTATCTCATTGCGGCCTGCCATATCTTACAGATATCTGATGTTGATTTATTGCTGCGTAAACACTTGCATGGATATATCTCATGCCACATTGTTATTCTGACAGGACTGCCTATTGTCCCTATGCATCAATGCTGACACCAAGACGTATATGTTTTGCTTTTGTGATATACAATAAATAGAACTTATTTAAAGAGGTATCACAAGTAAATTTAAATTTAAATTCCAAGTTCAGTCAATGTTTAGAGGTTGAGTAAGATTTAAAAACGTTCCTCTCATTAAGAGATTAATAAGTGTCTTTTTATAATTTTTATTCAAATTAGTCAATAAATCAATAGTAATTTACAGAAATCTCATAACAAGGTTTGGTTAGATCAAATACCCAAATAAGGCATGAATAGCATTACTTAATGGAATAAACCCTATTCTAAAGAATAGGAGGAGCATGAAGCTCAAAGAAAAATTAAAGCAGCAGAATTTCTCATAAAGAGTAGTTCATGAAACCTATCTGTGTCTCAGTAAAGAAGCAGATGATCATACAGTTGCAGTAACAATCTATAAAACAAAGCATCACCAATAAAGTAAGGATGAATAGGAGCAGCAGTATCCACAACCATCAGTCGAGAACAAGATCGTAAAGCATTGAAAACTAACTAAGAAAAAACACTAATAATAAAATACATCAATACATGTTGCAGACATTGTAATAGGCTTCTTCCTCTTGGGACCAAATGGATGGCAGCTCTTGTCTGTGAGCGGATCAGCTCTTGCTTTAACACGAAAATACATGCGGTTTGAAAAGATTTGTCACAAGTTAGTTACAGATATTCATATGTAGTTAAGTTCTGGAAACATAAGCCTCAGTTCCCATGGGGTTCGAATGCAGTTTGGCCGACTAAATATTAAATATTTCACTGCATTCACAATGAACTATGCTAAAGAAGAAAAACATCAACGTGCTGCTTAGAAATGAACTTCATTAATATGTATAACAGATATTGTTCTAAATGTGCAACTATTCTGTTCAAGCATTATGTGAAATATGGTAAGAATAAGAAGCTAATCATTACAATCAATATGTTGCTTAGTAAAATAATGCATTAATTAACCCCTTCCCCGCTCATGACGGAACCGTTCCGTCATGAGCCACGGTTGCCGTGTGCTCATGACGGAACGGTTCCGTCATGACACGCCCGTTGGCGGCCGCTCCGCCTACGCGGCGCTGTTTCCCCGCCTGTGCGGGGGGACAACGCAAATGGGCGGAGTCATGACGGAACCGTTCCGTCATGAGCACAGCTCAACTGTGGCTCATGACGGCGCGGCTCCGTCATGAGCACAGGCCCACCGCGCTGCCCCCCTGCCCCCCCCAGCGCTGCAGCGGAATGTCCGCAGCAGCGAAGGGGTTAAAACTAGAACATGCAGCCGTTATGATGAACATTTCTCAGAATGTCAAATTAAGGTCAGGCTTCTACATTAGGTTTGTGTACATTTCGGCAAAATTAGGTTGACTGCTAGTCAAAGGAAACTTTTTTCTTAGCATTGCTATCGTCCACAAACATAACTATGTCTGGCAGTTGCAGCTTGCGCATTTTAAATGCCTGTCATTTCAGCATTGAATTTTAAATTAATCATTGCACATTTCAATTCCTAATCTAAATATTTTGTATTTTAAATGGAGATTTTTGCAATTCCACATCTGATGGTTTTCTTGACTATCACACTATCTTGATTTCACATGAGTTCTGCTCAAAGGTCACTTTCATCATCCATTGAATCTTTTTGTTTTCGTTTTGAACTTTCACATTTTAATGACTTACAGGAGTCATCATTAATGAGGTTATTTAAATCTAATTTCTTTTCAAATCTCTTATTTCTTTCACTGCTCTTTCTCTTGTGTAAGTAAAGTTAATAGCACTTGAATAAAGAAAATAGGCATAACAAACATAGACCTATTATTAGTATCGGAATAAGTATAGGTTTCAAAATACCACATGTTGTCCTGTTTTTTACTGCAATTCCCAATTGTACAAATCCCTTTCCCAAATTTTTCAAAAACACTAAGTTTTTTCATTTATTCTAATGCAGGTTTTAAGTCTAAAGTGATCTTTGCAAAACCCTCCATTTTCTAATCTCATCAGGTACATATTAGCAACAATCGGTAAATTTAAGCATCTTGCAGACTCTGCCTTTTTCTTGTTTTATGTATTGTCATCCTATATTGATAGTCTCAGTAGTGTTAATGTTGATTTAGAAGATGACAGATTGTGGTTCACGCCACCGATTATGTTTTTTAGTTTTTAGAAAAAGGCCTTGGATATTTAACAGTGTAAGCGACTCCTACCTTAGAACCTGGCTTTACTCTTCATCCAGCTTGAATTCTGCATCTTTCTCCTTTCCCATACGGTGCATGCCTTGGTCCCTTCTCATCCAACTTGTGCCTTGTTCAACTCATTTTCAGTTTGTAACTCTGTCACATCTGGCTTGCCATCTCTCCCTTTACATATGAATGCACTCATTCCCTTCACCCATCCATTTTCTGTTTTATGTTACTCATAATCAGTGTATGCTATTGTTCTACTTAGATCCATGAGGGGCGGGGCCAAAACCAGGGTGTGTCCCAACCCCAGATTAACGGTCATTCCTCAACCGGAGCACCTACCCCACAATGTCGTGACAGTCCTGCGCTGTCTTCTCCCGGCCTGCTGCCGTTCTTGCAAATTGAGCCTGCGACTTTTTTCTGTTTCCATGCCGGAGCATGTCTCTTATCGGTCTGGGGCCACGGCCACCTCATGCACTTCTGTTGACACTACCACTACTCGTAAGCGGTAGTTATGCGTTGTCCTGATGCGTTGGTCTTCAGATTAATTTGCGGATATTTGGGGAATTTTCAGGTGGAGAGTCGTAATTCTCATAGTTTGCCGTTATCTTTCTCGGTGTACGATCGCCCCCCAAAGTAGAGTCAGTTTTGAACATATTTCAAAATTCTTAAATACAATGTGGAGGACAGGGACGGCTGTAAGGGGTGATGTGGAGGCCGTTTTTAACCTATGTCTTTTAGACAGTAAAGATTAAAAGTTGTATGTTTTTCTTACAATTTCTCATCCCTGACCAACATATAATAGAAGAAAGAATTTAGGAAGCTAGTTGTAGAAAGACATCTAGGTTGGACCATACACTATTGCCTTGTGTTCCTGCATTAAAATTGTTTATTAACTTTGTGACCTTTACAGAAATGGCTTTTGTTGGAAGAGAAGATCTCTCTCCATAGGAAACCACTGTATTCCCAAGAGCCCTTTTTTCTGCTATCCTTCTGGCTGCATCCATTTCCAAAGCATTTTAGCACTACCTTTTATACAGTGTCAAAAGCTTGGCCCAGTTTTCACGAAAGACTCCAAATACTGGTGTGTGTTTCTAGCACTTCTTGGCCAGGATTTTTATGCATTCCTTCTATACATGTGATAGCCGAATTGCGGCCAAAATTAAATAATATGACTCAACCTTTAAATTACCATCACTTACAGGATGAATCCCCGTTTCCACACTGGTTTTCCCCGCCTCAGGTGACAGATCTTTGTCACCGTGTTTTGATTCAAAGAGCTATTTCGTTCACATAGACTTCACTTGCTTAAACACCTGTTAAACTCTGGATGCTCCAGCTCCTACAATAAAATCACCCTTCATATCCCACTTTACTGTAATGGTCCAATACTACGTAAAGAGGAATACCATGCCCCCTCCCCACGCATGATGCCATCGTCCCCCCTCATGCCCTACCTGCAGCGAACACTGACCTGTACTTGCAATGTTTGTTATGGACTCTTTAAAATTATATATGAATGCTTCATTCCCGTCTTTATTGTTTTTACTTGTTTAGTCAGTCATGAAGCGTAGCTAGACAATTTATTAAGCATTTATCAGATGCTATCTCATTGCAGCCTACCATATCTTACAGATATCTGATGTTGATTTATTGCTGCGTAAACACTTGCATGGATATATCTCATGCCACATTGTTATTCTGACAGGACTGCCTATTGTCCCTATGCATCAATGCTGACACCGTGACGTATATGTTTTGCTTTTGTGATATACAATAAATAGAACTTATTTAAAGAGGTATCACAAGTAAATTTCAATTTAAATTCCAAGTTCAGTCAATGTTTAGAGGTTGAGTAAGATTTAAAAACGTTCTTCTCATTAAGAGATTAATAAGTGTCTTTTTATAATTTTTATTCAAATTAGTCAATAAATCAATAGTAATTTACAGAAATCTCATAACAAGGTTTGGTTAGATCAAATACCCAAATAAGGCATGAATAGCATTACTTAATGGAATAAACCCTATTCTAAAGAATAGGAGGAGCATGAAGCTCAAAGAAAAATTAAAGCAGAAGAATTTCTCATAAAGAGTAGTTCATGAAACCTATCTGTGTCTCAGTAAAGAAGCAGATGATCATACAGTTGCAGTAACAATCTATAAATCAAAGCATCACCAATAAAGTAAGGATGAATAGGAGCAGCAGTATCCACAACCATCAGTCTAGAACAAGATCGTAAAGCATTGAAAACGAACTAAGAAAAAAATCTAATAATAAAATACATCAATACATGTTGCAGACATTGTAATAGGCTTCTTCCTCTTGGGACCAATTGGATGGCAGCTCTTGTCTGTGAGCGGATCAGCTCTTGCTTTAACACAAAAATACATGCGGTTTGAAAAGATTTGTCACAAGTTAGTTACAGATATTCATATGTAGTTAAGTTCTGGAAGCCTAAGCCTCAGTTCCCATGGGCATCGAATGCAGTTTGGCCGACTAAATATTAAATATTTCACTGCATTCACAATGAACTATGCTAAAGAAGAGAAACATCAACGTGCTGCTTAGAAATGAACTTCATCAATATGTATAAGAGATATTGTTCTAAATGTGCAAATATTCTGTTCAAGCATTATGTGAAATATGGTGAGAATAAGAAGCTAATCATTACAATCAATATGTTGCTTAGTAAAATAATGCATTAATTAAAACTGGAACATGCTGCCGTTATGATGAACATTTCTAAGAATGTCACATTAAGGTCAGGCTTCTACATTAGGTTTGTTTGCATTTCGGCAAAATTAGGTTTACTGCTAGTCAAAGGAAACTTTCTTCTTAGCATTGCTATCGTCCACAAACATAACTATGTCTGGCAGTTGCAGCTTGCGCATCTTAAATGCCTGTCATTTCAGCATTGAATTTTAAATTAATCATTGCACATTTCAATTCCTAATCTAAATATTTTGTATTTTAAATGGAGATTTTTGCAATTCCACATCTGATGGTTTTCTTGACTATCCCACTATCTTGATTTCACATGAGTTCTGCTCAAAGGTCACTTTCATCATCCATTGAATCTTGTTGTTTTCGTTTTGAACTTTCACATTTTAATGACTTACAGGAGTCATCATTCATGAGGTTATTTAAATCTAATTCCTTTTCAAATCTCTTATTTCTTTCACTGCTCTTTCTCTTGTGTAAGTAAAGGTAATCGCACTTGAATAAAGAAAATAGGCATAACAAACATAGCCCTATTATTAGTATCGGAATAAGTATAGGTTTCAAAATACCACATGTTGTTCTGTTCTTTTACTGCGATTCTCAATTGTACAAATCCCTTTTCCAAATTTTTCAAAAACACAACGTTTTTTCATTTCTTCTAATCCAGGTTTTAAGTCCAAAGTGATCTTTGCAAAGCCCTCTATTTACTAATCTCATCAGGTACATATTAGCAACAATCGGTAAATTTAAGCATCTTGCAGACTCTGCCTTTTTCTTGTTTTATGTATTGTCATCCTATATTGATAGTCTCAGTAGTGGTAATGTTGATTTAGAAGATGACAGATTGTGGTTCACGCCACTGATTATGTTTTTTAGTTTTTAGAAAAAGGCCTTGGATATTTAACAGTGTAAGCGACTCCTACCTTAGAGCATGGCTTTACTCTTCATCCAGCTTGAATTCTGCATCTTTCCCCTTTCCCATACGGTGCATGCCTTGGTCCCTCCTCATCCAACTTGTGCCTTGTTCAACTCATTTTCAGTTTGTAACTCTGTCCCATCTGGCTTGCCATCTTTCCCTTTACATATCAATGCACTTAATCCCTTCACCCATCCATTTTCTGTTTTATGTTACTCATAATCAGTGTATGCTATTGTTCTACTTAGATCCATGAGGGGGGCGGGGCCGAAACCAGGGTGTGTCCCAACCCCAGATTAACGGTCATTCCTCAACCGGAGCACCTACCCCACAATGTCGTGACAGTCCTGTGCTGTCTTCTCCCGGCCTGCTGCGGTGCTTGCAAATTGAGCCTGCGACTTTTTTCTGTTTCCATGCCGGAGCATGTCTCTTATCGGTCTGGGGCCACGGCCACCTCATACACTTCTGTTGACACTACCACTACTCGCAAGCGGTAGTTATGCGTTGTCCTGATGCGTTGGTCATCAGATTAATTTGCGGATATTTGGGGAATTTTCAGGTGGAGAGTCGTAATTCTTATAGTTTGCCGTTATCTTTCTCGGTGTACGGCCACCCCCCAAAGTAGAGTCAGTTTTGAACATATTTCAAAATTCTTAAATACAATGTGGAGGACAGGGACGGCTGTAAGGGGTGATGTGGAGGCCGTTTTTAACCTATGTCTTTTAGACAGTAAAGATTAAAAGTTGTATGTTTTTCTTACAATTTCTCATCCCTGACCAACATATAATAGAATAAAGAATTTAGGAAGCTAGTTGTAGAAAGACATCTAGGATTGGACCATACACTATTGCCTTGTGTTCCTGCATTAAAATTGTTTATTAACTTTGTGACCTTTACAGCAACGGCTTTTGTTGGAAGAGAAGATCTCTCTTCATAGGAAACCACTGTATTCCCAAAAGCCCTTTTTTCTGCTATCCTTCTGGCTGCATCCATTTCCAAAGCATTTTAGCACTACCTTTTATACAGTGTCAAAAGCTTGGCCCAGTTTTCACGAAAGACTCCAAATAGTGGTGTGTGTTTCTAGCACTTATTGGCCAGGATTTTTATGTATTCCTTCTATACATGTGATAGCCAAATTGCGGCCAAAATTAAATAATATGACTCAACCTTTAAATTACCATCACTTACAGGATGAAGCCCCATTTCCACACTGGTTTTCCGCACCTCAGGTGACAGATCTTTGTCACCGTGTTTTGATTCAAAGAGCTATTTCATTCACATAGACTTCACTTGCTTAAACACCTGTTAAACTCTGGATGCTCCAGCTCCTACAATAAAATCACCCTTCATATCCCACTTTACTGTAATGGTCCAATACTACGTAAAGGGGAATACCATGCCCCTCCCCACGTATGATGCCATCGACCCCCCTCATGCCATACATGCAGCGAACACCGACCTGTACTTGCAATGTTTGTTATGGACTCTTTAAAATTATATATGAATGCTTCATTCCTGTCTTTATTGTTTTTACTTGTTTATTCAGTCATGAAGTGTAGCTAGACAATTTATTGAGCATTTATCAGATGCTATCTCATTGCAGCCTACCATATCTTACAGATATCTGATGTTGATTTATTGCTGCGTAAACACTTGCATGGATATATCTCATGCCACATTGTTATTCTGACAGGACTGCCTATTGTCCCTATGCATCAATGCTGACACCGTGACGTATATGTTTTGCTTTTGTGATATACAATAAATAGAACTTATTTAAAGAGGTATCACAAGTAAATTTCAATTTAAATTCCAAGTTCAGTCAATGTTTAGAGGTTGAGTAAGATTTAAAAACGCTCTTCTCATTAAGAGATTAATAAGTGTCTTTTTATAATTTTTATTCAAATTAGTCAATAAATCAATAGTAATTTGCAGAAATCTCATAACAAGGTTGGGTTAGACCAAATACCCAAATAAGGCATGAATAGCATTACTTAATGGAATAAACCCTATCCTAAAGAATAGGAGGAGCATGAAGCTCAAAGAAAAATTAAAGCAGCAGAATTTCTCATAAAGAGTAGTTCATGAAACCTATCTGTGTCTCAGTAAAGAAGCAGATGATCATACAGTTGCAGTAACAATCTATAAAACAAAGCATCACCAATAATGTAAGGATGAATAGGAGCAGCAGTATCCACAACCATCAGTCTAGAACAAGATCGTAAAGCATTGAAAATGAACTAAGAAAAAACACTAATAATAAAATACATCAATACATGTTGCAGACATTGTAATAGGCTTCTTCCTCTTGGGACCAATTGGATGGCAGCTCTTGTCTGTGAGCGGATCAGCTCTTGCTTTTACACGAAAATACATGCGGTTTGAAAAGATTTGTCACAAGTTAGTTACAGATATTCATATGTAGTTAAGTTCTGGAAACATAAGCCTCAGTTCCCATGGGCATCAAATGCAGTTTGGCCGACTAAATATTAAATATTTCACTGCATTCACAATGAACTATGCTAAAGAAGAGAAACATCAACGTGCTGCTTAGAAATAAACTTCATCAATATGTATAAGAGATATTGTTCTAAATGTGCAAATATTCTGTTCAAGCATTATGTGAAATATGGTGAGAATAGGAAGCTAATCATTACAATTAATATGTTGCTTAGTAAAATAATGCATTAATTAAAACTGGAACATGCTGCCGTTATGATGAACATTTCTCAGAATGTCAAATTAAGGTCAGGCTTCTACATTAGGTTTGTGTACATTTCGGCAAAATTAGGTTGACTGCTAGTCAAAGGAAACTTTTTTCTTAGCATTGCTATCGTCCACAAACATAACTATGTCTGGAAGTTGCAGCTTGCGCATTTTAAATGCCTGTCATTTCAGCATTGAATTTTAAATTAATCATTGCACATTTCAATTCCTAATCTAAATATTTTGTATTTTAAATGGAGATTTTTGCAATTCCACATCTGATGGTTTTCTTGACTATCACACTATCTTGATTTCACATGAGTTCTGCTCAAAGGTCACTTTCATCATCCATTGAATCTTTTTGTTTTCGTTTTGAACTTTCACATTTTAATGACTTACAGGAGTCATCATTAATGAGGTTATTTAAATCTAATTCCTTTTCAAATCTCTTATTTCTTTCACTGCTCTTTCTCTTGTGTAAGTAAAGTTAATAGCACTTGAATAAAGAAAATAGGCATAACAAACATAGACCTATTATTAGTATCGGAATAAGTATAGGTTTCAAAATACCACATGTTGTCCTGTTTTTTACTGCAATTCCCAATTGTACAAATCCCTTTCCCAAATTTTTCCAAAACACTAAGTTTTTTCATTTATTCTAATGCAGGTTTTAAGTCCAAAGTGATCTTTGCAAAACCCTCCATTTTCTAATCTCATCAGGTACATATTAGCAACAATCGGTAAATTTAAGCATCTTGCAGACTCTGCCTTTTTCTTGTTTTATGTATTGTCATCCTACATTGATAGTCTCAGTAGTGGTAATGTTGATTTAGAAGATGACAGATTTTGGTTCACGCCACCGATTATGTTTTTTAGTTTTTAGAAAAAGGCCTTGGATATTTAACGGTGTAAGCGACTCCTACCTTAGAACCTGGCTTTACTCTTCATCCAGCTTGAATTCTGCATCTTTCTCCTTTCCCATACGGTGCATGCCTTGGTCCCTTCTCATCCAACTTGTGCCTTGTTCAACTCATTTTCAGTTTGTAACTCTGTCCCATCTGGCTTGCCATCTCTCCCTTTACATATCAATGCACTCATTCCCTTCACCCATCCATTTATTGTTTTATGTTACTCATAATCAGTGTATGCTATTGTTCTACTTAGATCCATGAGGGGCGGGGCCAAAACCAGGGTGTGTCCCAACCCCAGATTAACGGTCATTCCTCAACCGGAGCACCTACCCCACAATGTCGTGACAGTCCTGCGCTGTCTTCTCCCGGCCTGCTGCCGTTCTTGCAAATTGAGCCTGCGACTTTTTTCTGTTTCCATGCCGGAGCATGTCTCTTATCGGTCTGGGGCCACGGCCACCTCATGCACTTCTGTTGACACTACCACTACTGATAAGCGGTAGTTATGCGTTGTCCTGATGCGTTGGTCATCAGATTAATTTGCGGATATTTGGGGAATTTTCAGGTGGAGAGTCGTAATTCTCATAGTTTGCCGTTATCTTTCTCGGTGTACGATCGCCCCCCAAAGTAGAGTCAGTTTTGAACATATTTCAAAATTCTTAAATACAATGTGGAGGACAGGGACGGCTGTAAGGGGTGATGTGGAGGCCGTTTTTAACCTATGTCTTTTAGACAGTAAAGATTAAAAGTTGTATGTTTTTCTTACAATTTCTCATCCCTGACCAACATATAATAGAATAAAGAATTTAGGAAGCTAGTTGTAGAAAGACATCTAGGTTGGACCATACACTATTGCCTTGTGTTCCTGCATTAAAATTGTTTATTAACTTTGTGACCTTTACAGAAATGGCTTTTGTTGGAAGAGAAGATCTCTCTCCATAGGAAACCACTGTATTCCCAAGAGCCCTTTTTTCTGCTATCCTTCTGGCTGCATCCATTTCCAAAGCATTTTAGCACTACCTTTTATACAGTGTCAAAAGCTTGGCCCAGTTTTCACGAAAGACTCCAAATACTGGTGTGTGTTTCTAGCACATCTTGGCCAGGATTTTTATGCATTCCTTCTATACAAGTGATAGCCGAATTGCGGCCAAAATTAAATAATATGACTCAACCTTTAAATTACCATCACTTACAGGATGAATCCCCGTTTCCACACTAGTTTTCCCCGCCTCAGGTGACAGATCTTTGTCACCGTGTTTTGATTCAAAGAGCTATTTCGTTCACATAGATTTCACTTGCTTAAACACCTGTTAAACTCTGGATGCTCCAGCTCCTACAATAAAATCACCCTTCATATCCCACTTTACTGTAATGGTCCAATACTACGTAAAGAGGAATACCATGCCCCCTCCCCACGCATGATGCCATCGTCCCCCCTCATGCCCTACCTGCAGCGAACACTGACCTGTACTTGCAATGTTTGTTATGGACTCTTTAAAATTATATATGAATGCTTCATTCCCGTCTTTATTGTTTTTACTTGTTTATTCAGTCATGAAGCGTAGCTAGACAATTTATTAAGCATTTATCAGATGCTATCTCATTGCAGCCTACCATATCTTACAGATATCTGATGTTGATTTATTGCTGCGTAAACACTTGCATGGATATATCTCATGCCACATTGTTATTCTGACAGGACTGCCTATTGTCCCTATGCATCAATGCTGACACCGTGACGTATATGTTTTGCTTTTGTGATATACAATAAATAGAACTTATTTAAAGAGGTATCACAAGTAAATTTCAATTTAAATTCCAAGTTCAGTCAATGTTTAGAGGTTGAGTAAGATTTAAAAACGTTCTTCTCATTAAGAGATTAATAAGTGTCTTTTTATAATTTTTATTCAAATTAGTCAATAAATCAATAATAATTTACAGAAATCTCATAACAAGGTTTGGTTAGATCAAATACCCAAATAAGGCATGAATAGCATTACTTAATGGAATAAACCCTATTCTAAAGAAAAGGAGGAGCATGAAGCTCAAAGAAAAATTAAAGCAGAAGAATTTCTCATAAAGAGTAGTTCATGAAACCTATCTGTGTCTCAGTAAAGAAGCAGATGATCATACAGTTGCAGTAACAATCTATAAATCAAAGCATCACCAATAAAGTAAGGATGAATAGGAGCAGCAGTATCCACAACCATCAGTCTAGAACAAGATCGTAAAGCATTGAAAACGAACTAAGAAAAAAATCTAATAATAAAATACATCAATACATGTTGCAGACATTGTAATAGGCTTCTTCCTCTTGGGACCAATTGGATGGCAGCTCTTGTCTGTGAGCGGATCAGCTCTTGCTTTAACACAAAAATACATGCGGTTTGAAAAGATTTGTCACAAGTTAGTTACAGATATTCATATGTAGTTAAGTTCTGGAAGCCTAAGCCTCAGTTCCCATGGGCATCGAATGCAGTTTGGCCGACTAAATATTAAATATTTCACTGCATTCACAATGAACTATGCTAAAGAAGAGAAACATCAACGTGCTGCTTAGAAATGAACTTCATCAATATGTATAAGAGATATTGTTCTAAATGTGCAAATATTCTGTTCAAGCATTATGTGAAATATGGTGAGAATAAGAAGCTAATCATTACAATCAATATGTTGCTTAGTAAAATAATGCATTAATTAAAACTGGAACATGCTGCCGTTATGATGAACATTTCTAAGAATGTCACATTAAGGTCAGGCTTCTACATTAGGTTTGTTTGCATTTCGGCAAAATTAGGTTTACTGCTAGTCAAAGGAAACTTTCTTCTTAGCATTGCTATCGTCCACAAACATAACTATGTCTGGCAGTTGCAGCTTGCGCATTTTAAATGCCTGTCATTTCAGCATTGAATTTTAAATTAATCATTGCACATTTCAATTCCTAATCTAAATATTTTGTATTTTAAATGGAGATTTTTGCAATTCCACATCTGATGGTTTTCTTGACTATCACACTATCTTGATTTCACATGAGTTCTGCTCAAAGGTGACTTTCATCATCCATTGAATCTTGTTGTTTTCGTTTTAAACTTTCACATTTTAATGACTTACAGGAGTCATCATTCATGAGGTTATTTAAATCTAATTCCTTTTCAAATCTCTTATTTCTTTCACTGCTCTTTCTCTTGTGTGAGTAAAGGTAATAGCACTTGAATAAAGAAAATAGGCATAACAAACATAGCCCTATTATTAGTATCGGAATAAGTATAGGTTTCAAAATACCACATGTTGTTCTGTTCTTTTACTGCGATTCCCAATTGTACAAATCCCTTTCCCAAATTTTTCAAAAACACAACGTTTTTTCATTTCTTCTAATCCAGGTTTTAAGTCCAAAGTGATCTTTGCAAAGCCCTCTATTTACTAATCTCATCAGGTACATATTAGCAACAATCGGTAAATTTAAGCATCTTGCAGACTCTGCCTTTTTCTTGTTTTATGTATTGTCATCCTATATTGATAGTCTCAGTAGTGGTAATGTTGATTTAGAAGGTGACAGATTGTGGTTCACGCCACTGATTATGTTTTTTAGTTTTTAGAAAAAGGCCTTGGATATTTAACAGTGTAAGCGACTCCTACCTTAGAGCATGGCTTTACTCTTCATCCAGCTTGAATTCTGCATCTTTCCCCTTTCCCATACGGTGCATGCCTTGGTCCCTTCTCATCCAATTTGTGCCTTGTTCAACTCATTTTCAGTTTGTAACTCTGTCCCATCTGGCTTGCCATCTTTCCCTTTACATATCAATGCACTTAATCCCTTCACCCATCCATTTTCTGTTTTATGTTACTCATAATCAGTGTATGCTATTGTTCTACTTAGATCCATGAGGGGGCGGGGCCGAAACCAGGGTGTGTCCCAACCCCAGATTAACGGTCATTCCTCAACCGGAGCACCTACCCCACAATGTCGTGACAGTCCTGCGCTGTCTTCTCCCGGCCTGCTGCGGTGCTTGCAAATTGAGCCTGCGACTTTTTTCTGTTTCCATGCCGGAGCATGTCTCTTATCGGTCTGGGGCCACGGCCACCTCATACACTTCTGTTGACACTACCACTACTCGCAAGCGGTAGTTATGCGTTGTCCTGATGCGTTGGTCATCAGATTAATTTGCGGATATTTGGGGAATTTTCAGGTGGAGAGTCGTAATTCTTATAGTTTGCCGTTATCTTTCTCGGTGTACGGCCACCCCCCAAAGTAGAGTCAGTTTTGAACATATTTCAAAATTCTTAAATACAATGTGGAGGACAGGGACGGCTGTAAGGGGTGATGTGGAGGCCGTTTTTAACCTATGTCTTTTAGACAGTAAAGGTTAAAAGTTGTATGTTTTTCTTACAATTTCTCATCCCTGACCAACATATAATAGAATAAAGAATTTAGGAAGCTAGTTGTAGAAAGACATCTAGGATTGGACCATACACTATTGCCTTGTGTTCCTGCATTAAAATTGTTTATTAACTTTGTGACCTTTACAGCAACGGCTTTTGTTGGAAGAGAAGATCTCTCTTCATAGGAAACCACTGTATTCCCAAAAGCCCTTTTTTCTGCTATCCTTCTGGCTGCATCCATTTCCAAAGCATTTTAGCACTACCTTTTATACAGTGTCAAAAGCTTGGTCCAGTTTTCACGAAAGACTCCAAAGACTGGTGTGTGTTTCTAGCACTTCTTGGCCAGGATTTTTATGCATTCCTTCTATACATGTGATAGCCGAATTGCGGCCAAAATGAAATAATATGACTCAACCTTTAAATTACCATCACTTACAGGATGAAGCCCCGTTTCCACACTGGTTTTCCGCGCCTCAGGTGACAGATCTTTGTCACCGTGTTTTGATTCAAAGAGCTATTTCGTTCACATAGACTTCACTTGCTTAAACACCTGTTAAACTCTGGATGCTCCAGCTCCTACAATAAAATCACCCTTCATATCCCACTTTACTGTAATGGTCCAATACTACGTAAAGAGGAATACCATGCCCCCTCCCCACGCATGATGCCATCGACCCCCCTCATGCCATACCTGCAGAGAACACCGACCTGTACTTGCAATGTTTGTTATGGACTCTTTAAAATTATATATGAATGCTTCATTCCCGTCTTTATTGTTATTACTTGTTTATTCAGTCATGAAGTGTAGCTAGACAATTTATTGAGCATTTATCAGATGCTATCTCATTGCAGCCTGCCATATGTTACAGATATCTGATGTTGATTTATTGCTGCGTAAACACTTGCATGGATATATCTCATGCCACATTGTTATTCTGACAGGACTGCCTATTGTCCCTATGCATCAATGCTGACACCGTGACGTATATGTTTTGCTTTTGTGATATACAATAAATAGAACTTATTTAAAGAGGTATCACAAGTAAATTTCAATTTAAATTCCAAGTTCAGTCAATGTTTAGAGGTTGAGTAAGATTTAAAAACGCTCTTCTCATTAAGAGATTAATAAGTGTCTTTTTATAATTTTTATTCAAATTAGTCAATAAATCAATAGTAATTTGCAGAAATCTCATAACAAGGTTGGGTTAGACCAAATACCCAAATAAGGCATGAATAGCATTACTTAATGGAATAAACCCTATCCTAAAGAATAGGAGGAGCATGAAGCTCAAAGAAAAATTAAAGCAGCAGAATTTCTCATAAAGAGTAGTTCATGAAACCTATCTGTGTCTCAGTAAAGAAGCAGATGATCATACAGTTGCAGTAACAATCTATAAAACAAATCATCACCAATAATGTAAGGATGAATAGGAGCAGCAGTATCCACAACCATCAGTCTAGAACAAGATCGTAAAGCATTGAAAATGAACTAAGAAAAAACACTAATAATAAAATACATCAATACATGTTGCAGACATTGTAATAGGCTTCTTCCTCTTGGGACCAATTGGATGGCAGCTCTTGTCTGTGAGCGGATCAGCTCTTGCTTTTACACGAAAATACATGCGGTTTGAAAAGATTTGTCACAAGTTAGTTACAGATATTCATATGTAGTTAAGTTCTGGAAACATAAGCCTCAGTTCCCATGGGCATCGAATGCAGTTTGGCCGACTAAATATTAAATATTTCACTGCATTCACAATGAACTATGCTAAAGAAGAGAAACATCAACGTGCTGCTTAGAAATGAACTTCATCAATATGTATAAGAGATATTGTTCTAAATGTGCAAATATTCTGTTCAAGCATTATGTGAAATATGGTGAGAATAGGAAGCTAATCATTACAATCAATATGTTGCTTAGTAAAATAATGCATTAATTAAAACTGGAACATGCTGCCGTTATGATGAACATTTCTAAGAATGTCACATTAAGGTCAGGCTTCTACATTAGGTTTGTTTGAATTTCGGCAAAATTAGGTTTACTGCTAGTCAAAGGAAACTTTCTTCTTAGCATTGCTATCGTCCACAAACATAACTATGTCTGGCAGTTGCAGCTTGCGCATTTGAAATGCCTGTCATTTCAGCATTGAATTTTAAATTAATCATTGCACATTTCAATTCCTAATCTAAATATTTTGTATTTTAAATGGAGATTTTTGCAATTCCACATCTGATGGTTTTCTTGACTATCACACTATCTTGATTTCACATGAGTTCTGCTCAAAGGTCACTTTCATCATCCATTGAATCTTGTTGTTTTCGTTTTGAACTTTCAAATTTTAATGACTTACAGGAGTCATCATTCATGAGGTTATTTCAATCTAATTCCTTTTCAAATCTCTTATTTCTTTCACTGCTCTTTCTCTTGTGTAAGTAAAGTTAATAGCACTTGAATAAAGAAAATAGGCATAACAAACATAGCCCTATTATTAGTATCGGAATAAGTATAGGTTTCAAAATACCACATGTTGTCCTGTTCTTTTACTGCAATTCCCAATTGTACAAATCCCTTTCCCAAATTTTTCAAAAACACTACGTTTTTTCATTTCTTCTAATCCAGGTTTTAAATCCAAAGTGATCTTTGCAAAACCCTCTATTTTCTAATCTCATCAGGCACATATTAGCAACAATCGGTAAATTTAAGCATCTTGCAGACTCTGCCTTTTTCTTGTTTTATGTATTGTCATCCTATATTGATAGTCTCAGTAGTGGTAATGTTGATTTAGAAGATGACAGATTGTGGTTCACGCCACCGATTATGTTTTTTAGTTTTTAGAAAAAGGCCTTGGATATTTAACAGTGTAAGCGACTCCTACCTTAGAGCATGGCTTTACTCTTCATCCAGCTTGAATTCTGCATCTTTCCCCTTTCCCATACGGTGCATGCCTTGGTCCCTTCTCATCCAACTTGTGCCTTGTTCAACTCATTTTCAGTTTGCAACTCTGTCCCATCTGGCTTGCCATCTCTCCCTTTACATATCAATGCACTCATTCCCTTCACCCATCCATTTTCTGTTTTATGTTACTCATAATCATTGTATGCTATTGTTCTACTTAGAACAATGAGGGGGCGGGGCTGAAACCAGGGTGTGTCCCAACCCCAGATTAACGGTCATTCCTCAACCGGAGCACCTACCCCACAATGTCGTGACAGTCCTGCGCTGTTTTCTCCCGGCCTGCTGCGGTTCTTGCAAATTGAGCCTGCGACTTTTTTCTGTTTCCATGCCGGAGCATGTCTCTTATCGGTCTGGGGCCACGGCCACCTCATGCACTTCTGTTGACACTACCACTAGTCGCAAGCGGTAGTTATGCGTTGTCCTGATGCTTCGGTCATCAGATTCATTTGCGGATATTTGGGGAATTTTCAGGTGGAGAGTAGTAATTCTCATAGTTTACCGTTATCTTTCTCGGTGTACGGCCACCCCCCAAAGTAGAGTCAGTTTTGAACATATTTTAAAGTTCTTAAATACAATGTGGAGGACAGGGACGGCTGTAAGGGGTGATGTGGAGGCCGTTTTTAACTTATGTCTTTTAGACAGTAAAGGTTAAAAGTTGTATGTTTTTCTTACAATTTCTCATCCCTGACCAACATATAATAGAATAAAGAATTTAGGAAGCTAGTTGTAGTAAGACATCTAGGATTGGACCATACACTATTGCCTTGTGTTCCTGCATTAAAATTGTTTATTCATTGTGTGACCTTTACAGAAATGGCTTTTGTTGGAAGAGAAGATCTCTCTCCATAGGAAACCACTGTATTCCCAAGAGCCCTTTTTTCTGCTATCCTTCTGGCTGCATCCATTTCCAAAGCATTGTAGCACTACCTTTTATACAGTGTCAAAATCTTGGCCCAGTTTTCACGAAAGACTCCAAATACTGGTGTGTGTTTCTAGCACTTCTTGGCCAGGATTTTTATGCATTCCTTCTATACATGTGATAGCCGAATTGCGGCCAAAATGAAATAATATGACTCAACCTTTAAATTACCATCACTTACAGGATGAAGCCCCGTTTCCACACTGGTTTTCCGCGCCTCAGGTGACAGATCTTTGTCACCGTGTTTTGATTCAAAGAGCTATTTCGTTCATATAGACTTCACTTGCTTAAACACCTGTTAAACTCTGGATGCTCCAGCTCCTACAATAAAATCACCATTCATATCCCACTTTACTGTAATGGTCCAATACTACGTAAAGAGGAATACCATGCCCCCTCCCCACGCATGATGCCATCGACCCACCTCATGCCATACCTGCAGCGAACACCGACCTGTATTTGCAATGTTTGTTATGGACTCTTTAAAATTATATATGAATGCTTCATTCCCGTCTTTATTGTTTTTACTTGTTTATTCAGTCATGAAGTGTAGCTAGATAATTTATTGAGCATTTATCAGATGCTATCTCATTGCAGCCTGCCATATCTTACAGATATCTGAAGTTGATTTATTGCTGCGTACACACTTGCATGGATATATCTCATGCCACATTGTTATTCTGACAGGACTGCCTATTGTCCCTATGCATCAATGCTGACACCGTGACGTATATGTTTTGCTTTTGTGATATACAATAAATAGAACTTATTTAAAGAGGTATCACAAGTAAATTTCAATTTAAATTCCAAGTTCAGTCAATGTTTAGAGGTTGAGTAAGATTTAAAAACGTTCTTCTCATTAAGAGATTAATAAGTGTCTTTTTATAATTTTTATTCAAATTAGTCAATAAATCAATAGTAATTTACAGAAATCTCATAAGAAGGCTTGGTTAGATCAAATACCCAAATAATGCATGAATAGCATTTCTTAATGGAATAAACCCTATCCTAAAGAAGAGGAGGAGCATGAAGCTCAAAGAAAAATTAAAGCAGCAGAATTTCTCGTAAAGAGTAGTTCATGAAACCTATCTGTGTCTCAGTAAAGAAGCAGATGATCATACAGTTGCAGTAACAATCTATAAAACAAAGCATCACCAATAAAGTAAGGATGAATAGGAGCAGCAGTAGCCACAACCATCAGTCTAGAACAAGATCGTAAAGCATTGAAAACTAACTAAGAAAAAACACTAATAATAAAATACATCAATACAAGTTGCAGACATTGTAATAGGCTTCTTCCTCTTGGGACCGATTGGATGGCAGCTCTTGCCTGTGAGCGGATCAGCTCTTACTTTAACACGAAAATACATTTGGTTTGAAAAGATTTGTCACAAGTTAGTTACAGATATTCATACGTAGTTAAGTTCTGGAAACATAAGCCTCAGTTCCCATGGGCATCGAATGCAGTTTGGCCGACTAAATATTAAATATTTCACTGCATTCACAATGAACTATGCTAAAGAAGAGAAACATCAACGTGCTGCTTAGAAATGAACTTCATTAATATGTATAAGAGATATTGTTCTAAATTTGCAAATATTCTGTTCAAGCATTATGTGAAATATGGTGAGAATAAGAAGCTAATCATTACAATCAATATGTTGCTTAGTAAAATAATGCATTAATTAAAACTGGAACATGCTGCCGTTATGATGCACATTTCTAAGAATGTCACATTAAGGTCAGGCTTCTACATTAGGTTTGTGTACATTTCGGCAAAATTAGGTTTACTGCTAGTCAAAGGAAAACTTTCTTCTTAGCATTGCTATCGTCCACAAACATAACTATGTCTGGCAGTTGCAGCTTGCGCATTTTAAATGCCTGTCATTTCAGCATTGAATTTTAAATTAATCATTGCACATTTCAATTCCTAATCTATATATTTTGTATTTTAAATGGAGATTTTTGCAATTCCACATCTGATGGTGTTCTTGACTATCACACTATCTTGATGTCCTGCGCTTGAAGAAAGTGCTGACGCCCCCATAGTCTCTGGCAGCCCCCGGGGTCACTGGGCCAGGAGGTGCTCCATCCTGAAGGAGGAGTGTTGCTGCTGGACGCTACGCTGCTTGTGGGGCCCTTGAACTGCTAAACTCACCGGGACTGCGAGGACCTGGGAGCATTCCGCTCCGTTCATCCAGCTCACCTGTTCCTCCTCCCGCTGATCAGTCCGACGCCACGCCTCGCGGCCCCCGCTGCGCGGGTGCCGCTCGCAGGCTTCATCACTACCACTACTTAAAGGCTCGGCTGGCGCGCTGAAGGTTGGGTCTTCCTTTTGCTCTCTCTGCACAGGACGCTACGCTGCTTGTGGGGCCCTTGAACTGCTAAACTCACCGGGACTGCGAGGACCTGGGAGCATTCCGCTCCGTTCATCCAGCTCACCTGTTCCTCTTCCCGCTGATCAGTCCGACGCCACGCCTCGCGGGTGCCGCTCGCAGGCTTCATCACTACCACTACTTAAAGGCTCGGCTGGTGCGCTGAAGGTTGGGTCTTCCTTTTGCTCTCTCTGCACAGGACGCTACGTTGCTTGTGGGGCCCTTGAACTGCTAAACTCACCGGGACTGCGAGGACCTGGGAGCATTCCGCTCCGTTCATCCAGCTCACCTGTTCCTCTTCCGGCAGCCCCGCCCCCTTCACTACTTAGTTCAGCCCACGCGAATTCGCAGCGCGGATCGCAGCGCGGGCGAAGACCGGGCAAAGAGCGGGCCGTTTTAGGCCGTTAGAGGCCGGCAGAGACCGGACCGGGCCCCCTCTCTAACGTTGTCATCATCCCAAGGCTCATTTTTATACTCCATTAGCCTGTGGCTTTGACTGTCCCGCCCGCCATGGCCACTAGAGTATCCAGGAGTAAGGCTGCCCAACAGTGCTCTAGCACATTGGACAAATTCTTTCCTAAGACTAGTGCTGCGGCTAGCAAAGGCCGCACACCACCAGTCATTCTCCCTGAGGCAAGTGTGGAAAATGTGTCAGTATCAATGGTCCCCTCGGACTCTTCATCCATTGATATTAGTACTCCAACACCTTTTGATGCCACCCATCTATCTCTCATGGATAGTATTGACCAGACAATCGAGACAGTCCTCCAACAACTTAGGACCCCTTCCAATCTATTGAGGGATAGTGAGTCTCTGTGTCCCTCGGGGGTGGTGGAGTCCACTCCGCATATTAATTGTGCGGAAATGTCTGAAATGCAGGATGAAGGGCAGGTTGCAGCGCCAACTGATCCCGTAGGCAGGAGAGTCTACCACCCTTCAAAAAGGAAAAGGTTAAGGAAACTAAGAGGGGCAAAAAGGGCCAAAGTAGATAAAATTAACCCAATATTAGATGCTAGCTCTGCCATTCCGGCTTCTCCCGTGGTTATCTCCCCAGGAATTGGCTGTGATCATTCAGATCCGCCATTAGTCAAAGTGGTACCTGGGTGTTCTGCCCCGTTTGTATTCGGAGGAAATCCTCCAAATGCAGCAGAGGCTCTGATTGGCTCTTTTAGGGATATCCTTAGGAGCATGTTGGAGCCTCTGTCTGCAAAATTGGATTCCATAGTTGATAGACTTAAGGCTTTAGAAGATGCACATAATAGGATCAGTCCTAGCAGGGGGTTGGGTCCAGGTGCACAGACGGCTCCCCTGGATTCTGCAGGGTTTGGACCGTCTACTGCTGGAACAAGCATACAGGTTCCGGTCGGGGCACAAGATAGTGTTACAAGTAGCCATGCTCCCCCATTGCTCCCTTTACAACTGTCTAGGCCCCCTGTTCCGGCACCTAGAAGATCTAAACAACCAACACCATCCCTCCCAACGAGTGGGGGGCGAGCCAATAATGATTATACTGATCGCCCCATGAGTCCTAATAGTAGACGTAGGGCGGTTAATTTGCCCCCCGAGGCTGTGCCTTATACAGCGATTATGGTGGGAGTTCCTGAGCTCACTGGTGGCATCAGAGAGCCACAGGACTCACTTCGTAATAAAGTAATTAGCTGGCTGAATATTAACAGGCCCCTCCCTTCTAACATCAAAGGTGATGTGCTGATGGTCAGAAGGATCCCATGGATTGGAACTACCCCCAAAAATAGGCCAGGGGACTGTATCATAATTAGCTTTAAAAGCCCACTAGTTGCTCCGTACATTTGCAACTGGTTGGTAAGGCCGGATAAATCCAACATAGACGTAGTGTCCCTCTCGCATTTCTATCTAAATGTTTCCAATTTAGGAGTGGGGAGGGAACAGAGTTGGACTAGAGTGGGCTTTGCCGTAGACGGTTCACGGTACAGACCCAAGTATAATTCACTGCCTGTCCATGGTAATCTTGTCCTTCAGAATAGATTCTCCTGTCTGGACCTAGTAGATTGACCAATAAGGGGGGTCATTCCGCAACATCCGATAATTTCTGCCTATGGGTCTTCATTCAGGGGGGAAGGTACATCCGATCCCGTAAATAAAAAAAGGTCCCTGGCCCCTGCAAAAGACGGAGGGACCACATTGGGAAGCACTCAAGCGTTAGATGAGGATCCACCAAATACATTATCTGCTGCTGCAACGCAATTGGTGGAGCACGCTGAATTACCCATTCGGCCGCCCATTACCATTGGCTTGGGTGACTTGGGTAATTCTGCACTTGATATCCCGTCTGCACTTAGTGAAGTTGGTCCCCAATTCCAAGGCCCAGGTTTGACCATTCTGTCCTGGAATGTAGCTGGCATCTCCAGTAAGGTGAATATCCCAGAGTGGGAAACTTTGGTTAGTAAAGGTGACATACTCCTCTTTCAAGAGACATGGGCCAGGGCGCCTCAGGTTAGGAGGGGATATGACATTTTTGAAATCCCGGCAAGATCGAATGGGAGAGGGAGACCCTCGGGAGGTTTGGCAATCTGGGTGGCGAGCCACATTGGGTGCCAGGTGGTTGGTATGGATACACTTTCACCGGACATACAGTGTGTGCTCCTCAGTTGGCCTGACAAAAGCACGTGGGCTATTGTTAATGTCTACTCTCGACCTGCCGCTGTGGGCAAAGAATCTCCCACTTTGGCTGATCTCTCATCTTTTCTGGGGCAATTGACAGGCAACTTGAAAATAGTGATGGGAGGAGATTTTAATTGCCACTTTGAACCCCTGGAGGGCCTAATGGAGGGTGCTTTTACTGCCGAGGATGACCATTGGGGAGTCCCTCCTTCTTCATCACCTCACCCCAAAGCTTGGTCTACAACTTACTTCTCTCACCCTGAATTTTGCACTAAGGGCGTGTAATGGGCGCACCCCTTCTGACACTCCTTCGGTGTGCACCTTCAACAAAAAGGGCCATGAGTCAAGGCTGGACTACATTTTTATAGATATTTCCCTGTGGCCTAAAGTTTTAGATTTTAGAGTGATCCCGAGGATAGACAGTGACCATAATGCCCTTTCCTTGGAGATCCAGCACCCAGCCCCTGCCTTAGGGACGCCAACTACCGATCTTGCAATCGATCAGGGAGACATATTACTCACCACAAGCAGGCGTCGAGTGAAATGGGGGAAGATAGTTGATAAAGAAGAAGCTTTAACAAACCTCTATGGTATAGCACTCCCTAGGTTCCAGGAGGTGGACGCCCTCATAAACCAACCTAGACCCGCAGATTATAATGAGAGGCTATCTGGTATTCACCAGGCCCTAGTAAGGGACCTCGCAGATGTCTTCAACCCGGCCCTGCCTATTAGAAGGAAAAAGGCTCGTGCTCCGACTTGGTATACCTCCATTTGTAGGAAAACTAAGTCTGAGCTACTTTCTGCAATTAAAGATGGTAGTGATAAGGTGAAGATCGCTGCCCTTAGGAGGGAGTACAAGGCAGCACTGGCCAACGCAAGGGCAGAGTGGGATTGGAATCACTGGCATGACCTGTCTGGAGCCCTCAAATCTAAAGACTTTAGAAAATTTTGGGCTCTTGTAAACAATGGAACAGGGGATTTGTTGTCTGCAGTAGAACCCAATATTGCCCCCTCTGTCTGGGAGGCTCATTTTGGGTCTCTATATCAAGAATCCACTCTCTGGCCGGAGGGGATGATGGTAGAGTCCCCCTGCCTGCCAGATGTGGCCTTGGAATTTTCTTTGGGGGAGGTGAAGCTGGCACTAGAGGGCTTAACGCTGGGGAAGGCACCGGGGCTGGACAAGTTACCCGGTGATTTGTTCAGATATCACCCTGACATTTGGGCCCCGTACTTTCTAGTCCTTTTCAATGCCATCTTGGGAGGTATGGCGATCCCTTTCTCCTGGTTAGGGGCTGAAATAGTTCCGATTTATAAGAAAGGGTCCCCCTTGAGTCCTGCAAATTATAGGCCTATCAGCCTGATAGATGTTCCCCAAAAGCTTTTTGCGCGCCTCATTCTGAACCACCTATTAGACTGGGTCGAGGAAAATGACATCTTGAGTCCCTTGCAGGCTGGCTTCAGGAGAAACACATCGACCATGGACCAGATCTTCCGCCTAGTTCTCCTCTACTGGAAGACGGTGAGGATCGAGGGCGGGAGATTGTACATGGTCTTCGTGGATCTGAGGTCAGCCTTTGACCTAGTCCCGCGCAGGAAACTCTGGGAGGTGTTGGAGAAGTTAGGTATTCCCCCCCAGCTACTTAACATCTTGGTCAGGCTCCATGAGAACAACTATGCGCAAGTTAGGTGTGGGAAGGATGGTAGACTCTCATCCAGGTTTCCTGTGTGCCGAGGTGTGAGGCAGGGTTGTGTCTTGGCACCGACCCTGTTTTGTTTATTCATCAATAATGTCATCTCACATCTGGAAAACGTCAAGGATAACGACGCCCCCTGTTTGGCAGGTAGGAGGGTTCCGGCAATCATGTTCGCCGATGATACCCTCCTCCTTTCAAAATCGCCAATGGGGATCCAGAGGATCCTGGATGGTTTTGGTCTCTTCTGCCACCAGCATGGGTTGGAGGTGAATACAGAAAAGACCAAGTTTATGATCTTTAACCCACGAACTAAAACTAGGCCTAATCCTACCCTGGGGACCGTTAGCCTTGAGAGGGTGTCCACCTTCACATTCTGGGGGTTATATTGCAGGAAAACTTGGCATGGGACCGACAGATAGTACGATCCAAGGTTAAACTATCCCAACTCTCGGGTGCAATCCTGAAAGTGGCTAACACTTCTTCCTTCAAGCCCATAAGCCCGGCCCTTGAAACCTATAAGACCCAGGCCAAGGCAGCGGCCATGTATGGCAGTGAGCTATGGGGACATAAAACGGTGAAGGGTCTATCAATAGTGGAAAATAGCTTTCTAAGGCGCCTTCTAGCCCTTCCAAGTGCCACGCCACTCCAGCCTTTGAGAATGGACATGGGTCTCCCCCCTATCGCAGAGGAGCTTGTGACAAAGCCAGTGAAGTTCTGGCACAGGCTCTGGTCTACGGACGAACTCCATCATTATAGGGAGGATCTTACCCATGTCATGAGCTTAAATTCTAGCGGTAAAATCCCCTGGCTCACCTTCGTGGAAAACGAACTGTCTGGCATTAATCTCCGCGTTCTGTGGGAGGACCCTGCACGAGGCTGCCGTGCAATTTCGCGCAAGGCTCTGGCACAAATCTATAAAGCCAGGTCCCTTGCACATTTGACGGCTGCTCAAAATAGTGGCACCTTAACCCTGCAATTTTTAGAATCCAAAAATTCTTACGTTTTCGAACCTTTTATGGATTTTATCTTTCCCATCCTGGCAAGGAAATTGTATGTTCAGTGGAGGTATAGCACACTACCTATTAATTCATACACTTCGAAGTGGTCAAATGGGGGCGACAAAATATGTCCCTGCTGTAACAATCATGTGGAAGATGACCCCCATATTTTGTTTGTGTGCCCTGCATACCAAAGGCCCAGAAAATATTGGATAGCGCCAATCTGTAAGAACCTGGGATTCAGAGAGTATGCACAAGCATACAGGATTTTGAAAACTAGTACCCTGGGCCACATTGTGTTTGCTGTTTCCAAATTTCTTATGGCCATTTGGTTGATTAGAAGGAAAAAATTGTCTGAAGCTCCTTGAACTTTTTAAAGAATCTTTTAAATGTAATTTTAACTCATTCATTGCTGGGAGAGTCGTTTTTACTCAAATGTATTTTAATAATGTTTTATTGTCTGTAATGTTTTTATTGTGTCTTTTATGGTCTATATGACCGAAATAAAGAATTTTTGGATTGGATTGGATTGGATAACTATGTCTGGCAGTTGCAGCTTGCGCATTTTAAATGCCTGTCATTTCAGCATTGAATTTTAAATTAATCATTGCACATTTCAATTCCTAATCTATATATTTTGTATTTTAAATAGAGATTTTTGCAATTCCACATCTGATGGTTTTCTTGACTATCACACTATCTTGATTTCACATGAGTTCTGCTCAAAGGTCACTATCATCCATTGAATCTTGTTGTTTTCGTTTTGAACTTTTGAATTTTAATGACTTACAGGAGTCATCATTCATGAGGTTTTAAATCTAATTCCTTTTCAAATCTCTTATTTCTTTCACTGCTCTTTCTCTTGTGTAAGTAAAGTTACTAGCACTTGAATAAAGAAAATAGGCATAACAAACATAGCCCTATTATTAGTATCGGAATAAGTATAGGTTTCAAAATACCACATGTAGTCCTGTTCTTTTACTGCAATTCCCAATTGTACAAATCCCTTTCCCAAATTTTTCAAAAACACTAAGTTTTTTCATTTCTTCTAATCCAGGTTTTAAGTCCAAAGTGATCTTTGCAAAACCCTCTATTTTCTAATCTCATCAGGTACATATTAGCAACTAACAACAATCGGCAAATTTAAGCATCTTGCAGACTCTGCCTTTTTCTTGTTTTATATATTGTCATCCTATATTGATAGTCTCAGTAGTGGTAATTTTGATTTAGAAGACGACAGATTGTGGTTGACGCCACCGATTATGTTTTTTAGTCTTTAGAAAAAGGCCTTGGATATTTAACAGTGTAAGCGGCTCCTACCTTAGAGCATGGCTTTACTCTTCATCCAGCTTGAATTCTGCCTCTTTCCCCTTTCCCATACGGTGCATGCCTTGGTCCCTTCTCATCCAACTTGTGCCTTGATCTACTCATTTTCAGTTTGTAACTCTGTCCCATCTGGCTTGCCATCTCTCCCTTTACATATCAATGCACTCATTCCCTTCACCCATCCATTTTCTGTTTTATGTTACTCATAATCATTGTATGCTATTGTTCTACTTAGATCCATGAGGGGGGCGGGGGACGAAACCAGGGTGTGTCCCAACCCCAGATTAACGGTCATTCCTCAACCGGAGCACCTACCCCACAATGTCGTGACAGTCCTGCGCTGTCTTCTCCCGGCCTGCTGCGGTGCTTGCAAATTGAGCCTGCGGCTTTTTTCTGTTTCCATGCCGGAGCATGTCTCTTATCGGTCTGGGGCCACGGCCACCTCATGCACTTCTGTTGACACTACCACTACTCGCAAGCCGTAGTCATGCGTTGTCCTGATGCGTTGGTCATCGGATTAATTTGCGGATTTTTGGGGAATTATCAGGTGGAGAGTCGTAATTCTCATAGTTTGCCGTTATCTTTCTCGGTGTACGGCCACCCCCCAAAGTAGAGACAGTTTTGAACATATTTCAAAATTCTTAAATACAATGTGAAGGACAAGGACGGCTGTAAGGGGTGATGTGGAGGCCGTTTTTAACCTATGTCTATTAGACAGTAAAGGTTAAAAGTTGTATGTTTTTCTTACAATTTCTCATCCCTGACCAACATATAATAGAATAAAGAATTTAGGAAGCTGGTTGTAGAAAGACATCTAGGATTGGACCATACACTATTGCCTTGTGTTCCTGCATTAAAATGGTTTATTAACTGTGTGACCTTTACAGCAATGGCTTTTTTTGGAAGAGAAGATCTCTCTCCATAGGAAACCACTGTATTCCCAAAAGCCCTTTTTTCTGCTATCCTTCTGGCTGCATCCATTTCCAAAGCATTTTAGCACTACCTTTTATACAGTGTCAAAAGCTTGGCCCAGTTTTCACGAAAGACTCCAAATACTGGTGTGTGTTTCTAGCACTTCTTGGCCAGGATTTGTATGCATTCCTTCTATACATGTGATAGCCGAATTGCGGCCAAAATGAAATAATATGACTCAACCTTTAAATTACCATCACTTACAGGATGAAGCCCCGTTTCCGCACTGGTTTTCCGCGCCTCAGGTCACAGATCTTTGTCACCATGTTTTGATTCAAAGAGCTATTTCGTTCACATAGACTTCACTTGCTTTAGTCCTGTTAAACTCTGGATGCTCCAGCTCCTTCAATAAAATCACCCTTCATATCCCACTTTACTGTAATGGTCCAATACTACGTAAAGAGGAATACCATGGTTCCTCCCCACGTATGATGCCATCGTACCCCCTCATGCCCTACCTGCAGCGAACACTGACCTGTACTTGCAATGTTTGTTATGGACTCTTTAAAATTATATATGAATGCTTCATTACAATCTTTATTGTTTTTACTTGTTTATTCAGTCATGAAGCGTAGCTAGACAATTTATTAAGCATTTATCAGATGCTATCTCATTGCAGCCTACCATATCTTACAGATATCTGATGTTCATTTATTGCTGCGTAAACACTGGCATGGATATATCTCATGCCACATTGTTATTCTGACCGGACTGCCTATTGTCCCTATGCATCAATGCTGACACGGTGACGTATATGTTTTGCTTTTGTGATATACAATAAATAGAACTTATGTAAAGAGGTATCAGAAGTAAATTTAAATTTAAATTCCAAGTTCAGTCAATGTTTAGAGGTTGAGTAAGATTTAAAAACGTTCTTCTCATTAAGAGATTAATAAGTGTCTTTTTATAATTTTTATTCAAGTTAGTCAATAAATAAATAGTAATTTACAGAAATCTCATAACAAGGCTTAGTTAGATCAAATACCCAAATAATTCATGAATAGCATTTCTTAATGGAATAAACCCTATCCTAAAGAACAGGAGGAGCATGAAGCTCAAAGAAAAATTAAAGCAGCAGAATTTCTCATAAAGAGTAGTTCATGAAACCTATCTGTGTCTCAGTAAAGAAGCAGATGATCATACAGTTGCAGTAACAATCTATAAAACAAAGCATCACCAATAAAGTAAGGATGAATAGGAGCAGCAGTATTCACAACCATCAGTCTAGAACAAGATCGTAAAGCATTGAAAACTAACTAAGAAAAAACACTAATAATAAAATACATCAATACATGTTGCAAACATTGTAATAGGCTTCTTCCTCTTGGGACCGATTGGATGGCAGCTCTTGCCTGTGAGCGGATCAGCTCTTGCTTTAATTCGAAATTACATGCGGATTGAAAAGATTTGTCACAAGTTAGTTACAGATATTCATATGTAGTTAAGTTCTGGAAACATAAGCCTCAGTTCCCATGGGCATCGAATGGAGTTTGGCCGACTAAATATTAAATATTTCACTGCATTCACAATGAACTATGCTAAAGAAGAGAAACATCAACGTGCTGCTTAGAAAGAACTTCATCAATATGTATAAGAGATATTGTTCTAAATGTGCAAATATTCTGTTCAAACATTATGTGAAATATGGTGAGAATAAGAAGCTAATCATTACAATCAATATGTTGCTTAGTAAAATAATGCATTAATTAAAACTGGAACATGCTGCCGTTATGATGAACATTTCTAAGAATGTCACATTAAGGTCAGGCTTCTACATTAGGTTTGTGTACATTTCTGCAAAATTAGGTTTACTGATAGTCAAAGGAAACTTTCTTCTTAGCATTGCTATCGTCCACAAACGTAACTATGTCTGGCAGTTGCAGCTTGCGCATTTTAAATGCCTGTCATTTCAGCATTGAATTTTAAATTAATCATTGCACATTTCAATTGCTAATCTAAATATTTTGTATTTTAAATGGAGATTTTTGCAATTCCACATCTGATGGTTTTCTTGACTATCACACTATCTTGATTTCACATGAGTTCTGCTCAAAGGTCACTTTCATCATCCATTGAATCATGTTGTTTTCGTTTTGAACTTTCGAATTTTAATAATTTACAGGAGTCATCATTCATGAGGTTATTTCAATCTAATTCCTTTTCAAATCTCTTATTTCTTTCACTGCTCTTTCTCTTGTGTAAGTAAAGTCAACAGCACTTGAATAAAGAAAATAGGCATAACAAACATAGCCCTATTATTAGTATCGGAATAAGTATAGGTTTCAAAATACCACATGCTATCCTGTTGTTTTACTGCAATTCCCAATTATACATATCCCTTTCCCAATTTTTTCAAAAACACTAAGTTTTTTCATTTCTTCTAATCCAGGTTTTAAGTCCAAAGTGCTCTTTGCAAAACCCTCTATTTTCTGACTCTCATCAGGTACATATTAGTAACAATCGGTAAATTTAAGCATCTTGCAGACTCTGCCTTTTTCTTGTTTTATGTATTGTCATCCTATATTGATAGTCTCAGTAGTGGTTATGTTGATGTAGAAGATGACAGATTGTGGTTCACGCCACCGATTATGTTTTTTAGTCTTTCGAAAAAAGCATTGGATATTTATCAGTGTAAGCGACTCCTACCTTACAGAATGGCTTTACTCTTCATTCAGCTTGAATTCTGCCTCTTTCCCCTTTCCCATACGGTGCATGCCTTAGTCCCTTCTCATCCAACTTGTGCCTTGTTCTGCTCATTTTCAGTTTGTAACTCTGTCCCATCTGGCTTGCCATCTCTCCCTTTTCATATCAATGCACTCATTCCCTTCACCCATCTATTTTCTGTTTTATGTTACGCATAATCCGTGTATGCTATTGTTCTTCTTAGATCCATGAGGGGGGCGGGGCCGAAACCAGGGTGTGTCCCAACCCCAGATTAATGGTCATTCCTCAACCGGAGCACCTACCCCACAATGTCGTGACAGTCCTGCGCTGTCTTCTCCCGGCCTGCTGCGGTGCTTGCAAATTGAGCCTGCGGGTTTTTTCTGTTTCCATGCCGGAGCATGTCTCTTATCGGTCTGGAGCCACGGCCACCTCATGCACTTCTGTTGACACTACCACTACTTGCAAGCGGTAGTCATGCGTTGTCCTGATGCGTTGGTCATCAGATTAATTTGTGGATATTTGGGGAATTATGAGGTGGAGAGTCGTAATTCTCATAGTTTGCCGTTATCTTTCTCGGTGTACGGCCACCCCCCAAAGTAGAGTCAGTTTTGAACATATTTCAAAATTCTTAAATACAATGTGGAGGACAGGGACGGCTGTAAGGGATGATGTGGAGGCCGTTTTTAACCTATGTCTATTAGACAGTAAAGGTTAAAGGTTGAAGGTTTTTCTTACAATTTCTCATCCCTGACCAACATATAATAGAATAAAGAATTTAGGAAGCTAGTTGTAGAAAGACATCTAGGTTTGGACCATAAACTATTGCCTTGTGTTCCTGCATTAAAATTGTTTATTAACTTTGGGACCTTTACAGAAATGGCTTTTGTTGGAAGAGAAGATCTCTCTCCATAGGAAACCACTGTATTCCCAAGAGCCCTTTTTTCTGCTAACCTTCTGGCTGTATCCATTTCCAAAACATTTTAGCACTACCTTTTATACAGTGTCAAAAGCTTGGCCCAGTTTTCACGAAAGACTCCAAATACTGGTGTGTGTATCTAGCACTTCTTGGCCAGGATTTTTATGCATTCCTTCTATACATGTGATAACCGAATTGCAGCCAAAATTAAATAATATGACTCAACCTTTAAATTACCATCACTTACAGGATGAAGCCCCGTTTCCGCACTGATTTTCCGCGCCTCAGGTGACAGATGTTTGTCACCGTGTTTTGATTCAAAGAGCTATTTCGTTCACATAGACTTCACTTGCTTAAACTCCTGTTAAACTCTGGATGCTCCAGCTCCTTCAATAAAATCACCCTATATATCCCACTTTACTGTAATGGTCCAATACTACGGAAAGAGGAATACCATGCCCCCTCCCCACGCATGATGCCATCGTCTCCCCTCATGCCCTACCTGCAGCGAACACCGACCTCTGGAATGGATCATCTCATACCTTTCCGGCAGAACACAGAGAGTACGCCTCCCCCCGTTCCGATCTGAGGCCACCAAAGTCATCTGCGGCGTCCCGCAAGGATCGTCGCTGAGCCCTACTCTCTTCAACATCTACATGAAACCCCTCGCTGCCATCGCACGCCAACACAACCTCAACATAATTTCCTACGCCGATGAAACCCAGCTGATTCTCTCCCTCACCAGAGACCCCGACACCGCCAAAGCCAGCCTACACGAAGGGATGAAAGACGTCGCCGAGTGGATGAACATCAGCCACCTGAAGTTGAACACGGACAAGACAGAAGTCCTCATCCTGGGACCGTCGCCCTCCGCATGGGACGACTCCTGGTGGCCCCCGGCCCTAGGCACCGCACCCAAGCCAACGTACCACGCACGCAACTTGGGCGTCATCCTAGACTCCTCCCTTTCGATGACTAGACAAGTCAATGCCGTCTCCTCATCCTGCTTCCACAACCTCCGCATGCTCCGCAAGATCTTCCGATGGATCCCGACTGAGACCAGGAAGACTGTCACCCAGGCCCTCGTCACCAGCAGACTAGAATACGGAAACACCCTCTACGCCGGTACAACAGCCAAGCTACAGAAAAGACTTCAGCGTATCCAGAACACCTCTGCCCGACTCATCCTGGACGTCCCCCGTCGCAGCCACATCTCGAGCCACCTGAAAGACCTGCACTGGCTCCCTGTCAACAAGAGGATCACGTTCAGACTCCTCACCCACACACACAAATCCCTCCACGATCTAGGCCCAAAGTACCTCAACGACCGCCTGACCTTCTACATGCCCACCCGCCAGCTACGATCCACGAACCTCGCCCTCGCCGTCGTCCCTCGCATCCAGAGAGCCACCGCCGGAGGAAGATCCTTCTCCTACCTGGCGGCTAAGACATGGAACTCCCTGCCCGTCCGCCTGCGGCTGACCGAGGACCACCTCGCCTTCAGGAAACAGCTCAAGACCTGGCTGTTCGAGCAGTAGCAGACCCCCTCCCCCTAGCTCCTTGAGACCCTTCCAGGTGAGTAGTGCGCGATATAAATTCCATGATTGATTGATTGATTGACCTGTACTTGCAAAGTTTGTTATGGACTCTTTAAAATTATATATGAATGCTTCATTCTCTTCTTTATTGTTTTTACTTGTTTATTCAGTCATGAAGCGTAGCTAGACAATTTATTGAGCATTTATCAGATGCTGCTATCTCATTGCAGCCTACCATATCTTACAGATATCTGAGGTTGATTTATTGCTGCGTAAACACTTGCATGGAAATATCTCATGCCACATTGTTATTCTGACAGGACTGCCTATTGTCCCTATGTATCAATGCTGACACCGTGACGTATATGTTTTGCTTTTGTGATATACAATAAATAGAACTTATGTAAAGAGGTATCACAAGTAAATTTCAATTTAAATTCCAAGTTCAGTCAATGTTTAGAGGTTGAGTAAGATTTAAAAACGTTCTTCTCATTAAGAGATTAATAAGTGTCTTTTCATAATTTTTATTCAAATTAGTCAATAAATAAATAGTAATTTACAGAAATCTCATAACAAGGCTTGGTTAGATCAAATACCCAAATAATGCATGAATAGCATTTCTTAATGGAATAAACCCTATCCTAAAGAATAGGAGGAGCATGAAGCTCAAAGAAAAATTTAAGCAGCAGAATTTCTTATAAAGAGTAGTTCATGAAACCTATCTGTGTCTCAGTAAAGAAGCAGATGATCATTCAGTTGCAGTAACAATCTATAAAACAAAGCATCACCAATAAAGTAAGGATGAATAGGAGCAGCAGTATTCACAACCATCAGTCTAGAACAAGATCGTAAAGCATTGAAAACTAACTAAGAAAAAACACTAATAATAAAATACATCAATACATGTTGCAGACATTGTAATAGGCTTCTTCCTCTTGGGACCAATTGGATGGCAGCTCTTGTCTGTGAGCGGATCAGCTCTTGCTTTAACACGAAAATACATGCGGTTTGTAAAGATTTGTCACAAGTTAGTTACAGATATTCATACGTAGTTAAGTTCTGGAAACATAAGCCTCAGTTCCCATGGGTATCGAATGCAGTTTGGCCGACTAAATATTAAATATTTTACTGCATTCACAATGAACTATGCTAAAGAAGAGAAACATCAACGTGCTGCTTAGAAAGAACTTCATCAATATGTATAAGAGATATTGTTCTAAATGTGCAAATATTCTGTTCAAACATTATGTGAAATATGGTGAGAATAAGAAGCTAATCATTACAATCAATATGTTGCTTAGTAAAATAATGCATTAATTAAAACTGGAACATGCTGCCGTTATGATGAACATTTCTAAGAATGTCACATTAAGGTCAGGCTTCTACATTAGGTTTGTGTACATTTCTGCAAAATTAGGTTTACTGATAGTCAAAGGAAACTTTCTTCTTAGCATTGCTATCGTCCACAAACGTAACTATGTCTGGCAGTTGCAGCTTGCGCATTTTAAATGCCTGTCATTTCAGCATTGAATTTTAAATTAATCATTGCACATTTCAATTGCTAATCTAAATATTTTGTATTTTAAATGGAGATTTTTGCAATTCCACATCTGATGGTTTTCTTGACTATCACACTATCTTGATTTCACATGAGTTCTGCTCAAAGGTCACTTTCATCATCCATTGAATCATGTTGTTTTCGTTTTGAACTTTCGCATTTTAATAATTTACAGGAGTCATCATTCATGAGGTTATTTCAATCTAATTCCTTTTCAAATCTCTTATTTCTTTCACTGCTCTTTCTCTTGTGTACGTAAAGTCAACAGTACTTGAATAAAGAAAATAGGCATAACAAACATAGCCCTATTATTAGTATCGGAATAAGTATAGGTTTCAAAATACCACATGCTATCCTGTTGTTTTACTGCAATTCCCAATTATACATATCCCTTTCCCAATTTTTTCAAAAACACTAAGTTTTTTCATTTCTTCTAATCCAGGTTTTAAGTCCAAAGTGCTCTTTGCAAAACCCTCTATTTTCTGACTCTCATCAGGTACATATTAGTAACAATCGGTAAATTTAAGCATCTTGCAGACTCTGCCTTTTTCTTGTTTTATGCATTGTCATCCTATATTGATAGTCTCAGTAGTGGTAATGTTGATGTAGAAGATGACAGATTGTGGTTCACGCCACCGATTATGTTTTTTAGTCTTTCGAAAAAAGCATTGGATATTTATCAGTGTAAGCGACTCCTACCTTACAGAATGGCTTTACTCTTCATCCAGCTTGAATTCTGCCTCTTTCCCCTTTCCCATACGGTGCATGCCTTAGTCCCTTCTCATCCAACTTGTGCCTTGTTCTGCTCATTTTCAGTTTGTAACTCTGTCCCATCTGGCTTGCCATCTCTCCCTTTTCATATCAATGCACTCATTCCCTTCACCCATCCATTTTCTGTTTTATGTTACGCATAATCCGTGTATGCTATTGTTCTTCTTAGATCCATGAGGGGGGCGGGGCCGAAACCAGGGTGTGTCCCAACCCCAGATTAATGGTCATTCCTCAACCGGAGCACCTACCCCACAATGTCGTGACAGTCCTGCGCTGTCTTCTCCCGGCCTGCTGCGGTGCTTGCAAATTGAGCCTGCGGGTTTTTTCTGTTTCCATGCCGGAGCATGTCTCTTATCGGTCTGGAGCCACGGCCACCTCATGCACTTCTGTTGACACTACCACTACTTGCAAGCGGTAGTCATGCGTTGTCCTGATGCGTTGGTCATCGGATTAATTTGCGGATATTTGGGGAATTATGAGGTGGAGAGTCGTAATTCTCATAGTTTGCCGTTATCTTTCTCGGTGTACGGCCACCTCCCAAAGTAGAGTCAGTTTTGAACATATTTCAAAATTCTTAAATACAATGTGGAGGACAGGGACGGCTGTAAGGGATGATGTGGAGGCCGTTTTTAACCTATGTCTATTAGACAGTAAAGGTTAAAGGTTGAAGGTTTTTCTTACAATTTCTCATCCCTGACCAACATATAATAGAATAAAGAATTTAGGAAGCTAGTTGTAGAAAGACATCTAGGTTTGGACCATAAACTATTGCCTTGTGTTCCTGCATTAAAATTGTTTATTAACTTTGGGACCTTTACAGAAATGGCTTTTGTTGGAAGAGAAGATCTCTCTCCATAGGAAACCACTGTATTCCCAAGAGCCCTTTTTTCTGCTAACCTTCTGGCTGTATCCATTTCCAAAACATTTTAGCACTACCTTTTATACAGTGTCAAAAGCTTGGCCCAGTTTTCACGAAAGACTCCAAATACTGGTGTGTGTATCTAGCACTTCTTGGCCAGGATTTTTATGCATTCCTTCTATACATGTGATAACCGAATTGCAGCCAAAATTAAATAATATGACTCAACCTTTAAATTACCATCACTTACAGGATGAAGCCCCGTTTCCGCACTGATTTTCCGCGCCTCAGGTGACAGATGTTTGTCACCGTGTTTTGATTCAAAGAGCTATTTCGTTCACATAGACTTCACTTGCTTAAACTCCTGTTAAACTCTGGATGCTCCAGCTCCTTCAATAAAATCACCCTATATATCCCACTTTACTGTAATGGTCCAATACTACGGAAAGAGGAATACCATGCCCCCTCCCCACGCATGATGCCATCGTCTCCCCTCATGCCCTACCTGCAGCGAACACCGACCTCTGGAATGGATCATCTCATACCTTTCCGGCAGAACACAGAGAGTACGCCTCCCCCCGTTCCGATCTGAGGCCACCAAAGTCATCTGCGGCGTCCCGCAAGGATCGTCGCTGAGCCCTACTCTCTTCAACATCTACATGAAACCCCTCGCTGCCATCACACGCCAACACAACCTCAACATAATTTCCTACGCCGATGAAACCCAGCTGATTCTCTCCCTCACCAGAGACCCCGACACCGCCAAAGCCAGCCTACACGAAGGGATGAAAGACGTCGCCGAGTGGATGAACATCAGCCGCCTGAAGTTGAACACGGACAAGACAGAAGTCCTCATCCTGGGACCGTCGCCCTCCGCATGGGACGACTCCTGGTGGCCCCCGACCCTAGGCACCGCACCCAAGCCAACGTACCACGCACGCAACTTGGGCGTCATCCTAGACTCCTCCCTTTCGATGACTAGACAAGTCAATGCCGTCTCCTCATCCTGCTTCCACAACCTCCGCATGCTCCGCAAGATCTTCCGATGGATCCCGACTGAGACCAGGAAGACTGTCACCCAGGCCCTCGTCACCAGCAGACTAGAATACGGAAACACCCTCTACGCCGGTACAACAGCCAAGCTACAGAAAAGACTTCAGCGTATCCAGAACACCTCTGCCCGACTCATCCTGGACGTCCCCCGTCGCAGCCACATCTCGAGCCACCTGAGAGACCTGCACTGGCTCCCTGTCAACAAGAGGATCACGTTCAGACTCCTCACCCACACACTAGGCCCAAAGTACCTCAACGACCGCCTGACCTTCTACACGCCCACCCGCCAGCTACGATCCGCGAACCTCGCCCTCGCCGTCGTCCCTCACATCCAGAGAGCCACCGCCGGAGGAAGATCCTTCTCCTACCTGGCGGCTAAGACATGGAACTCCCTGCCCGTCCGCCTGCGGCTGACCGAGGACCACCTCGCCTTCAGGAAACAGCTCAAGACCTGGCTGTTCGAGCAGTAGCAGACCCCCTCCCCCTAGCTCCTTGAGACCCTTCCAGGTGAGTAGTGCGCGATATAAATTCCATGATTGATTGATTGATTGACCTGTACTTGCAAAGTTTGTTATGGACTCTTTAAAATTATATATGAATGCTTCATTCCCTTCTTTATTGTTTTTACTTGTTTATTCAGTCATGAAGCGTAGCTAGACAATTTATTGAGCATTTATCAGATGCTATCTCATTGCAGCCTACCATATCTTACAGATATCTGAGGTTGATTTATTGCTGCGTAAACACTTGCATGGAAATATCTCATGCCACATTGTTATTCTGACAGGACTGCCTATTGTCCCTATGTATCAATGCTGACACCGTGACGTATATGTTTTGCTTTTGTGATATACAATAAATAGAACTTATGTAAAGAGGTATCACAAGTAAATTTCAATTTAAATTCCAAGTTCAGTCAATGTTTAGAGGTTGAGTAAGATTTAAAAACGTTCTTCTCATTAAGAGATTAATAAGTGTCTTTTCATAATTTTTATTCAAATTAGTCAATAAATAAATAGTAATTTACAGAAATCTCATAACAAGGCTTGGTTAGATCAAATACCCAAATAATGCATGAATAGCATTTCTTAATGGAATAAACCCTATCCTAAAGAATAGGAGGAGCATGAAGCTCAAAGAAAAATTTAAGCAGCAGAATTTCTTATAAAGAGTAGTTCATGAAACCTATCTGTGTCTCAGTAAAGAAGCAGATGATCATTCAGTTGCAGTAACAATCTATAAAACAAAGCATCACCAATAAAGTAAGGATGAATAGGAGCAGCAGTATCCACAACCATCAGTCTAGAACAAGATCGTAAAGCATTGAAAACTAACTAAGAAAAAACACTAATAATAAAATACATCAATACATGTTGCAGACATTGTAATAGGCTTCTTCCTCTTGGGACCAATTGGATGGCAGCTCTTGTCTGTGAGCGGATCAGCTCTTGCTTTAACACGAAAATACATGCGGTTTGTAAAGATTTGTCACAAGTTAGTTACAGATATTCATACGTAGTTAAGTTCTGGAAACATAAGCCTCAGTTCCCATGGGTATCGAATGCAGTTTGGCCGACTAAATATTAAATATTTCACTGCATTCACAATGAACTATGCTAAAGAAGAGAAACATCAACGTGCTGCTTAGAAATGAACTTCATCAATATGTATAAGAGATATTGTTCTAAATGTGCAAATATTCTGTTCAAGCATTATGTGAAATATGGTGAGAATAAGAAGCTAATCATTACAATCAATATGTTGCTTAGTAAAATAATGCATTAATTAAAACTGGAACATGCTGCCGTTATGATGAACATTTCTAAGAATGTCACATTAAGGTCAGGCTTCTACATTAGGTTTGTGTACATTTCGGCAAAATTAGGTTTACTGCTAGTCACAGGAAACTTTCTTCTTAGCATTGCTATCGTCCACAAACATAACTATGTCTGGCATTTGCAGCTTGCGCATTTTAAATGCCTGTCATTTCAGCATTGAATTTTAAATTAATCATTGCACATTTCAATTCCTAATCTAAATATTTTGTATTTTAAATGGAGATTTTTGCAATTCCACATCTGATGGTGTTCTTGACTATCACACTATCTTGATTTCACATGAGTCCTGCTCAAAGGTCACTTTCATCATCCATTGAATCTTGTTGTTTTCGTTTTGAACTTTCGAATTTTAATGACTCACAGGAGTCATCATTCATGAGGTTATTTAAATCTAATTCCTTTTCAAATCTCTTATTTCTTTCACTGCTCTTTCTCTTGTGTAAGTAAAGTTACTAGCACTTGAATAAAGAAAATAGGCATAACAAACATAGCCCTATTATTAGTATCAGAATAAGTATAGGTTTCAAAATACCACATGTTGTCCTGTTGTTTTACTGCAATTCCCAATTGTACAAATCCCTTTCCCAAATTTTTCAAAAACACTACGTTTTTTCATTTCTTCTAATCCAGGTTTTAAGTCCAAAGTGATCTTTGCAAAATCCTCTATTTTCTAATCTCATCAGGTACATATTAGCAACAAATGGTAAATTTAAGCATCTTGCAGACTCTGCCTTTTTCTTGTTTTATGTATTGTCATCCTATATTGATAGTCTCAGTAGTGGTAATGTTGTTTTAGAAGATGACAGATTGTGGTTCACGCCACCGAATATGTTTTTTAGTCTTTAGCAAAAGGCCTTGTATATTTAACAGTGTAAGCGACTCCTAAATTAGAGCATGGCTTTACTCTTCATCCAGCTTGAATTCTGCATCTTTCCCCTTTCCCATACGGTGCATGCCTTGGTCCCTTCTCATCCAACTTGTGCCTTGTTCTACTCATTTTCAGTTTGTAACTCTGTCCCACCTGGCTTGCCATCTCTCCCTTTACATATTAATGCACTCATTCCCTTCACCCATCCATTTTCTGTTTTATGTTACTCATAATCAGTGTATGCTATTGTTCTTCTTAGATCCATGAGGGGGGCGGGCCGAAACCAGGGTGTGTCCCAACCCCAGATTAACGGTCATTCCTCAACCGGAGCACCTACCCCACAATGTTGTGACAGTCCTGCGCTGTCTTCTCCCGGCCTGCTGCGGTGCTTGCAAATTGAGCCTGCGACTTTTTTCTGTTTCCATGCCGGAGCATGACTCTTATCGATCTGGGGCCACGGCCACCTCATGCACTTCTGTTGACACTAACACTACTCGCAAGCGGTAGTTATGCGTTGTCCTGATGCGTTGGTCATCAGATTAATTTGTGGATATTTGGGGAATTATCAGGTGGAGAGTCATAATTCTCACAGTTTGCCATTATCTTTCTCGGTGTACGGCCACCCCCCAAAGTAGAGACAGTTTTGAACATATTTCAAAATTATTAAACACAATGTGGAGGACAGGAACGGCTGTAAGGGGTGATGTGGAGGCCATTTTTAACCTATGTCTATTAGACAGTAAAGGTTAAAAGTTGTATGTTTTTCTAACAATTTCTCATCCCTGACCAACATATAATAGAATAAAGAATTTAGGAAGCTAGTTGTAGAAAGACATCTAGGTTTGGACCATAAACTATTGCCTTGTGTTCCTGCATTAAAATTGTTTATTAACTTTGGGACCTTTACAGAAATGGCTTTTGTTGGAAGAGAAGATCTCTCTCCATAGGAAACCACTGTATTCCCAAGAGCCCTTTTTTCTGCTAACCTTCTGGCTGTATCCATTTCCAAAACATTTTAGCACTACCTTTTATACAGTGTCAAAAGCTTGGCCCAGTTTTCACGAAAGACTCCAAATACTGGTGTGTGTATCTAGCACTTCTTGGCCAGGATTTTTATGCATTCCTTCTATACATGTGATAACCGAATTGCAGCCAAAATTAAATAATATGACTCAACCTTTAAATTACCATCACTTACAGGATGAAGCCCCGTTTCCGCACTGATTTTCCGCGCCTCAGGTGACAGATGTTTGTCACCGTGTTTTGATTCAAAGAGCTATTTCGTTCACATAGACTTCACTTGCTTAAACTCCTGTTAAACCCTGGATGCTCCAGCTCCTTCAATAAAATCACCCTATATATCCCACTTTACTGTAATGGTCCAATACTACGGAAAGAGGAATACCATGCCCCCTCCCCACGCATGATGCCATCGTCTCCCCTCATGCCCTACCTGCAGCGAACACCGACCTCTGGAATGGATCATCTCATACCTTTCCGGCAGAACACAGAGAGTACGCCTCCCCCCGTTCCGATCTGAGGCCACCAAAGTCATCTGCGGCGTCCCGCAAGGATCGTCGCTGAGCCCTACTCTCTTCAACATCTACATGAAACCCCTCGCTGCCATCGCACGCCAACACAACCTCAACATAATTTCCTACGCCGATGAAACCCAGCTGATTCTCTCCCTCACCAGAGACCCCGACACCGCCAAAGCCAGCCTACACGAAGGGATGAAAGACGTCGCCGAGTGGATGAACATCAGCCGCCTGAAGTTGAACACGGACAAGACAGAAGTCCTCATCCTGGGACCGTCGCCCTCCGCATGGGACGACTCCTGGTGGCCCCCGGCCCTAGGCACCGCACCCAAGCCAACGTACCACGCACGCAACTTGGGCGTCATCCTAGACTCCTCCCTTTCGATGACTAGACAAGTCAATGCCGTCTCCTCATCCTGCTTCCACAACCTCCGCATGCTCCGCAAGATCTTCCGATGTGTGGAAATATGGATTTTTATAGTCAGTTATGTCCCCTATCTTGGACCCCAACGGTTTCATGTATAAATCACAAGTACATGTATGTTCCCTCCAGTTCCAGTTATGAAGACGCAAACACATGTGCGTCCACCGTCAACATGTCCTCTTTCAGATCCACCATGAATGGGCCGGATATTCTATTTCTAAGTATGAAAGGCCACCGGCTTTTATATGGTTCACTTATCCCATTTTACAGTTCAGACGAGTAGGCCCTGATTCTGCCATCAAGCCTTTTCTGCCTTCTGCCTCTGAAAGCTACAGTCTGAGCTCGCATCTGTACCCATGAACTTTGTCCTACTCCCTGCGCGGCTAACGGTGCCTGACTCCAGCCTGTTGCTTGCCAAAAACTGTATTTTACCTTCAAGATTATCTGCTTTGCTCCGCTCCCTATCCAATGCATTCCTGTCTAGTAGTTTAAGTAAACATTCTTTCAGCTACCGAGCAAAAGGCCCGGCTTCTCTGTCTTTATGCAAGTAATTCATAGCCCTATTACTATGAAAGATTTCTGCCCTCGCATCTAGTGTAGACACTTAGACGCTTGTACACGCACTAACAGTCAGTATAGTCAGTATAGAATAAGATTCTATCCTAAGAAGACCCTTCTTTTTGGATAACACAGTTCTTTAAACATAGGATGTTAGATATGATTTGGGATTAGGTTGACATAACCCCAGACTTCTGTCTCCACATGTAGAGCTAAATGTCAAGTCTTCTTCAACCCCTAGTTACACGTCAATCACACGTCATACTGCTGCGCGCACATCTCTGCCAAGTATTTCTGCTGACATTGCGAAATTCTTTCATGGAACCACCCATTTATGACGTCATATCCAATGACGTTCTTTAAGCTACGCCCAGTTACACCTACTTTAGTGACGCATGTATGTTCTTATCTTTACTATCAACTGTTACGCCTCCTGCATTTGTTTCACTGTAATGCATATTGTATAAAAATGATTATCTGTCAATAAAGGGAGTCCTTCACTTCCTGAACCTTCGTGGTGATGGAATATGGAGCTCCTCAATTTAAAATTGATTCTGGAATAAAGCCCGTTCCGAACCTCTAATACCACGGATTCTGCCTCTTATTTTACAGAGCTATTATTATAGATTTTCCGCATCAAATTAAGTCCCGGTAATTAAATTATTTACCACATAAATGGCGCCCGAACAGGGACACTTTCTCATCTCACGCGCCGGAGGTGCGTTGCAGGCCCGGTCTCCTGTCACAGCTGGACGGACAACAACGCGTACCCACAGGATTTCCTGTATCTCCCTCCTGCCGAGCGGGGGTAACTGAGGCTGCGATCAACACCCAGACGAGGTGGTGAGAAGTGCGAAGTATCCCGACCAGAGCCTAGCTGAGAGAGCAAGATCCGAGGTATACAGAGGCCCACCAGTTCCGAAATTCCGAAGTTCCGAAGTATCGAGTCGAGTCCAGTCCGGTCCGAGTCCAGTTCAGTTCAGTTCCGAGGCCTTCCGTTCCGAGCTACCCGGTGAGTACCATTGTCGGGGAGGCGTTCTGACGTGCACATAGGTTGTGCCGGTCAAGACGGGTTTGGGTACACAAATCCGGTCTGCACTGTTTCAGCAGTGTATCTGTACTGTTTAGCAGTATATCAAGTATGTCTAGTATATGAAGTCAGAATTATCTAGTTAAATATCGAGTATTATGCTTAGTGAACGGCCATCATTGTTGTTCATTAAATGTTAAATGTTAAATGTTTTAAATACGTTCTGCATATTGTGGTGTGAATGACTGTTCATTATTGTGTTTCGTTGTATTAAACGTGTTCAAAATTAGGTATCAGATCAGATCAGTTCTCAAAATGCCGTTTTTTTCGAAATTAAGACAGATCAAAACTAGAAAAGGGTTACTCGAAGAAGCTGTTCCCATTCCTCCTAGGGACACTCCAGGGTACTTTATGTATCATAAACATGGCCTAGACGCCATATTATTTCTTGATTTATGGGTAGACTACACCAAGGAATTACCAGAAAGTCAGAGGTGGCCCGCAGCTGGGACCTGGGATGCAGAGTGCATCGTGAAAGTAGAGGAAGAATTATGGAAAAAGAAAGCTAGACAATCACAGAAAGACGCCATTGAATTATGGCGTAAAGAATCGTATAGACGTACAGAAAAAGCACGTAGACAGGAAGAGAAGAGTAAGGAGAATTCAAATAAAGTTCGAGAAAATATATTAATTGAAGAAGGTATTCGAGTAAAATCAGAACAAGAAGACAGACAACGAAATACCCTTATGAATGGTATGTATCCTCTCCTGGCCGAAGGATTACCTAAGGCTACTCCGGAGATACCAAAAGACTTGCCACCCCCATTGTTCCCGATAAAAGCACATCCCAAAGGGCATCCCAGAACCGCAGAAGATGTTTTTCTTTCCTCTTATTTAGACGACGCAGCTCCCGAGTATGCTAATGCTGCGCCACATAGACCGCCTGCAGAGGGGGTTCAACGCCAAGACCCTCTTCCGTCTGTACCTCCGCAACAGCAAACTCCGACACAAGTTCAGGCAAGCACATCTGCTTCGACATCTGTATCCACACCTATAGTTGCTATATCACGTTCGACGAATCCTTTCACATCCAGCACCCCAGGTGGGGCTACCGGAGGTGCATCAAACATTTTTTCCACGCCACCCAGAGTAAATAAACTTTCCTTTCAAGAATTAGCTCACCAACGTACACCCAAACTAGTAACTCCCAACACGCTCAAGGAACTTCTAATAGATTGTAGATATGACCCGGTGCCCGGAAAAGGGGACGAAATGATGCTAGCATCATTACGTATCCGACGAGCTGCTATATATTTAGGGAAGCTACCAGGAATGACTACGCACTTAGAAAATATATATCACTTTGTCCAGTCAGGACGAGATTCCGAAAGTATTGACAGAGCCATGGAGTACCAAAAAGTGGAAATACAGGGGGAACTGTTACGTTTCCTCATAAATTGTGTGATTAGAAATCAAGACCGACCAGGGGTAAATCCGAAAGAAATGCAAATTCTTACCACATGGAGTCAGAATATATCAGAGGGGAGACATGATAAACGATCATGTATAGTAGCTATGTGCCGAAAAATCCGCAAAGAAATAGAACGAATACACGAAGACAGATTAGCAGTAGACGAACCTGAACAAACCGAGGAAGAGGAGGAATTAGAACTGCCCACAGGACAGTTAGAAACCATGGCCTATGTAGGTAGAGGAAGATCTTGCAATAATACTAGATGCTTCACTGATCCGATACGTCCGGTACGTCCAGATAATAGCAGAAATTTCCAAACTCCTATAATAAATATAAGGTCCCCCGAACATTCGTTCCAAGCCGCTGACAACCTACTCCGAGAACGAAGGGGTTATCATATACTTGATTCTATGGACGAACAAGAATTAGCCAGGTCAGCCGTTCATTGGGTTGACAGTCCCGGAAAATATAGTGATGATACATTAGCACACACGTTTTTGAACCTCGCTCCAGATGAACAGCGTTTAGCTGGTACCTATATGATTCAACAACTCCTTATATTATATAAAGGCCAACACTCCGATCCTGGTCCATTACCTGATATATTGACTAAATTACTCACGAATAAATGGAGAGGTTCAGGTACTGAGTTAATTAGAGAAATACTAGAATCCAGAAAGCAGTACATTCTTTTTGTATGTCCCGAACATATTTCACTGCCCATCAAGGAAAGAACGACGTACTATATGGATAGACAGAATCCCTTACGTGAAGTGCACCCGATAAAAGGTGAGGACAATCAGTTTAAACGTGTGTTTGTATACACACCCATATCTAAAATAGAACTATTGGAAATGAAGAAGGTGGTACCCAGTCATGACAAAGACCCAGCGGGTTTCCACCGAGAAATTAAAGACATGTTGCTCATGGGAGAGTATACCTATCCAGACATTATGACGATATTGAAGGTATTAATGCCTGCGGGCATTTACGAAAAACTCAAGGAAAAAGATTGGGAAGTGGGAGACCAAAAGATAGATTGGACAGCATTAGAAAACGAGGAAAAAGCTCGAGGTCCAGGTGCAGGGCTTGGGGAGAAGACCAAAACACTACCAGGTTTACTAGTACAGGTACTGCCACGTTTATTAACTACGAAAAAGGAAGATTGGGGTGCAATCTCAGCCTGTAAACAAAAGCAAGATGAAGACACTAGTGATTTCTATGCCCGATTCGAAAAATGTTTTGGTATAAATAGTGGAATAAAAGCAAGTAGCGAGTCGTATCCACATCTGTTTGTGACAAAGTTAGTTGAAAATTCTTTGCCCCAAGTTAAGAATAGAGTATTGAAATTCGAGAGTACCTGGCAAGGTAACACTCCGTCACAAATGTTACAGATGCTACAGTACCATCACAATAGAATTAGAGAAGAACAAGAACATGAACAAAGACGCATGAAAGACACGAAAATGAAAATGCTAGTTTCTCAGACAGTTCCAGCTGACGGTCATAAAAAGGGTATGACACAGTCCAGTGTTTCAACAGGTCCTGTAAAAGGGACGTGCAACTATTGTAAACAGCCAGGTCACTATGTACACGATTGTCCAGTTTTAAAACATAATATCGCCATAGGTAATACTAAAGAAAGACCACGGTCACCTAGACAGGATCAGAACCAACAAGGAGCCCCGCAGCATGCACAGTCCATGCCAGCTCCGCAACAGTCCATGCCAGCTCCACCACAGCAGCCTATTGCTGCCACACAAACAACGACACGACAGATGTACCAGACTGCACAGTATGACTATCCTGATTATCAACGATACTCATGAAACAGCCTAGAGAGGGAAGTTGGCTTACCCCTTATTGAGGTCCCTGTAGATCAAGAAGGACCTTATGTACACAGTGAACTATTAGGCCAAGATAGAAAATTTTTACTTGATACAGGGGCAAGCCGAACAACCATAAAACGTAGTGAAGTTCCAGGGGCACTCCTCTCAGGCTCACAGAATATTTCCCTTGGGTTTTCAGGAAAACCTATCGTTAACGAAGTATCACAGCCTCTTCCCCTTACGATTGGTCCTTTGACACGAACTACAGATTTATTACTTACTAAATCATGCCCAGAAAACTTGTTAGGTATAAAAACTTTGAAAGCTCTAGGAGCCATAATATGTTGTTCTCCGGAAGGAGTAAGATTGTTTTTACGTGATTTCAAAGGGCACTATGTGTCCCGAGACATGGATTCCCGACTGCAGACTTTACCCACGCATTTATGGGCACAAGGCCCTACAGATGTTGGTTGCATGAACATTACACCATATCGAGTCACACTAAAGGCAGGAGTGGTACTACCACGAATGCGACAATACAAGTTACCCCCAGATGCTGTAGTGGCTTTACTGCAAATCATTGACGAGCTTATTGGCCAAGGAGTGGTTGTGGAAACAGACTCCAATGTATGTAATTCACCGATAATTCCGATTCTTAAACGAACTGATCCAAAGGCTCCGTCAGTATATCGATTGGTTATTGATCTGCGCGAATTAAATAAATGTATTATACCACAATACCCCGTAGTTCCAGACATTTCTTCATTACTGACAGCTATTGATTCCGAAGCAACATTCTTTACTGTAATTGATCTCAAGAATGCCTTTTTCAGCGTCCCAATAGATCCGGAAAGCCAATACTTGTTCGGATTTAGTTTAAATGGACGAAGCTTTAAATTCACACGCGCACCTCAAGGATTCACAGAAAGCCCCAGCATCTATAGCCAAGCACTGAAACGAGAACTTGACAGTATACACATGCCAGTCAACAGTGCCCTGCTTCAATATGTCGATGATCTGCTGATCACCGCTAGAAGCGAACCTGAATGTGAAAAAGCCTCACTGACGGTTTTACATTTTTTGGCCGAAAAGGGGCACAAGGTGTCCCCTTCTAAGCTGCAATTCTGTGTCCAGCGAGTTGTTTACCTTGGTCACTCGCTGTCCAAGGAGGGAAGGCAGCTTACACCAGATCGCATCCAGTTAATCGCTAACATGCCAATACCCAAGACACAAAAGGAGGTGCGGGCTTTTATAGGTCTCACTTCATATTGTAGGCAGTGGATCCCTCAGTATGCATTTCTAGCAAAACCACTCATTCAGTTGACAACACAGGAGGCAGCCACATCGACTGTCCTCCCTTGGACACAGGAACATACACAAGCTTTTGAAAGCCTAAAGAAAGCTTTATGTCAAGCACCCGTTTTAGCAACACCATGTTACTATAAACAGTTTACACTCTTTGTTACAGAACGCGAAGGTACTGCTTTGTCAGTACTCACTCAGGAACAAGCAGGATCACACAAACCGTGTGCTTATTTTTCTAGTACATTAGATCCCGTAGCTCAGGCTCTGCCTGCGTGCCTGAAATCAGTGGCAGCAACAGCTTTAGCAATTAGACAAAGCGATGCCATAGTGTTAGGACACCAATTGACAGTACAAGTACCACATGCAGTAGAGGTTCTCTTGAACCGCACACAGACACAACACTTGACTATAGCACGACTCACTGGTTACGAATTAACATTGTTTCAGCCACATATAGAAATCAGACGTTGTAGTACATTGAATCCTGCCACACTGTTACCAGTAAACGGAACAGACCCACTTGCACATGATTGTATTGAAGTTATCACTATCACGACGAAACCTAGACAAGACTTGACAGATGTCCCATTGTCAGATCCAGACCTGATGTTGTATGTAGATGGTTCATGTATGAGAACAAGTACAGGAGAGTTAGTGGCCGCGTATGCAGTCACAACAGACACTGAAGTCATTGAAACAAATCGTATTAATACCTTGTCAGCTCAAGCAGCAGAGCTCATCGCTCTGACACAAGCCTGTATTCAAGCTACGAATAAGAAAGTCAACATATATACTGATTCACGTTATGCATTCGGAGTTGTACATGACTTCGGCGTGCTGTGGCGAGAGAGAGGTTATTTAACTTCTCACGGTGCCCACATTCAGCACGGACCCCTCATTCATGCTCTATTAGATGCAATACATCTACCTACTGCAATATCAATTATGAAATGTAAAGCTCATACGAAAGTTACTGATATCATTTCCCAAGGCAATGATTTAGCTGACAGAACAGCTAAACAGACTGTTCAAACTCATACGTCTGACATGACAAAGACAATAGTTCCGACACCAACACATTGCATGACGGTTAAGGATCCCGCTCTTGACGTAATCGACATACAGACACATGCTACACCAGATGAAATAAAGAAATGGACTGAATTAGGAGGGACCCAAACGGATCAAGGATGGATGACGAAGGAAAAATCTGTGTGGTTCCTTCCTGATTCAATGGTCCAAGTTATCATTAACACTGTACATAGTCCAGCGCACCTAGGAGAAAAAGCTATGCTAGACAGCATTCAACACATTTGGTTCAACAAACATTTACGAGCAGCAGCTAAACAAAAAGTCCGTACCTGTATGATCTGTTGTCAGTTTAACCCAGGTAAAAGCATTCCCGTAGAACAGGGTGGATTTCAGCCTCCTGATCACCCTTTTGAAGTCCTCCAGATGGATTATATCCAGATGGAACGATGTCGAGGATTCAAATACGTTCTTGTAGTTGTGTGTGCTCTTTCCCGTTGGACAGAGGCATACCCGGTTTCAGATTACACTGCCCCGACTACTGCCAAACAGTTAGTTCGAGAATTCTTCCCACGGTACGGTTTACCACGTGCTGTCTACTCAGATAACGGCCAGCCGTTCTCTTCCGAACTAATGAAACACGTTTCACTTTTGTTAGGCTATCAGTGGAGATTCCACTGTGTCCGACACCCCGAGGCAGCAGGTCTCGTGGAACGACATAATCAAACTCTGAAAATTAGATTGTCCAAAATATGTAGAGAGAAAGGTGTCGACTGGGTAGTAGCCCTACCAGTTGCACTCTTTTACATGAGAATGGTAGCGCACTCTCGAACAGGGCTATCCCCTTATGAGGTGATCTTCGGTAGACCACCAAATATGTGGGGGACGCCTATACCACGAAAAATAACTGATATTGACTGTAATATGCTGACAGATTACCTGGCTTCCTTGATGTCTGCACTACAATCTTGTTGTTCACAGGTAGCTGCAGCCTTTCCCGACAACACCGAGGTGAAACCCCATGACGTAGTTCCAGGGGATCTGATATTAGTGAGGAACTTTGACCGGAAGTCCCAGCTGGATCCTAGGTGGAGATCGCCTCAGCTCGTATTGTTAACAACGAGGACAGCCGTGAAGATCGAAGGTCGAAAAGGCTGGATACATTCAAGTCATATCAAGAAATTTCATGGACTACCATCCGATATAGAGACTAAACCCTGTATTTCCTCAAAGACAGACTCAAAGCTTCCTTTGGTTGAACAAAATAACTCAGAACAATATAGACTAAAACTACGGTCCAACAAGTCAGACAATTTGATTGTTTAAGTCCTCTCCAAGGTGAATCGGTTGAATTTGTCTCTGACATGTATCCTCTGGACCGGAATAGAGAAAGAGATAATCGAACCCGTTTGAAAAAACATGCGTACTGTAAATCACTGCGTAGTCATTGTACAGTGACGTTATTAATTTTGTTTTTCTTATGTCTTTTAATAATAGCTGCAAGTATATTGTTGCACATATATTATCCTATTTTTAAACATGTTCATAATGTTACTGCTGAACATTCTTTTAGTGAATTTCCCCCGCATGAGTTGAAATATAGATTTGCGCTGCGCAACAACACTTTTATTAGTATGTTACATCATTCCCATCAGGTTAGCAATGCTACAAATTGTTGGATATGTGGCCGACTCCCTCCCTATCAGAACTATCAAGGAATTCTGCCTCTCTTCCCATATCCGTTCACACACAATGGCTCCTGTGGAGCATGGTTGAGTTTAATTAATTCCCTAGATTCGAATTCTGCAGTTTACCAGAATAACTGGGTATGGGGAAATCTGAACTTAGTTTTACTCAAAGTCTGCCACCCCAACAAGGAGGGACTTCCCAAAAGAACAGGAACTGATCTAGAAAATGAAGTATATGGATTAGGTAATTTCACGCTTAATCTCATGATCCTGAATGTCGAATCCGAACCCGCACCAATTTTGCCCGCTATGTCAGTATTTCCAGTTAAAGGTGAATTATGTATAAAAAAGAATGGCTCTATACACATGGGCCACAGTAAATGCACCACTGTAATAGAATTCAGTGATCAAGGCAAGTCTACATTTAGAGCTTCTCGCCATTCCTACTTTGTATGTGGTCAGACTGCATATATACGTTTGCCTCTAGATTGGGATGGTACCTGCTACATTGGATTCCTTTTGCCACCTGTTTTTCTAGCTCCTCCTGATTATCATAGAAATACTCATTTAGTACACAATAGAGAACGGAGAGATCTCCCAATAGTCGATTACACTGAGACAGCATGGGAAAAATACACAGATTTCAAGAAAGGTCTCTTTCCCTATATAGGTACAGTTACCAATAGTAAGCTGATACGTAGATTAACCAGAACCCTTGAAGCAGTAGTGAACGAAACTATTTCCGCCTTAGGCAATTTAACAGAAGAGCAGTCTGCTATGCGGATTGTTGTGCTTCAAAATCGTCTTGTCCTTGACGTCATCCTGGCCGATAGGGGCGGAGCTTGTAGGGTCATCGGATCAAGCTGTTGCATTTTCATACCAGAAAATTCGCCATCTGTATATAAAGCCATAACTCGCCTTCATAAGATTGTAAGCCAGATACACCAGAATCCAGGCACCTGGACTTGGTCCAGTTGGTTTTGGAGTGTATTATCTACCTTTGGATGGAGGGTCCTATCCTTCCTAGGTATTGGCTTTCTCATACTATTCAGTTGCTGTCTATGTCTACAATGTGGACCAGCGATCTGTGGTCTGTGTGCCACATCGTGTATTCCACCACCAAGATTTCATTCAAGATTCCGGAAGAAGAAAGAAGAACAAATGATGCTATATGAACAGATCAACGGATTGATGAAGATTGATATCTCTTAACGGGCAAGTAGGGGACAAGGAGGGAATGTGGAAATATGGATTTTTATAGTCAGTTATGTCCCCTATCTTGGACCCCAACGGTTTCATGTATAAATCACAAGTACATGTATGTTCCCTCCAGTTCCAGTTATGAAGACGCAAACACATGTGCGTCCACCGTCAACATGTCCTCTTTCAGATCCACCATGAATGGGCCGGATATTCTATTTCTAAGTATGAAAGGCCACCGGCTTTTATATGGTTCACTTATCCCATTTTACAGTTCAGACGAGTAGGCCCTGATTCTGCCATCAAGCCTTTTCTGCCTTCTGCCTCTGAAAGCTACAGTCTGAGCTCGCATCTGTACCCATGAACTTTGTCCTACTCCCTGCGCGGCTAATGGTGCCTGACTCCAGCCTGTTGCTTGCCAAAAACTGTATTTTACCTTCAAGATTATCTGCTTTGCTCCGCTCCCTATCCAATGCATTCCTGTCTAGTAGTTTAAGTAAACATTCTTTCAGCTACCGAGCAAAAGGCCCGGCTTCTCTGTCTTTATGCAAGTAATTCATAGCCCTATTACTATGAAAGATTTCTGCCCTCGCATCTAGTGTAGACACTTAGACGCTTGTACACGCACTAACAGTCAGTATAGTCAGTATAGAATAAGATTCTATCCTAAGAAGACCCTTCTTTTTGGATAACACAGTTCTTTAAACATAGGATGTTAGATATGATTTGGGATTAGGTTGACATAACCCCAGACTTCTGTCTCCACATGTAGAGCTAAGTGTCAAGTCTTCTTCAACCCCTAGTTACACGTCAATCACACGTCATACTGCTGCGCGCACATCTCTGCCAAGTATTTCTGCTGACATTGCGAAATTCTTTCATGGAACCACCCATTTATGACGTCATATCCAATGACGTTCTTTAAGCTACGCCCAGTTACACCTACTTTAGTGACGCATGTATGTTCTTATCTTTACTATCAACTGTTACGCCTCCTACATTTGTTTCACTGTAATGCATATTGTATAAAAATGATTATCTGTCAATAAAGGGAGTCCTTCACTTCCTGAACCTTCGTGGGGATGGAATATGGAGCTCCTCAATTTAAAATTGATTCTGGAATAAAGCCCGTTCCGAACCTCTAATACCACGGATTCTGCCTCTTATTTTACTGAGCTATTATTATAGATTTTCCGCATCAAATTAAGTCCCGGTAATTAAATTATTTACCACAGATGGATCCCGACTGAGACCAGGAAGACTGTCACCCAGGCCCTCGTCACCAGCAGACTAGAATACGGAAACACCCTCTACGCCGGTACAACAGCCAAGCTACAGAAAAGACTTCAGCGTATCCAGAACACCTCTGCCCGACTCATCCTGGACGTCCCCCGTCGCAGCCACATCTCGAGCCACCTGAGAGACCTGCACTGGCTCCCTGTCAACAAGAGGATCACGTTCAGACTCCTCACCCACACACACAAATCCCTCCACGATCTAGGCCCAAAGTACCTCAACGACCGCCTGACCTTCTACACGCCCACCCGCCAGCTACGATCCGCGAACCTCGCCCTCGCCGTCGTCCCTCGCATCCAGAGAGCCACCGCCGGAGGAAGATCCTTCTCCTACCTGGCGGCTAAGACATGGAACTCCCTGCCCGTCCGCCTGCGGCTGACCGAGGACCACCTCGCCTTCAGGAAACAGCTCAAGACCTGGCTGTTCGAGCAGTAGCAGACCCCCTCCCCCTAGCTCCTTGAGACCCTTCCAGGTGAGTAGTGCGCGATATAAATTCCATGATTGATTGATTGATTGACCTGTACTTGCAAAGTTTGTTATGGAGTCTTTAAAATTATATATGAATGCTTCATTCCCTTCTTTATTGTTTTTACTTGTTTATTCAGTCATGAAGCGTAGCTAGACAATTTATTGAGCATTTATCAGATGCTATCTCATTGCAGCCTACCATATCTTACAGATATCTGAGGTTGATTTATTGCTGCGTAAACACTTGCATGGAAATATCTCATGCCACATTGTTATTCTGACAGGACTGCCTATTGTCCCTATGTATCAATGCTGACACCGTGACGTATATGTTTTGCTTTTGTGATATACAATAAATAGAACTTATGTAAAGAGGTATCACAAGTAAATTTCAATTTAAATTCCAAGTTCAGTCAATGTTTAGAGGTTGAGTAAGATTTAAAAACGTTCTTCTCATTAAGAGATTAATAAGTGTCTTTTCATAATTTTTATTCAAATTAGTCAATAAATAAATAGTAATTTACAGAAATCTCATAACAAGGCTTGGTTAGATCAAATACCCAAATAATGCATGAATAGCATTTCTTAATGGAATAAACCCTATCCTAAAGAATAGGAGGAGCATGAAGCTCAAAGAAAAATTTAAGCGGCAGAATTTCTTATAAAGAGTAGTTCATGAAACCTATCTGTGTCTCAGTAAAGAAGCAGATGATCATTCAGTTGCAGTAACAATCTATAAAACAAAGCATCACCAATAAAGTAAGGATGAATAGGAGCAGCAGTATCCACAACCATCAGTCTAGAACAAGATCGTAAAGCATTGAAAACTAACTAAGAAAAAACACTAATAATAAAATACATCAATACATGTTGCAGACATTGTAATAGGCTTCTTCCTCTTGGGACCAATTGGATGGCAGCTCTTGTCTGTGAGCGGATCAGCTCTTGCTTTAACACGAAAATACATGCGGTTTGTAAAGATTTGTCACAAGTTAGTTACAGATATTCATACGTAGTTAAGTTCTGGAAACATAAGCCTCAGTTCCCATGGGTATCGAATGCAGTTTGGCCGACTAAATATTAAATATTTCACTGCATTCACAATGAACTATGCTAAAGAAGAGAAACATCAACGTGCTGCTTAGAAATGAACTTCATCAATATGTATAAGAGATATTGTTCTAAATGTGCAAATATTCTGTTCAAGCATTATGTGAAATATGGTGAGAATAAGAAGCTAATCATTACAATCAATATGTTGCTTAGTAAAATAATGCATTAATTAAAACTGGAACATGCTGCCGTTATGATGAACATTTCTAAGAATGTCACATTAAGGTCAGGCTTCTACATTAGGTTTGTGTACATTTCGGCAAAATTAGGTTTACTGCTAGTCACAGGAAACTTTCTTCTTAGCATTGCTATCGTCCACAAACATAACTATATCTGGCATTTGCAGCTTGCGCATTTTAAATGCCTGTCATTTCAGCATTGAATTTTAAATTAATCATTGCACATTTCAATTCCTAATCTAAGTATTTTGTATTTTAAATGGAGATTTTTGCAATTCCACATCTGATGGTGTTCTTGACTATCACACTATCTTGATTTCACATGAGTCCTGCTCAAAGGTCACTTTCATCATCCATTGAATCTTGTTGTTTTCGTTTTGAACTTTCGAATTTTAATGACTCACAGGAGTCATCATTCATGAGGTTATTTAAATCTAATTCCTTTTCAAATCTCTTATTTCTTTCACTGCTCTTTCTCTTGTGTAAGTAAAGTTACTAGCACTTGAATAAAGAAAATAGGCATAACAAACATAGCCCTATTATTAGTATCAGAATAAGTATAGGTTTCAAAATACCACATGTTGTCCTGTTGTTTTACTGCAATTCCCAATTGTACAAATCCCTTTCCCAAATTTTTCAAAAACACTAAGTTTTTTCATTTCTTCTAATCCAGGTTTTAAGTCCAAAGTGATCTTTGCAAAACCCTCTATTTTCTAATCTCATCAGGTACATATTAGCAACAAATGGTAAATTTAGGCATCTTGCAGACTCTGCCTTTTTCTTGTTTTATGTATTGTCATCCTATTTTGATAGTCTCAGTAGTGGTAATGTTGTTTTAGAAGATGACAGATTGTGGTTCACGCCACCGAATATGTTTTTTAGTCTTTAGCAAAAGGCCTTGTATATTTAACAGTGTAAGCGACTCCTAAATTAGAGCATGGCTTTACTCTTCATCCAGCTTGAATTCTGCATCTTTCCCCTTTCCCATACGGTGCATGCCTTGGTCCCTTCTCATCCAACTTGTGCCTTGTTCTACTCATTTTCAGTTTGTAACTCTGTCCCACCTGGCTTGCCATCTCTCCCTTTACATATTAATGCACTCATTCCCTTCACCCATCCATTTTCTGTTTTATGTTACTCATAATCAGTGTATGCTATTGTTCTTCTTAGATCCATGAGGGGGGCGGGCCGAAACCAGGGTGTGTCCCAACCCCAGATTAACGGTCATTCCTCAACCGGAGCACCTACCCCACAATGTTGTGACAGTCCTGCGCTGTCTTCTCCCGGCCTGCTGCGGTGCTTGCAAATTGAGCCTGCGACTTTTTTCTGTTTCCATGCCGGAGCATGACTCTTATCGATCTGGGGCCACGGCCACCTCATGCACTTCTGTTGATACTAACACTACTCGCAAGCGGTAGTTATGCGTTGTCCTGATGCGTTGGTCATCAGATTAATTTGTGGATATTTGGGGAATTATCAGGTGGAGAGTCATAATTCTCACAGTTTGCCATTATCTTTCTCGGTGTACGGCCACCCCCCAAAGTAGAGACAGTTTTGAACATATTTCAAAATTATTAAACACAATGTGGAGGACAGGAACGGCTGTAAGGGGTGATGTGGAGGCCGTTTTTAACCTATGTCTATTAGACAGTAAAGGTTAAAAGTTGTATGTTTTTCTAACAATTTCTCATCCCTGACCAACAGATAATAGAATAAAGAATTTTGGAAGCTAGTTGTACAAAGACATCTAGGATTGGACCATACACCATTGCCTTGTGTTCCTGCATTAAAATTGTTTATTAACTTTGTGACCTTTACAGAAATGGCTTTTGTTGGAAGAGAAGATCTCTCTCCATAGGAAACCATGGTATTCCCAAGAGCCCTTTTTTCTGCCAGCCTTCTTGCTGCATCCATTTCCAAAGCATTTTAGCACTACCTTTTATACAGTGTCAAAAGCTTGGCCCAGTTTTCACGAAAGACTCCAAATACTGGTGTGTGTTTCTAGCACTTCTTGGCCAGGATTTTTATGCATCCCTTCTATACATGTGATGGCCGAATTGCGGGCAAAATTAAATAATATGACTCAACCTTTAAATTACCATCACTTACAGGATGAAGCCCCGTTTTCACACTGGTTTTCTGCGCCTCAGGTGACAGATCTTTGTCACTGTGTTTTGATTCAAAGAGCTATTTCGTTCAAATAGACTTCACTTGCTTAAACACCTGTTAAACTCTGGATGCTCCAGCTCCTACAATGAAATCACCCTTCATATCCCTCTTTACTGTAATGGTCCAATACTACGTAAAGAGGAATACCATGCCCCCTCCCCACGCATGATGCCATCGACCCCCCTCATGCCCAACCTGCAGCGAACACCGACCTGTACTTGCAATGTTTGTTATGGACTCTTTAAAATTATATATGAATGCTTCATTCCCGTCTTTATTGTTTTTACTTGTTTATTCAGTCATGAAGCGTAGCTAGACAATTTATCAGATGCTATCTCATTGCAGCCTGCCATATCTTACAGATATCTGATGTTGATTTATTGCTGCGTAAACACTTGCATGGATATATCTCATGCCACATTGTTATTCTGACAGGACTGCTTATTGTCCCTATGCATCAATGCTGACACCGTGACGTATATGTTTTGCTTTTGTGATATACAATAAATTGAACTTATGTAAAGAGGTATCACAAGTAAATTTCAATTTAAATTCCAAGTTCAGTCAATGTTTATAGGTTGAGTAAGATTTAAAATTGTTCTTCTCATTAAGAGATTAATAAGTGTCTTTTTATAATTTTTATTCAAATTAGTCACTAAATCAATAGCAATTTACAGAAATCTCATAACAAGGTTTGGTTAGATCAAATACCCAAATAAGGCATGAATAGCATTACTTAATGGAATAAACCCTATACTAAAGAATAGGAGGAGCATGAAGCTCAAAGAAAAATTAAAGCGGCAGAATTTCTCATAAAGAGTAGTTCATGAAACCTATCTGTGTCTCAGTAAAGAAGCAGATGATCATACAGTTGCAGTAACAATCTATAAAACAAAGCATCACCAATAAAGTAAGGATGAATAGGAGCAGCAGTAGCCACAACCATCAGTCTAGAACGAGATCGTAAAGCATTGGAAACTAACTAAGAAAAAACACTAATAATAAAATACATCAATACATGTTGCAGACATTGTAATAGGCTTCTTCCTCTTCAGACCGATGGATGGCAGCTCTTGTCTGTGAGCGGATCAGCTCTTGCTTTAACACGAAAATACATGCGGTTTGAAAAGATTTGTCACAAGTTAGTTACAGATATTCATACGTAGTTAAGTTCTGGAAACATAAGCCTCAGTTCCCATGGGCAGCAAAGGCAGTTTGGCCAACTAAATATTAAATATTTCACTGCATTCACAATGAACTATGCTAAAGAAGAGAAACATCAACGTGCTGCTTAGAAATGAACTTCATTAATATGTATAAGAGATATTGTTCTAAATGTGCAACTATTCTGTTCAAGCAACGGGCGGGAAAAAAACCTTCCGCATCTTCGCGATATTTCCGCGTGTTTGCGGAGATTTTTAACATTTTTCAGATAATTTGCGAAAGTGAATTTCGCAAATTCCGCCCACCCCTAGTAAAAAGAAACATAAACCAAGTGAATTATGGGTATTCTGCCTCACAGAAACTCATACAGTATACCTGCTAGGTGAAGCTGTTATTCTTCCTGTGGTTTTTGAACGGTGGTGTACCAGGTAAAGTGGAGACAGATTTGAACATAGTTCAAATATGTTTGAATATAATGTGGAGGACAGGGAAGGCTGTAAGGGGTGATGTGGAGGCTGTTTTTAACCTATGTCTATGAGACAAAAAAGGTTAAAAAATTCTATGTTTTTCTTACAATTTCTCATCCCTGACCAACAGAGAATGGAAAAAAGAATTTAGGAAGCTAGTTGTAGTACGACACCTAGGATTGGACCATACACTATTTCCTTGTGTTGCTGCATTAACAACGGGAGAAAAACAAGTAACAATGGGAGGGAGGGCAAGTGACAACGGACTATATTAGGGAGGGAGGGCAGGGGTAAACAAGTGACCACAGACAAATGGGAGGGAGAGAGGGAGGGCGGGTGGGAGTAAATAAGTGACCACGGATAACTGGAAGGAGGGTGGGGGGTAAACAAGAGACAACAGGAGGGAGAGAGGGCAGAGGTAAACAAGTGACAACGGGAGGATGGGAGGGCAGAGATTAACAAGTGACCATGGGAAGGAGGGAGAGCAGGGGTAAACAAGTGACCACAGGAGGGGGGGAGGGCGGGGGTAAACAAGTGACCATAGACAACGGGGGGAGGGAGGACAAGTGGGAGTAAACAAGTGACCGTGGATAAGTGGAAATAGGGTAGGGGTAATCAAGTGACAACAGGAGGGAGGGAGGGCGGAGGTAAACTAGTGGCAACAGGAGGGAGGGAGGGCGGGGGTAAACAAGTGACCACAGGAGGGAGGGAGGTTGGGCTTAAACAAGTGACCACGGACAACAGGAGGGAGGGCGGGTGTTAACTAACCACGGGAGTGACTGAGGGCGGGGGTTAACTTTGTGACCACGGAGAGAAGTCCAAAGTACAACACCAAAGCAACGTCTTTGGTCTACAGCAAACTTTCGGCCATGCAGTTGTTAATATTTGCAGATACCTTATACTGTCTTATGGCACTTTAAAGATTTCTACGTTTATTTTTAGAAATGTGACTATTATAGAGATCTCATATCTTAGATAGGTAAAAAGAAACATAAACCAAGTGAATTATGGGTATTCTGCCTCACAGAAACTCATACAGTATACCTGCTAGGTGAAGCTGTTATTCTTCCTGTGGTTTTTGAACGGTGGTGTACCAGGTAAAGTGGAGACAGATTTGAACATAGTTGAAATATGTTTAAATATAATGTGGAGGACAGGGACGGCTGTAAGGGGTGATGTGGAGGCCGTTTTTAACCTATGTCTATGAGACAAAAAAGGTTAAAAAATTCTATGTTTTTCTTACAATTTCTCATCCCTGACCAACAGAGAATGGAAAAAAGAATTTAGGAAGCTAGTTGTAGTACGACACCTAGGATTGGACCATACACTATTGCCTTGTGTTGCTGCATTAACAACGGGAGAAAAACAAGGAACAATGGGAGGGAGGGCAAGTGACAACGGACTATATTAGGGAGGGAGGGCAGGGGTAAACAAGTGACCACAGACAAATGGGAGGGAGAGAGGGAGGGCGGGTGGGAGTAAACAAGTGACCACGGATAACTGGAAGGAGGGTGGGGGGTAAACAAGAGACAACAGGAGGGAGAGAGGGCAGAGGTAAACAAGTGACAACGGGAGGATGGGAGGGCAGAGATTAACAAGTGACCATGGGAAGGAGGGAGAGCAGGGGTAAACAAGTGACCACAGGAGGGAGGGAGGGAAGGGGTAAACAAGTGACCATAGACAACGGGGGGAGGGAGGACAGGTGGGAGTAAACAAGTGACCGTGGATAAGTGGAAATAGGGTAGGGGTAATCAAGTGACAACAGGAGGGAGGGAGGGCGGAGGTAAACTAGTGGCAACAGGAGGGAGGGAGGGCGGGGGTAAACAAGTGACCACAGGAGGGAGGGAGGTTGGGCTTAAACAAGTGACCACGGACAACAGGAGGGAGGGCGGGTGTTAACTAACCACGGGAGTGACTGAGGGCGGGGGTTAACTTTGTGACCACGAAGTGAAGTCCAAAGTACAACACTAAAGCAAGGTCTTTGGTCTACAGCAAACTTTCGGCCATGCAGTTGTTAATATTTGCAAATACCTTATACTGTCTTATGGCCACTTTAAAGATTTCTATGTTTATTTTTAGAAATGTGACTATTATAGAGATCTCATATCTTAGATAGGTAAAAAGAAACATAAACCAAGTGAATTATGGGTATTCTGCCTCACAGAATCTCATACAGTCTACCTGCTAGGTGAAGTTGTTATTCTTCCTGTGGTATTTGAACGGTGGTGTACCAGGTAAAGTGGAGACAGATTTGAACATAGTTCAAATATGTTTAAATATAATGTGGAGGACAGGGACGGCTGTAAGGGGTGATGTGGAGGCCGTTTTTAACCTATGTCTATGAGACAAAAAAGGTTAAAAAATTCTATGTTTTTCTTACAATTTCTCATCCCTGACCAACAGAGAATGGAAAAAAGAATTTAAGAAGCTAGTTATAGTACGACACCTAGGATTGGACCATACACTATTGCCTTGTGTTGCTGCATTAACAACGGGAGAAAAACAAGGAACAATGGGAGGGAGGGCAAGTGACAACGGACTATATTAGGGAGGGAGGGCAGGGGTAAACAAGTGACCACAGACAAATGGAAGGGAGAGAGGGAGGGCGGGTGGGAGTAAACAAGTGACCACGGATAACTGGAAGGAGGATGGGGGGTAAACAAGAGACAACAGGAGGGAGAGAGGACAGAGGTAAACAAGTGACAACGGGAGGATGGGAGGGCAGAGATTAACAAGTGACCATGGGAAGGAGGGAGAGCAGGGGTAAACAAGTGACCACAGGAGGGAGGGAGGGAAGGGGTAAACAAGTGACCATAGACAACGGGGGGAGGGAGGACAGGTGGGAGTAAACAAGTGACCGTGGATAAGTGGAAATAGGGTAGGGGTAATCAAGTGACAACAGGAGGGAGGGAGGGCGGAGGTAAACTAGTGGCAACAGGAGGGAGGGAGGGCGGGGGTAAACAAGTGACCACAGGAGGGAGGGAGGTTGGGCTTAAACAAGTGACCATGGACAACAGGAGGGAGGGCGGGTGTTAACTAACCACGGGAGTGACTGAGGGCGGGGGTTAACTTTGTGACCACGAAGTGAAGTCCAAAGTACAACACCAAAGCAAGGTCTTTGGTCTACAGCAAACTTTCGGCCATGCAGTTGTTAATATTTGCAGATACCTTATACTGTCTTATGGCCACTTTAAAGATTTCTACGTTTATTTTTAGAAATGTGACTATTATAGAGATCTCATATCTTAGATAGGTAAAAAGAAACATAAACCAAGTGAATTATGGGTATTCTGCCTCACAGAAACTCATACAGTATACCTGCTAGGTGAAGCTGTTATTCTTCCTGTGGTTTTTGAACTGTGGTGTACCAGGTAAAGTGGAGACAGATTTGAACATAGTTGAAATATGTTTAAATATAATGTGGAGGACAGGGACGGTTGTAAGGGGTGATGTGGAGGCCGTTTTTAACCTATGTCTATGAGACAAAAAAGGTCAAAAAATTCTATGTTTTTCTTACAATTTCTCATCCCTGACCAACAGAGAATGGAAAAAAGAATTTAGGAAGCTAGTTGTAGTACGACACCTAGGATTGGACCATACACTATTGCCCTTTGTTGCTGCATTAACAACGGGAGAAAAACAAGGATCAATGGGAGGGAGGGCAAGTGACAACGGACTATATTAGGGAGGGAGAGCAGGGGTAAACAAGTGACCACAGACAAATGGGAGGGAGAGAGGGAGGGCGGGTGGGAGTAAACAAGTGACCACGGATAACTGGAAGGAGGGTGGGGGGTAAACAGGAGACAACAGGAGGGAGAGAGGGCAGAGGTAAACAAGTGACCATGGGAAGGAGGGAGAGCACGGGTAAACAAGTGACCACAGGAGGGAGGGAGGGAAGGGGTAAACAAGTGACCATAGACAACGGGGGGAGGGAGGACAGGTGGGAGTAAACAAGTGACCGTGGATAAGTGGAAATTGGGTAGGGGTAATCAAGTGACAACAGGAGGGAGGGAGGGCGGAGGTAAACTAGTGGCAACAGGAGGGAGGGAGGGCGGGGGTAAACAAGTGACCACAGGAGGGAGGGAGGTTGGGCTTAAACAAGTTACCACGGACAACAGGAGGGAGGGCGGGTGTTAACTAACCACGGGAGTGACTGAAGGTGAGGGTTAACTTTGTGACCACGGAGAGAAGTCCAAAGTACAACACCAAAGCAACGTCTTTGGTCTACAGCAAACTTTCGGCCATGCAGTTGTTAATATTTGCAGATACCTTATACTGTCTTATGGCCACTTTAAAGATTTCTATGTTTATTTTTAGAAATGTGACTATTATAGAGATCTCATATCTTAGATAGGTAAAAAGAAACATAAACCAAGTGAATTATGGGTATTCTGCCTCACTGAAACTCATACAGTATACCTCCTAGGTGAAGCTGTTATTCTTCCTGTGGTTTTTGAACGGTGGTGTACCAGGTAAAGTGGAGACAGATTTGAACATAGTTGAAATATGTTTAAATATAATGTGGAGGACAGGGACGGCTGTCAGGGGTGATGTGGAGGCCGTTTTTAACCTATGTCTATGAGAAAAAAAAGGTTAAAAAATTCTATGTTTTTCTTACAATTTCTCATCCCTGACCAACAGAGAATGGAAAAAAGAATTTAGGAAGCTAGTTGTAGTACGACACCTAGGATTGGACCATACACTATTGCCTTGTGTTGCTGCATTAACAACGGGAGAAAAACAAGGAACAATGGGAGGGAGGGCAAGTGACAACGGACTATATTAGGGAGGGAGGGCAGGGGTAAACAAGTGACCACAGACAAATGGAAGGGAGAGAGGGAGGGCGGGTGGGAGTAAACAAGTGACCACGGATAACTGGAAGGAGGATGGGGGGTAAACAAGAGACAAGAGGAGGGAGAGAGGACAAAGGTAAACAAGTGACAACGGGAGGATGGGAGGGCAGAGATTAACAAGTGACCATGGGAAGGAGGGAGAGCAGGGGTAAACAAGTGACCACAGGAGGGAGGGAGGGAGGGAAGGGGTAAACAAGTGACCATAGACAACGGGGGGAGGGAGGACAGGTGGGAGTAAACAAGTGACCGTGGATAAGTGGAAATAGGGTAGGGGTAATCAAGTGACAACAGGAGAGAGGGAGGGCGGAGGTAAACTAGTGGCAACAGGAGGGAGGGAGGGCGGGGGTAAACAAGTGACCACAGGAGGGAGGGAGGTTGGGCTTAAACAAGTGACCATGGACAACAGGAGGGAGGGCGGGTGTTAACTAACCACGGGAGTGACTGAGGGCGGGGGTTAACTTTGTGACCACGAAGTGAAGTCCAAAGTACAACACCAAAGCAAGGTCTTTGGTCTACAGCAAACTTTCGGCCATGCAGTTGTTAATATTTGCAGATACCTTATACTGTCTTATGGCCACTTTAAAGATTTCTACGTTTATTTTTAGAAATGTGACTATTATAGAGATCTCATATCTTAGATAGGTAAAAAGAAACATAAACCAAGTGAATTATGGGTATTCTGCCTCACAGAATCTCATACAGTCTACCTGTTAGGTGAAGTTGTTATTCTGTGGAAATATGGATTTTTATAGTCAGTTATGTCCCCTATCTTGGACCCCAACGGTTTCATGTATAAATCACAAGTACATGTATGTTCCCTCCAGTTCCAGTTATGAAGACGCAAACACATGTGCGTCCACCGTCAACATGTCCTCTTTCAGATCCGCCATGAATGGGCCGGATATTCTATTTCTAAGTATGAAAGGCCACCGGCTTTTATATGGTTCACTTATCCCATTTTACAGTTCAGACGAGTAGGCCCTGATTCTGCCATCAAGCCTTTTCTGCCTTCTGCCTCTGAAAGCTACAGTCTGAGCTCGCATCTGTACCCATGAACTTTGTCCTACTCCCTGCGCGGCTAACGGTGCCTGACTCCAGCCTGTTGCTTGCCAAAAACTGTATTTCACCTTCAAGATTATCTGCTTTGCTCCGCTCCCTATCCAATGCATTCCTGTCTAGTAGTTTAAGTAAACATTCTTTCAGCTACCGAGCAAAAGGCCCGGCTTCTCTGTCTTTATGCAAGTAATTCATAGCCCTATTACTATGAAAGATTTCTGCCCTCGCATCTAGTGTAGACACTTAGACGCTTGTACACGCACTAACAGTCAGTATAGTCAGTATAGAATAAGATTCTATCCTAAGAAGACCTTTATTTTTGGATAACACAGTTCTTTAAACATAGGATGTTAGATATGATTTGGGATTAGGTTGACATAACCCCAGACTTCTGTCTCCACATGTAGAGCTAAATGTCAAATTCCCTTCATTCCCTAGTTACACGTCAGTCACACGTCATGCTGCTGCGCGCGCATCTCTGCCAAGTATTTCTGCTGACATTGCGAAATTCTTTCATGGAACCACCCATTTATGATGTCATATCCAATGACGTTCTTTAAGCTACGCCCAGTTACACCTACTTTAGTGACGCATGTATGTTCTTATCTTTACTATCAACTGTTACGCCTCCTGCATTTGTTTCACTGTAATGCATATTGTATAAAAATGATTACCTGTCAATAAAGTTGGTCCTTCACTTCCTGAACCTTCGTGGTAATGGAATATGGAGCTCCTCAATTTAAATTGATTCTGGAATAAAGCCCGTTCCGAACCTCTAATACCACGGATTCTGCCTCTTATTTTACTGAGCTATTATTATAGATTTTCCGCAGCAAATTAAGTCCCGGTAATTAAATTATTTACCACATAAATGGCGCCCGAACAGGGACACTTTCTCATCTCACGCGCCGGAGGTGCGTTGCAGGCCCGGTCTCCTGTCACGGCTGGACGGACAACAACGCGTACCCACAGGATTTCCTGTATCTCCCTCCTGCCGAGCGGGGGTAACTGAGGCTGCGATCAACACCCAGACGAGGCGGTGAGAAGTGCGAAGTATCCCGACCAGAGCCTAGCTGAGAGAGCAAGATCCGAGGTATACAGAGGCCCACCAGTTCCGAAGTTCCGAAGTTCCGAAGTATCGAGTCGAGTCCAGTCCGGTCCGAGTCCAGTTCAGTTCAGTTCCGAGGCCTTCCGTTCCGAGCTACCCGGTGAGTACCATTGTCGGGGAGGCGTTCTGACGTGCACATAGGTTGTGCCGGTCAAGACGGGTTTGGGTACACAAATCCGGTCTGCACTGTTTCAGCAGTGTATCTGTACTGTTTAGCAGTATATCAAGTATGTCTAGTATATGAAGTCAGAATTATCTAGTTAATATCGAGTATTATGCTTAAGTGAACGGCCATCATTGTTGTTCATTAAATGTTAAATGTTAAATGTTTTAAATACGTTCTGCATATTGTGGTGTGAATGACTGTTCATTATTGTGTTTCGTTGTATTAAACGTGTTCAAAATTAGGTATCAGATCAGATCAGTTCTCAAAATGCCGCTCTTTTCGAAATTAAGACAGATCAAAACTAGAAAAGGGTTACTCGAAGAAGCTGTTCCCATTCCTCCTAGGGACACTCCAGGGTACTTTATGTATCATAAACATGGCCTAGACGCCATATTATTTCTTGATTTATGGGTAGACTACACCAAGGAATTACCAGAAAGTCAGAGGTGGCCCGCAGCTGGGACCTGGGATGCAGAGTGCATCGTGAAAGTAGAGGAAGAATTATGGAAAAAGAAAGCTAGACAATCACAGAAAGACGCCATTGAATTATGGCGTAAAGAATCGTATAGACGTACAGAAAAAGCACGTAGACAGGAAGAGAAGAGTAAGGAGAATTTAAATAAAGTTCGAGAAAATATATTAATTGAAGAAGGTATTCGAGTAAAATCAGAACAAGTAGACAGACAACGAAATACCCTTATGAATGGTATGTATCCTCTCCTGGCCGAAGGATTACCTAAGGCTACTCCGGAGATACCAAAAGACTTGCCACCCCCATTGTTTCCGATAAAGGTACATCCCAAAGGGCATCCCAGAACCGCAGAAGATGTTTTTCTTTCCTCTTATTTAGACGACGCAGCTCCCGAGTATGCTAATGCTGCGCCACATAGACCGCCTGCAGAGGGGGTTCAACGCCAAGACCCTCTTCCGTCTGTACCTCCGCAACAGCAAACTCCGACACAAGTTCAGGCAAGCACATCTGCTTCGACATCTGTATCCACACCTATAGTTGCTATATCACGTTCGACGAATCCTTTCACATCCAGCACCCCAGGTGGGGCTACCGGAGGTACATCAAACATTTTTTCCAGGCCACCCAGAGTAAATAAACTTTCCTTTCAAGAATTAGCTCACCAACGTACGCCCAAACTAGTAACTCCCAACACGCTCAAGGAACTTCTAATAGATTGTAGATATGACCCGGTGCCCGGAAAAGGGGACGAAATGATGCTAGCATCATTACGTATCCGACGAGCTGCTATATATTTAGGGAAGCTACCAGGAATGACTACGCACTTAGAAAATATATATCACTTTGTCCAGTCAGGACGAGATTCCGAAAGTATTAATAGAGCCTTGGAGTACCAGAAAGTGGAGATACAGGGGGAACTGTTACGTTTCCTCATAAATTGTGTGATCAGAAATCAAGACCGACCAGGGGTAAATCCGAAAGAAATGCAAATTCTTACCACATGGAGTCAGAATATATCAGAGGGGAGACATGATAAACGATCATGTATAGTAGCTATGTGCCGAAAGATCCGCAAAGAAATAGAACGAATACACGAGGAAAGATTAGCAGTAGACGAACCTGAACAAGCAGAAGACGAGGAAGAATTAGAACTGCCCACAGGACAGTTAGAAACTATGGCCTATGTAGGTAGAGGAAGATCTTGCAATAATACTAGATGCTTCACTGATCCGATACGTCCGGTACGTCCAGATAATAGCAGAAATTTCCAAACTCCTATAATAAATATAAGGTCCCCCGAACATTCGTTCCACGCCGCTGACAACCTACTCCGAGAACGAAGGGGTTATCATATACTCGATTCTATGGACGAACAAGAATTAGCCAGGTCAGCCGTTCATTGGGTTGACAGTCCCGGAAAATATAGTGATGATACATTAGCACACACGTTTTTGAACCTCGCTCCAGACGAACAGCGTTTAGCTGGTACCTATATGATTCAACAACTCCTTATATTATATAAAGGCCAACACTCCGATCCTGGTCCATTACCTGATATATTGACTAAATTACTCACGAATAAATGGAGAGGTTCAGGTACTGAGTTAATTAGAGAAATACTAGAATCCAGAAAGCAGTACATTCTTTTTGTATGTCCCGAACATGTTTCACTGCCCATCAAGGAAAGAACGACGTACTATATGGATAGACAGAATCCCTTACGTGAAGTGCACCCGATAAAAGGTGAGGACAATCAGTTTAAACGTGTGTTTGTATACACACCCATATCTAAAATAGAACTATTGGAAATGAAGAAGGTGGTACCCAGTCATGACAAAGACCCAGCGGGTTTCCACCGTGAAATTAAAGACATGTTGCTCATGGGAGAGTATACCTATCCAGACATTATGACGATATTGAAGGTATTAATGCCTGCGGGCATTTACGAAAAACTCAAGGAAAAAGATTGGGAAGTGGGAGACCAAAAGATAGATTGGACAGCATTAGAAAACGAGGAAAAAGCTCGAGGTCCAGGTGCAGGGCTTGGGGAGAAGACCAAAACACTACCAGGTTTACTAGTACAGGTACTGCCACGTTTATTAACTACGAAAAAGGAAGATTGGGGTGCAATCTCAGCCTGTAAACAAAAGCAAGATGAAGACACTAGTGATTTCTATGCCCGATTCGAAAAATGTTTTGGTATAAATAGTGGAATAAAAGCAAGTAGCGAGTCGTATCCACATCTGTTTGTGACAAAGTTAGTTGAAAATTCTTTGCCCCAAGTTAAGAATAGAGTATTGAAATTCGAGAGTACCTGGCAAGGTAACACTCCGTCACAAATGTTACAAATGCTACAGTACCATTACAATAGAATTAGAGAAGAACAAGAACATGAACATAGACGCATGAAAGACACGAAAATGAAAATGCTAGTTTCCCAGACAGTGCCAGTTGACGGTCATAAAAAGGGTATGACACAGTCCAGTGTTTCAACAGGTCCTGTAAAAGGGACGTGCAACTATTGTAAACAGCCAGGTCATTATGTACACGATTGTCCAGTTTTAAGACATAATATCGCCATAGGTAATACTAAAGAAAGACCACGGCCACCTAGACAGGATCAGAATCAACAAGGAGATCCGCAGCATGCACAGTCCATGCCAGCTCCGCAACAGTCCATGCCAGCTCCACCACAGCAGCCTATTGCTGCCACACAAACAACGACACGACAGATGTACCAGACCGCACAGTATGACTATCCTGATTATCAACTATACTCATGAAACAGCCTAGAGAGGGAACTTGGCTTACCCCTTATTGAGGTCCCTGTAGATCAAGAAGGACCTTATGTACACAGTGAACTATTAGGCCAAGATAGAAAATTTTTACTTGATACAGGGGCAAGCCGAACAACCATAAAACGTAGTGAAGTTCCAGGGGCACCCCTCTCAGGCTCACAGAATATTTCCCTTGGGTTTTCAGGAAAACCTATCGTTAACGAAGTATCACAGCCTCTTCCCCTTACGATTGGTCCTTTGACACGAACTACAGATTTATTGCTTACTAAATCATGCCCAGAAAACTTGTTAGGTATAAAAACTTTGAAAGCTCTAGGAGCTATAATATGTTGTTCTCCGGAAGGAGTAAGATTGTTTTTACGTGATTTCAAAGGGCACTATGTGTCCCGAGACATGGATTCCCGACTGCAGACTTTACCCACACATTTATGGGCACAAGGCCCTACAGATGTTGGTTGCATGAACATTACACCATATCGAGTCACACTAAAGGCAGGAGTGGTACTACCACGAATGCGACAATACAAGTTACCCCCAGATGCTGTAGTGGCTTTACTGCAAATCATTGACGAGCTTATTGACCAAGGAGTGGTTGTGGAAACAGACTCCAATGTATGTAATTCACCGATAATTCCGATTCTTAAACGAACTGATCCAAAGGCTCCGTCAGTATATCGATTGGTTATTGATCTGCGCGAATTAAATAAATGTATTGTACCACAATACCCCGTAGTTCCAGACATTTCTTCATTACTGACAGCTATTGATTCCGAAGCAACATTCTTTACTGTAATTGACCTCAAGAATGCTTTTTTCAGCGTCCCAATAGATCCGGAAAGCCAATACTTGTTCGGATTTAGTTTAAATGGACGAAGCTTTAAATTCACACGCGCACCTCAAGGATTCACAGAAAGCCCCAGCATCTATAGCCAAGCACTGAAACGAGAACTTGACAGTATACACATGCCAGCCAACACTGCCCTGCTTCAATATGTCGATGATCTGCTGATCACCGCTAGAAGCGAACCTGAATGTGAAAAAGCCTCACTGACGGTTTTACATTTTTTGGCCGAAAAGGGGCACAAGGTGTCCCCTTCTAAGCTGCAATTCTGTGTCCAGCGAGTTGTTTACCTTGGTCACTCGCTGTCCAAGGAGGGAAGGCAGCTTACACCAGATCGCATCCAGTTAATTGCTAACATGCCAATACCCAAGACACAAAAGGAGGTGCGGGCTTTTATAGGTCTCACTTCATATTGTAGGCAGTGGATCCCTCAGTATGCATTTCTAGCAAAACCACTCATTCAGTTGACAACACAGGAGGCAGCCACATCGACTGTCCTCCCTTGGACACAGGAACATACACAAGCTTTTGAAAGCCTAAAGAAAGCTTTATGTCAAGCACCCGTTTTAGCAACACCATGTTACTATAAACATTTTACACTCTTTGTTACAGAACGCGAAGGTACTGCTTTGTCAGTACTCACACAGGAACAAGCAGGATCACACAAACCGTGTGCTTATTTTTCTAGTACATTAGATCCCGTAGCTCAGGCTCTTCCTGCGTGCCTGAAATCAGTGGCAGCGACAGCTTTAGCAATTAGACAAAGCGATGCCATAGTGTTAGGACACCAATTGACAGTACAAGTACCACATGCAGTAGAGGTTCTCTTGAACCGCACACAGACACAACACTTGACTATAGCACGACTCACTGGTTACGAGTTAACATTGTTTCAGCCACATATAGAAATCAGACGTTGTAGTACATTGAATCCTGCTACACTGTTACCAGTAAACGGAACAGACCCACTTGCACATGATTGTATTGAAGTTATCACTATCACGACGAAACCTAGACAAGACTTGACAGATGTCCCATTGTCAGATCCAGACCTGACGTTGTATGTAGATGGTTCATGTATGAGAACAAGTACAGGAGAGTTAGTGGCCGCGTATGCAGTCACAACAGACACTGAAGTCATTGAAACAAATCGTATTAATACCTTGTCAGCTCAAGCAGCAGAGCTCATCGCTCTGACACAAGCCTGTATTCAAGCTACGAATAAGAAAGTCAACATATATACTGATTCACGTTATGCATTCGGAGTTGTACATGACTTCGGCGTGCTGTGGCGAGAGAGAGGTTATTTAACTTCCCACGGTACCCACATCCAGCACGGACCCCTTATTCATGCCTTACTAGATGCAATACATCTACCTACTGCAATATCAATTATGAAATGTAAAGCTCATACGAAAGTTACTGATATCATTTCCCAAGGCAATGATTTAGCTGACAGAACAGCTAAACAGACTGCTCAAACCCACACGTCTGACATGACAAAGACAATAGTTCCGACACCAACACATTGCATGACGGTTAAGGATCCCGCTCTTGACGTAATCGACATACAGGCACATGCTACACCAGATGAAATAAAGAAATGGACTGAATTAGGAGGGACCCAAACGGATCAAGGATGGATGACGAAGGAAAAATCTGTGTGGTTCCTTCCTGATTCAATGGTCCAAGTTATCATTAACACTGTACATAGTCCAGCGCACCTAGGAGAAAAAGCTATGCTAGACAGCATTCAACACATTTGGTTCAACAAACATTTACGAGCAGCAGCTAAACAAAAAGTCCGTACCTGTATGATCTGTTGTCAGTTTAACCCAGGTAAAAGCATTCCCGTAGAACAGGGTGGATTTCAGCCTCCTGATCACCCTTTTGAAGTCCTCCAGATGGATTATATCCAGATGGAACGATGTCGAGGATTCAAATACGTTCTTGTAGTTGTTTGTGCTCTTTCCCGTTGGACAGAGGCATACCCGGTTTCAGATTACACTGCCCAGACTACTGCCAAACAGTTAGTTCGAGAATTCTTCCCACGGTACGGTTTACCACGTGCTGTCTACTCAGATAACGGCCAGCCGTTCTCCTCCGAACTAATGAAACACGTTTCACTTTTGTTAGGCTATCAGTGGAGATTCCACTGTGTCCGACACCCCGAGGCAGCAGGTCTCGTGGAACGACATAATCAAACTCTGAAAATTAGATTGTCCAAAATATGTAGAGAGAAAGGTGTCGACTGGGTAGTAGCCCTACCAGTTGCACTCTTTTACATGAGAATGGTAGCGCACTCTCGAACAGGGCTATCCCCTTATGAGGTGATCTTCGGTAGACCACCAAATATGTGGGGGACGCCTATACCACGAAAAATAACTGATATTGACTGTAATATGCTGACAGATTACCTGGCTTCCTTGATGTCTGCACTACAATCTTGTCGTTCACAGGTAGCTGCAGCCTTTCCCGACAACACCGAGGTGAAACCCCATGACGTAGTTCCAGGGGATCTGGTATTAGTGAGGAACTTTGACCGGAAGTCTCAGCTGGATCCTAGGTGGAGATCGCCTCAAATCGTACTATTAACCACGAGGACAGCCGTGAAGATCGAAGGTCGAAAAGGCTGGATACATTCAAGTCATATCAAGAAATTTCATGGACTACCATCCGATATAGAGACTAAACCCTGTATTTCCTCAAGGACAGACTCAAAGCTTCCTTTGGTTGAACAAAATAACTCAGAACAATATAGACTAAAACTACGGTCCAACAAGTCAGACAATTTGATTGTTTAAGTCCTCTCCAAGGTGAATCGGTTGAATTTGTCTCTGACATGTATCCTCTGGACCGGAATAGAGAAAGAGATAATCGAACCCAGTTGAAAAAACATGCGTACTGTAAATCACTGCGTAGTCATTGTACAGTGACGTTATTAATTTTGTTTTTCTTATGTCTTTTAATAATAGCTGCAAGTATATTGTTGCACATATATTATCCTATTTCTAAACATGTTCATAATGTTACTGCTGAACATTCTTTTAGTGAATTTCCCCCGCATGAGTTGTCATATAGATTTGCGCTGCGCAACAACACTTTTATTAGTATGTTACATCATTCCCATCAGGTTAGCAATGCTACAAATTGTTGGATATGTGGCCGACTCCCTCCCTATCAGAACTATCAAGGAATTCTGCCTCTCTTCCCATATCCGTTCACACACAATGGCTCCTGTGGAGCATGGTTTAGTTTAATTAATTCCCAAGATTCGAATTCCGCAGTTTATCAAGACAACTGGGTATGGGGAAACCTGCACTTAGTTTTACTTAAAGTCTGCTACCCTGACAAGGAGGGACTTCCCAAAAGAACAGGAACTGATCTAGAAAATGAAGTATATGGATTAGGTAATTTCACGCTTAATCTCATGATCCTGAATGTCGAATCCGAACCCGCACCAATTTTGCCCGCTATGTCAGTATTTCCGGTTAAAGGTGAATTATGTATAAGAAAGAATGGCTCTATACATATGGGCCACAGTAAATGCACCACTGTAATAGAATTCAGTGATCAAGGCAAGTCTACATTTAGAGCTTCTCGCCATTCCTACTTTGTATGTGGTCAGACTGCATATATACGTTTGCCTCTGGATTGGGATGGTACCTGCTACATTGGATTCCTTTTGCCACCTGTTTTTCTAGCTCCTCCTGATTATCATAGAAATACTCATTTAGTACACAATAGAGAACGGAGAGATCTCCCAATAGTCGATTACACTGAGACAGCATGGGAAAAATACACAGATTTCAATAAAGGTCTCTTTCCCTATATAGGTACAGTTACCAATAGTAAGCTGATACGTAGATTAACCAGAACCCTTGAAGCAGTAGTGAACGAAACTATTTCCGCCTTAGGCAATTTAACAGAAGAGCAGTCTGCTATGCGGATTGTTGTGCTTCAAAATCGTCTTGTCCTTGACGTCATCCTGGCCGATAGGGGCGGAGCTTGTAGGGTCATCGGATCAAGCTGTTGCATTTTCATACCAGAAAATTCGCCATCTGTATATAAAGCCATAACTCGCCTTCATAAGATTGTAAGCCAGATACACCAGAATCCAGGCACCTGGAATTGGTCCAGTTGGTTTTGGAGTGTATTATCTACCTTTGGATGGAGGGTCCTATCCTTCCTAGGTATTGGCTTTCTCATACTATTCAGTTGCTGTCTATGTCTACAATGTGGACCAGCGATCTGTGGTCTGTGTGCCACATCGTGTATTCCACCACCAAGATTTCATTCAAGATTCCGGAAGAAGAAAGAAGAACAAATGATGCTATATGAACAGATCAACGGATTGATGAAGATTGATATCTCTTAACGGGCAAGTAGGGGACAAGGAGGGAATGTGGAAATATGGATTTTTATAGTCAGTTATGTCCCCTATCTTGGACCCCAACGGTTTCATGTATAAATCACAAGTACATGTATGTTCCCTCCAGTTCCAGTTATGAAGACGCAAACACATGTGCGTCCACCGTCAACATGTCCTCTTTCAGATCCGCCATGAATGGGCCGGATATTCTATTTCTAAGTATGAAAGGCCACCGGCTTTTATATGGTTCACTTATCCCATTTTACAGTTCAGACGAGTAGGCCCTGATTCTGCCATCAAGCCTTTTCTGCCTTCTGCCTCTGAAAGCTACAGTCTGAGCTCGCATCTGTACCCATGAACTTTGTCCTACTCCCTGCGCGGCTAACGGTGCCTGACTCCAGCCTGTTGCTTGCCAAAAACTGTATTTCACCTTCAAGATTATCTGCTTTGCTCCGCTCCCTATCCAATGCATTCCTGTCTAGTAGTTTAAGTAAACATTCTTTCAGCTACCGAGCAAAAGGCCCGGCTTCTCTGTCTTTATGCAAGTAATTCATAGCCCTATTACTATGAAAGATTTCTGCCCTCGCATCTAGTGTAGACACTTAGACGCTTGTACACGCACTAACAGTCAGTATAGTCAGTATAGAATAAGATTCTATCCTAAGAAGACCTTTCTTTTTGGATAACACAGTTCTTTAAACATAGGATGTTAGATATGATTTGGGATTAGGTTGACATAACCCCAGACTTCTGTCTCCACATGTAGAGCTAAATGTCAAATTCCCTTCATTCCCTAGTTACACGTCAGTCACACGTCATGCTGCTGCGCGCGCATCTCTGCCAAGTATTTCTGCTGACATTGCGAAATTCTTTCATGGAACCACCCATTTATGACGTCATATCCAATGACGTTCTTTAAGCTACGCCCAGTTACACCTACTTTAGTGACGCATGTATGTTCTTATCTTTACTATCAACTGTTACGCCTCCTGCATTTGTTTCACTGTAATGCATATTGTATAAAAATGATTACCTGTCAATAAAGTTGGTCCTTCACTTCCTGAACCTTCGTGGTAATGGAATATGGAGCTCCTCAATTTAAATTGATTCTGGAATAAAGCCCGTTCCGAACCTCTAATACCACGGATTCTGCCTCTTATTTTACTGAGCTATTATTATAGATTTTCCGCAGCAAATTAAGTCCCGGTAATTAAATTATTTACCACAATTCTTCCTGTGGTATTTGAACGGTGGTGTACCAGGTAAAGTGGAGACAGATTTGAACATAGTTCAAATATGTTTAAATATAATGTGGAGGACAGGGACGGCTGTAAGGGGTGATGTGGAGGCCGTTTTTAACCTATGTCTATGAGACAAAAAAGGTTAAAAAACGCTATGTTTTTCTTACAATTTCTCATCCCTGACCAACAGAGAATGGAAAAAAGAATTTAGGAAGCTAGTTGTAGTACGACACCTAGGATTGGACCATACACTATTGCCATGTGTTGCTGCATTAACAACGGGAGAAAAACAAGTAACAATGGGAGGGAGGGCAAGTGACAACGGACTATATTAGGGAGGGAGGGCAGGGGTAAACAAGTGACCACAGACAAATGGGAGGGAGAGAGGGAGGGCGGGTGGGAGTAAACAAGTGAACACGAATAACTGGAAGGAGGGTGGGGGGTAAACAAGAGACAACAGGAGGGAGAGAGGGCAGAGGTAAACAAGTGACAACGGGAGGATGGGAGGGCAGAGATTAACAAGTGACCATGGGATGGAGGGAGAGCAGGGGTAAACAAGTGACCACAGGAGGGAGGGAGGGCAGGGGTAAATGAGGGACCATAGACAACGGGGGGAGGGAGGACAGGTGGGAGTAAACAAGTGACCGTGGATAAGTGGAAATAGGGTAGGGGTAATCAAGTGATAACAGGAGGGAGGGAGAGCGGAGGTAAACTAGTGGCAACAGGAGGGAGGGAGGGCGGGGGTAAACAAGTGACCACAGGAGGAAGGGAGGTTGGGCTTAAACAAGTGACCACGGACAACAGGAGGGAGGGCGGGTGTTAACTAACCACGGGAGTGACTGAGGGCGGGGGTTAACTTTGTGACCACGGAGAGAAGTCCAAAGTACAACAGCAAAGCAACGTCTTTGGTCTACAGCAAACTTTCGGCCATGCAGTTGTTAATATTTGCAGATACCTTATACTGTCTTATGGCCACTTTAAAGATTTCTACGTTTATTTTTAGAAATGTGACTATTATAGAGATCTCATATCTTAGATAGGTAAAAAGAAACTTAAACCAAGTGAATTATGGGTATTCTGCCTCACAGAAACTCATACAGTATACCTGCTAGGTGAAGCTGTTATTCTTCCTGTGGTTTTTGAACGGTGGTGTACCAGGTAAAGTGGAGACAGATTTGAACATAGTTCAAATATGTTTAAATATAATGTGGAGGACAGGGACGGCTGTAAGGGGTGGTGTGGAGGCCGTTTTTAACCTATGTCTATGAGACAAAAAAGGTTAAAAAATTCTATGTTTTTCTTACAATTTCTCATCCCTGACCAACAGAGAATGGAAAAAAGAATTTAGGAAGCTAGTTGTAGTACGACACCTAGGATTGGACCATACACTATTGCCTTGTGTTGCTGCATTAACAACGGGAGAAAGACAAGTAACAATGAGAGGGAGGGCAAGTGACAACGGACTATATTAGGGAGGGAGGGCAGGGGTAAACAAGTGACCACAGACAAATGGGAGGGAGAGAGGGAGGGCGGGTGGGAGTAAACAAGTGACCACGGATAACTGGAAGAAGGGTGGGGGGTAAACAAGAGACAACAGGAGGGAGAGAGGGCAGAGGTAAACAAGTGACAATGGGAGGATGGGAGGGCAGAGATTAACAAGTGACCATGGGAAGGAGGGAGAGCAGGGGTAAACAAGTGACCACAGGAGGGAGGGAGGGCGGGGGTAAACAAGTGACCACAGACAGCGGGGGAGGGAGGACAGGTGGGAGTAAACAAGTGACTGTGGATAAGTGGAAATAGGGTAGGGGTAATCAAGTGACAACAGGAGGGAGGGAGGGCGGAGGTAAACTAGTGGCAACAGGAGGGAGGGCAGGGGTAAACAAGTGACCACAGGAGGGAGGGAGGTTGGGCTTAAACAAGTGACCACGGACAACAGGAGGGAGGGCGGGTGTTAACTAACCATGGGAGTGACTGAGGGCGGGGGTTAACTTTGTGACCACGGAGAGAAGTGCAAAGTACAACACCAAAGCAACGTCTTTGGTCTACAGCAAACTTTCGGCCATACAGTTGTTAATATTTGCAGATACCTTATACTGTCTTATGGCCACTTTAAAGATTTCTACGTTTATTTTTAGAAATGTGACTATTATAGAGATCTCATATCTTAGATAGGTAAAAAGAAACATAAACCAAGTGAATTATGGGTATTCTGCCTCACAGAAACTCATACAGTATACCTGCTAGGTGAAGCTGTTAGGCTTCCTGTGGTTTTTGAACGGTGGTGTACCAGGTAAAGTGGAGACAGATTTGAACATAGTTCAAATATGTTTAAATATAATGTGGAAGACAGGGACGGCTGTAAGGGGTGATGTGGAGGCCGTTTTTAAGCTATGTCTATGAGACAAAAAAGTTTAAAAAACTCTATGTTTTTCTTACAATTTCTCATCCCTGACCAACAGAGAATGGAAAAAAGAATTTAGGAAGCTAGTTGTAGTACGACACCTAGGATTGGACCATACACTATTGCCATGTGTTGCTGCATTAACAACGGGAGAAAAACAAGTAACAACGGGAGGGAGGGCAAGTGACAACGGACTATATTAGGGAGGGAGGGCAGGGGTAAACAAGTGACCACAGACAAATGGGAGGGAGAGAGGGAGGGCGGGTGGGAGTAAACAAGTGACCACGGATAACTAGAAGGAGGGTGGGGGGTAAACAAGAGACAACAGGAGGGAGAGAGGGCAGAGGTAAACAAGTGACAACGGGAGGATGGGAGGGCAGAGATTAACAAGTGACCATGGGATGGAGCGAGAGCAGGGGTAAACAAGTGACCACAGGAGGGAGGGAGGGCGGGGGTAAATGAGTGACCATAGACAACGGGGGGAGGGAGGACAGGTGGGAGTAAACAAGTGACCGTGGAAAAGTGGAAATAGGGTAGGGGTAATCAAGTGACAACAGGAGGGAGGGAGGGCGGAGGTAAACTAGTGGCAACAGGAGGGAGGGAGGGCGGGGGTAAACAAGTGACCACGGGAGGGAGGGAGGTTGGGCTTAAACAAGTGACCACGGACAACAGGAGGGAGGGTGGGTGTTAACTAACCACGGGAGTGACTGAGGGCGGGGGTTAACTTTGTAACCACGGAGAGAAGTCCAAAGTACAACACCAAAGCAACGTCTTTGGACTACAGCAAACTTTCGGCCATGCAGTTGTTAATATTTGCAGATACCTTATACTGTCTTATGGCCACTTTAAAGATTTCTACGTTTATTTTTAGAAATGTGACTATTATAAAGATCTCATATCTTAGATAGGTAAAAAGAAACATAAACCAAGTGAATTATGGGTATTCTGCCACACAGAAACTCATACAATATACCTGCTAGGTGAAGCTGTTATTCTTCCTGTGGTTTTTGAACGGTGGTGTACCAGGTAAAGTGGAGACAGATTTGAACATAGTTCAAATATGTTTAAATATAATGTGGAGGACAGGGACGTCTGTAAGGGGTGATGTGGAGGCCGTTTTTAACCTATGTCTATGAGACAAAAAAGGTTAAAAAATTCTATGTTTTTCCTACAATTTCTCATCCCTGACCAACAGAGAATGGAAAAAAGAATTTAGGAAGCTAGTTGTAGTACGACACCTAGGATTGGACCATACACTATTGCCTTGTGTTGCTGCATTAACAACGGGAGAAAAACAAGTAACAATGGGAGGGAGGGCAAGTGACAACGGACTATATTAGGGAGGGAGGGCAGGGGTAAACAAGTGACCACAGACAAATGGGAGGGAGAGAGGGAGGGCGGGTGGGAGTAAACAAGTGACCACGGATAACTGTAAGGAGGGTGGGGGGTAAACAAGAGACAACAGGAGGGAGAGAGGGCAGACGTAAACAAGTGACAACGGGAGGATGGGAGGGCAGAGATTAACAAGTGACCATGGGATGGAGGGAGAGCAGGGGTAAACAAGTGACCACAGGAGGGAGGGAGGGCAGGGGTAAATGAGTGACCATAGACAACGGGGGGAGGGAGGACAGGTGGGAGTAAACAAGTGACCGTGGATAAGTGGAAATAGGGTAGGGGTAATCAAGTGACAACAGGAGGGAGGGAGGGCGGAGGTAAACTAGTGGCAACAGGAGGGAGGGAGGGCGGGGGTAAACAAGTGACCACGGGAGGGAGGGAGGTTGGGCTTAACCAAGTGACCACGGACAACAGGAGGGAGGGTGGGTGTTAACTAACCACGAGAGTGACTGAGGGCGGGGCTTAAATTTGTGACCACGGAGAGAAGTCCAAAGTACAACACCAAAGCAACGTCTTTGGTCTACAGCAAACTTTCGGCCATGCAGTTGTTAATATTTGCAGATACCTTATACTGTCTTATGGCCACTTTAAAGATTTCTACGTTTATTTTTAGAAATGTGACTATTATAGAGATCTCATATCTTAGATAGGTAAAAAGAAACATAAACCAAGTGAATTATGGGTATTCTGCCTCACAGAAACTCATACAGTATACCTGCTAGGTGAAGCTGTTATTCTTCCTGTGGTTTTTGAACGGTGGTGTACCAGGTAAAGTGGAGACAGATTTGAACATAGTTCAAATATGTTTAAATATAATGTGGAGGACAGGGACGGCTGTCAGGGGTGATGTGGAGGCCGTTTTTAACCTATGTCTATGAGACAAAAAAGGTTAAAAAATTCTATGTTTTTCTTACAATTTCTCATCCCTGCCCAACAGAGAATGGAAAAAAGAATTTAGGAAGCTAGTTGTAGTACGACACCTAGGATTGTACCATACACTATTGCCTTGTGTTGCTGCATTAACAACGGGAGAAAAACAAGGAACAATGGGAGGGAGGGCAAGTGACAACGGACTATATTAGGGAGGGAGGGCAGGGGTAAACAAGTGACCACAGACAAATGGGAGGGAGAGAGGGAGGGCGGGTGGGAGTAAACAAGTGACCACGGATAACTGGAAGGAGGGTGGGGGGTAAACAAGAGAAACCAGGAGGGAGAGAGGGCAGAGGTAAACAAGTGACAACGGGAGGATGGGAGGGCAGAGATTAACAAGTGACAATGGGAAGGAGGGAGAGCAGGGGTAAACAAGTGACCACAGGAGGGAGGGAGGGAAGGGGTAAACAAGTGAGCATAGACAACGGGGGGAGGGAGGACAGGTGGGAGTAAACAAGTGACCGTGGATAAGTGGAAATAGGGTAGGGGTAATCAAGTGACAACAGGAGGGAGGGAGGGCGGAGGTAAACTAGTGGCAACAGGAGGGAGGGAGGGCGGTGGTAAACAAGTGACCACAGGAGGGAGGGAGGTTGGGCTTAAACAAGTGACCACGGACAACAGGAGGGAGGGCGGGTGTTAACTAACCACGGGAGTGACTGAAGGCGAGGGTTAACTTTGTGACCACGGAGAGAAGTCCAAAGTACAACACCAAAGCAACGTCTTTGGTCTACAGCAAACTTTCGGCCATGCAGTTGTTAATATTTGCAGATACCTTATACTGTCTTATGGCCACTTTAAAGATTTCTACGTTTATTTTTAGAAATGTGACTATTATAGAGATCTCATATCTTAGATAGGTAAAAAGAAACATAAACCAAGTGAATTATGGGTATTCTGCCTCACAGAATCTCATACAGTCTACCTGCTAGGTGAAGTTGTTATTCTTCCTGTGGTATTTGAACGGTGGTGTACCAGGTAAAGTGGAGACAGATTTGAACATAGTTCAAATATGTTTAAATATAATGTGGAGGACAGGGACGGCTGTAAGGGGTGATGTGGAGGCCGTTTTTAACCTATGTCTATGAGACAAAAAAGGTTAAAAAATTCTATGTTTTTCTTACAATTTCTCATCCCTGACCAACAGAGAATGGAAAAAAGAATTTAGGAAGCTAGTTGTAGTACGACACCTAGGATTGGACCATACACTATTGCCTTGTGTTGCTGCATTAACAACGGGAGAAAAACAAGGAACAATGGGAGGGAGGGCAAGTGACAACGGACTATATTAGGGAGGGAGGGCAGGGGTAAACAAGTGACCACAGACAAATGGAAGGGAGAGAGGGAGGGCGGGTGGGAGTAAACAAGTGACCACGGATAACTGGAAGGAGGATGGGGGGTAAACAAGAGACAACAGGAGGGAGAGAGGACAGAGGTAAACAAGTGACAACGGGAGGATGGGAGGGCAGAGATTAACAAGTGACCATGGGAAGGAGGGAGAGCAGGGGTAAACAAGTGACCACAGGAGGGAGGGAGGGAAGGGGTAAACAAGTGACCATAGACAACGGGGGGAGGGAGGACAGGTGGGAGTAAACAAGTGACCGTGGATAAGTGGAAATAGGGTAGGGGTAATCAAGTGACAACAGGAGGGAGGGAGGGCGGAGGTAAACTAGTGGCAACAGGAGGGAGGGAGGGCGGGGGTAAACAAGTGACCACAGGAGGGAGGGAGGTTGGGCTTAAACAAGTGACCATGGACAACAGGAGGGAGGGCGAGTGTTAACTAACCACGGGAGTGACTGAGGGCGGGGGTTAACTTTGTGACCACGAAGTGAAGTCCAAAGTACAACACCAAAGCAAGGTCTTTGGTCTACAACAAACTTTCGGCCATGCAGTTGTTAATATTTGCAGATACCTTATACTGTCTTATGGCCACTTTAAAGATTTCTACGTTTATTTTTAGAAATGTGACTATTATAGAGATCTCATATCTTAGATAGGTAAAAAGAAACATAAACCAAGTGAATTATGGGTATTCTGCCTCACAGAAACTCATACAGTATACCTGCTAGGTGAAGCTGTTATTCTTCCTGTGGTTTTTGAACTGTGGTGTACCAGGTAAAGTGGAGACAGATTTGAACATAGTTGAAATATGTTTAAATATAATGTGGAGGACAGGGACGGTTGTAAGGGGTGATGTGGAGGCCGTTTTTAACCTATGTCTATGAGACAAAAAAGGTCAAAAAATTCTATGTTTTTCTTACAATTTCTCATCCCTGACCAACAGAGAATGGAAAAAAGAATTTAGGAAGCTAGTTGTAGTACGACACCTAGGATTGGACCTTACACTATTGCCTTGTGTTGCTGCATTAACAATGGGAGAAAAACAAGGATCAATGGGAGGGAGGGCAAGTGACAACGGACTATATTAGGGAGGGAGGGCAGGGGTAAACAAGTGACCACAGACAAATGGGAGGGAGAGAGGGAGGGCGGGTGGGAGTAAACAAGTGACCACGGATAACTGGAAGGAGGGTGGGGGGTAAACAGGAGACAACAGGAGTGAGAGAGGGCAGAGGTAAACAAGTGACCATGGGAAGGAGGGAGAGCACGGGTAAACAAGTGACCACAGGAGGGAGGGAGGGAAGGGGTAAACAAGTGACCATAGACAACGGGGGGAGGGAGGACAGGTGGGAGTAAACAAGTGACCGTGGATAAGTGGAAATTGGGTAGGGGTAATCAAGTGACAACAGGAGGGAGGGAGGGCGGAGGTAAACTAGTGGCAACAGGAGGGAGGGAGGGCGGGGGTAAACAAGTGACCACAGGAGGGAGGGAGGTTGGGCTTAAACAAGTGACCACGGACAACAGGAGGGAGGGCGGGTGTTAACTAACCACGGGAGTGACTGAAGGCGAGGCTTAACTTTGTGACCACGGAGAGAAGTCCAAAGTACAACACCAAAGCAACGTCTTTGGTCTACAGCAAACTTTCGGCCATGCAGTTGTTAATATTTGCAGATACCTTATACTGTCTTATGGCCACTTTAAAGATTTCTACGTTTATTTTTAGAAATGTGACTATTATAGAGATCTCATATCTTAGATAGGTAAAAAAAAACATAAACCAAGTGAATTATGGGTATTCTGCCTCACTGAAACTCATACAGTATACCTCCTAGGTGAAGCTGTTATTCTTCCTGTGGTTTTTGAACGGTGGTGTACCAGGTAAAGTGGAGACAGATTTGAACATAGTTGAAATATGTTTAAATATAATGTGGAGGACAGGGACGGCTGTCAGGGGTGATGTGGAGGCCGTTTTTAACCTATGTCTAAAAGAAAAAAAAGGTTAAAAAATTCTATGTTTTTCTTACAATTTCTCATCCCTGACCAACAGAGAATGGAAAAAAGAATTTAGGAAGCTAGTTGTAGTACGACACCTAGGATTGGACCATACACTATTGCCTTGTGTTGCTGCATTAACAACGGGAGAAAAACAAGGAACAATGGGAGGGAGGGCAAGTGACAACGGACTATATTAGGGAGGGAGGGCAGGGGTAAACAAGTGACCACAGACAAATGGAAGGGAGAGAGGGAGGGCGGGTGGGAGTAAACAAGTGACCACGGATAACTGGAAGGAGGATGGGGGGTAAACAAGAGACAACAGGAGGGAGAGAGGACAGAGGTAAACAAGTGACAACGGGAGGATGGGAGGGCAGAGATTAACAAGTGACCATGGGAAGGAGGGAGAGCAGGGGTAAACAAGTGACCACAGGAGGGAGGGAGGGAGGGAAGGGGTAAACAAGTGACCATAGACAACGGGGGGAGGGAGGACAGGTGGGAGTAAACAAGTGACCGTGGATAAGTGGAAATAGGGTAGGGGTAATCAAGTGACAACAGGAGAGAGGGAGGGCGGAGGTAAACTAGTGGCAACAGGAGGGAGGGAGGGCGGGGGTAAACAAGTGACCACAGGAGGGAGGGAGGTTGGGCTTAAACAAGTGACCATGGACAACAGGAGGGAGGGCGGGTGTTAACTAACCACGGGAGTGACTGAGGGCGGGGGTTAACTTTGTGACCACGAAGTGAAGTCCAAAGTACAACACTAAAGCAAGGTCTTTGGTCTACAGCAAACTTTCGGCCATGCAGTTGTTAATATTTGCAGATACCTTATACTGTCTTATGGCCACTTTAAAGATTTCTACGTTTATTTTTAGAAATGTGACTATTATAGAGATCTCATATCTTAGATAGGTAAAAAGAAACATAAACCAAGTGAATTATGGGTATTCTGCCTCACAGAATCTCATACAGTCTACCTGCTAGGTGAAGTTGTTATTCTTCCTGTGGTATTTGAACGGTGGTGTACCAGGTAAAGTGGAGACAGATTTGAACATAGTTCAAATATGTTTAAATATAATGTGGAGGACAGGGACGGCTGTAAGGGGTGATGTGGAGGCCGTTTTTAACCTATGTCTATGAGACAAAAAAGGTTAAAAAACTCTATGTTTTTCTTACAATTTCTCATCCCTGACCAACAGAGAATGGAAAAAAGAATTTAGGAAGCTAGTTGTAGTACGACACCTAGGATTGGACCATACACTATTGCCATGTGTTGCTGCATTAACAACGGGAGAAAAACAAGTAACAATGGGAGGGAGGGCAAGTGACAACGGACTATATTAGGGAGGGAGGGCAGGGGTAAACAAGTGACCACAGACAAATGGGAGGGAGAGAGGGAGGGCGGGTGGGAGTAAACAAGTGAACACGAATAACTGGAAGGAGGGTGGGGGGTAAACAAGAGACAACAGGAGGGAGAGAGGGCAGAGGTAAACAAGTGACAACGGGAGGATGGGAGGGCAGAGATTAACAAGTGTCCATGGGATGGAGGGAGAGCAGGGGTAAACAAGTGACCACAGGAGGGAGGGAGGGCAGGGGTAAATGAGGGACCATAGACAACGGGGGGAGGGAGGACAGGTGGGAGTAAACAAGTGACCGTGGATAAGTGGAAATAGGGTAGGGGTAATCAAGTGATAACAGGAGGGAGGGAGAGCGGAGGTAAACTAGTGGCAACAGGAGGGAGGGAGGGCGGGGGTAAACAAGTGACCACAGGAGGAAGGGAGGTTGGGCTTAAACAAGTGACCACGGACAACAGGAGGGAGGGCGGGTGTTAACTAACCACGGGAGTGACTGAGGGCGGGGGTTAACTTTGTGACCACGGAGAGAAGTCCAAAGTACAACAGCAAAGCAACGTCTTTGGTCTACAGCAAACTTTCGGCCATGCAGTTGTTAATATTTGCAGATACCTTATACTGTCTTATGGCCACTTTAAAGATTTCTACGTTTATTTTTAGAAATGTGACTATTATAGAGATCTCATATCTTAGATAGGTAAAAAGAAACTTAAACCAAGTGAATTATGGGTATTCTGCCTCACAGAAACTCATACAGTATACCTGCTAGGTGAAGCTGTTATTCTTCCTGTGGTTTTTGAACGGTGGTGTACCAGGTAAAGTGGAGACAGATTTGAACATAGTTCAAATATGTTTAAATATAATGTGGAGGACAGGGACGGCTGTAAGGGGTGGTGTGGAGGCCGTTTTTAACCTATGTCTATGAGACAAAAAAGGTTAAAAAATTCTATGTTTTTCTTACAATTTCTCATCCCTGACCAACAGAGAATGGAAAAAAGAATTTAGGAAGCTAGTTGTAGTACGACACCTAGGATTGGACCATACACTATTGCCTTGTGTTGCTGCATTAACAACGGGAGAAAGACAAGTAACAATGAGAGGGAGGGCAAGTGACAACGGACTATATTAGGGAGGGAGGGCAGGGGTAAACAAGTGACCACAGACAAATGGGAGGGAGAGAGGGAGGGCGGGTGGGAGTAAACAAGTGACCACGGATAACTGGAAGAAGGGTGGGGGGTAAACAAGAGACAACAGGAGGGAGAGAGGGCAGAGGTAAACAAGTGACAACGGGAGGATGGGAGGGCAGAGATTAACAAGTGACCATGGGAAGGAGGGAGAGCAGGGGTAAACAAGTGACCACAGGAGGGAGGGAGGGCGGGGGTAAACAAGTGACCACAGACAGCGGGGGAGGGAGGACAGGTGGGAGTAAACAAGTGACTGTGGATAAGTGGAAATAGGGTAGGGGTAATCAAGTGACAACAGGAGGGAGGGAGGGCGGAGGTAAACTAGTGGCAACAGGAGGGAGGGAGGGCAGGGGTAAACAAGTGACCACAGGAGGGAGGGAGGTTGGGTTTTAAACAAGTGACCACGGACAACAGGAGGGAGGGCGGGTGTTAACTAACCATGGGAGTGACTGAGGGCGGGGGTTAACTTTGTGACCACGGAGAGAAGTGCAAAGTACAACACCAAAGCAACGTCTTTGGTCTACAGCAAACTTTCGGCCATACAGTTGTTAATATTTGCAGATACCTTATACTGTCTTATGGCCACTTTAAAGATTTCTACGTTTATTTTTAGAAATGTGACTATTATAGAGATCTCATATCTTAGATAGGTAAAAAGAAACATAAACCAAGTGAATTATGGGTATTCTGCCTCACAGAAACTCATACAGTATACCTGCTAGGTGAAGCTGTTAGGCTTCCTGTGGTTTTTGAACGGTGGTGTACCAGGTAAAGTGGAGACAGATTTGAACATAGTTCAAATATGTTTAAATATAATGTGGAAGACAGGGACGGCTGTAAGGGGTGATGTGGAGGCCGTTTTTAAGCTATGTCTATGAGACAAAAAAGGTTAAAAAACTCTATGTTTTTCTTACAATTTCTCATCCCTGACCAACAGAGAATGGAAAAAAGAATTTAGGAAGCTAGTTGTAGTACGACACCTAGGATTGGACCATACACTATTGCCATGTGTTGCTGCATTAACAACGGGAGAAAAACAAGTAACAATGGGAGGGAGGGCAAGTGACAACGGACTATATTAGGGAGGGAGGGCAGGGGTAAACAAGTGACCACAGACAAATGGGAGGGAGAGAGGGAGGGCGGGTGGGAGTAAACAAGTGACCACGGATAACTAGAAGGAGGGTGGGGGGTAAACAAGAGACAACAGGAGGGAGAGAGGGCAGAGGTAAACAAGTGACAACGGGAGGATGGGAGGGCAGAGATTAACAAGTGACCATGGGATGGAGCGAGAGCAGGGGTAAACAAGTGACCACAGGAGGGAGGGAGGGCGGGGGTAAATGAGTGACCATAGACAACGGGGGGAGGGAGGACAGGTGGGAGTAAACAAGTGACCGTGGAAAAGTGGAAATAGGGTAGGGGTAATCAAGTGACAACAGGAGGGAGGGAGGGCGGAGGTAAACTAGTGGCAAAAGGAGGGAGGGAGGGCGGGGGTAAACAAGTGACCACGGGAGGGAGGGAGGTTGGGCTTAAACAAGTGACCACGGACAACAGGAGGGAGGGTGGGTGTTAACTAACCACGGGAGTGACTGAGGGCGGGGGTTAACTTTGTAACCACGGAGAGAAGTCCAAAGTACAACACCAAAGCAACGTCTTTGGACTACAGCAAACTTTCGGCCATGCAGTTGTTAATATTTGCAGATACCTTATACTGTCTTATGGCCACTTTAAAGATTTCTACGTTTATTTTTAGAAATGTGACTATTATAAAGATCTCATATCTTAGATAGGTAAAAAGAAACATAAACCAAGTGAATTATGGGTATTCTGCCACACAGAAACTCATACAGTATACCTGCTAGGTGAAGCTGTTATTCTTCCTGTGGTTTTTGAACGGTGGTGTACCAGGTAAAGTGGAGACAGATTTGAACATAGTTCAAATATGTTTAAATATAATGTGGAGGACAGGGACGTCTGTAAGGGGTGATGTGGAGGCCGTTTTTAACCTATGTCTATGAGACAAAAAAGGTTAAAAAATTCTATGTTTTTCCTACAATTTCTCATCCCTGACCAACAGAGAATGGAAAAAAGAATTTAGGAAGCTAGTTGTAGTACGACACCTAGGATTGGACCATACACTATTGCCTTGTTTTGCTGCATTAACAACGGGAGAAAAACAAGTAACAATGGGAGGGAGGGCAAGTGACAACGGACTATATTAGGGAGGGAGGGCAGGGGTAAACAAGTGACCACAGACAAATGGGAGGGAGAGAGGGAGGGCGGGTGGGAGTAAACAAGTGACCACGGATAACTGTAAGGAGGGTGGGGGGTAAACAAGAGACAACAGGAGGGAGAGAGGGCAGACGTAAACAAGTGACAACGGGAGGATGGGAGGGCAGAGATTAACAAGTGACCATGGGATGGAGGGAGAGCAGGGGTAAACAAGTGACCACAGGAGGGAGGGAGGGCAGGGGTAAATGAGTGACCATAGACAACGGGGGGAGGGAGGACAGGTGGGAGTAAACAAGTGACCGTGGATAAGTGGAAATAGGGTAGGGGTAATCAAGTGACAACAGGAGGGAGGGAGGGCGGAGGTAAACTAGTGGCAACAGGAGGGAGGGAGGGCGGGGGTAAACAAGTGACCACGGGAGGGAGGGAGGTTGGGCTTAACCAAGTGACCACGGACAACAGGAGGGAGGGTGGGTGTTAACTAACCACGAGAGTGACTGAGGGCGGGGCTTAACTTTGTGACCACGGAGAGAAGTCCAAAGTACAACACCAAAGCAACGTCTTTGGTCTACAGCAAACTTTCGGCCATGCAGTTGTTAATATTTGCAGATACCTTATACTGTCTTATGGCCACTTTAAAGATTTCTACGTTTATTTTTAGAAATGTGACTATTATAGAGATCTTAGATAGGTAAAAAGAAACATAAACCAAGTGAATTATGGGTATTCTGCCTCACAGAAACTCATACAGTATACCTGCTAGGTGAAGCTGTTATTCTTCCTGTGGTTTTTGAACTGTGGTGTACCAGGTAAAGTGGAGACAGATTTGAACATAGTTGAAATATGTTTAAATATAATGTGGAGGACAGGGACGGTTGTAAGGGGTGATGTGGAGGCCGTTTTTAACCTATGTCTATGAGACAAAAAAGGTCAAAAAATTCTATGTTTTTCTTACAATTTCTCATCCCTGACCAACAGAGAATGGAAAAAAGAATTTAGGAAGCTAGTTGTAGTACGACACCTAGGATTGGACCTTACACTATTGCCTTGTGTTGCTGCATTAACAACGGGAGAAAAACAAGGATCAATGGGAGGGAGGGCAAGTGACAACGGACTATATTAGGGAGGGAGGGCAGGGGTAAACAAGTGACCACAGACAAATGGGAGGGAGAGAGGGAGGGCGGGTGGGAGTAAACAAGTGACCACGGATAACTGGAAGGAGGGTGGGGGGTAAACAGGAGACAACAGGAGTGAGAGAGGGCAGAGGTAAACAAGTGACCATGGGAAGGAGGGAGAGCACGGGTAAACAAGTGACCACAGGAGGGAGGGAGGGAAGGGGTAAACAAGTGACCATAGACAACGGGGGGAGGGAGGACAGGTGGGAGTAAACAAGTGACCGTGGATAAGTGGAAATTGGGTAGGGGTAATCAAGTGACAACAGGAGGGAGGGAGGGCGGAGGTAAACTAGTGGCAACAGGAGGGAGGGAGGGCGGGGGTAAACAAGTGACCACAGGAGGGAGGGAGGTTGGGCTTAAACAAGTGACCACGGACAACAGGAGGGAGGGCGGGTGTTAACTAACCACGGGAGTGACTGAAGGCGAGGCTTAACTTTGTGACCACGGAGAGAAGTCCAAAGTACAACACCAAAGCAACGTCTTTGGTCTACAGCAAACTTTCGGCCATGCAGTTGTTAATATTTGCAGATACCTTATACTGTCTTATGGCCACTTTAAAGATTTCTACGTTTATTTTTAGAAATGTGACTATTATAGAGATCTCATATCTTAGATAGGTAAAAAAAAACATAAACCAAGTGAATTATGGGTATTCTGCCTCACTGAAACTCATACAGTATACCTCCTAGGTGAAGCTGTTATTCTTCCTGTGGTTTTTGAACGGTGGTGTACCAGGTAAAGTGGAGACAGATTTGAACATAGTTGAAATATGTTTAAATATAATGTGGAGGACAGGGACGGCTGTCAGGGGTGATGTGGAGGCCGTTTTTAACCTATGTCTAAAAGAAAAAAAAGGTTAACAAATTCTATGTTTTTCTTACAATTTCTCATCCCTGACCAACAGAGAATGGAAAAAAGAATTTAGGAAGCTAGTTGTAGTACGACACCTAGGATTGGACCATACACTATTGCCTTGTGTTGCTGCATTAACAACGGGAGAAAAACAAGGAACAATGGGAGGGAGGGCAAGTGACAACGGACTATATTAGGGAGGGAGGGCAGGGGTAAACAAGTGACCACAGACAAATGGAAGGGAGAGAGGGAGGGCGGGTGGGAGTAAACAAGTGACCACGGATAACTGGAAGGAGGATGGGGGGTAAACAAGAGACAACAGGAGGGAGAGAGGACAGAGGTAAACAAGTGACAACGGGAGGATGGGAGGGCAGAGATTAACAAGTGACCATGGGAAGGAGGGAGAGCAGGGGTAAACAAGTGACCACAGGAGGGAGGGAGGGAGGGAAGGGGTAAACAAGTGACCATAGACAACGGGGGGAGGGAGGACAGGTGGGAGTAAACAAGTGACCGTGGATAAGTGGAAATAGGGTAGGGGTAATCAAGTGACAACAGGAGAGAGGGAGGGCGGAGGTAAACTAGTGGCAACAGGAGGGAGGGAGGGCGGGGGTAAACAAGTGACCACAGGAGGGAGGGAGGTTGGGCTTAAACAAGTGACCATGGACAACAGGAGGGAGGGCGGGTGTTAACTAACCACGGGAGTGACTGAGGGCGGGGGTTAACTTTGTGACCACGAAGTGAAGTCCAAAGTACAACACTAAAGCAAGGTCTTTGGTCTACAGCAAACTTTCGGCCATGCAGTTGTTAATATTTGCAGATACCTTATACTGTCTTATGGCCACTTTAAAGATTTCTACGTTTATTTTTAGAAATGTGACTATTATAGAGATCTCATATCTTAGATAGGTAAAAAGAAACATAAACCAAGTGAATTATGGGTATTCTGCCTCACAGAATCTCATACAGTCTACCTGCTAGGTGAAGTTGTTATTCTTCCTGTGGTATTTGAACGGTGGTGTACCAGGTAAAGTGGAGACAGATTTGAACATAGTTCAAATATGTTTAAATATAATGTGGAGGACAGGGACGGCTGTAAGGGGTGATGTGGAGGCCGTTTTTAACCTATGTCTATGAGACAAAAAAGGTTTAAAAAACTCTATGTTTTTCTCACAATTTCTCATCCCTGACCAACAGAGAATGGAAAAAAGAATTTAGGAAGCTAGTTGTAGTACGACACCTAGGATTGGACCATACACTATTGCCATGTGTTGCTGCATTAACAACGGGAGAAAAACAAGTAACAATGGGAGGGAGGGCAAGTGACAACGGACTATATTAGGGAGGGAGGGCAGGGGTAAACAAGTGACCACAGACAAATGGGAGGGAGAGAGGGAGGGCGGGTGGGAGTAAACAAGTGAACACGGATAACTGGAAGGAGGGTGGGGGGTAAACAAGAGACAACAGGAGGGAGAGAGGGCAGAGGTAAACAAGTGACAACGGGAGGATGGGAGGGCAGAGATTAACAAGTGACCATGGGATGGAGGGAGAGCAGGGGTAAACAAGTGACCACAGGAGGGAGGGAGGGCAGGGGTAAATGAGGGACCATAGACAACGGGGGGAGTGAGGACAGGTGGGAGTAAACAAGTGACCGTGGATAAGTGGAAATAGGGTAGGGGTAATCAAGTGATAACAGGAGGGAGGGAGAGCGGAGGTAAACTAGTGGCAACAGGAGGGAGGGAGGGCGGGGGTAAACAAGTGACCACAGGAGGAAGGGAGGTTGGGCTTAAACAAGTGACCACGGACAACAGGAGGGAGGGCGGGTGTTAACTAACCACGGGAGTGACTGAGGGCGGGGGTTAACTTTGTGACCACGGAGAGAAGTCCAAAGTACAACAGCAAAGCAACGTCTTTGGTCTACAGCAAACTTTCGGCCATGCAGTTGTTAATATTTGCAGATACCTTATACTGTCTTATAGCCACTTTAAAGATTTCTACGTTTATTTTAGAAATGTGACTATTATAGAGATCTCATATCTTAGATAGGTAAAAAGAAACTTAAACCAAGTGAATTATGGGTATTCTGCCTCACAGAAACTCATACAGTATACCTGCTAGGTGAAGCTGTTATTCTTCCTGTGGTTTTTGAACGGTGGTGTACCAGGTAAAGTGGAGACAGATTTGAACATAGTTCAAATATGTTTAAATATAATGTGGAGGACAGGGACGGCTGTAAGGGGTGATGTGGAGGCCGTTTTTAACCTATGTCTATGAGACAAAAAAGGTTAAAAAACTCTATGTTTTTCTTACAATTTCTCATCCCTGACCAACAGAGAATGGAAAAAAGAATTTAGGAAGCTAGTTGTAGTACGACACCTAGGATTGGACCATACACTATTGCCATGTGTTGCTGCATTAACAACGGGAGAAAAACAAGTAACAATGGGAGGGAGGGCAAGTGACAACGGACTATATTAGGGAGGGAGGGCAGGGGTAAACAAGTGACCACAGACAAATGGGAGGGAGAGAGGGAGGGCGGGTGGGAGTAAACAAGTGACCACGGATAACTAGAAGGAGGGTGGGGGGTAAACAAGAGACAACAGGAGGGAGAGAGGGCAGAGGTAAACAAGTGACAACGGGAGGATGGGAGGGCAGAGATTAACAAGTGACCATGGGATGGAGCGAGAGCAGGGGTAAACAAGTGACCACAGGAGGGAGGGAGGGCGGGGGTAAATGAGTGACCATAGACAACGGGGGGAGGGAGGACAGGTGGGAGTAAACAAGTGACCGTGGAAAAGTGGAAATAGGGTAGGGGTAATCAAGTGACAACAGGAGGGAGGGAGGGCGGAGGTAAACTAGTGGCAACAGGAGGGAGGGAGGGCGGGGGTAAACAAGTGACCACGGGAGGGAGGGAGGTTGGGCTTAAACAAGTGACCACGGACAACAGGAGGGAGGGTGGGTGTTAACTAACCACGGGAGTGACTGAGGGCGGGGGTTAACTTTGTGACCACGGAGAGAAGTCCAAAGTACAACACCAAAGCAACGTCTTTGGACTACAGCAAACTTTCGGCCATGCAGTTGTTAATATTTGCAGATACCTTATACTGTCTTATGGCCACTTTAAAGATTTCTACGTTTATTTTTAGAAATGTGACTATTATAAAGATCTCATATCTTAGATAGGTAAAAAGAAACATAAACCAAGTGAATTATGGGTATTCTGCCACACAGAAACTCATACAGTATACCTGCTAGGTGAAGCTGTTATTCTTCCTGTGGTTTTTGAACGGTGGTGTACCAGGTAAAGTGGAGACAGATTTGAACATAGTTCAAATATGTTTAAATATAATGTGGAGGACAGGGACGTCTGTAAGGGGTGATGTGGAGGCCGTTTTTAACCTATGTCTATGAGACAAAAAAGGTTAAAAAATTCTATGTTTTTCCTACAATTTCTCATCCCTGACCAACAGAGAATGGAAAAAAGAATTTAGGAAGCTAGTTGTAGTACGACACCTAGGATTGGACCATACACTATTGCCTTGTGTTGCTGCATTAACAACGGGAGAAAAACAAGTAACAATGGGAGGGAGGGCAAGTGACAACGGACTATATTAGGGAGGGAGGGCAGGGGTAAACAAGTGACCACAGACAAATGGGAGGGAGAGAGGGAGGGCGGGTGGGAGTAAACAAGTGTCTACGGATAACTGTAAGGAGGGTGGGGGGTAAACAAGAGACAACAGGAGGGAGAGAGGGCAGACGTAAACAAGTGACAACGGGAGGATGGGAGGGCAGAGATTAACAAGTGACCATGGGATGGAGGGAGAGCAGGGGTAAACAAGTGACCACAGGAGGGAGGGAGGGCAGGGGTAAATGAGTGACCATAGACATCGGGGGGAGGGAGGACAGGTGGGAGTAAACAAGTGACCGTGGATAAGTGGAAATAGGGTAGGGGTAATCAAGTGACAACAGGAGGGAGGGAGGGCGGAGGTAAACTAGTGGCAACAGGAGGGAGGGAGGGCGGGGGTAAACAACTGACCACGGGAGGGAGGGAGGTTGGGCTTAACCAAGTGACCACGGACAACAGGAGGGAGGGTGGGTGTTAACTAACCACGAGAGTGACTGAGGGCGGGGCTTAACTTTGTGACCACGGAGAGAAGTCCAAAGTACAACACCAAAGCAACGTCTTTGGACTACAGCAAACTTTCGGCCATGCAGTTGTTAATATTTGCAGATACCTTATACTGTCTTATGGCCACTTTAAAGATTTCTACGTTTATTTTTAGAAATGTGACTATTATAGAGATCTCATATCTTAGATAGGTAAAAAGAAACATAAACCAAGTGAATTATGGGTATTCTGCCTCACAGAAACTCATACAGTATACCTGCTAGGTGAAGCTGTTATTCTTCCTGTGGTTTTTGAACGGTGGTGTACCAGGTAAAGTGGAGACAGATTTGAACATAGTTCAAATATGTTTAAATATAATGTGGAGGACAGGGACGGCTGTAAGGGGTGATGTGGAGGCCATTTTTAACCTATGTCTGTGAGACAAAAAAGGTTAAAAAATTCTATGTTTTTCTTACAATTTCTCATCCCTGACCAACAGAGAATGGAAAAAAGAATTTAGGAAGCTAGTTGTAGTACGACACCTAGGATTGGACCATACACTATTGCCTTGTGTTGCTGCATTAACAACGGGAGAAAAACAAGTAACAATGGGAGGGAGGGCAAGTGACAACGGACTATATTAGGGAGGGAGGGCAGGGGTAAACAAGTGACCACAGACAAATGGGAGGGAGAGAGGGAGGGCGGGTGGGAGTAAACAAGTGACCACGGATAACTGGAAGGAGGGTGGGGGGGTAAACAAGAGACAAAAGGAGGGAGAGAGGGCAGAGGTAAACAAGTGACAACGGGAGGATGGGAGGGCAGAGATTAACAAGTGACCATGGGAAGGAGGGAGAGCAGGGGTAAACAAGTGACCACAGGAGGGAGGGAGGGAAGGGGTAAACAAGTGAGCATAGACAACGGGGGGAGGGAGGACAGGTGGGAGTAAACAAGTGACCGTGGATAAGTGGAAATAGGGTAGGGGTAATCAAGTGACAACAGGAGGGAGGGAGGGCGGAGGTAAACTAGTGGCAACAGGAGGGAGGGAGGGCGGGGGTAAACAAGTGACCACAGGAGGGAGGGAGGTTGGGCTTAAACAAGTGACCACGGACAACAGGAGGGAGGGCGGGTGTTAACTAACCACGGGAGTGACTGAAGGCGAGGGTTAACTTTGTGACCACGGAGAGAAGTCCAAAGTACAACACCAAAGCAACGTCTTTGGTCTACAGCAAACTTTCGGCCATGCAGTTGTTAATATTTGCAGATACCTTATACTGTCTTATGGCCACTTTAAAGATTTCTACGTTTATTTTTAGAAATGTGACTATTATAGAGATCTCATATCTTAGATAGGTAAAAAGAAACATAAACCAAGTGAATTATGGGTATTCTGCCTCACTGAAACTCATACAGTATACCTGCTAGGTGAAGCTGTTATTCTTCCTGTGGTTTTTGAACGGTGGTGTACCAGGTAAAGTGGAGACAGATTTGAACATAGTTGAAATATGTTTAAATATAATGTGGAGGACAGGGACGGCTGTCAGGGGTGATGTGGAGGCCGTTTTTAACCTATGTCTATGAGACAAAAAAGGTTAAAAAATTCTATGTTTTTCTTACAATTTCTCATCCCTGACCAACAGAGAATGGAAAAAAGAATTTAGGAAGCTAGTTGTAGTACGACACCTAGGATTGGACCATACACTATTGCCTTGTGTTGCTGCATTAACAACGGGAGAAAAACAAGGAACAATGGGAGGGAGGGCAAGTGACAACGGACTATATTAGGGAGGGAGGGCAGGGGTAAACAAGTGACCACAGACAAATGGAAGGGAGAGAGGGAGGGCGGGTGGGAGTAAACAAGAGACCACGGATAACTGGAAGGATGATGGGGGGTAAACAAGAGACAACAGGAGGGAGAGAGGACAGAGGTAAACAAGTGACAACGGGAGGATGGGAGGGCAGAGATTAACAAGTGACCATGGGAAGGAGGGAGAGCAGGGGTAAACAAGTGACCACAGGAGGGAGGGAGGGAGGGAAGGGGTAAACAAGTGACCATAGACAACGGGGGGAGGGAGGACAGGTGGGAGTAAACAAGTGACCGTGGATAAGTGGAAATAGGGTAGGGGTAATCAAGTGACAACAGGAGGGAGGGAGGGTGGTGGTAAACTAGTGGCAACAGGAGGGAGGGAGGGTGGGGGTAAACAAGTGACCACGGGAGGGAGGGAGGTTGGGCTTAAACAAGTGACCACGGACAACAGGAGGGAGGGTGGGTGTTAACTAACCATGAGGGTGACTGAGGGCGGGGGTTAACTTTGTGACCACGGAGAGAAGTCCAAAGTACAACAGCAAAGCAACGTCTTTGGTCTACAGCAAACTTTCGGCCATGCAGTTGTTAATATTTGCAGATACCTTATACTGTCTTATGGCCACTTTAAAGATTTCTACGTTTATTTTTAGAAATGTGACTATTATAGAGATCTCATATCTTAGATAGGTAAAAAGAAACTTAAACCAAGTGAATTATGGGTATTCTGCCTCACAGAAACTCATACAGTATACCTGCTAGGTGAAGCTGTTATTCTTCCTGTGGTTTTTGAACGGTGGTGTACCAGGTAAAGTGGAGACAGATTTGAACATAGTTCAAATATGTTTAAATATAATGTGGAGGACAGGGACGGCTGTAAGGGGTGGTGTGGAGGCCGTTTTTAACCTATGTCTATGAGACAAAAAAGTTTAAAAAATTCTATGTTTTTCTTACAATTTCTCATCCCTGACCAACAGAGAATGGAAAAAAGAATTTAGGAAGCTAGTTGTAGTACGACACCTAGGATTGGACCATACACTATTGCCTTGTGTTGCTGCATTAACAACGGGAGAAAGACAAGTAACAATGAGAGGGAGGGCAAGTGACAACGGACTATATTAGGGAGGGAGGGCAGGGGTAAACAAGTGACCACAGACAAATGGGAGGGAGAGAGGGAGGGCGGGTGGGAGTAAACAAGTGACCACGGATAACTGGAAGAAGGGTGGGGGTAAACAAGAGACAACAGGAGGGAGAGAGGGCAGAGGTAAACAAGTGACAACGGGAATATGGGAGGGCAGAGATTAACAAGTGACCATGGGAAGGAGGGAGAGCAGGGGTAAACAAGTGACCACAGGAGGGAGGGAGGGCGGGGGTAAACAAGTGACCACAGACAGCGGGGGAGGGAGGACAGGTGGGAGTAAACAAGTGACTGTGGATAAGTGGAAATAGGGTAGGGGTAATCAAGTGACAACCGGAGGGAGGGAGGGCGGAGGTAAACTAGTGGCAACAGGAGGGAGGGAGGGCAGGGGTAAACAAGTGACCACAGGAGGGAGGGAGGTTGGGCTTAAACAAGTGACCACGGACAACAGGAGGGAGGGCGGGTGTTAACTAACCATGGGAGTGACTGAGGGCGGGGGTTAACTTTGTGACCACGGAGAGAAGTGCAAAGTACAACACCAAAGCAACGTCTTTGGTCTACAGCAAACTTTCGGCCATACAGTTGTTAATATTTGCAGATACCTTATACTGTCTTATGGCCACTTTAAAGATTTCTACGTTTATTTTTAGAAATGTGACTATTATAGAGATCTCATATCTTAGATAGGTAAAAAGAAACATAAACCAAGTGAATTATGGGTATTCTGCCTCACAGAAACTCATACAGTATACCTGCTAGGTGAAGCTGTTAGGCTTCCTGTGGTTTTTGAACGTTGGTGTACCAGGTAAAGTGGAGACAGATTTGAACATAGTTCAAATATGTTTAAATATAATGTGGAAGACAGGGACGGCTGTAAGGGGTGATGTGGAGGCCGTTTTTAACCTATGTCTATGAGACAAAAAAGGTTAAAAAACTCTATGTTTTTCTTACAATTTCTCATCCCTGACCAACAGAGAATGGAAAAAAGAATTTAGGAAGCTAGTTGTAGTACGACACCTAGAATTGGACCATACACTATTGCCATGTGTTGCTGCATTAACAACGGGAGAAAAACAAGTAACAATGGGAGGGAGGGCAAGTGACAACGGACTATATTAGGGAGGGAGGGCAGGGGTAAACAAGTGACCACAGACAAATGGGAGGGAGAGAGGGAGGGCGGGTGGGAGTAAACAAGTGACCACGGATAACTAGAAGGAGGGTGGGGGGTAAACAAGAGACAACAGGAGGGAGAGAGGGCAGAGGTAAACAAGTGACAATGGGAGGATGGGAGGACAGAGATTAACATGTGACCATGGGATGGAGCGAGAGCAGGGGTAAACAAGTGACCACAGGAGGGAGGGAGGGCGGGGGTAAATGAGTGACCATAGACAACGGGGGGAGGGAGGACAGGTGGGAGTAAACAAGTGACCGTGGAAAAGTGGAAATAGGGTAGGGGTAATCAAGTGACAACAGGAGGGAGGGAGGGCGGAGGTAAACTAGTGGCAACAGGAGGGAGGGAGGGCGGGGGTAAACAAGTGACCACGGGAGGGAGGGAGGTTGGGCTTAAACAAGTGACCACGGACAACAGGAGGGAGGGTGGGTGTTAACTAACCACGGGAGTGACTGAGGGCGGGGGTTAACTTTGTGACCACGGAGAGAAGTCCAAAGTACAACACCAAAGCAACGTCTTTGGACTACAGCAAACTTTCGGCCATGCAGTTGTTAATATTTCCAGATACCTTATACTGTCTTATGGCCACTTTAAAGATTTCTACGTTTATTTTTAGAAATGTGACTATTATAAAGATCTCATATCTTAGATAGGTAAAAAGAAACATAAACCAAGTGAATTATGGGTATTCTGCCACACAGAAACTCATACAGTATACCTGCTAGGTGAAGCTGTTATTCTTCCTGTGGTTTTTGAACGGTGGTGTACCAGGTAAAGTGGAGACAGATTTGAACATAGTTCAAATATGTTTAAACATAATGTGGAGGACAGGGACGGCTGTAAGGGGTGATGTGGAGGCCGTTTTTAACCTATGTCTATGAGACAAAAAAGGTTAAAAAATTCTATGTTTTTCTTACAATTTCTCATCCCTGACCAACAGAGAATGGAAAAAAGAATTTAGGAAGCTAGTTGTAGTACGACACCTAGGATTGGACCATACACTATTGCCTTGTGTTGCTGCATTAACAACGGGAGAAAAACAAGTAACAATGGGAGGGAGGGCAAGTGACAACGGACTATATTAGGGAGGGAGGGCAGGGGTAAACAAGTGACCACAGACAAATGGGAGGGAGAGAGGGAGGGCGGGTGGGAGTAAACAAGTGACCACGGATAACTGGAAGGAGGGTGGGGGGTAAACAAGAGACAACAGGAGGGAGAGAGGGCAGAGGTAAACAAGTGACAACGGGAGGATGGGAGGGCAGAGATTAACAAGTGACCATGGGAAGGAGGGAGAGCAGGGGTAAACAAGTGACCACAGGAGGGAGGGAGGGCGGGGGTAAACAAGTGACCACAGACAGCGGGGGAGGGAGGACAGGTGGGAGTAAACAAGTGACTGTGGATAAGTGGAAATAGGGTAGGGGTAATCAAGTGACAACAGGAGGGAGGGAGGGCGGAGGTAAACTAGTGGCAACAGGAGGGAGGGAAGGCAGGGGTAAACAAGTGACCACAGGAGGGAGGGAGGTTGGGCTTAAACAAGTGACCACGGACAACAGGAGGGAGGGCGGGTGTTAACTAACCATGGGAGTGACTGAGGGCGGGGGTTAACTTTGTGACCACGGAGAGAAGTGCAAAGTACAACACCAAAGCAACGTCTTTGGTCTACAGCAAACTTTCGGCCATACAGTTGTTAATATTTGCAGATACCTTATACTGTCTTATGGCCACTTTAAAGATTTCTACGTTTATTTTTAGAAATGTGACTATTATAGAGATCTCATATCTTAGATAGGTAAAAAGAAACATAAACCAAGTGAATTATGGGTATTCTGCCTCACAGAAACTCATACAGTATACCTGCTAGGTGAAGCTGTTAGGCTTCCTGTGGTTTTTGAACGTTGGTGTACCAGGTAAAGTGGAGACAGATTTGAACATAGTTCAAATATGTTTAAATATAATGTGGAAGACAGGGACGGCTGTAAGGGGTGATGTGGAGGCCGTTTTTAACCTATGTCTATGAGACAAAAAAGGTTAAAAAACTCTATGTTTTTCTTACAATTTCTCATCCCTGACCAACAGAGAATGGAAAAAAGAATTTAGGAAGCTAGTTGTAGTACGACACCTAGAATTGGACCATACACTATTGCCATGTGTTGCTGCATTAACAACGGGAGAAAAACAAGTAACAATGGGAGGGAGGGCAAGTGACAACGGACTATATTAGGGAGGGAGGGCAGGGGTAAACAAGTGACCACAGACAAATGGGAGGGAGAGAGGGAGGGCGGGTGGGAGTAAACAAGTGACCACGGATAACTAGAAGGAGGGTGGGGGGTAAACAAGAGACAACAGGAGGGAGAGAGGGCAGAGGTAAACAAGTGACAACGGGAGGATGGGAGGACAGAGATTAACATGTGACCATGGGATGGAGCGAGAGCAGGGGTAAACAAGTGACCACAGGAGGGAGGGAGGGCGGGGGTAAATGAGTGACCATAGACAACGGGGGGAGGGAGGACAGGTGGGAGTAAACAAGTGACCGTGGAAAAGTGGAAATAGGGTAGGGGTAATCAAGTGACAACAGGAGGGAGGGAGGGCGGAGGTAAACTAGTGGCAACAGGAGGGAGGGAGGGCGGGGGTAAACAAGTGACCACGGGAGGGAGGGAGGTTGGGCTTAAACAAGTGACCACGGACAACAGGAGGGAGGGTGGGTGTTAACTAACCACGGGAGTGACTGAGGGCGGGGGTTAACTTTGTGACCACGGAGAGATGTCCAAAGTACAACACCAAAGCAACGTCTTTGGACTACAGCAAACTTTCGGCCATGCAGTTGTTAATATTTGCAGATACCTTATACTGTCTTATGGCCACTTTAAAGATTTCTACGTTTATTTTTAGAAATGTGACTATTATAAAGATCTCATATCTTAGATAGGTAAAAAGAAACATAAACCAAGTGAATTATGGGTATTCTGCCACACAGAAACTCATACAGTATACCTGCTAGGTGAAGCTGTTATTCTTCCTGTGGTTTTTGAACGGTGGTGTACCAGGTAAAGTGGAGACAGATTTGAACATAGTTCAAATATGTTTAAACATAATGTGGAGGACAGGGACGGCTGTAAGGGGTGATGTGGAGGCCGTTTTTAACCTATGTCTATGAGACAAAAAAGGTTAAAAAATTCTATGTTTTTCTTACAATTTCTCATCCCTGACCAACAGAGAATGGAAAAAAGAATTTAGGAAGCTAGTTGTAGTACGACACCTAGGATTGGACCATACACTATTGCCTTGTGTTGCTGCATTAACAACGGGAGAAAAACAAGTAACAATGGGAGGGAGGGCAAGTGACAACGGACTATATTAGGGAGGGAGGGCAGGGGTAAACAAGTGACCACAGACAAATGGGAGGGAGAGAGGGAGGGCGGGTGGGAGTAAACAAGTGACCACGGATAACTGTAAGGAGGGTGGGGGGTAAACAAGAGACAACAGGAGGGAGAGAGGGCAGACGTAAACAAGTGACAACGGGAGGATGGGAGGGCAGAGATTAACAAGTGACCATGGGATGGAGGGAGAGCAGGGTTAAACAAGTGACCACAGGAGGGAGGGAGGGCAGGGGTAAATGAGTGACCATAGACAACGGGGGGAGGGAGGACAGGTGGGAGTAAACAAGTGACCGTGGATAAGTGGAAATAGGGTAGGGGTAATCAAGTGACAACAGGAGGGAGGGAGGGCGGAGGTAAACTAGTGGCAACAGGAGGGAGGGAGGGCGGGGGTAAACAAGTGACCACGGGAGGGAGGGAGGTTGGGCTTAAACAAGTGACCACGGACAACAGGAGGGAGGGTGGGTGTTAACTAACCACGAGAGTGACTGAGGGCGGGGCTTAACTTTGTGACCACGGAGAGAAGTCCAAAGTACAACACCAAAGCAACGTCTTTGGACTACAGCAAACTTTCGGCCATGCAGTTGTTAATATTTGCAGATACCATATACCTTCTTATGGCCACTTTAAAGATTTCTACGTTTATTTTTAGAAATGTGACTATTATAGAGATCTCATATCTTAGATAGGTAAAAAGAAACATAAACCAAGTGAATTATGGGTATTCTGCCTCACAGAAACTCATACAGTATACCTGCTAGGTGAAGCTGTTATTCTTCCTGTGGTTTTTGAACGGTGGTGTACCAGGTAAAGTGGAGACAGATTTGAACATAGTTCAAATATGTTTAAATATAATGTGGAGGACAGGGACGGCTGTAAGGGGTGATGTGGAGGCCATTTTTAACCTATGTCTATGAGACAAAAAAGGTTAAAAAATTCTATGTTTTTCTTACAATTTCTCATCCCTGACCAACAGAGAATGGAAAAAAGAATTTAGGAAGCTAGTTGTAGTACGACACCTAGGATTGGACCATACACTATTGCCTTGTGTTGCTGCATTAACAACGGGAGAAAAACAAGTAACAATGGGAGGGAGGGCAAGTGACAACGGACTATATTAGGGAGGGAGGGCAGGGGTAAACAAGTGACCACAGACAAATGGGAGGGAGAGAGGGAGGGCGGGTGGGAGTAAACAAGTGACCACGGATAACTGGAAGGAGGGTGGGGGGTAAACAGGAGACAACAGGAGGGAGCGAGGGCAGAGGTAAACAAGTGACAACGGGAGGATGGGAGGGCAGAGATTAACAAGTGACCACAGGAGGGAGGGAGGGAAGGGGTAAACAAGTGACCATAGACAACGGGGGGAGGGAGGACAGGTGGGAGTAAACAAGTGACCGTGGATAAGTGGAAATAGGGTAGGGGTAATCAAGTGACAACAGGAGGGAGGGAGGGCGGAGGTAAACTAGTGGCAACAGGAGGGAGGGAGGGCGGGGGTAAACAAGTGACCACAGGAGGGAGGGAGGTTGGGCTTAAACAAGTGACCATGGACAACAGGAGGGAGGGCGGGTGTTAACTAACCACGGGAGTGACTGAGGGCGGGGGTTAACTTTGTGACCACGAAGTGAAGTCCAAAGTACAACACCAAAGCAAGGTCTTTGGTCTACAGCAAACTTTCGGCCATGCAGTTGTTAATATTTGCAGATACCTTATACTGTCTTATGGCCACTTTACAGATTTCTACGTTTATTTTTAGAAATGTGACTATTATAGAGATCTCATATCTTAGATAGGTAAAAAGAAACATAAACCAAGTGAATTATGGGTATTCTGGCTCACAGAAACTCATACAGTATACTTGCTAGGTTAAGCTGTTATTCTTCCTGTGGTTTTTGAACGGTGGTGTACCAGGTAAAGTGGAGACAGATTTGAACATAGTTCAAATATGTTTAAATATAATGTGGAGGACAGGGACGGCTGTAAGGGGTGATGTGGAGGCCGTTTTTAACCTATGTCTATGAGACAAAAAAGGTTAAAAAATTCTATGTTTTTCTTACAATTTCTCATCCCTGACCAAAAGAGAATGGAAAAAAGAATTTAGGAAGCTAGTTGTAGTACGACACCTAGGATTGGACCATACACTATTGCCTTGTGTTGCTGCATTAACAACGGGAGAAAAACAAGTAACAATGGGAGGGAGGGCAAGTGACAACGGACTATATTAGGGAGGGAGGGCAGGGGTAAACAAGTGACCACAGACAAATGGGATGGAGAGAGGGAGGGCGGGTGGGAGTAAACAAGTGACCACGGATAACTGGAAGGAGGGTGGGGGGTAAACAGGAGACAACAGGAGGGAGAGAGGGCAGAGGTAAACAAGTGACAACGGGAGGATGGGAGGGCAGAGATTAACAAGTGACCATGGGAAGGAGGGAGAGCAGGGGTAAACAAGTGACCACAGGAGGGAGGGAGGGCGGGGGTAAACAAGTGTCCATAGACAACGGGGGAGGGAGGACAGGTGGGAGTAAACAAGTGACCGTGGATAAGTGGAAATAGGGTAGGGGTAATCAAGTGACAACAGGAGGGAGGGAGGGCGGAGGTAAACTAGTGGCAACAGGAGGGAGGGAGGGCGGGGGTAAACAAGTGACCACAAGAGGGAGGGAGGTTGGGCCTAAACAAGTGACCACGGACAACAGGAGGGAGGGCGGGTGTTAACTAACCACGGGAGTGACTGAGGGCGGGGGTTAACTTTGTGACCACGGAGAGAAGTCCAAAGTACAACACCAAAGCAACGTCTTTGGTCTACAGCAAACTTTCGGCCATGCAGTTGTTAATATTTGCAGATACCTTATACTGTCTTATGGCCACTTTAAAGATTTCTACGTTTATTTTTAGAAATGTGACTATTATAGAGATCTCATATCTTAGATAGGTAAAAAGAAACATAAACCAAGTGAATTATGGGTATTCTGCCTCACAGAAACTCATACAGTATACCTGCTAGGTGAAGCTGTTATTCTTCCTGTGGTTATTGAACGGTGGTGTACCAGGTAAAGTGGAGACAGATTTGAACATAGTTGAAATATGTTTAAATATAATGTGGAGGACAGGGACGGTTGTAAGGGGTGATGTGGAGGCCGTTTTTAACCTATGTCTATGAGACAAAAAAGGTCAAAAAATTCTATGTTTTTCTTACAATTTCTCATCCCTGACCAACAGAGAATGGAAAAAAGAATTTAGGAAGCTAGTTGTAGTGGACACCTAGGATTGGACCATACACTATTGCCTTGTGTTGCTGCATTAACAACGGGAGAAAAACAAGGATCAATGGGAGGGAGGGCAAGTGACAACGGACTATATTAGGGAGGGAGGGCAGGGGTAAACAAGTGACCACAGACAAATGGGAGGGAGAGAGGGAGGGCGGGTGGGAGTAAACAAGTGACCACGGATAACTGGAAGGAGGGTGGGGGGTAAACAGGAGACAACAGGAGGGAGAGAGGGCAGAGGTAAACAAGTGACCATGGGAAGGAGGGAGAGCACGGGTAAACAAGTGACCACAGGAGGGAGGGAGGGAAGGTGTAAACAAGTGACCATAGACAACGGGGGGAGGGAGGACAGGTGGGAGTAAACAAGTGACCGTGGATAAGTGGAAATTGGGTAGGGGTAATCAAGTGACAACAGGAGGGAGGGAGGGCGGAGGTAAACTAGTGGCAACAGGAGGGAGGGAGGGCGGGGGTAAACAAGTGACCACAGGAGGGAGGGAGGTTGGGCTTATACAAGTGACCACGGACAACAGGAGGGAGGGCGGGTGTTAACTAACCACAGGAGTGACTGAAGGCGAGGGTTAACTTTGTGACCACGGAGAGAAGTCCAAAGTACAACACCAAAGCAACGTCTTTGGTCTAGAGCAAACTTTCGGCCATGCAGTTGTTAATATTTGCAGATACCTTATACTGTCTTATGGCCACTTTAAAGATTTCTACGTTTATTTTTAGAAATGTGACTATTATAGAGATCTCATATCTTAGATAGGTAAAAAGAAACATAAACCAAGTGACTTATGGGTATTCTGCCTCACTGAAACTCATACAGTATACCTGCTAGGTGAAGCTGTTATTCTTCCTGTGGTTTTTGAACGGTGGTGTACCAGGTAAAGTGGAGACAGATTTGAACATAGTTGAAATATGTTTAAATATAATGTGGAGGACAGGGATGGCTGTAAGGGGTGATGTGGAGGCCGTTTTTAACCTATGTCTATGAGACAAAAAAGGTTAAAAAATTCTATGTTTTTCTTACAATTTCTCATCCCTGACCAACAGAGAATGGAAAAAAGAATTTAGGAAGCTAGTTGTAGTACGACACCTAGGATTGGACCATACACTATTGCCTTGTGTTGCTGCATTAACAACGGGAGAAAAACAAGGAACAATGGGAGGGAGGGCAAGTGACAACGGACTATATTAGGGAGGGAGGGCAGGGGTAAACAAGTGACCACAGACAAATGGGAGGGAGAGAGGGAGGGCGGGTTAGAGTAAACAAGTGACCACGGATAACTGGAAGGAGGATGGGGGTAAACAAGAGACAACAGGAGGGAGAGAGGACAGAGGTAAACAAGTGACAACGGGAGGATGGGAGGGCAGAGATTAACAAGTGACCATGGGAAGGAGGGAGAGCAGGGGTAAACAAGTGACCACAGGAGGTAGGGAGGGAAGGGGTAAACAAGTGACCATAGACAACGGGGGGAGGGAGGACAGGTGGGAGTAAACAAGTGACCGTGGATAAGTGGAAATAGGGTAGGGGTAATCAAGTGACAACAGGAGGGAGGGAGGGCGGAGGTAAACTAGTGGCAACAGGAGGGAGGGAGGGCGGGGGTAAACAAGTGACCACAGGAGGGAGGGAGGTTGGGCCTAAACAAGTGACCACGGACAACAGGAGGGAGGGCGGGTGTTAACTAACCACGGGAGTGACTGAGGGCGGGGGTTAACTTTGTGACCACGGAGAGAAGTCCAAAGTACAACAGCAAAGCAATGTCTTTGGTCTACAGCAAACTTTCGGCCATGCAGTTGTTAATATTTGCAGATACCTTATACTGTCTTATGGCCACTTTAAAGATTTCTACGTTTATTTTTAGAAATGTGACTATTATAGAGATCTCATATCTTAGATAGGTAAAAAGAAACATAAACCAAGTGAATTATGGGTATTCTGCCTCACAGAAACTCATACAGTATACCTGCTAGGTGAAGCTGTTATTCTTCCTGTGGTTTTTGAACGGTGGTGTACCAGGTAAAGTGGAGACAGATTTGAACATAGTTCAAATATGTTTAAATATAATGTGGAGGACAGGGACGGCTGTAAGGGGTGATGTGGAGGCCGTTTTTAACCTATGTCTATGAGACAAAAAAGGTTAAAAAATTCTATGTTTTTCTTACAATTTCTCCTCCCTGACCGACAGAGAATGGAAAAAAGAATTTATGAAGCTAGTTGTAGTACGACACCTTGGATTGGACCATACACTATTGCCTTGTGTTGCTGCATTAACAACGGGAGAAAAACATGGAACAATGGGAGGGAGGGCAAGTGACAACGGACTATATTAGGGAGGGAGGGCAGGGGTAAACAAGTGACCACAGACAAATGGGAGGGAGAGAGGGAGGGCGGGTGGGAGTAAACAAGTGACCACGGATAACTGGAAGGAGGGTGGGGGGTAAACAAGAGACAACAGGAGGGAGAGAGGGCAGAGGTAAACAAGTGACAACGGGAGGATGGGAGGGCAGAGATTAACAAGTGACCATGGGAAGGAGGGAGAGCAGGGGTAAACAAGTGACCACAGGAGGGAGGGAGGGCGGGGGTAAACAAGTGACCATAGACAACGGGGGAGGGAGGACAGGTGGGAGTAAACAAGTGACCGTGGATAAGTGGAAATAGGGTAGGGGTAATCAAGTGATAACAGGAGGGAGGGAGGGTGGAGGTAAACTAGTGGCAACAGGAGGGAGGGAGGGCGGGGGTAAACAAGTGACCACAGGAGGGAGGGAGGTTGGGCTTAAACAAGTGACCACGGACAACAGGAGGGAGGGCGGGTGTTAACTAACCACGGGAGTGGCTGAGGGCGGGGGTTAACTTTGTGACCACGGAGAGAAGTCCAAAGTACAACACCAAAGCAACGTCTTTGGACTACAGCAAACTTTCGGCCATGCAGTTGTTAATATTTGCAGATACCTTATACTGTCTTATGGCCACTTTAAAGATTTCTACGTTTATTTTTAGAAATGTGACTATTATAGAGATCTCATATCTTAGATAGGTAAAAAGAAACATAAACCAAGTGAATTATGGGTATTCTGCCTCACAGAAACTCATACAGTATACCTGCTAGGTGAAGCTGTTATTCTTCCTGTGGTTTTTGAACGGTGGTGTACCAGGTAAAGTGGAGACAGATTTGAACATAGTTCAAATATGTTTAAATATAATGTGGAGGACAGGGACGGCTGTAAGGGGTGATGTGGAGGCCATTTTTAACCTATGTCTATGAGACAAAAAAGGTTAAAAAATTCTATGTTTTTCTTACAATTTCTCATCCCTGACCAACAGAGAATGGAAAAAAGAATTTAGGAAGCTAGTTGTAGTACGACACCTAGGATTGGACCATACACTATTGCCTTGTGTTGCTGCATTAACAACGGGAGAAAAACAAGTAACAATGGGAGGGAGGGCAAGTGACAACGGACTATATTAGGGAGGGAGGGCAGGGGTAAACAAGTGACCACAGACAAATGGGAGGGAGAGAGGGAGGGCGGGTGGGAGTAAACAAGTGACCACGGATAACTGGAAGGAGGGTGGGGGGTAAACAAGAGACAACAGGAGGGAGAGAGGGCAGAGGTAAACAAGTGACAACGGGAGGATGGGAGGGCAGAGATTAACAAGTGACCATGGGAAGGAGGGAGAGCAGGGGTAAACAAGTGACCACAGGAGGGAGGGAGGGCGGGGGTAAACAAGTGACCATAGACAACGGGGGAGGGAGGACAGGTGGGAGTAAACAAGTGACCGTGGATAAGTGGAAATAGGGTAGGGGTAATCAAGTGATAACAGGAGGGAGGGAGGGCGGAGGTAAACTAGTGGCAACAGGAGGGAGGGAGGGCGGGGGTAAACAAGTGACCACAGGAGGGAGGGAGGTTGGGCTTAAACAAGTGACTGAGGACAACAGGAGGGAGGGCGGGTGTTAACTAACCACGGGAGTGGCTGAGGGCCGGGGTTAACTTTGTGACCACGGAGAGAAGTCCAAAGTACAACAGCAAAGCAACGTCTTTGGTCCACAGCAAACTTTCGGCCATGCAGTTGTTAATATTTGCAGATACCTTATACTGTCTTATGGCCACTTTAAAGATTTCTACGTTTATTTTTAGAAATGTGACTATTATAGAGATCTCATATCTTAGATAGGTAAAAAGAAACTTAAACCAAGTGAATTATGGGTATTCTGCCTCACAGAAACTCATACAGTATACCTGCTAGGTGAAGCTGTTATTCTTCCTGTGGTTTTTGAACGGTGGTGTACCAGGTAAAGTGGAGACATGTTTGAACATAGTTCAAATATGTTTAAATATAATGTGGAGGACAGGGACGGCTGTAAGGGGTGATGTGGAGGCCGTTTTTAACCTATGTCTATGAGACAAAAAAGGTTAAAAAATTCTATGTTTTTCTTACAATTTCTCATCCCTGACCAACAGAGAATGGAAAAAAGAATTTAGGAAGCTAGTTGTAGTACGACACCTAGGATTGGACCATACACTATTGCCTTGTGTTGCTGCATTAACAACGGGAGAAAAACAAGTAACAATGAGAGGGAGGGCAAGTGACAACGGACTATATTAGGGAGGGAGGGCAGGGGTAAACAAGTGACCACAGACAAATGGGAGGGAGAGAGGGAGGGCGGGTAGGAGTAAACAAGTGACCACGGATAACTGGAAGGAGGGTGGGGGGTAAACAAGAGACAACAGGAGGGAGAGAGGGCAGAGGTAAACAAGTGACAACGGGAGGATGGGAGGGCAGAGATTAACAAGTGACCATGGGAAGGAGGGAGAGCAGGGGTAAACAAGTGACCACAGGAGGGAGGGAGGGCGGGGGTAAACAAGTGACCATAGACAGCGGGGGGAGGGAGGACAGGTGGGAGTAAACAAGTGACTGTGGATAAGTGGAAATAAGGTAGGGGTAATCAAGTGACAACAGGAGGGAGGGAGGGCGGAGGTAAACTAGTGGCAACAGGAGGGAGGGAGGGCAGGGGTAAACAAGTGACCACAGGAGGGAGGGAGGTTGGGCTTAAACAAGTGACCACGGACAACAGGAGGGAGGGCGGGTGTTAACTAACCACGGGAGTCACTGAGGGCGGGGGTTAACTTTGTGACCACGGAGAGAAGTCCAAAGTACAACACCAAAGCAACGTCTTTGGACTACAGCAAACTTTCGGCCATGCAGTTGTTAATATTTGCAGATACCTTATACTGTCTTATGGCCACTTTAAAGATTTCTACGTTTATTTTTAGAAATGTGACTATTATAGAGATCTCATATCTTAGATAGGTAAAAAGAAACATAAACCAAGTGAATTATGGGTATTCTGCCTCACAGAAACTCATACAGTATACCTGCTAGGTGAAGCTGTTATTCTTCCTGTGGTTTTTGAACGGTGGTGTACCAGGTAAAGTGGAGACAGATTTGAACATAGTTCAAATATGTTTAAATATAATGTGGAGGACAGGGACGGCTGTAAGGGGTGATGTGGAGGCCATTTTTAACCTATGTCTATGAGACAAAAAAGGTTAAAAAATTCTATGTTTTTCTTACAATTTCTCATCCCTGACCAACAGAGAATGGAAAAAAGAATTTAGGAAGCTAGTTGTAGTACGACACCTAGGATTGGACCATACACTATTGCCTTGTGTTGCTGCATTAACAACGGGAGAAAAACAAGTAACAATGGGAGGGAGGGCAAGTGACAACGGACTATATTAGGGAGGGAGGGCAGGGGTAAACAAGTGACCACAGACAAATGGGAGGGAGAGAGGGAGGGCGGGTTAGAGTAAACAAGTGACCACGGATAACTGGAAGGAGGATGGGGGTAAACAAGAGACAACAGGAGGGAGAGAGGACAGAGGTAAACAAGTGACAACGGGAGGATGGGAGGGCAGAGATTAACAAGTGACCATGGGAAGGAGGGAGAGCAGGGGTAAACAAGTGACCACAGGAGGGAGGGAGGGAAGGGGTAAACAAGTGACCATAGACAACGGGGGGAGGGAGGACAGGTGGGAGTAAACAAGTGACCGTGGATAAGTGGAAATAGGGTAGGGGTAATCAAGTGACAACAGGAGGGAGGGAGGGCGGAGGTAAACTAGTGGCAACAGGAGGGAGGGAGGGCGGGGGTAAACAAGTGACCACAGGAGGGAGGGAGGTTGGGCCTAAACAAGTGACCACGGACAACAGGAGGGAGGGCGGGTGTTAACTAACCACGGGAGTGACTGAGGGCGGGGGTTAACTTTGTGACCACGGAGAGAAGTCCAAAGTACAACAGCAAAGCAATGTCTTTGGTCTACAGCAAACTTTCGGCCATGCAGTTGTTAATATTTGCAGATACCTTATACTGTCTTATGGCCACTTTAAAGATTTCTACGTTTATTTTTAGAAATGTGACTATTATAGAGATCTCATATCTTAGATAGGTAAAAAGAAACATAAACCAAGTGAATTATGGGTATTCTGCCTCACAGAAACTCATACAGTATACCTGCTAGGTGAAGCTGTTATTCTTCCTGTGGTTTTTGAACGGTGGTGTACCAGGTAAAGTGGAGACAGATTTGAACATAGTTCAAATATGTTTAAATATAATGTGGAGGACAGGGACGGCTGTAAGGGGTGATGTGGAGGCCGTTTTTAACCTATGTCTATGAGACAAAAAAGGTTAAAAAATTCTATGTTTTTCTTACAATTTCTCCTCCCTGACCGACAGAGAATGGAAAAAAGAATTTATGAAGCTAGTTGTAGTACGACACCTTGGATTGGACCATACACTATTGCCTTGTGTTGCTGCATTAACAACGGGAGAAAAACATGGAACAATGGGAGGGAGGGCAAGTGACAACGGACTATATTAGGGAGAGAGGGCAGGGGTAAACAAGTGACCACAGACAAATGGGAGGGAGAGAGGGAGGGCGGATGGGAGTAAACAAGTGACCACAGATAACTGGAAGGAGGGTGGGGGGTAAACAAGAGACAACAGGAGGGAGAGAGGGCAGAGGTAAACAAGTGACCACAGACAAATGGGAGGGAGAGGGGGAGGGCGGGTGGGAGTAAACAAGTGACCACGGATAACTGGAAGGAGGGTGGGGGGTAAACAAGAGACAACAGGAGGGAGAGAGGCAGACGTAAACAAGTGACAACGGGAGGATGGGAGGGCAGAGATTAACAAGTGACCATGGGATGGAGGGAGAGCAGGGGTAAACAAATGACCACAGGAGGGAGGGAGGGCAGGGGTAAATGAGTGACCATAGACAACGGGGGGAGGGAGGACAGGTGGGAGTAAACAAGTGACCGTGGATAAGTGGAAATAGGGTAGGGGTAATCAAGTGACAACAGGAGGGAGGGAGGGCGGAGGTAAACTAGTGGCAACAGGAGGGAGGGAGGGCGGGGGTAAACAAGTGACCACGGGAGGGAGGGAGGTTGGGCTTAAACAAGTGACCACGGACAACAGGAGGGAGGGTGGGTGTTAACTAACCATGAGAGTGACTGAGGGCGGGGGTTAACTTTGTGACCACGGAGAGAAGTCCAAAGTACAACACCAAAGCAACGTCTTTGGACTACAGCAAACTTTCGGCCATGCAGTTGTTAATATTTGCAGATACCTTATACTGTCTTATGGCCACTTTAAAGATTTCTACGTTTATTTTTAGAAATGTGACTATTATAGAGATCTCATATCTTAGATAGGTAAAAAGAAACATAAACCAAGTGAATTATGGGTATTCTGCCTCACAGAAACTCATACAGTATACCTGCTAGGTGAAGCTGTTATTCTTCCTGTGGTTTTTGAACGGTGGTGTACCAGGTAAAGTGGAGACAGATTTGAACATAGTTCAAATATGTTTAAATATAATGTGGAGGACAGGGACGGCTGTAAGGGGTGATGTGGAGGCCATTTTTAACCTATGTCTATGAGACAAAAAAGGTTAAAAAATTCTATGTTTTTCTTACAATTTCTCATCCCTGACCAACAGAGAATGGAAAAAAGAATTTAGGAAGCTAGTTGTAGTACGACACCTAGGATTGGACCATACACTATTGCCTTGTGTTGCTGCATTAACAACGGGAGAAAAACAAGTAACAATGGGAGGGAGGGCAAGTGACAACGGACTATATTAGGGAGGGAGGGCAGGGGTAAACAAGTGACCACAGACAAATGGGAGGGAGAGAGGGAGGGCGGGTGGGAGTAAACAAGTGACCACGGATAACTGGAAGGAGGGTGGGGGGTAAACAAGAGACAACAGGAGGGAGAGAGGGCAGAGGTAAACAAGTGACAACGGGAGGATGGGAGGGCAGAGATTAACAAGTGACCATGGGAAGGAGGGAGAGCAGGGGTAAACAAGTGACCACAGGAGGGAGGGAGGGCGGGGGTAAACAAGTGACCATAGACAACGGGGGAGGGAGGACAGGTGGGAGTAAACAAGTGACCGTGGATAAGTGGAAATAGGGTAGGGGTAATCAAGTGATAACAGGAGGGAGGGAGGGCGGAGGTAAACTAGTGGCAACAGGAGGGAGGGAGGGCGGGGGTAAACAAGTGACCACAGGAGGGAGGGAGGTTGGGCTTAAACAAGTGACCACGGACAACAGGAGGGAGGGCGGGTGTTAACTAACCACGGGAGTGGCTGAGGGCGGGGGTTAACTTTGTGACCACGGAGAGAAGTCCAAAGTACAACAGCAAAGCAACGTCTTTGGTCCACAGCAAACTTTCGGCCATGCAGTTGTTAATATTTGCAGATACCTTATACTGTCTTATGGCCACTTTAAAGATTTCTACGTTTATTTTTAGAAATGTGACTATTATAGAGATCTCATATCTTAGATAGGTAAAAAGAAACTTAAACCAAGTGAATTATGGGTATTCTGCCTCACAGAAACTCATACAGTATACCTGCTAGGTGAAGCTGTTATTCTTCCTGTGGTTTTTGAACGGTGGTGTACCAGGTAAAGTGGAGACAGATTTGAACATAGTTCAAATATGTTTAAATATAATGTGGAGGACAGGGACGGCTGTAAGGGGTGATGTGGAGGCCGTTTTTAACCTATGTCTATGAGACAAAAAAGGTTAAAAAATTCTATGTTTTTCTTACAATTTCTCATCCCTGACCAACAGAGAATGGAAAAAAGAATTTAGGAAGCTAGTTGTAGTACGACACCTAGGATTGGACCATACACTATTGCCTTGTGTTGCTGCATTAACAACGGGAGAAAAACAAGTAACAATGAGAGGGAGGGCAAGTGACAACGGACTATTTTAGGGAGGGAGGGCAGGGGTAAACAAGTGACCACAGACAAATGGGAGGGAGAGAGGGAGGGCGGGTAGGAGTAAACAAGTGACCACGGATAACTGGAAGGAGGGTGGGGGGTAAACAAGAGACAACAGGAGGGAGAGAGGGCAGAGGTAAACAAGTGACAACGGGAGGATGGGAGGGCAGAGATTAACAAGTGACCATGGGAAGGAGGGAGAGCAGGGGTAAACAAGTGACCACAGGAGGGAGGGAGGGCGGGGGTAAACAAGTGACCATAGACAGCGTGGGGAGGGAGGACAGGTGGGAGTAAACAAGTGACCGTGGATAAGTGGAAATAGGGTAGGGGTAATCAAGTGACAACAGGAGGGAGGGAGGGCGGAGGTAAACTAGTGGCAACAGGAGGGAGGGAGGGCGGGGGTAAACAAGTGACCACGGGAGGGAGGGAGGTTGGGCTTAAACAAGTGACCACGGACAACAGGAGGGAGGGTGGGTGTTAACTAACCATGAGAGTGACTGAGGGCGGGGGTTAACTTTGTGACCACGGAGAGAAGTCCAAAGTACAACACCAAAGCAACGTCTTTGGACTACAGCAAACTTTCGGCCATGCAGTTGTTAATATTTGCAGATACCTTATACTGTCTTATGGCCACTTTAAAGATTTCTACGTTTATTTTTAGAAATGTGACTATTATAGAGATCTCATATCTTAGATAGGTAAAAAGAAACATAAACCAAGTGAATTATGGGTATTCTGCCTCACAGAAACTCATACAGTATACCTGCTAGGTGAAGCTGTTATTCTTCCTGTGGTTTTTGAACGGTGGTGTACCAGGTAAAGTGGAGACAGATTTGAACATAGTTCAAATATGTTTAAATATAATGTGGAGGACAGGGACGGCTGTAAGGGGTGATGTGGAGGCCATTTTTAACCTATGTCTATGAGACAAAAAAGGTTAAAAAATTCTATGTTTTTCTTACAATTTCTCATCCCTGACCAACAGAGAATGGAAAAAAGAATTTAGGAAGCTAGTTGTAGTACGACACCTAGGATTGGACCATACACTATTGCCTTGTGTTGCTGCATTAACAACGGGAGAAAAACAAGTAACAATGGGAGGGAGGGCAAGTGACAACGGACTATATTAGGGAGGGAGGGCAGGGGTAAACAAGTGACCACAGACAAATGGGAGGGAGAGAGGGAGGGCGGGTGGGAGTAAACAAGTGACCACGGATAACTGGAAGGAGGGTGGGGGGTAAACAAGAGACAACAGGAGGGAGAGAGGGCAGAGGTAAACAAGTGACAACGGGAGGATGGGAGGGCAGAGATTAACAAGTGACCATGGGAAGGAGGGAGAGCAGGGGTAAACAAGTGACCACAGGAGGGAGGGAGGGCGGGGGTAAACAAGTGACCATAGACAACGGGGGAGGGAGGACAGGTGGGAGTAAACAAGTGACCGTGGATAAGTGGAAATAGGGTAGGGGTAATCAAGTGATAACAGGAGGGAGGGAGGGCGGAGGTAAACTAGTGGCAACAGGAGGGAGGGAGGGCGGGGGTAAACAAGTGACCACAGGAGGGAGGGAGGTTGGGCTTAAACAAGTGACCACGGACAACAGGCGGGAGGGCGGGTGTTAACTAACCACGGGAGTGGCTGAGGGCGGGGGTTAACTTTGTGACCACGGAGAGAAGTCCAAAGTACAACAGCAAAGCAACGTCTTTGGTCCACAGCAAACTTTCGGCCATGCAGTTGTTAATATTTGCAGATACCTTATACTGTCTTATGGCCACTTTAAAGATTTCTACGTTTATTTTTAGAAATGTGACTATTATAGAGATCTCATATCTTAGATAGGTAAAAAGAAACTTAAACCAAGTGAATTATGGGTATTCTGCCTCACAGAAACTCATACAGTATACCTGCTAGGTGAAGCTGTTATTCTTCCTGTGGTTTTTGAACGGTGGTGTACCAGGTAAAGTGGAGACAGATTTGAACATAGTTCAAATATGTTTAAATATAATGTGGAGGACAGGGACGGCTGTAAGGGGTGATGTGGAGGCCGTTTTTAACCTATGTCTATGAGACAAAAAAGGTTAAAAAATTCTATGTTTTTCTTACAATTTCTCATCCCTGACCAACAGAGAATGGAAAAAAGAATTTAGGAAGCTAGTTGTAGTACGACACCTAGGATTGGACCATACACTATTGCCTTGTGTTGCTGCATTAACAACGGGAGAAAAACAAGTAACAATGAGAGGGAGGGCAAGTGACAACGGACTATTTTAGGGAGGGAGGGCAGGGGTAAACAAGTGACCACAGACAAATGGGAGGGAGAGAGGGAGGGCGGGTAGGAGTAAACAAGTGACCACGGATAACTGGAAGGAGGGTGGGGGGTAAACAAGAGACAACAGGAGGGAGAGAGGGCAGAGGTAAACAAGTGACAACGGGAGGATGGGAGGGCAGAGATTAACAAGTGACCATGGGAAGGAGGGAGAGCAGGGGTAAACAAGTGACCACAGGAGGGAGGGAGGGCGGGGGTAAACAAGTGACCATAGACAGCGTGGGGAGGGAGGACAGGTGGGAGTAAACAAGTGACTGTGGATAAGTGGAAATAAGGTAGGGGTAATCAAGTGACAACAGGAGGGAGGGAGGGCGGAGGTAAACTAGTGGCAACAGGAGGGAGGGAGGGCAGGGGTAAACAAGTGACCACAGGAGGGAGGGAGGTTGGGCTTAAACAAGTGACCACGGACAACAGGAGGGAGGGCGGGTGTTAACTAACCACGGGAGTGACTGAGGGCGGGGGTTAACTTTGTGACCACGGAGAGAAGTCCAAAGTACAACACCAAAGCAACATCTTTGGTCTACAGCAAACTGTCGGCCATGCAGTTGTTAATATTTGCAGATACCTTATACTGTCTTATGGCCACTTTAAAGATTTCTACGTTTATTTTTAGAAATGTGACTATTATAGAGATCTCATATCTTAGATAGGTAAAAAGAAACATAAACCAAGTGAATTATGGGTATTCTGCCTCACAGAAACTCATACAGTATACCTGCTAGGTGAAGCTGTTATTCTTCCTGTGGTTTTTGAACGGTGGTGTACCAGGTAAAGTGGAGTCAGATTTGAACATAGTTCAAAAATGTTTAAATATAATGTGGAGGACAGGGACGGCTGTAAGGGGTGATGTGGAGGCCGTTTTTAACCTATGTCTATGAGACAAAAAAGGTTAAAAAATTCTATGTTTTTCTTACAATTTCTCATCCCTGACCAACAGAGAATGGAAAAAAGAATTTAGGAAGCTAGTTGTAGTACGACACCTAGGATTGGACCATACACTATTGCCTTGTGTTGCTGCATTAACAACGGGAGAAAAACAAGTAACAATGAGAGGGAGGGCAAGTGACAACGGACTATATTAGGGAGGGAGGGCAGGGGTAAACAAGTGACCACAGACAAATGGGAGGGAGAGAGGGAGGGCGGGTAGGAGTAAACAAGTGACCACGGATAACTGGAAGGAGGGTGGGGGGTAAACAAGAGACAACAGGAGGGAGAGAGGGCAGAGGTAAACAAGTGACAACGGGAGGATGGGAGGGCAGAGATTAACAAGTGACCATGGGAAGGAGGGAGAGCAGGGGTAAACAAGTGACCACAGGAGGGAGGGAGGGCGGGGGTAAACAAGTGACCATAGACAGCGGGGGGAGGGAGGACAGGTGGGAGTAAACAAGTGACTGTGGATAAGTGGAAATAAGGTAGGGGTAATCAAGTGACAACAGGAGGGAGGGAGGGCGGAGGTAAACTAGTGGCAACAGGAGGGAGGGAGGGCAGGGGTAAACAAGTGACCACAGGAGGGAGGGAGGTTGGGCTTAAACAAGTGACCACGGACAACAGGAGGGAGGGCGGGTGTTAACTAACCACGGGAGTCACTGAGGGCGGGGGTTAACTTTGTGACCACGGAGAGAAGTCCAAAGTACAACACCAAAGCAACGTCTTTGGACTACAGCAAACTTTCGGCCATGCAGTTGTTAATATTTGCAGATACCTTATACTGTCTTATGGCCACTTTAAAGATTTCTACGTTTATTTTTAGAAATGTGACTATTATAGAGATCTCATATCTTAGATAGGTAAAAAGAAACATAAACCAAGTGAATTATGGGTATTCTGCCTCACAGAATCTCATACAGTCTACCTGCTAGGTGAAGTTGTTATTCTTCCTGTGGTATTTGAACGGTGGTGTACCAGGTAAAGTGGAGACAGATTTGAACATAGTTCAAATATGTTTAAATATAATGTGGAGGACAGGGACGGCTGTAAGGGGTGATGTGGAGGCCATTTTTAACCTATGTCTATGAGACAAAAAAGGTTAAAAAATTCTATGTTTTTCTTACAATTTCTCATCCCTGACCAACAGAGAATGGAAAAAAGAATTTAGGAAGCTAGTTGTAGTACGACACCTAGGATTGGACCATACACTATTGCCTTGTGTTGCTGCATTAACAACGGGAGAAAAACAAGTAACAATGGGAGGGAGGGCAAGTGACAACGGACTATATTAGGGAGGGAGGGCAGGGGTAAACAAGTGACCACAGACAAATGGGAGGGAGAGAGGGAGGGCGGGTGGGAGTAAACAAGTGACCACGGATAACTGGAAGGAGGGTGGGGGGTAAACAAGAGACAAAAGGAGGGAGAGAGGGCAGAGGTAAACAAGTGACAACGGGAGGATGGGAGGGCAGAGATTAACAAGTGACCATGGGAAGGAGGGAGAGCAGGGGTAAACAAGTGACCACAGGAGGGAGGGAGGGCGGGGGTAAACAAGTGACCATAGACAACGGGGGAGGGAGGACAGGTGGGAGTAAACAAGTGACCGTGGATAAGTGGAAATAGGGTAGGGGTAATCAAGTGATAACAGGAGGGAGGGAGGGCGGAGGTAAACTAGTGGCAACAGGAGGGAGGGAGGGCGGGGGTAAACAAGTGACCACAGGAGGGAGGGAGGTTGGGCTTAAACAAGTGACCACGGACAACAGGAGGGAGGGCGGGTGTTAACTAACCACGGGAGTCACTGAGGGCGGGGGTTAACTTTGTGACCACGGAGAGAAGTCCAAAGTACAACAGCAAAGCAACGTCTTTGGTCCACAGCAAACTTTCGGCCATGCAGTTGTTAATATTTGCAGATACCTTATACTGTCTTATGGCCACTTTAAAGATTTCTACGTTTATTTTTAGAAATGTGACTATTATAGAGATCTCATATCTTAGATAGGTAAAAAGAAACATAAACCAAGTGAATTATGGGTATTCTGCCTCACAGAAACTCATACAGTATACCTGCTAGGTGAAGCTGTTATTCTTCCTGTGGTTTTTGAACGGTGGTGTACCAGGTAAAGTGGAGACAGATTTGAACATAGTTCAAATATGTTTAAATATAATGTGGAGGACAGGGACGGCTGTAAGGGGTGATGTGGAGGCCGTTTTTAACCTATGTCTATGAGACAAAAAAGGTTAAAAAACTCTATGTTTTTCTTACAATTTCTCATCCCTGACCAACAGAGAATGGAAAAAAGAATTTAGGAAGCTAGTTGTAGTACGACACCTAGGATTGGACCATACACTATTGCCTTGTGTTGCTGCATTAACAACGGGAGAAAAACAAGTAACAATAGGAGGGAGGGCAAGTGACAACGGACTATATTAGGGAGGGAGGGCAGGGGTAAACAAGTGACCACAGACAAATGGGAGGGAGAGAGGGAGGGCGGGTGGGAGTAAACAATTGACCACGGATAACTGGAAGGAGGGTGGGGGCTAAACAAGAGACAACAGGAGGGAGAGAGGGCAGAGGTAAACAAGTGACAATGGGAGGATGGGAGGGCAGAGATTAACAAGTGACCATGGGAAGGAGGGAGAGCAGGGGTAAACAAGTGACCACAGGAGGGAGGGAGGGCGGGGGTAAACAAGTGACCATAGACAACGGGGGAGGGAGGACAGGTGGGAGTAAACAAGTGACCGTGGATAAGTGGAAATAGGGTAGGGGTAATCAAGTGATAACAGGAGGGAGGGAGGGCGGAGGTAAACTAGTGGCAACAGGAGGGAGGGAGGGCGGGGGTAAACAAGTGACCACAGGAGGGAGGGAGGTTGGGCTTAAACAAGTGACCACGGACAACAGGAGGGAGGGCGGGTGTTAACTAACCACGGGAGTGACTGAGGGCGGGGGTTAACTTTGTGACCACGGAGAGAAGTCCAAAGTACAACAGCAAAGCAACGTCTTTGGTCCACAGCAAACTTTCGGCCATGCAGTTGTTAATATTTGCAGATACCTTATACTGTCTTATGGCCACTTTAAAGATTTCTACGTTTATTTTTAGAAATGTGACTATTATAGAGATCTCATATCTTAGATAGGTAAAAAGAAACATAAACCAAGTGAATTATGGGTATTCTGCCTCACAGAAACTCATACAGTATACCTGCTAGGTGAAGCTGTTATTCTTCCTGTGGTTTTTGAACGGTGGTGTACCAGGTAAAGTGGAGACAGATTTGAACATAGTTCAAATATGTTTAAATATAATGTGGAGGACAGGGACGGCTGTAAGGGGTGATGTGGAGGCCGTTTTTAACCTATGTCTATGAGACAAAAAAGGTTAAAAAACTCTATGTTTTTCTTACAATTTCTCATCCCTGACCAACAGAGAATGAAAAAAGAATTTAGGAAGCTAGTTGTAGTACGACACCTTGGATTGGACCATACACTATTGCCTTGTGTTGCTGCATTAACAACGGGAGAAAAGCAAGTAACAATGGGAGGGAGGGCAAGTGACAACGGACTATATTAGGGAGGGAGGGCAGGGGTAAACAAGTGACCACAGACAAATGGGAGGGAGAGAGGGAGGGCGGGTGGGAGTAAACAAGTGACCACGGATAACTGGAAGGAGGGTGGGGGGTAAACAAGAGACAACAGGAGGTAGAGAGGGCAGAGGTAAACAAGTGACCACAGACAAATGGGAGGGAGAGAGGGAGGGCGGGTGGGAGTAAACAAGTGACCACGGATAACTGGAAGGAGGGTGGGGGGTAAACAAGAGACAACAGGAGGGAGAGAGGGCAGACGTAAACAAGTGACAACGGGAGGATGGGAGGGCAGAGATTAACAAGTGACCATGGGATGGAGGGAGAGCAGGGGTAAACAAGTGACCAGAGGAGGGAGGGAGGGCAGGGGTAAATGAGTGACCATAGACAACGGGGGGAGGGAGGACAGGTGGGAGTAAACAAGTGACCGTGGATAAGTGGAAATAGGGTAGGGGTAATCAAGTGACAACAGGAGGGAGGGAGGGCGGAGGTAAACTAGTGGCAACAGGAGGGAGGGAGGGTGGGGGTAAACAAGTGACCACGGGAGGGAGGGAGGTTGGGCTTAAACAAGTGACCACGGACAACAGGAGGGAGGGTGGGTGTTAACTAACCATGAGAGTGACTGAGGGCGGGGGTTAACTTTGTGACCACGGAGAGAAGTCCAAAGTACAACACCAAAGCAACGTCTTTGGACTACAGCAAACTTTCGGCCATGCAGTTGTTAATATTTGCAGATACCTTATACTGTCTTATGGCCACTTTAAAGATTTCTACGTTTATTTTTAGAAATGTGACTATTATAGAGATCTCATATCTTAGATAGGTAAAAAGAAACATAAACCAAGTGAATTATGGGTATTCTGCCTCACAGAAACTCATACAGTATACCTGCTAGGTGAAGCTGTTATTCTTCCTGTGGTTTTTGAACGGTGGTGTACCAGGTAAAGTGGAGACAGATTTGAACATAGTTCAAATATGTTTAAATATAATGTGGAGGACAGGGACGGCTGTAAGGGGTGATGTGGAGGCCATTTTTGACCTATGTCTATGAGACAAAAAAGGTTAAAAAATTCTATGTTTTTCTTACAATTTCTCATCCCTGACCAACAGAGAATGGAAAAAAGAATTTAGGAAGCTAGTTGTAGTACGACACCTAGGATTGGACCATACACTATTGCCTTGTGTTGCAGCATTAACAACGGGAGAAAAACAAGTAACAATGGGAGGGAGGGCAAGTGACAACGGACTATATTAGGGAGGGAGGGCAGGGGTAAACAAGTGACCACAGACAAATGGGAGGGAGAGAGGGAGGGCGGGTGGGAGTAAACAAGTGACCACGGATAACTGGAAGGAGGGTGGGGGGTAAACAAGAGACAAAAGGAGGGAGAGAGGGCAGAGGTAAACAAGTGACAACGGGAGGATGGGAGGGCAGAGATTAACAAGTGACCATGGGAAGGAGGGAGAGCAGGGGTAAACAAGTGACCACAGGAGGGAGGGAGGGCGGGGGTAAACAAGTGACCATAGACAACGGGGGAGGGAGGACAGGTGGGAGTAAACAAGTGACCGTGGATAAGTGGAAATAGGGTAGGGGTAATCAAGTGATAACAGGAGGGAGGGAGGGCGGAGGTAAACTAGTGGCAACAGGAGGGAGGGAGGGCGGGGGTAAACAAGTGATCACAGGAGGGAGGGAGGTTGGGCTTAAACAAGTGACCACGGACAACAGGAGGGAGGGCGGGTGTTAACTAACCACGGGAGTCACTGAGGGCGGGGGTTAACTTTGTGACCACGGAGAGAAGTCCAAAGTACAACAGCAAAGCAACGTCTTTGGTCCACAGCAAACTTTCGTCCATGCAGTTGTTAATATTTGCAGATACCTTATACTGTCTTATGGCCACTTTAAAGATTTCTACGTTTATTTTTAGAAATGTGACTATTATAGAGATCTCATATCTTAGATAGGTAAAAAGAAACATAAACCAAGTGAATTATGGGTATTCTGCCTCACAGAAACTCATACAGTATACCTGCTAGGTGAAGCTGTTATTCTTCCTGTGGTTTTGGAACGGTGGTGTACCAGGTAAAGTGGAGACAGATTTGAACATAGTTCAAATATGTTTAAATATAATGTGGAGGACAGGGACGGCTGTAAGGGGTGATGTGGAGGCCGTTTTTAACCTATGTCTATGAGACAAAATAGGTTAAAAAACTCTATGTTTTTCTTACAATTTCTCATCCCTGACCAACAGAGAATGGAAAAAAGAATTTAGGAAGCTAGTTGTAGTACGACACCTAGGATTGGACCATACACTATTGCCTTGTGTTGCTGCATTAACAACGGGAGAAAAACAAGTAACAATGGGAGGGAGGGCAAGTGACAACGGACTATATTAGGGAGGGAGGGCAGGGGTAAACAAGTGACCACAGACAAATGGGAGGGAGAGAGGGAGGGCGGGTGGGAGTAAACAAGTGACCACGGATAACTGGAAGGAGGGTGGGGGGTAAACAAGAGACAACAGGAGGTAGAGAGGGCAGAGGTAAACAAGTGACAACTGGAGGATGGGAGGGCAGAGATTAACAAGTGACCATGGGATGGAGGGAGAGCAGGGGTAAACAAGTGACCACAGGAGGGAGGGAGGGCAGGGGTAAATGAGTGACCATAGACAACGGGGGGAGGGAGGACAGGTGGGAGTAAACAAGTGACCGTGGATAAGTGGAAATAGGGTAGGGGTAATCAAGTGACAACAGGAGGGAGGGAGGGCGGAGGTAAACTAGTGGCAACAGGAGGGAGGGAGGGCGGGGGTAAACAAGTGACCACGGGAGGGAGGGAGGTTGGGCTTAAACAAGTGACCACGGACAACAGGAGGGAGGGTGGGTGTTAACTAACCACGGGGGTGACTGAGGGCGGGGGTTAACTTTGTGACCATGGAGAGAAGTCCAAAGTACAACACCAAAGCAACGTCTTTGGACTACAGAAAACTTTCGGCCATGCAGTTGTTAATATTTGCAGATACCTTATACTGTCTTATGGCCACTTTCAAGATTTCTACGTTTATTTTTAGAAATGTGACTATTATAGAGATCTCATATCTTAGATAGGTAAAAAGAAACATAAACCAAGTGAATTATGGGTATTCTGCCTCACAGAAACTCATACAGTATACCTGCTAGGTGAAGCTGTTATTCTTCCTGTGGTTTTTGAACGGTGATGTACCAGGTAAAGTGGAGACAGATTTGAACATAGTTCAAATATGTTTAAATATAATGTGGAGGACAGGGACGGCTGTAAGGGGTGATGTGGAGGCTGTTTTTAACCTATGTCTATGAGACAAAAAAGGTTAAAAAATTCTATGTTTTTCTTACAATTTCTCATCCCTGACCAACAGAGAATGGAAAAAAGAATTTAGGAAGCTAGTTGTAGTACGACACCTAGGATTGGACCATACACTATTGCCTTGTGTTGCTGCATTAACAACGGGAGAAAAACAAGTAACAATGGGAGGGAGGGCAAGTGACAACGGACTATATTAGGGAGGGAGGGCAGGGGTAAACAAGTGACCACAGACAAATGGGAGGGAGAGAGGGAGGGCGGGTGGGAGTAAACAAGTGACCACGGATAACTGGAAGGAGGGTGGGGGGTAAACAAGAGACAACAGGAGGGAGAGAGGGCAGAGGTAAACAAGTGACAACGGGAGGATGGGAGGGCAGAGATTAACAAGTGACCATGGGAAGGAGGTCGAGCAGGGGTAAACAAGTGACCACAGGAGGGAGGGAGGGCGGGGGTAAACAAGTGACCATAGACAACGGGGGAGGGAGGACAGGTGGGAGTAAACAAGTGACCGTGGATAAGTGGAAATAGGGTAGGGGTAATCAAGTGACAACAGGAGGGATGGAGGGCGGAGGTAAACTAGTGGCAACAGGAGGGAGGGAGGGCGGGGGTAAACAAGTGACCACAGGAGGGAGGGAGGTTGGGCCTAAACAAGTGACCACGGACAACAGGAGGGAGGGCGGGTGTTAACTAACCACGGGAGTGACTGAGGGCGGGGGTTAACTTTGTGTCCACGAAGTGAAGTCCAAAGTACAACACCAAAGCAAGGTCTTTGGTCTACAGCAAACTTTCGGCCATGCAGTTGTTAATATTTGCAGATACCTTATACTGTCTTATGGCCACTTTACAGATTTCTACGTTTATTTTTAGAAATGTGACTATTATAGAGATCTCATATCTTAGATAGGTAAAAAGAAACATAAACCAAGTGAATTATGGGTATTCTGCCTCACAGAAACTCATACAGTATACCTGCTAGGTGAAGCTGTTATTCTTCCTGTGGTTTTTGAACGGTGGTGTACCAGGTAAAGTGGAGACAGATTTGAACATAGTTCAAATATGTTTAAATATAATGTGGAGGACAGGGACGGCTGTAAGGGGTGATGTGGAGGCCGTTTTTAACCTATGTCTATGAGACAAAAAAGGTTAAAAAATTCTATGTTTTTCTTACAATTTCTCATCCCTGACCAACAGAGAATGGAAAAAAGAATTTAGGAAGCTAGTTGTAGTACGACACCTAGGATTGGACCATACACTATTGCCTTGTGTTGCCGCATTAACAACGGGAGAAAAACAAGTAACAATGGGAGGGAGGGCAAGTGACAACGGACTATATTAGGGAGGGAGGGCAGGGGTAAACAAGTGACCACAGACAAATGGGAGGGAGAGAGGGAGGGCGGGTGGGAGTAAACAAGTGACCACGGATAACTGGAAGGAGGGTGGGGGGTAAACAAGAGACAACAGGAGGTAGAGAGGGCAGAGGTAAACAAGTGACAACGGGAGGATGGGAGGGCAGAGATTAACAAGTGACCATGGGATGGAGGGAGAGCAGGGGTAAACAAGTGACCACAGGAGGGAGGGAGGGCAGGGGTAAATGAGTGACCATAGACAACGGGGGGAGGGAGGACAGGTGGGAGTAAACAAGTGACCGTGGATAAGTGGAAATAGGGTAGGGGTAATCAAGTGACAACAGGAGGGAGGGAGGGCGGAGGTAAACTAGTGGCAACAGGAGGGAGGGAGGGCGGGGGTAAACAAGTGACCACGGGAGGGAGGGAGGTTGGGCTTAAACAAGTGACCACGGACAACAGGAGGGAGGGTGGGTGTTAACTAACCACGGGAGTGACTGAGGGCGGGGGTTAACTTTGTGACCATGGAGAGAAGTCCAAAGTACAACACCAAAGCAACGTCTTTGGACTACAGCAAACTTTCGGCCATGCAGTTGTTAATATTTGCAGATACCTTATACTGTCTTATGGCCACTTTCAAGATTTCTACGTTTATTTTTAGAAATGTGACTATTATAGAGATCTCATATCTTAGATAGGTAAAAAGAAACATAAACCAAGTGAATTATGGGTATTCTGCCTCACAGAAACTCATACAGTATACCTGCTAGGTGAAGCTGTTATTCTTCCTGTGGTTTTTGAACGGTGGTGTACCAGGTAAAGTGGAGACAGATTTGAACATAGTTCAAATATGTTTAAATATAATGTGGAGGACAGGGACGGCTGTAAGGGGTGATGTGGAGGCTGTTTTTAACCTATGTCTATGAGACAAAAAAGGTTAAAAAATTCTATGTTTTTCTTACAATTTCTCATCCCTGACCAACAGAGAATGGAAAAAAGAATTTAGGAAGCTAGTTGTAGTACGACACCTAGGATTGGACCATACACTATTGCCTTGTGTTGCTGCATTAACAACGGGAGAAAAACAAGTAACAATGGGAGGGAGGGCAAGTGACAACGGACTATATTAGGGAGGGAGGGCAGGGGTAAACAAGTGACCACAGACAAATGGGAGGGAGAGAGGGAGGGCGGGTGGGAGTAAACAAGTGACCACGGATAACTGGAAGGAGGGTGGGGGGTAAACAAGAGACAACAGGAGGGAGAGAGGGCAGAGGTAAACAAGTGACAACGGGAGGATGGGAGGGCAGAGATTAACAAGTGACCATGGGAAGGAGGTCGAGCAGGGGTAAACAAGTGACCACAGGAGGGAGGGAGGGCGGGGGTAAACAAGTGACCATAGACAACGGGGGAGGGAGGACAGGTGGGAGTAAACAAGTGACCGTGGGTAAGTGGAAATAGGGTAGGGGTAATCAAGTGACAACAGGAGGGATGGAGGGCGGAGGTAAACTAGTGGCAACAGGAGGGAGGGAGGGCGGGGGTAAACAAGTGACCACAGGAGGGAGGGAGGTTGGGCCTAAACAAGTGACCACGGACAACAGGAGGGAGGGCGGGTGTTAACTAACCACGGGAGTGACTGAGGGCGGGGGTTAACTTTGTGACCACGAAGTGAAGTCCAAAGTACAACACCAAAGCAAGGTCTTTGGTCTACAGCAAACTTTCGGCCATGCAGTTGTTAATATTTGCAGATACCTTATACTGTCTTATGGCCACTTTACAGATTTCTACGTTTATTTTTAGAAATGTGACTATTATAGAGATCTCATATCTTAGATAGGTAAAAAGAAACATAAACCAAGTGAATTATGGGTATTCTGCCTCACAGAAACTCATACAGTATACCTGCTAGGTGAAGCTGTTATTCTTCCTGTGGTTTTTGAACGGTGGTGTACCAGGTAAAGTGGAGACAGATTTGAACATAGTTCAAATATGTTTAAATATAATGTGGAGGACAGGGACGGCTGTAAGGGGTGATGTGGAGGCCGTTTTTAACCTATGTCTATGAGACAAAAAAGGTTAAAAAATTCTATGTTTTTCTTACAATTTCTCATCCCTGACCAACAGAGAATGGAAAAAAGAATTTAGGAAGCTAGTTGTAGTACGACACCTTGGATTGGACCATACACTATTGCCTTGTGTTGCTGCATTAACAACGGGAGAAAAACAAGGAACAATGGGAGGGAGGGCAAGTGACAACGGACTATATTAGGGAGGGAGGGCAGGGGTAAACAAGTGACCACAGACAAATGGGAGGGAGAGAGGGAGGGCGGATGGGAGTAAACAAGTGACCATGGATAACTGGAAGGAGGGTGGGGGGTAAACAAGAGACAACAGGAGGGAGAGAGGGCAGAGGTAAACAAGTGACCACAGACAAATGGGAGGGAGAGAGGGAGGGCGGGTGGGAGTAAACAAGTGACCACGGATAACTGGAAGGAGGGTGGGGGGTAAACAAGAGACAACAGGAGGGAGAGAGGGCAGACGTAAACAAGTGACAACGGGAGGATGGGAGGGCAGAGATTAACAAGTGACCATGGGATGGAGGGAGAGCAGGGGTAAACAAGTGACCACAGGAGGGAGGGAGGGCAGGGGTTAATGAGTGACCATAGACAACGGGGGGAGGGAGGACAGGTGGAGTAAACAAGTGACCGTGGATAAGTGGAAATAGGGTAGGGGTAATCAAGTGACAACAGGAGGGAGGGAGGGCGGAGGTAAACTAGTGGCAACAGGAGGGAGGGAGGGTGGGGGTAAACAAGTGACCACGGGAGGGAGGGAGGTTGGGCTTAAACAAGTGACCACGGACAACAGGAGGGAGGGTGGGTGTTAACTAACCATGAGAGTGACTGAGGGCGGGGTTTAACTTTGTGACCACGGAGAGAAGTCCAAAGTACAACACCAAAGCAACGTCTTTGGACTACAGCAAACTTTCGGCCATGCAGTTGTTAATATTTGCAGATACCTTATACTGTCTTATGGCCACTTTAAAGATTTCTACGTTTATTTTTAGAAATGTGACTATTATAGAGATCTCATATCTTAGATAGGTAAAAAGAAACATAAACCAAGTGAATTATGGGTATTCTGCCTCACAGAAACTCATACAGTATACCTGCTAGGTGAAGCTGTTATTCTTCCTGTGGTTTTTGAACGGTGGTGTACCAGGTAAAGTGGAGACAGATTTGAACATAGTTCAAATATGTTTAAATATAATGTGGAGGACAGGGACGGCTGTAAGGGGTGATGTGGAGGCCATTTTTAACCTATGTCTATGAGACAAAAAAGGTTAAAAAATTCTATGTTTTTCTTACAATTTCTCATCCCTGACCAACAGAGAATGGAAAAAAGAATTTAGGAAGCTAGTTGTAGTACGACACCTAGGATTGGACCATACACTATTGCCTTGTGTTGCTGCATTAACAACGGGAGAAAAACAAGTAACAATGGGAGGGAGGGCAAGTGACAACGGACTATATTAGGGAGGGAGGGCAGGGGTAAACAAGTGACCACAGACAAATGGGAGGGAGAGAGGGAGGGCGGGTGGGAGTAAACAAGTGACCACGGATAACTGGAAGGAGGGTGGGGGGTAAACAAGAGACAACAGGAGGGAGAGAGGGCAGAGGTAAACAAGTGACAACGGGAGGATGGGAGGGCAGAGATTAACAAGTGACCATGGGAAGGAGGGAGAGCAGGGGTAAACAAGTGACCACAGGAGGGAGGGAGGGCGGGGGTAAACAAGTGACCATAGACAACGGGGGAGGGAGGACAGGTGGGAGTAAACAAGTGACCGTGGATAAGTGGAAATAGGGTAGGGGTAATCAAGTGATAACAGGAGGGAGGGAGGGCGGAGGTAAACTAGTGGCAACAGGAGGGAGGGAGGGCGGGGGTAAACAAGTGACCACAGGAGGGAGGGAGGTTGGGCTTAAACAAGTGACCACGGACAACAGGAGGGAGGGCGGGTGTTAACTAACCACGGGAGTCACTGAGGGCGGGGGTTAACTTTGTGACCACGGAGAGAAGTCCAAAGTACAACAGCAAAGCAACGTCTTTGGTCCACAGCAAACTTTCGGCCATGCAGTTGTTAATATTTGCAGATAACTTATACTGTCTTATGGCCACTTTAAAGATTTCTACGTTTATTTTTAGAAATGTGACTATTATAGAGATCTCATATCTTAGATAGGTAAAAAGAAACTTAAACCAAGTGAATTATGGGTATTCTGCCTCACAGAAACTCATACAGTATACCTGCTAGGTGAAGCTGTTATTCTTCCTGTGGTTTTTGAACGGTGGTGTACCAGGTAAAGTGGAGACAGATTTGAACATAGTTCAAATATGTTTAAATATAATGCGGAGGACAGGGACGGCTGTAAGGGGTGATGTGGAGGCCGTTTTTAACCTATGTCTATGAGACAAAAAAGGTTAAAAAATTCTATGTTTTTCTTACAATTTCTCATCCCTGACCAACAGAGAATGGAAAAAAGAATTTAGGAAGCTAGTTGTAGTACGACACCTAGGATTGGACCATACACTATTGCCTTTTGTTGCTGCATTAACAACGGGAGAAAAACAAGTAACAATGAGAGGGAGGGCAAGTGACAACGGACTATATTAGGGAGGGAGGGCAGGGGTAAACAAGTGACCACAGACAAATGGGAGGGAGAGAGGGAGGGCGGGTGGGAGTAAACAAGTGTCCACGGATAACTGGAAGGAGGGTGGGGGGTAAACAAGAGACAACAGGAGGGAGAGAGGGCAGAGGTAAACAAGTGACAACGGGAGGATGGGAGGGCAGAGATTAACAAGTGACCATGGGAAGGAGGGAGAGCAGGGGTAAACAAGTGACCACAGGAGGGAGGGAGGGCGGGGGTAAACAAGTGACCATAGACAGCGGGGGGAGGGAGGACAGGTGGGAGTAAACAAGTGACTGTGGATAAGTGGAAATAAGGTAGGGGTAATCAAGTGACAACAGGAGGGAGGGAGGGTGGAGGTAAACTAGTGGCAACAGGAGGGAGGGAGGGCAGGGGTAAACAAGTGACCACAGGAGGGAGGGAGGTTGGGCTTAAACAAGTGACCACGGACAACAGGAGGGAGGGCGGGTGTTAACTAACCACGGGAGTGACTGAGGGCAGGGGTTAACTTTGTGACCACGGAGAGAAGTCCAAAGTACAACACCAAAGCAACGTCTTTGGTCTACAGCAAACTGTCGGCCATGCAGTTGTTAATATTTGCAGATACCTTATACTGTCTTATGGCCACTTTAAAGATTTCTACGTTTATTTTTAGAAATGTGACTATTATAGAGATCTCATATCTTAGATAGGTAAAAAGAAACATAAACCAAGTGAATTATGGGTATTCTGCCTCACAGAAACTCATACAGTATACCTGCTAGGTGAAGCTGTTATTCTTCCTGTGGTTTTTGAACGGTGGTGTACCAGGTAAAGTGGAGACAGATTTGAACATAGTTCAAAAATGTTTAAATATAATGTGGAGGACAGGGACGGCTGTAAGGGGTGATGTGGAGGCCGTTTTTAACCTATGTCTATGAGACAAAAAAGGTTAAAAAATTCTATGTTTTTCTTACAATTTCTCATCCCTGACCAACAGAGAATGGAAAAAAGAATTTAGGAAGCTAGTTGTAGTACGACACCTAGGATTGGACCATACACTATTGCCTTGTGTTGCTGCATTAACAACGGGAGAAAAACAAGTAACAATGGGAGGGAGGGCAAGTGACAACGGACTATATTAGGGAGGGAGGGCAGGGGTAAACAAGTGACCACAGACAAATGGGAGGGAGAGAGGGAGGGCGGGTGGGAGTAAACAATTGACCACGGATAACTGGAAGGAGGGTGGGGGGTAAACAAGAGACAACAGGAGGGAGAGAGGGCAGAGGTAAACAAGTGACAACGGGAGGATGGGAGGGCAGAGATTAACAAGTGACCATGGGAAGGAGGGAGAGCAGGGGTAAACAAGTGACCACAGGAGGGAGGGAGGGCGGGGGTAAACAAGTGACCATAGACAACGGGGGAGGGAGGACAGGTGGGAGTAAACAAGTGACCGTGGATAAGTGGAAATAGGGTAGGGGTAATCAAGTGATAACAGGAGGGAGGGAGGGCGGAGGTAAACTAGTGGCAACAGGAGGGAGGGAGGGCGGGGGTAAACAAGTGACCACAGGAGGGAGGGAGGGAGGTTAGGCTTAAACAAGTGACCACGGACAACAGGAGGGAGGGCGGGTGTTAACTAACCAAGGGTGTGACTGAGGGCGGGGGTTAACTTTGTGACCACGGAGAGAAGTCCAAAGTACAACACCAAAGCAACGTCTTTGGACTACAGCAAACTTTCGGCCATGCAGTTGTTAATATTTGCAGATACCTTATACTGTCTTATGGCCACTTTAAAGATTTCTACGTTTATTTTTAGAAATGTGACTATTATAGAGATCTCATATCTTAGATAGGTAAAAAGAAACATAAACCAAGTGAATTATGGGTATTCTGCCTCACAGAAACTCATACAGTATACCTGCTAGGTGAAGCTGTTATTCTTCCTGTGGTTTTTGAACGGTGGTGTACCAGGTAAAGTGGAGACAGATTTGAACATAGTTCAAATATGTTTAAATATAATGTGGAGGACAGGGACGGTTGTAAGGGGTGATGTGGAGGCCGTTTTTAACCTATGTCTATGAGACAAAAAAGGTTAAAAAATTCTATGTTTTTCTTACAATTTCTCATCCCTGACCAACAGAGAATGGAAAAAAGAATTTAGGAAGCTAGTTGTAGTACGACACCTAGGATTGGACCATACACTATTGCCTTGTGTTGCTGCATTAACAACGGGAGAAAAACAAGTAACAATGGGAGGGAGGGCAAGTGACAACGGACTATATTAGGGAGGGAGGGCAGGGGTAAACAAGTGACCACAGACAAATGGGAGGGAGAGAGGGAGGGCGGGTGGGAGTAAACAAGTGACCACGGATAACTGGAAGGAGGGTGGGGGGTAAACAAGAGACAACAGGAGGGAGAGAGGGCAGAGGTAAACAAGTGACAACGGGAGGATGGGAGGGCAGAGATTAACAAGTGACCATGGGAAGGAGGGAGAGCAGGGGTAAACAAGTGACCACAGGAGGGAGGGAGGGCGGGGGTAAACAAGTGACCATAGACAACGGGGGAGGGAGGACAGGTGGGAGTAAACAAGTGACCGTGGATAAGTGGAAATAGGGTAGGGGTAATCAAGTGACAACAGGAGGGAGGGAGGGCGGAGGTAAACTAGTGGCAACAGGAGGGAGGGAGGGCGGGGGTAAACAAGTGACCACAGGAGGGAGGGAGGTTGGGCTTAAACAAGTGACCACGGACAACAGGAGGGAGGGCGGGTGTTAACTAACCACGGGAGTGACTGAGGGCGGGGGTTAACTTTATGACCACAGAGAGAAGTCCAAAGTACAACACCAAAGCAACGTCTTTGGTCTACAGCAAACTTTCGGCCATGCTGTTGTTAATATTTGCAGATACCTTATACTGTCTTATGGCCACTTTAAAGATTTCTATGTTTATTTTTAGAAATGTGACTGACTATTATAGAGATCTCATATCTTAGATAGGTAAAAAGAAACATAAACCAAGTGAATTATGGGTATTCTGCCTCACAGAAACTCATACAGTATACCTGCTAGGTGAAGCTGTTATTCTTCCTGTGGTTTTTGAACGGTGGTGTACCAGGTAAAGTGGAGACAGATTTGAACATAGTTCAAATATGTTTAAATATAATGTGGAGGACAGGGACGGCTGTAAGGGGTGATGTGGAGGCCGTTTTTAACCTATGTCTATGAGACAAAAAAGGTTAAAAAATTCTATGTTTTTCTTACAATTTCTCATCCCTGACCAACAGAGAATGGAAAAAAGAATTTAGGAAGCTAGTTGTAGTACGACACCTAGGATTGGACCATACACTATTGCCTTGTGTTGCTGCATTAACAACGGGAGAAAAACAAGTAACAATGGGAGGGAGGGCAAGTGACAACGGACTATATTAGGGAGGGAGGGCAGGGGTAAACAAGTGACCACAGACAAATGGGAGGGAGAGAGGGAGGGCGGGTGGGAGTAAACAAGTGACCACGGATAACTGGAAGGAGGGTGGGGGTAAACAAGAGACAACAGGAGGGAGAGAGGGCAGAGGTAAACAAGTGACAACGGGAGGATGGGAGGGCAGAGATTAACAAGTGACCATGGGATGGAGGGAGAGCAGGGGTAAACAAGTGACCACAGGAGGGAGGGAGGGCAGGGTTAAATGAGTGACCATAGACAACGGGGGGAGGGAGGACAGGTGGGAGTAAACAAGTGACCGTGGATAAGTGGAAATAGGGTAGGGGTAATCAAGTGACAACAGGAGGGAGGGAGGGCGGAGGTAAACTAGTGGCAACAGGAGGGAGGGAGGGCGGGGGTAAACAAGTGACCACGGCAGGGAGGGAGGTTGGGCTTAAACAAGTGACCACGGACAACAGGAGGGAGGGTGGGTGTTAACTAACCACGGGAGTGACTGAGGGCGGGGGTTAACTTTGTGACCATGGAGAGAAGTCCAAAGTACAACACCAAAGCAACGTCTTTGGACTACAGCAAACTTTCGGCCATGCAGTTGTTAATATTTGCAGATACCTTATACTGTCTTATGGCCACTTTAAAGATTTCTACGTTTATTTTTAGAAATGTGACTATTATAGAGATCTCATATCTTAGATAGGTAAAAAGAAACATAAACCAAGTGAATTATGGGTATTCTGCCTCACAGAAACTCATACAGTATACCTGCTAGGTGAAGCTGTTATTCTTCCTGTGGTTTTTGAACGGTGGTGTACCAGGTAAAGTGGAGACAGATTTGAACATAGTTCAAAAATGTTTAAATATAATGTGGAGGACAGGGACGGCTGTAAGGGGTGATGTGGAGGCCGTTTTTAACCTATGTCTATGAGACAAAAAAGGTTAAAAAATTCTATGTTTTTCTTACAATTTCTCATCCCTGACCAACAGAGAATGGAAAAAAGAATTTAGGAAGCTAGTTGTAGTACGACACCTAGGATTGGACCATACACTATTGCCTTGTGTTGCTGCATTAACAACGGGAGAAAAACAAGTAACAATGGGAGGGAGGGCAAGTGACAACGGACTATATTAGGGAGGGAGGGCAGGGGTAAACAAGTGACCACAGACAAATGGGAGGGAGAGAGGGAGGGCGGGTGGGAGAGAGGGAGGGCGGGTGGGAGTAAACAAGTGACCACGGATAACTGGAAGGAGGGTGGGGGGTAAACAAGAGACAACAGGAGGGAGAGAGGGCAGAGGTAAACAAGTGACAACGGGAGGATGGGAGGGCAGAGATTAACAAGTGACCATGGGAAGGAGGGAGAGCAGGGGTAAACAAGTGACCACAGGAGGGAGGGAGGGCGGGGGTAAACAAGTGACCATAGACAACGGGGGAGGGAGGACAGGTGGGAGTAAACAAGTGACCGTGGATAAGTGGAAATAGGGTAGGGGTAATCAAGTGATAACAGGAGGGAGGGAGGGCGGAGGTAAACTAGTGGCAACAGGAGGGAGGGAGGGCGGGGGTAAACAAGTGACCACAGGAGGGAGGGAGGGAGGTTAGGCTTAAACAAGTGACCACGGACAACAGGAGGGAGGGCGGGTGTTAACTAACCACGGGAGTGACTGAGGGCGGGGGTTAACTTTGTGACCACGGAGAGAAGTCCAAAGTACAACAGCAAAGCAACGTCTTTGGTCCACAGCAAACTTTCGGCCATGCAGTTGTTAATATTTGCAGATACCTTATACTGTCTTATGGCCACTTTAAAGATTTCTACGTTTATTTTTAGAAATGTGACTATTATAGAGATCTCATATCTTAGATAGGTAAAAAGAAACTTAAACCAAGTGAATTATGGGTATTCTGCCTCACAGAAACTCATACAGTATACCTGCTAGGTGAAGCTGTTATTCTTCCCGTGGTTTTTGAACGGTGGTGTACCAGGTAAAGTGGAGACAGATTTGAACACAGTTCAAATATGTTTAAATATAATGAGGAGGACAGGGACGGCTGTAAGGGGTGATGTGGAGGCCATTTTTAACCTATGTCTATGAGACAAAAAAGGTTAAAAAACTCTATGTTTTTCTTACAATTTCTCATCCCTGACCAACAGAGAATGGAAAAAAGAATTTAGGAAGCTAGTTGTAGTACGACACCTAGGATTGGACCATACACTATTGCCATGTGTTGCTGCATTAACAACGAGAGAAAAACAAGTAACAATGGGAGGGAGGGCAAGTGACAACGGACTATATTAGGGAGGGAGGGCAGGGGTAAACAAGTGACCACAGACAAATGGGAGGGAGAGAGGGAGGGCGGGTGGGAGTAAACAAGTGACCACGGATAACTAGAAGGAGGGTGGGGGGTAAACAAGAGACAACAGGAGGGAGAGAGGGCAGAGGTAAACAAGTGACAACGGGAGGATGGGAGGGCAGAGATTAACAAGTGACCATGGGATGGAGGGAGAGCAGGGGTAAACAAGTGACCACAGGAGGGAGGGAGGGCAGGGGTAAATGAGTGACCATAGACAACGGGGGGAGGGAGGACAGGTGGGAGTAAACAAGTGACCGTGGATAAGTGGAAATAGGGTAGGGGTAATTAAGTGACAACAGGAGGGAGGGAGGGCGGAGGTAAACTAGTGGCAACAGGAGGGAGGGAGGGCGGGGGTAAACAAGTGACCACGGGAGGGAGGGAGGTTGGGCTTAAACAAGTGACCACGGACAACAGGAGGGAGGGTGGGTGTTAACTAACCAAGGGTGTGACTGAGGGCGGGGGTTAACTTTGTGACCACGGAGAGAAGTCCAAAGTACAACACCAAAGCAACGTCTTTGGACTACAGCAAACTTTCGGCCATGCAGTTGTTAATATTTGCAGATACCTTATACTGTCTTATGGCCACTTTAAAGATTTCTACGTTTATTTTTAGAAATGTGACTATTATAGAGATCTCATATCTTAGATAGGTAAAAAGAAACATAAACCAAGTGAATTATGGGTATTCTGCCTCACAGAAACTCATACAGTATACCTGCTAGGTGAAGCTGTTATTCTTCCTGTGGTTTTTGAACGGTGGTGTACCAGGTAAAGTGGAGACAGATTTGAACATAGTTCAAATATGTTTAAATATAATGTGGAGGACAGGGACGGTTGTAAGGGGTGATGTGGAGGCCGTTTTTAACCTATGTCTATGAGACAAAAAAGGTTAAAAAATTCTATGTTTTTCTTACAATTTCTCATCCCTGACCAACAGAGAATGGAAAAAAGAATTTAGGAAGCTAGTTGTAGTACGACACCTAGGATTGGACCATACACTATTGCCTTGTGTTGCTGCATTAACAACGGGAGAAAAACAAGTAACAATGGGAGGGAGGGCAAGTGACAACGGACTATATTAGGGAGGGAGGGCAGGGGTAAACAAGTGACCACAGACAAATGGGAGGGAGAGAGGGAGGGCGGGTGGGAGTAAACAAGTGACCACGGATAACTGGAAGGAGGGTGGGGGGTAAACAAGAGACAACAGGAGGGAGAGAGGGCAGAGGTAAACAAGTGACAACGGGAGGATGGGAGGGCAGAGATTAACAAGTGACCATGGGAAGGAGGGAGAGCAGGGGTAAACAAGTGACCACAGGAGGGAGGGAGGGCGGGGGTAAACAAGTGACCATAGACAACGGGGGAGGGAGGACAGGTGGGAGTAAACAAGTGACCGTGGATAAGTGGAAATAGGGTAGGGGTAATCAAGTGACAACAGGAGGGAGGGAGGGCGGAGGTAAACTAGTGGCAACAGGAGGGAGGGAGGGCGGGGGTAAACAAGTGACCACAGGAGGGAGGGAGGTTGGGCTTAAACAAGTGACCACGGACAACAGGAGGGAGGGCGGGTGTTAACTAACCACGGGAGTGACTGAGGGCGGGGGTTAACTTTATGACCACAGAGAGAAGTCCAAAGTACAACACCAAAGCAACGTCTTTGGTCTACAGCAAACTTTCGGCCATGCTGTTGTTAATATTTGCAGATACCTTATACTGTCTTATGGCCACTTTAAAGATTTCTATGTTTATTTTTAGAAATGTGACTGACTATTATAGAGATCTCATATCTTAGATAGGTAAAAAGAAACATAAACCAAGTGAATTATGGGTATTCTGCCTCACAGAAACTCATACAGTATACCTGCTAGGTGAAGCTGTTATTCTTCCTGTGGTTTTTGAACGGTGGTGTACCAGGTAAAGTGGAGACAGATTTGAACATAGTTCAAATATGTTTAAATATAATGTGGAGGACAGGGACGGCTGTAAGGGGTGATGTGGAGGCCGTTTTTAACCTATGTCTATGAGACAAAAAAGGTTAAAAAATTCTATGTTTTTCTTACAATTTCTCATCCCTGACCAACAGAGAATGGAAAAAAGAATTTAGGAAGCTAGTTGTAGTACGACACCTAGGATTGGACCATACACTATTGCCTTGTGTTGCTGCATTAACAACGGGAGAAAAACAAGTAACAATGGGAGGGAGGGCAAGTGACAACGGACTATATTAGGGAGGGAGGGCAGGGGTAAACAAGTGACCACAGACAAATGGGAGGGAGAGAGGGAGGGCGGGTGGGAGTAAACAAGTGACCACGGATAACTGGAAGGAGGGTGGGGGTAAACAAGAGACAACAGGAGGGAGAGAGGGCAGAGGTAAACAAGTGACAACGGGAGGATGGGAGGGCAGAGATTAACAAGTGACCATGGGAAGGAGGGAGAGCAGGGGTAAACAAGTGACCACAGGAGGGAGGGAGGGCGGGGGTAAACAAGTGACCATAGACAACGGGGGAGGGAGGACAGGTGGGAGTAAACAAGTGACCGTGGATAAGTGGAAATAGGGTAGGGGTAATCAAGTGACAACAGGAGGGAGGGAGGGCGGAGGTAAACTAGTGGCAACAGGAGGGAGGGAGGGCGGGGGTAAACAAGTGACCACAGGAGGGAGGGAGGTTGGGCTTAAACAAGTGACCACGGACAACAGGAGGGAGGGCGGGTGTTAACTAACCACGGGAGTGACTGAGGGCGGGGGTTAACTTTATGACCACAGAGAGAAGTCCAAAGTACAACACCAAAGCAACGTCTTTGGTCTACAGCAAACTTTCGGCCATGCTGTTGTTAATATTTGCAGATACCTTATACTGTCTTATGGCCACTTTAAAGATTTCTATGTTTATTTTTAGAAATGTGACTATTATAGAGATCTCATATCTTAGATAGGTAAAAAGAAACATAAACCAAGTGAATTATGGGTTTTCTGCCTCACAGAAACTCATACAGTATACCTGCTAGGTGAAGCTGTTATTCTTCCTGTGGTTTTTGAACGGTGGTGTACCAGGTAAAGTGGAGACAGATTTGAACATAGTTCAAATATGTTTAAATATAATGTGGAGGACAGGGACGGCTGTAAGGGGTGATGTGGAGGCCGTTTTTAACCTATGTCTATGAGACAAAAAAGGTAAAAAAATTCTATGTTTTTCTTACAATTTCTCATCCCTGACCAACAGAGAATGGAAAAAAGAATTTAGGAAGCTAGTTGTAGTACGACACCTTGGATTGGACCATACACTATTGCCTTCAGTGGCGTAGCTAGAGCTTGTGGCGCCCGGGGCTATCCCTCAGATTGCCGCCCCCCCCGGGGGGGGGGAGGGCATGCACATCAAAGAGGTCCGAGAGACACGTAGTATCGCCGCTAATAGTTACCTTGATCATGCAAGTTACATGCACATACATGACACGGTACAAGGCTACACAGTTGAATACACCGGTGACTGGCAGTACAAAAGAGAACACACAGCTATGCTGCCACTCTGCCACTCACTATATATCCCCTCTGAAAACGTTTAGCTCTTACCTCACTCAGCCTCCAGCAACACTCCACAGTGGTGGCAGCCAGAGCCAGGGTCTCTATGGCAGGGGTTGGTTCACGTCTGGGGACGGAGGGCATGAAAGAACCTGGGAGGACAATGCACAGCAAGACACACTCCGGACAGGGAGGGGACCTCATGGAAGAGGACGCGATGCAGGAAGAAAAAAGAACGTGCAATAACATGGTCAGGCTTGTGTCAGAGAGCAGCGGTTGGTAATGAAGGAGTAGACGCAGGCAAATTGGTAGACGGACTGTAGATGCACATACTTAGGGGGGCGACCAACAGGCGAGACAGGAAGAGAATGAGGAGGGCCAGTGTGAGGGAGAGAGGCCAGGGAGTGATGAAGAGAATGGGGAGTGTGTGAGGGAGAGAGGCCAGGGAGTGATAAAGAGAATGAGGAGGGTTTCCAGAAAACGGCATTAGCCGCTCGGGCAACCGGAGAGAGGGCTTCATTTTCCTAATGGGCTGGAAGGGCAGCCAATGGTGGGAAGCTGAGAGCCGCCTGTCCTGTGGGCTGAGCCTGTAACCTACCCCCAAGTCGACCCAGGGCACGGGAAGGGAGCCACTGCCGAGAGAGACACGGGCTGGGAGGCAGTGCCAGGGCAGGGCTGCTCTGTGGAGTGCCATGCTGTCAGCTTCAGACATCCATTGTTTGAATGTAAATGGTCGAGGATCAATCAAGCCCCTGGGTCCAAGCTGTTACATTCTTCCTCAATGTGGAGTGGGATTTTAATATGTGTAATAGGTCTTTATTTTGGAAGTACTGCTCAGATGCTGGAACTACAAGATTTGTCTGTTAACATTATTATACACCCAGTCATTGATCGCTTATGGAATGCTTTCTGAAGCCCCATGCCTCTTCTCTGTGGAGAGCCATGCTTTCAGCTTCAAACCGTTTAGAGCTGTGCTCACCCATTATTTGAACGTAAAGGGTTGAGGATCTTTAACACTGTGTGACCATTCAACCCTTACCATACATATCACGTCACCGCTACGTTCTCATCGAGAGGGCCGGGAAAAAATGTAGCCCAGGGCCATCATTGGTAGAGCTGGCGCGCACTCTCCAAGATTGACGGCCCTGGAGCAGGCTGGGATGGGACCAACAAGTTACAACAGTTTTAAACTGGGCCACCCGGCCGCGCGCGCCGTTGCGGCCGCGGCGGACTTTATAATTTATTTGTGACACTGTGTCCCTAAATAAATTATAAAGGCCGCCGCAGCCGTAACGGGCACCAGTGCCAAGCGGCCGCCCGAAATATAGTGCCGCCTGGGGTGGTCCGCCCCCACCGCCCCCCCCAGCTACGCACCTGCATTTCCTTGTGACAGTGATCGGATGCAGTGTACTGGTAGGTGTGACATGCACCTATTTGTTAGCGCACTGTCACTTGTGTAAGAAGAGGTACACCGCACAAATAGTGCACAGCTGAGGTAGTGTGCGGTATGAATAATAGTACAGAGTTGTGCTGGCGCACAGTTGCTGGTGTCAGTGCACTGGTGCAATAGCGTCCAGTTAGAGCACTGCATAGTGTTCGTGCCAGAGGAGCTGTCAGCATGGCCGATGCTCAGATGTGGGCCCGGCTCCGACCAGGTGGCTGCACATGACCCCATTCACCATTAGTTCCATGCGCAGCTGTTCTTCACCCCTGTCTTGCACGATTCCTTTCCTGGCACCATCCCCCCAGGCTCGGACGTCTCTAGTCTGCCTCTGATGGGACCTGCTGCAGGATGGCTTAGATCAGTCTCCTACTGACTCCGGCCAGCTCACCTAACCAGCCCCGGCCGATGACTCAGGGGGAATACGCAGGGAGGGGGGCAGGCGTTTAATTAAATGAATAAATAAAATAAAAACAAACTTACCAGGCATCTCCTCCACCGGTCCTGCGTCGCATGTCATCACGTCTCCTCTCACAGACGTGGAACTAACTTCTCCCCACTCTTTTGCTTGACTGGCAAGTGGCAAATCAGAAGACTGGATGCGACTGGGGACGGCTACTCGGCTGTATCCTTGCATTTTACAGGGCATGGAGCGACTGTACTTCACCGCCCAAGCAGGAGCCTATCTTCAGACTCCTGCACTACACTAGGCATGCGCAGCATACCTAATGTAATGTCAAAGGAGTGGGGTGCTAAAATAAAAAGCGCTCTTCTCGCAGATGCGCAGTCGGAGTCTGGACTCCTGCTGCTCAACTCACCTGCGTGCGTTGTTTGTTTGTTGTTGACTCATGTGCACTTGAGGCTGTGATGCAGCTGCCAGCACAGGTCAGGCCGGAAATGTAAACAGACAAATTGTCAAAGCTGTCAATTCGTCTGCTTACATTTCTTGCTGCACAATTGCCTAGTGGGGCGATGCTCCGGCGCCCCTATGGACCAGCCACCACTGACAGTAACAGCGAGAGTTACAAGGGATTGCATTGCAGGTTGAATACTGATGCTCCCGTGAAACTTAGGAATTACCCCGGATTCAGTCATTTCTGTAACTGCATTTTTCCCCGCTTTAAAAAGTAAAAGACCTCATAATGATCCCCATAATGTATATTGACTACCGAAAAAAGAGGTGGGTTTTGCACAGATTTGACATGATTCCAGTTGGAATGAAAAATGTTCAATGATTAGCCAGATGCTTCAAATGAAAATTTAAAAATAACATAAAAAAGGGAATGTTACACATCTTTACATTAGAGCAAATTAAAACAAGCATTTGCAATGCAATAGGTCTCACATTTGCAAGAGTTTGAGCTATTGTCATTGTAAATGGCAATGCCTTTTATTTATGTGTTGGTTTTAAAAACACATAAATAAAAGGTATTGTCATTTACAATGCCAATAGCTTAAACTCTCGCAAATGCGAGACCTACTGCATTGCAAATGCGTGTTTGTAAAAACATCCCCTGCACTGCTTTCACTTTAATGGCGGCAGTGCCCGTTTATTTAGTTGAGCTACATCTAAAGAAAGGTGTGAGAGCGCTATTAAAGTGAAAGTATGGGACGTTTTTACTGAAAAAAAGCATTTTTTTGTCAAGGTGACAGGCAAATAATTTTTTGGGTAAAAGTGTCCCATGCTGCTGTCTCTTTAATGGCGGCCACGCCCCTTTCTTTAGACGCAGCTTCTCTAAAGAAAGGTGAGCAGCCGTCATTAAATTGAAAGCGCAGTATTGGGCGCTTTTACAAAAAAAAAGTATTGTTGTTGTGTCAAGTTGACAAACTTTTTTTTTTTGTAAAAGCACCCCATTCCGCACTTTCACTTTAATAGCTGCTGCATCCCTTTCTTTAGACAAGCCGCGCCTAAAGAAAGAGGCGAGGCTGCCATTAAAATGAAAGTGCGGAATGGGGCACATGAAGACAAAAAAGTGACAAGTAGGAAGAAAAAAACCATGTGCCTCGTTCGGCTCCACAAACAACAAACCAAAGGCACGGCCGCCATTATATCAGCTGAGGCGTGGTGTGCTATGAAAAACAGAAACTGAATGCGTTGCGAGAGAGCATGTCCTGCCTGCAACAGCAGGCAGGAGAAAACCATTTAACCAAATAGTGCTTAGAGGCTCAGTGGCATCCGCCACATGCAAAGAGAGGGGGGAGTGCAAGGGGGGTGGGAGAGTGGGGGGGCGCAGGACGACGAGGGAGTGTTTACAGTAATGAAACAAAAAGTTACGCTTACCTGCTGCAGGTCGCCTCCTGCGTCACATTTCGGTGCTGGAACTTCCTTGTCCCAGCAGACACTGTGGCTCAGTTTCACACGGACGTGCTAGACAGAAAGCCCTGATTGCATAATTTGCTTACTTTACGTTCACAGAATTGAGGAATAATATGCATGTATTGGGAATTTGTGAAAGCAGAACTTCTTTCAATATGCTGAAATTTCGCCATTTAAACAAGCATTGGCAATGCAATAGGACTCACATTTACGCGAGACCTATTGCATTGAAAACGGGAGTGCGAGCGGGCGCGAGAAGGCACGAGCATGACTGGGAGTGCGTGGGAGGGGGTCCTCAAAAAGTCACAGACTGCAGGAGGGGGGTAGGGAGTGACGGGAAGAAAGTAGTCTGTTCAGTAAAGGAGCCAGTAGCCACGGAAGGATACAAATGACTGTCATGGCTGTCATGGGGAGGGACTAACAAGCTTAAAACCAATCAGAAGGCAGCTTTTATAACCTAAGCCAATGAAGAAGATGGGCCGGAGAGTGGGCGGAGCTTCCACGATGCTTCCACACTATAGTGTATACTGCATGCCTCGCATAGCGATGGCAGCGCATTCACGCTGCAACGCTAGCCGAGAACTAACAAAATGAACACAAATAATCTTCACTATGTACCTTCTGGAAATCGTTTATTACATCCTGTTTAACCTTTGTGACGTGTGGGTTGTATTGGATTGCACCCTCAATAGCCCATTGGGCAGTATGCCGAAGCTAACTTTGTGAGAATTTGGATAGTAAATAACTAGAAATGCTCCAAGGTAATTAGAAACGTTTAATTTAAAGATATATTCCTGTTGTTCATTGATTGTCAACAAGGTTCAATCTGTCTTTTATTTTAGGTGCTTTATCATCAGGACTGGTGACGGGCCCATGCTAAGAAGAGTTAGTGGCCTATGTTGAAGGATGTGGGGTTGTAGAATTAATATTAGATTCTTTTTTATGCTTTTTTGAGAACTGAATTTGAGAACAGTTCCAGAACTTTCCATCTGAGAACGAATTTTGATCTGGAAAATAAATCTGATTTTGTAAATTAGCTGTATTTTCTGTGCTGTCTGCAATTCTTGAACCACCATGATCTGATTGGCTGTCATTGATTGAAAGTTTTGCTCTGACCACCATTATGAATGCAAGATGTTTACAAACTGATTCTGATCCTGCATTGTGGGGACAAAATCTCATGAGGGCAAGTGTGCGCTGGAGGGCACATCTAACCATAGGTTGGAAAGCGCCCTTGTTGGCAATTAAAACTAGTAACTATTGGTATGCAGTGTTTCAGAGCCAAACCAGCAGTTCTGGAACCTGTTTGAGAATCATTCTCAAACAGCAATCATCATCATCATCATCATCATGTAAAACAATGCAAATATAACAGAACCAAACTGTCTTTGAATTCAAATGTGATGTTAGAGGCTTTTTGGACACCAGGACCTACCATGCGCAGCTGGAGGCTGTGTGGCTATGAGCAGTGGGTTCATGCGCATATGGGCTGAATGCAGGCATGGGCACAGGGGACATCCAGCACCTAAGCTTACTGTGAACAGCCAAGGAAGGCAGTATGCAGCAAGTTCAGAGAATACAGGAGCTTGATGAATGGCATAGCCAGAGACCACAACATGCACCAAGAAATGCACAAACAAAAGCAAAGAACAGGGGTGCCTGGGGGCACAGCGATGTGCATAGGGGTGGCAGGAATCTACACCCTGTGGCTAGAAGCCATAATATATAACAAAAGGTAGTATACTGCTGTACCAGGAGCGGTTTGTGGCCCAGGCTCATGCTCTACAACAACATCTTCCTCTGTTCAGCTGAAGACAATGTGCATGAAGGTTAGTGTTGCAGGAGCTGGGGGTAGCATGTGCTGGTAGCCATGCCGTTTGCCCAACTAGTTCAGATTCAAGGGGGGCTGGTTGCAGAATTCAGCCAGAAATCTCACCCTACACCTAAAACCCATGGTGCACATCAGGGGACCTAGTGAATCATATTATGTGGCCGTAGGATGGGTGCAAGGTGTGGTGAGAGGCCGAACAATGTGGACACAGCTCTGAATGTGTAGCCAAATGTCTTGCACAGTGGTTTCTGGAGGACTTGGAAGCTGAGTTTAGGGCATGGTAGATGATCCTCTCCTTCAATCAGTGGAAAATGTGCATGATGGATTATGTGCAGCAGGTTAAGCAGAAATAAATGAGGCACCACATTCTGAATGTAGTTGGACCAAATTTCCGACATGATCTTGTACTAATGCATTTAATATTACAAAGTGGAGAGGTAGACACAGTTGTGACTGGAGGCTACCCTTCTCCTCCAGATCTCACTGCATATGATCAAGACAATTACACAATAGTTATTGTGATATGGGTACTGGGCGCCAATCACCTATGCACAAGACTTGCATTTAGAGACAACTGCAGACAATTAGCATGCTGAGCAGAGCAAAAGGTTGCAGTCTATTTTGCCACAAGATCAGAGCCTGCACCCAGAGCCTATTAGACAAAGTTCATGTGCAACACAATGGATTCAGGCACCAAGGATGCAGGATGCATGCTATTACATAAGGCAATTACCTTTACCCAGAGCCCAATGTGCACCAACAAATACTTTATACATTTCTGGATCTTGTGCCTTGGACACAGCGAGTACACCATTTTTGAAGGCCACATTATTTTCCCAGAACTTGAGGTACAAGGTCTATGTAGGGTACCCTAATCATTTTATCTCCATTCTGGCCCCCAGCCACGCCTTTTCTCCCTTTCTCTACTCTCCACACACGTCTGTACCTCTCCTCGACTTCGTTCTCTTCTTTCCTTCCTTCATTTCTCTCTCCACTCACCTCCACTCCCTGCTTCCCCCTGCTATTTCATCCACCTTTTCTCTCTCTCTTCCTCCTCCCCTTCTCCTCTTTCATTACTTCTCCTCCTATGTCTGTATCTATACTACCCCTTCCTCTATCCTTCACCACCAACAACCATCTCCTTCTAAGTTTCCACATATGTTCCCTCTATATTGCAGATTCTCATCTTCATTCACTTTTCTCCTCCTCTCCTCCACTTTCTTTTCCTGTCCTAGCTGACCATCCCTGCTGCTTAGCCTTGCCTACCTTTCCCTTTCCTTATCCCTATCTGCAACTGCCCCTCACCCACTACCTCTTCTTCCCTGTCTCCACAATACCCGTTCAATCTACCCCTCACAACCACTACTGGCACTCCCACTACCTTCCTCCCCCTCTTCCCATCACCATTCTCTCATTCTATATTCATTGCCTTTAACAAATACCTTTCACAACATTCCACAACTCTCTTTCATTAGCACCTCCTGCCATCCACCCCACTCACCACTGGCTCCTTATCCCCAATCGCATCCTCCATAACCCTATCCTTATTTCTTCCACACTCAATCTTCACACTTTCTATCTACTTTCCCCTGCTTATTTGCCATCACCTCCTGGCCCTTCTATTCCAAACACCTTTGTCAAACTTTGCCTTTTCTATAACTTAATTTCCCTCAGAACTTCTACCTCACTATAACCCCCATATCACCCTACATACAACCATACCTGTCACTGAATGATAAATGATGAATCAGAACATCAGACAATGTAATTACGTAGATGTGGAGTTCGGAATAGTTAATATACACTTACTTATTACCATTTAATATTTTGTCCCGCGGTATAAGAGTACCGCAAAAGCATTCAGCAGTACAATCCAAACAAGCCTATCTTTTGCAAGACCTGACCATGTTTATTCCATAATTATGCAGATAACACGTGCATTGTTTTAAACCTATCCTCCTCTTCTAGAGTCGACCTGCCCCAATTTCATCCCACCTACCTTCCAATTCACTATTCAAATAGCTTAGCCTTGATTAGACCTCAATCAAAAACACAATAGGGATTTTTTTTTTTTTTTTAAAGAACACATTTGGCACGCTTTATTTCGCATTTTAAATTAAAGGGAAAAGTACTGGGGGACATTTTTTGCCCGACTCTAAACATGGACATACACATAAATAGTAAATACTGGGCTAGCTTCCTCCAGTTATTAAAACAAGTTGGTATACAGTATTAGCCATTTTCGGGAATTACGCTTTAGTGGTTACATAGAAAAAAACACATTTGGTGGTACAACAACAAGAGCTATAATTGTGCTAAATCTGGAATATTGCAATACTAATTAAACGTTAACACCAAAACAAACTGTCTGTCTGTTGTAGCGAAAGAATTGTAAACAACTGAAACATCATTCACCCCAAAATGTGTTATTTTAATAAAGTTGTTAGCTTTTCATGTTCACAGATCTAACGGTCACAACATACAAGATCACACGGAAAAAAGCAAAAACAACAGGAACAATGTACCTGGTATCCGGCAAAGAGAGAAGGCAGCACCTAGGATTTAAACTGTGTGCATATGGGAACCGTGGCATAACGTCTGCCTTTTCGTGGAGAGTTTTTGAATATTGATTCCCTTAAACAATGATGTCCCACTACCCAGAGCCACTAAAGCCTCAGGGTCGATGGCTTCTCAAATAGGGGGAACCGACCTCAGTGTCAACTTCTGCCTCCCTTTTCCTGCCGCCTCTTCCCCCATTTTTCTGCAAAGTGTACTTCACCCACAAACACAAATTCTCTTACCTACTACTGCAGAACTGCACTGTCTACTCTAAAACGAATTATCGGTGACGCAGCAGAGACTGCCACTGCCCGTGCCCCAGGCCACAAGGTCGTCAGGAGAGTGCGTAGCGGTGAAGCGCGTGACGCGTCACCGCTACGTTCTCATCGCGAGGGCCGGGCAAATGTAGCCCAGGGCCGTCATTGGTAGCGCTGGCGCGCTCTCCAAGATTGACGGCCCTGGAGCAGGCAGGCTGGGATGGGCCAGTCAACATATGCGCGTCGGGGCGGCGCCGCGGCCGCGGGCAGAAATTAACTTTACGTAACGGTCTTGATTCATTTGGTAAATTCAGTCCTGGGCAAATTGCAGGCAGCGCCAGCCGCCCTAAATATAGTGCCGCCTGGGGCGGTCCGCCCCCACCGCCCCCCCCTAGCTACGCGCCTGATTGCCTTGTGTTGCTGCATTAACAACGGGAGAAAAACAAGGAACAATGGGAGGGAGGGCAAGTGACAACGGACTATATTAGGGAGGGAGGGCAGGGGTAAACAAGTGACCACAGACAAATGGGAGGGAGAGAGGGAGGGCGGATGGGAGTAAACAAGTGACCACGGATAACTGGAAGGAGGGTGGGGGGTAAACAAGAGACAACAGGAGGGAGAGAGGGCAGAGGTAAACAAGTGACCACAGACAAATGGGAGGGAGAGAGGGAGGGCGGGTGGGAGTAAACAAGTGACCACGGATAACTGGAAGGAGGGTGGGGGGTAAACAAGAGACAACAGGAGGGAGAGAGGGCAGACGTAAACAAGTGACAACGGGAGGATGGGAGGGCAGAGATTAACAAGTGACCATGGGATGGAGGGAGAGCAGGGGTAAACAAGTGACCACAGGAGGGAGGGAGGGCAGGGGTAAATGAGTGACCATAGACAACGGGGGGAGGGAGGACAGGTGGGAGTAAACAAGTGACCGTGGATAAGTGGAAATAGGGTAGGGGTAATCAAGTGACAACAGGAGGGAGGGAGGGCGGAGGTAAACTAGTGGCAACAGGAGGGAGGGAGGGTGGGGGTAAACAAGTGACCACGGGAGGGAGGGAGGTTGGGCTTAAACAAGTGACCACGGACAACAGGAGGGAGGGTGGGTGTTAACTAACCATGAGAGTGACTGAGGGCGGGGGTTAACTTTGTGACCACGGAGAGAAGTCCAAAGTACAACACCAAAGCAACGTCTTTGGACTACAGCAAACTTTCGGCCATGCAGTTGTTAATATTTGCAGATACCTTATACTGTCTTATGGCCACTTTAAAGATTTCTACGTTTATTTTTAGAAATGTGACTATTATAGAGATCTCATATCTTAGATAGGTAAAAAGAAACATAAACCAAGTGAATTATGGGTATTCTGCCTCACAGAAACTCATACAGTATACCTGCTAGGTGAAGCTGTTATTCTTCCTGTGGTTTTTGAACGGTGGTGTACCAGGTAAAGTGGAGACAGATTTGAACATAGTTCAAATATGTTTAAATATAATGTGGAGGACAGGGACGGCTGTAAGGGGTGATGTGGAGGCCATTTTTAACCTATGTCTGTGAGACAAAAAAGGTTAAAAAATTCTATGTTTTTCTTACAATTTCTCATCCCTGACCAACAGAGAATGGAAAAAAGAATTTAGGAAGCTAGTTGTAGTACGACACCTAGGATTGGACCATACACTATTGCCTTGTGTTGCTGCATTAACAACGGGAGAAAAACAAGTAACAATGGGAGGGAGGGCAAGTGACAACGGACTATATTAGGGAGGGAGGGCAGGGGTAAACAAGTGACCACAGACAAATGGGAGGGAGAGAGGGAGGGCGGGTGGGAGTAAACAAGTGACCACGGATAACTGGAAGGAGTGTGGGGGGTAAACAAGAGACAAAAGGAGGGAGAGAGGGCAGAGGTAAACAAGTGACAACGGGAGGATGGGAGGGCAGAGATTAACAAGTGACCATGGGAAGGAGGGAGAGCAGGGGTAAACAAGTGACCACAGGAGGGAGGGAGGGCGGGGGTAAACAAGTGACCATAGACAACGGGGGAGGGAGGACAGGTGGGAGTAAACAAGTGACCGTGGATAAGTGGAAATAGGGTAGGGGTAATCAAGTGATAACAGGAGGGAGGGAGGGCGGAGGTAAACTAGTGGCAACAGGAGGGAGGGAGGGCGGGGGTAAACAAGTGACCACAGGAGGGAGGGAGGTTGGGCTTAAACAAGTGACCACGGACAACAGGAGGGAGGGCGGGTGTTAACTAACCACGGGAGTCACTGAGGGCGGGGGTTAACTTTGTGACCACGGAGAGAAGTCCAAAGTACAACAGCAAAGCAACGTCTTTGGTCCACAGCAAACTTTCGGCCATGCAGTTGTTAATATTTGCAGATACCTTATACTGTCTTATGGCCACTTTAAAGATTTCTACGTTTATTTTTAGAAATGTGACTATTATAGAGATCTCATATCTTAGATAGGTAAAAAGAAACATAAACCAAGTGAATTATGGGTATTCTGCCTCACAGAAACTCATACAGTATACCTGCTAGGTGAAGCTGTTATTCTTCCTGTGGTTTTTGAACGGTGGTGTACCAGGTAAAGTGGAGACAGATTTGAACATAGTTCAAATATGTTTAAATATAATGTGGAGGACAGGGACGGCTGTAAGGGGTGATGTGGAGGCCGTTTTTAACCTATGTCTATGAGACAAAAAAGGTTAAAAAACTCTATGTTTTTCTTACAATTTCTCATCCCTGACCAACAGAGAATGGAAAAAAGAATTTAGGAAGCTAGTTGTAGTACGACACCTAGGATTGGACCATACACTATTGCCTTGTGTTGCTGCATTAACAACGGGAGAAAAACAAGTAACAATGGGAGGGAGGGCAAGTGACAACGGACTATATTAGGGAGGGAGGGCAGGGGTAAACAAGTGACCACAGACAAATGGGAGGGAGAGAGGGAGGGCGGGTGGGAGTAAACAAGTGACCACGGATAACTGGAAGGAGGGTGGGGGGTAAACAAGAGACAACAGGAGGTAGAGAGGGCAGAGGTAAACAAGTGACAACGGGAGGATGGGAGGGCAGAGATTAACAAGTGACCATGGGATGGAGGGAGAGCAGGGGTAAACAAGTGACCACAGGAGGGAGGGAGGGCAGGGGTAAATGAGTGACCATAGACAACGGGGGGAGGGAGGACAGGTGGGAGTAAACAAGTGACCGTGGATAAGTGGAAATAGGGTAGGGGTAATCAAGTGACAACAGGAGGGAGGGAGGGCGGAGGTAAACTAGTGGCAACAGGAGGGAGGGAGGGCGGGGGTAAACAAGTGACCACGGGAGGGAGGGAGGTTGGGCTTAAACAAGTGACCACGGACAACAGGAGGGAGGGCGGGTGTTAACTAACCACGGGAGTGACTGAGGGCGGGGGTTAACTTTGTGACCATGGAGAGAAGTCCAAAGTACAACACCAAAGCAACGTCTTTGGACTACAGCAAACTTTCGGCCATGCAGTTGTTAATATTTGCAGATACCTTATACTGTCTTATGGCCACTTTCAAGATTTCTACGTTTATTTTTAGAAATGTGACTATTATAGAGATCTCATATCTTAGATAGGTAAAAAGAAACATAAACCAAGTGAATTATGGGTATTCTGCCTCACAGAAACTCATACAGTATACCTGCTAGGTGAAGCTGTTATTCTTCCTGTGGTTTTTGAACGGTGGTGTACCAGGTAAAGTGGAGACAGATTTGAACATAGTTCAAATATGTTTAAATATAATGTGGAGGACAGGGACGGCTGTAAGGGGTGATGTGGAGGCCGTTTTTAACCTATGTCTATGAGACAAAAAAGGTTAAAAAATTCTATGTTTTTCTTACAATTTCTCATCCCTGACCAACAGAGAATGGAAAAAAGAATTTAGGAAGCTAGTTGTAGTACGACACCTAGGATTGGACCATACACTATTGCCTTGTGTTGCTGCATTAACAACGGGAGAAAAACAAGTAACAATGGGAGGGAGGGCAAGTGACAACGGACTATATTAGGGAGGGAGGGCAGGGGTAAACAAGTGACCACAGACAAATGGGAGGGAGAGAGGGAGGGCGGGTGGGAGTAAACAAGTGACCACGGATAACTGGAAGGAGGGTGGGTGGTAAACAAGAGACAACAGGAGGGAGAGAGGGCAGAGGTAAACAAGTGACAACGGGAGGATGGGAGGGCAGAGATTAACAAGTGACCATGGGAAGGAGGTCGAGCAGGGGTAAACAAGTGACCACAGGAGGGAGGGAGGGCGGGGGTAAACAAGTGACCATAGACAACAGGGGAGGGAGGACAGGTGGGAGTAAACAAGTGACCGTGGATAAGTGGAAATAGGGTAGGGGTAATCAAGTGACAACAGGAGGGAGGGAGGGCGGAGGTAAACTAGTGGCAACAGGAGGGAGGGAGGGCGGGGGTAAACAAGTGACCACAGGAGGGAGGGAGGTTGGGCCTAAACAAGTGACCACGGACAACAGGAGGGAGGGCGGGTGTTAACTAACCACGGGAGTGACTGAGGGCGGGGGTTAACTTTGTGACCACGAAGTGAAGTCCAAAGTACAACACCAAAGCAAGGTCTTTGGTCTACAGCAAACTTTCGGCCATGCAGTTGTTAATATTTGCAGATACCTTATACTGTCTTATGGCCACTTTACAGATTTCTACGTTTATTTTTAGAAATGTGACTATTATAGAGATCTCATATCTTAGATAGGTAAAAAGAAACATAAACCAAGTGAATTATGGGTATTCTGCCTCACAGAAACTCATACAGTATACCTGCTAGGTGAAGCTGTTATTCTTCCTGTGGTTTTTGAACGGTGGTGTACCAGGTAAAGTGGAGACAGATTTGAACATAGTTCAAATATGTTTAAATATAATGTGGAGGACAGGGACGGCTGTAAGGGGTGATGTGGAGGCCGTTTTTAACCTATGTCTATGAGACAAAAAAGGTTAAAAAATTCTATGTTTTTCTTACAATTTCTCATCCCTGACCAACAGAGAATGGAAAAAAGAATTTAGGAAGCTAGTTGTAGTACGACACCTTGGATTGGACCATACACTATTGCCTTGTGTTGCTGCATTAACAACAGGAGAAAAACAAGGAACAATGGGAGGGAGGGCAAGTGACAACGGACTATATTAGGGAGGGAGGGCAGGGGTAAACAAGTGACCACAGACAAATGGGAGGGAGAGAGGGAGGGCGGATGGGAGTAAACAAGTGACCATGGATAACTGGAAGGAGGGTGGGGGGTAAACAAGAGACAACAGGAGGGAGAGAGGGCAGAGGTAAACAAGTGACCACAGACAAATGGGAGGGAGAGAGGGAGGGCGGGTGGGAGTAAACAAGTGACCACGGATAACTGGAAGGAGGGTGGGGGGTAAACAAGAGACAACAGGAGGGAGAGAGGGCAGACGTAAACAAGTGACAACGGGAGGATGGGAGGGCAGAGATTAACAAGTGACCATGGGATGGAGGGAGAGCAGGGGTAAACAAGTGACCACAGGAGGGAGGGAGGGCAGGGGTAAATGAGTGACCATATACAACGGGGGGAGGGAGGACAGGTGGGAGTAAACAAGTGACCGTGGATAAGTGGAAATAGGGTAGGGGTAATCAAGTGACAACAGGAGGGAGGGAGGGTGGTGGTAAACTAGTGGCAACAGGAGGGAGGGAGGGTGGGGGTAAACAAGTGACCACGGGAGGGAGGGAGGTTGGGCTTAAACAAGTGACCACGGACAACAGGAGGGAGGGTGGGTGTTAACTAACCATGAGGGTGACTGAGGGCGGGGGTTAACTTTGTGACCACGGAGAGAAGTCCAAAGTACAACACCAAAGCAACGTCTTTGGACTACAGCAAACTTTCGGCCATGCAGTTGTTAATATTTGCAGATACCTTATACTGTCTTATGGCCACTTTAGAGATTTCTACGTTTATTTTTAGAAATGTGACTATTATAGAGATCTCATATCTTAGATAGGTAAAAAGAAACATAAACCAAGTGAATTATGGGTATTCTGCCTCACAGAAACTCATACAGTATACCTGCTAGGTGAAGCTGTTATTCTTCCTGTGGTTTTTGAACGGTGGTGTACCAGGTAAAGTGGAGACAGATTTGAACATAGTTCAAATATGTTTAAATATAATGTGGAGGACAGGGACGGCTGTAAGGGGTGATGTGGAGGCCATTTTTAACCTATGTCTATGAGACAAAAAAGGTTAAAAAATTCTATGTTTTTCTTACAATTTCTCATCCCTGACCAACAGAGAATGGAAAAAAGAATTTAGGAAGCTAGTTGTAGTACGACACCTAGGATTGGACCATACACTATTGCCTTGTGTTGCTGCATTAACAACGGGAGAAAAACAAGTAACAATGGGAGGGAGGGCAAGTGACAACGGACTATATTAGGGAGGGAGGGCAGGGGTAAACAAGTGACCACAGACAAATGGGAGGGAGAGAGGGAGGGCGGGTGGGAGTAAACAAGTGACCACGGATAACTGGAAGGAGGGTGGGGGGTAAACAAGAGACAACAGGAGGGAGAGAGGGCAGAGGTGAACAAGTGACAACGGGAGGATGGGAGGGCAGAGATTAACAAGTGACCATGGGAAGGAGGGAGAGCAGGGGTAAACAAGTGACCACAGGAGGGAGGGAGGGCGGGGGTAAACAAGTGACCATAGACAACGGGGGAGGGAGGACAGGTGGGAGTAAACAAGTGACCGTGGATAAGTGGAAATAGGGTAGGGGTAATCAAGTGATAACAGGAGGGAGGGAGGGCGGAGGTAAACTAGTGGCAACAGGAGGGAGGGAGGGCGGGGGTAAACAAGTGACCACAGGAGGGAGGGAGGTTGGGCTTAAACAAGTGACCACGGACAACAGGAGGGAGGGCGGGTGTTAACTAACCACGGGAGTCACTGAGGGCGGGGGTTAACTTTGTGACCACGGAGAGAAGTCCAAAGTACAACAGCAAAGCAACGTCTTTGGTCCACAGCAAACTTTCGGCCATGCAGTTGTTAATATTTGCAGCTACCTTATACTGTCTTATGGCCACTTTAAAGATTTCTACGTTTATTTTTAGAAATGTGACTATTATAGAGATCTCATATCTTAGATAGGTAAAAAGAAACTTAAACCAAGTGAATTATGGGTATTCTGCCTCACAGAAACTCATACAGTATACCTGCTAGGTGAAGCTGTTATTCTTCCTGTGGTTTTTGAACGGTGGTGTACCAGGTAAAGTGGAGACAGATTTGAACATAGTTCAAATATGTTTAAATATAATGCGGAGGACAGGGACGGCTGTAAGGGGTGATGTAGAGGCCGTTTTTAACCTATGTCTATGAGACAAAAAAGGTTAAAAAATTCTATGTTTTTCTTACAATTTCTCATCCCTGACCAACAGAGAATGGAAAAAAGAATTTAGGAAGCTAGTTGTAGTACGACACCTAGGATTGGACCATACACTATTGCCTTGTGTTGCTGCATTAACAACGGGAGAAAAACAAGTAACAATGGGAGGGAGGGCAAGTGACAACGGTCTATATTAGGGAGGGAGGGCAGGGGTAAACAAGTGACCACAGACAAATGGGAGGGAGAGAGGGAGGGCGGGTGGGAGTAAACAAGTGTCCACGGATAACTGGAAGGAGGGTGGGGGGTAAACAAGAGACAACAGGAGGGAGAGAGGGCAGAGGTAAACAAGTGACAACGGGAGGATGGGAGGGCCGAGATTAACAAGTGACCATGGGAAGGAGGGAGAGCAGGGGTAAACAAGTGACCACAGGAGGGAGGGAGGGCGGGGGTAAACAAGTGACCATAGACAGCGGGGGGGGAGGACAGGTGGGAGTAAACAAGTGACTGTGGATAAGTGGAAATAAGGTAGGGGTAATCAAGTGACAACAGGAGGGAGGGAGGGCGGAGGTAAACTAGTGGCAACAGGAGGGAGGGAGGGCGGGGGTAAACAAGTGACCACAGGAGGGAGGGAGGTTGGGCTTAAACACGTGACCACGGACAACAGGAGGGAGGGCGGGTATTAACTAACCACGGGAGTGACTGAGGGCGGGGGTTAACTTTGTGACCACGGAGAGAAGTCCAAAGTACAACAGCAAAGCAACGTCTTTGGTCCACAGCAAACTTTCGGCCATGCAGTTGTTAATATTTGCAGATACCTTATACTGTCTTATGGCCACTTTAAAGATTTCTACGTTTATTTTTAGAAATGTGACTATTATAGAGATCTCATATCTTAGATAGGTAAAAAGAAACTTAAACCAAGTGAATTATGGGTATTCTGCCTCACAGAAACTCATACAGTATACCTGCTAGGTGAAGCTGTTATTCTTCCTGTGGTTTTTGAACGGTGGTGTACCAGGTAAAGTGGAGACAGATTTGAACATAGTTCAAATATGTTTAAATATAATGTGGAGGACAGGGACGGCTGTAAGGGGTGATGTAGAGGCCGTTTTTAACCTATGTCTATGAGACAAAAAAGGTTAAAAAATTCTATGTTTTTCTTACAATTTCTCATCCCTGACCAACAGAGAATGGAAAAAAGAATTTAGGAAGCTAGTTGTAGTACGACACCTAGGATTGGACCATACACTATTGCCTTGTGTTGCTGTATTAACAACGGGAGAAAAACAAGTAACAATGAGAGGGAGGGCAAGTGACAACGGACTATATTAGGGAGGGAGGGCAGGGGTAAACAAGTGACCACAGACAAATGGGAGGGAGAGAGGGAGGGCGGGTGGGAGTAAACAAGTGACCACGGATAACTGGAAGGAGGGTAGGGGGTAAACAAGAGACAACAGGAGGGAGAGAGGGCAGAGGTAAACAAGTGACAACGGGAGGATGGGAGGGCAGAGATTAACAAGTGACCATGGGAAGGAGGGAGAGCAGGGGTAAACAAGTGACCACAGGAGGGAGGGAGGGCGGGGGTAAACAAGTGACCATAGACAGCGGGGGGAGGGAGGACAGGTGGGAGTAAACAAGTGACTGTGGATAAGTGGAAATAAGGTAGGGGTAATCAAGTGACAACAGGAGGGAGGGAGGGTGGAGGTAAACTAGTGGCAACAGGAGGGAGGGAGGGCAGGGGTAAACAAGTGACCACAGGAGGGAGGGAGGTTGGGCTTAAACAAGTGACCACGGACAACAGGAGGGAGGGCGGGTGTTAACTAACCACGGGAGTGACTGAGGGCGGGGGTTAACTTTGTGACCACGGAGAGAAGTCCAAAGTACAACACCAAAGCAACGTCTTTGGTCTACAGCAAACTGTCGGCCATGCAGTTGTTAATATTTGCAGATACCTTATACTGTCTTATGGCCACTTTAAAGATTTCTACGTTTATTTTTAGAAATGTGACTATTATAGAGATCTCATATCTTAGATAGGTAAAAAGAAACATAAACCAAGTGAATTATGGGTATTCTGCCTCACAGAAACTCATACAGTATACCTGCTAGGTGAAGCTGTTATTCTTCCTGTGGTTTTTGAACGGTGGTGTACCAGGTAAAGTGGAGACAGATTTGAACATAGTTCAAAAATGTTTAAATATAATGTGGAGGACAGGGACGGCTGTAAGGGGTGATGTGGAGGCCGTTTTTAACCTATGTCTATGAGACAAAAAAGGTTAAAAAATTCTATGTTTTTCTTACAATTTCTCATCCCTGACCAACAGAGAATGGAAAAAAGAATTTAGGAAGCTAGTTGTAGTACGACACCTAGGATTGGACCATACACTATTGCCTTGTGTTGCTGCATTAACAACGGGAGAAAAACAAGTAACAATGGGAGGGAGGGCAAGTGACAACGGACTATATTAGGGAGGGAGGGCAGGGGTAAACAAGTGACCACAGACAAATGGGAGGGAGAGAGGGAGGGCGGGTGGGAGTAAACAATTGACCACGGATAACTGGAAGGAGGGTGGGGGGTAAACAAGAGACAACAGGAGGGAGAGAGGGCAGAGGTAAACAAGTGACAACGGGAGGATGGGAGGGCGGGGGTAAACAAGTGACCATAGACAACGGGGGAGGGAGGACAGGTGGGAGTAAACAAGTGACCGTGGATAAGTGGAAATAGGGTAGGGGTAATCAAGTGATAACAGGAGGGAGGGAGGGCGGAGGTAAACTAGTGGCAACAGGAGGGAGGGAGGGCGGGGGTAAACAAGTGACCACAGGAGGGAGGGAGGGAGGTTAGGCTTAAACAAGTGACCACGGACAACAGGAGGGAGGGCGGGTGTTAACTAACCACGGGAGTGACTGAGGGCGGGGGTTAACTTTGTGACCACGGAGAGAAGTCCAAAGTACAACAGCAAAGCAACGTCTTTGGTCCACAGCAAACTTTCGGCCATGCAGTTGGTAACATTTGCAGATACCTTATACTGTCTTATGGCCACTTTAAAGATTTCTACGTTTATTTTTAGAAATGTGACTATTATAGAGATCTCATATCTTAGATAGGTAAAAAGAAACCTAAACCAAGTGAATTATGGGTATTCTGCCTCACAGAAACTCATACAGTATACCTGCTAGGTGAAGCTGTTATTCTTCCTGTGGTTTTTGAACGGTGGTGTACCAGGTAAAGTGGAGACAGATTTGAACACAGTTCAAATATGTTTAAATATAATGAGGAGGACAGGGACGGCTGTAAGGGGTGATGTGGAGGCCATTTTTAACCTATGTCTATGAGACAAAAAAGGTTAAAAAACTCTATGTTTTTCTTACAATTTCTCATCCCTGACCAACAGAGAATGGAAAAAAGAATTTAGGAAGCTAGTTGTAGTACGACACCTAGGATTGGACCCTACACTATTGCCATGTGTTGCTGCATTAACAACGGGAGAAAAACAAGTAACAATGGGAGGGAGGGCAAGTGACAACGGACTATATTAGGGAGGGAGGGCAGGGGTAAACAAGTGACCACAGACAAATGGGAGGGAGAGAGGGAGGGCGGGTGGGAGTAAACAAGTGACCACGGATAACTAGAAGGAGGGTGGGGGGTAAACAAGAGACAACAGGAGGGAGAGAGGGCAGAGGTAAACAAGTGACAACGGGAGGATGGGAGGGCAGAGATTAACAAGTGACCATGGGATGGAGGGAGAGCAGGGGTAAACAAGTGACCACAGGAGGGAGGGAGGGCAGGGGTAAATGAGTGACCATAGACAACGGGGGGAGGGAGGACAGGTGGGAGTAAACAAGTGACCGTGGATAAGAGGAAATAGGGTAGGGGTAATTAAGTGACAACAGGAGGGAGGGAGGGCGGAGGTAAACTAGTGGCAACAGGAGGGAGGGAGGGCGGGGGTAAACAAATGACCACGGGAGGGAGGGAGGTTGGGCTTAAACAAGTGACCACGGACAACAGGAGGGAGGGTGGGTGTTAACTAACCAAGGGTGTGACTGAGGGCGGGGGTTAACTTTGTGACCACGGAGAGAAGTCCAAAGTACAACACCAAAGCAACGTCTTTGGACTACAGCAAACTTTCGGCCATGCAGTTGTTAATATTTGCAGATACCTTATACTGTCTTATGGCCACTTTAAAGATTTCTACGTTTATTTTTAGAAATGTGACTATTATAGAGATCTCATATCTTAGATAGGTAAAAAGAAACATAAACCAAGTGAATTATGGGTATTCTGCCTCACAGAAACTCATACAGTATACCTGCTAGGTGAAGCTGTTATTCTTCCTGTGGTTTTTGAACGGTGGTGTACCAGGTAAAGTGGAGACAGATTTGAACATAGTTCAAATATGTTTAAATAAAATGTGGAGGACAGGGACGGCTGTAAGGGGTGATGTGGAGGCCGTTTTTAACCTATGTCTATGAGACAAAAAAGGTTAAAAAATTCTATGTTTTTCTTACAATTTCTCATCCCTGACCAACAGAGAATGGAAAAAAGAATTTAGGAAGCTAGTTGTAGTACGACACCTAGGATTGGACCATACACTATTGCCTTGTGTTGCTGCATTAACAACGGGAGAAAAACAAGTAACAATGGGAGGGAGGGCAAGTGACAACGGACTATATTAGGGAGGGAGGGCAGGGGTAAACAAGTGACCACAGACAAATGGGAGGGAGAGAGGGAGGGCGGGTGGGAGTAAACAAGTGACCACGGATAACTGGAAGGAGGGTGGGGGGTAAACAAGAGACAACAGGAGGGAGAGAGGGCAGAGGTAAACAAGTGACAACGGGAGGATGGGAGGGCAGAGATTAACAAGTGACCATGGGAAGGAGGGAGAGCAGGGGTAAACAAGTGACCACAGGAGGGAGGGAGGGCGGGGGTAAACAAGTGACCATAGACAACGGGGGAGGGAGGACAGGTGGGAGTAAACAAGTGACCGTGGATAAGTGGAAATAGGGTAGGGGTAATCAAGTGACAACAGGAGGGAGGGAGGGCGGAGGTAAACTAGTGGCAACAGGAGGGAGGGAGGGCGGGGGTAAACAAGTGACCACAGGAGGGAGGGAGGTTGGGCTTAAACAAGTGACCACGGACAACAGGAGGGAGGGCGGGTGTTAACTAACCACGGGAGTGACTGAGGGCGGGGGTTAACTTTATGACCACAGAGAGAAGTCCAAAGTACAACACCAAAGCAACGTCTTTGGTCTACAGCAAACTTTCGGCCATGCTGTTGTTAATATTTGCAGATACCTTATACTGTCTTATGGCCACTTTAAAGATTTCTATGTTTATTTTTAGAAATGTGACTGACTATTATAGAGATCTCATATCTTAGATAGGTAAAAAGAAACATAAACCAAGTGAATTATGGGTATTCTGCCTCACAGAAACTCATACAGTATACCTGCTAGGTGAAGCTGTTATTCTTCCTGTGGTTTTTGAACGGTGGTGTACCAGGTAAAGTGGAGACAGATTTGAACATAGTTCAAATATGTTTAAATATAATGTGGAGGACAGGGACGGCTGTAAGGGGTGATGTGGAGGCCGTTTTTAACCTATGTCTATGAGACAAAAAAGGTTAAAAAATTCTATGTTTTTCTTACAATTTCTCATCCCTGACCAACAGAGAATGGAAAAAAGAATTTAGGAAGCTAGTTGTAGTACGACACCTAGGATTGGACCATACACTATTGCCTTGTGTTGCTGCATTAACAACGGGAGAAAAACAAGTAACAATGGGAGGGAGGGCAAGTGACAACGGACTATATTAGGGAGGGAGGGCAGGGGTAAACAAGTGACCACAGACAAATGGGAGGGAGAGAGGGAGGGCGGGTGGGAGTAAACAAGTGACCACGGATAACTGGAAGGAGGGTGGGGGGTAAACAAGAGACAACAGGAGGGAGAGAGGGCAGAGGTAAACAAGTGTCAACGGGAGGATGGGAGGGCAGAGATTAACCCCTTCGGTGCTCATGACGGAATGGTTCCGTCATGACCCACGGTTGAGCTGTGCTCATGACGGAACCATTCCGTCATGACCACGCCCGCGCAAGATTTCGCCAGCACAGCGGCGGAATCTGCGCAGCATCGAAGGGGTTAACAAGTGACCATGGGATGGAGGGAGAGCAGGGGTAAACAAGTGACCACAGGAGGGAGGAAGGGCAGGGTTAAATGAGTGACCATAGACAACGGGGGGAGGGAGGACAGGTGGGAGTAAACAAGTGACCGTGGATAAGTGGAAATAGGGTAGGGGTAATCAAGTGACAACAGGAGGGAGGGAGGGCGGAGGTAAACTAGTGGCAACAGGAGGGAGGGAGGGCGGGGGTAAACAAGTGACCACGGCAGGGAGGGAGGTTGGGCTTAAACAAGTGACCACGGACAACAGGAGGGAGGGTGGGTGTTAACTAACCACGGGAGTGACTGAGGGCGGGGGTTAACTTTGTGACCATGGAGAGAAGTCCAAAGTACAACACCAAAGCAACGTCTTTGGACTACAGCAAACTTTCGGCCACGCAGTTGTTAATATTTGCAGATACCTTATACTGTCTTATGGCCACTTTAAAGATTTCTACGTTTATTTTTAGAAATGTGACTATTATAGAGATCTCATATCTTAGATAGGTAAAAAGAAACATAAACCAAGTGAATTATGGGTATTCTGCCTCACAGAAACTCATACAGTATACCTGCTAGGTGAAGCTGTTATTCTTCCTGTGGTTTTTGAACGGTGGTGTACCAGGTAAAGTGGAGACAGATTTGAACATAGTTCAAATATGTTTAAATATAATGTGGAGGACAGGGACGGCTGTAAGGGGTGATGTGGAGGCCGTTTTTAACCTATGTCTATGAGACAAAAAAGGTTAAAAAATTCTATGTTTTTCTTACAATTTCTCATCCCTGACCAACAGAGAATGGAAAAAAGAATTTAGGAAGCTAGTTGTAGTACGACACCTAGGATTGGACCATACACTATTGCCTTGTGTTGCTGCATTAACAACGGGAGAAAAACAAGTAACAATGGGAGGGAGGGCAAGTGACAACGGACTATATTAGGGAGGGAGGGCAGGGGTAAACAAGTGACCTCAGACAAATGGGAGGGAGAGAGGGAGGGCGGGTGGGAGTAAACAAGTGACCACGGATAACTGGAAGGAGGGTGGGGGGTAAACAAGAGACAACAGGAGGGAGAGAGGGCAGAGGTAAACAAGTGACAACGGGAGGATGGGAGGGCAGAGATTAACAAGTGACCATGGGAAGGAGGGAGAGCAGGGGTAAACAAGTGACCACAGGAGGGAGGGAGGGCGGGGGTAAACAAGTGACCATAGACAACGGGGGAGGGAGGACAGGTGGGAGTAAACAAGTGACCGTGGATAAGTGGAAATAGGGTAGGGGTAATCAAGTGACAACAGGAGGGAGGGAGGGCGGAGGTAAACTAGTGGCAACAGGAGGGAGGGAGGGCGGGGGTAAACAAGTGACCACAGGAGGGAGGGAGGTTGGGCCTAAACAAGTGACCACGGACAACAGGAGGGAGGGCGGGTGTTAACTAACCACGGGAGTGACTGAGGGCGGGGGTTAACTTTGTGACCACGGAGAGAAGTCCAAAGTACAACAGCAAAGCAACGTCTTTGGTCTACAGCAAACTTTCGGTCATGCAGTTGTTAATATTTGCAGATACCTTATACTGTCTTATGGCCACTTTAAAGATTTCTACGTTTATTTTTAGAAATGTGACTATTATAGAGATCTCATATCTTAGATAGGTAAAAAGAAACATAAACCAAGTGAATTATGGGTATTCTGCCTCACAGAAACTCATACAGTATACCTGCTAGGTGAAGCTGTTATTCTTCCTGTGGTTTTTGAACGGCGGTGTACCAGGTAAAGTGGAGACAGATTTGAACATAGTTCAAATATGTTTAAATATAATGTGGAGGACAGGGACGGCTGTAAGGGGTGATGTGGAGGCCGTTTTTAACCTATGTCTATGAGACAAAAAAGGTTAAAAAATTCTATGTTTTTCTTACAATTTCTCATCCCTGACCAACAGAGAATGGAAAAAAGAATTTAGGAAGCTAGTTGTAGTACGACACCTAGGATTGGACAATACACTATTGCCTTGTGTTGCTGCATTAACAACGGGAGAAAAACAAGGAACAATGGGAGGGAGGGCAAGTGACAACGGACTATATTAGGGAGGGAGGGCAGGGGTAAACAAGTGACCACAGACAAATGGGAGGGAGAGAGGGAGGGCGGATGGGAGTAAACAAGTGACCACGGATAACTGGAAGGAGGGTGGGGGGTAAACAATAGACAACAGGAGGGAGAGAGGGCAGAGGTAAACAAGTGACAACGGGAGGATGGGAGGGCAGAGATTAACAAGTGACCATGGGAACGAGGGAGAGCAGGGGTAAACAAGTGACCACAGGAGGGAGGGAGGGCAGGGGTAAACAAGTGACCATAGACAACGGGGGGAGGGAGGACAGGTGGGAGTAAACAAGTTACCGTGGATAGGTGGAAATAGGGTAGGGGTAATCAAGTGACAACAGGAGGGAGGGAGGGCGGAGGTAAACTAGTGGCAACAGGAGGGAGGGAGGGCGGGGGTAAACAAGTGACCACAGGAGGGAGGGAGGTTGGGCTTAAACAAGTGACCACGGACAACAGGAGGGAGGGCGGGTGTTAACTAACCACGGGAGTGACTGAGGGCGGGGGTTAACTTTGTGACCACGGAGAGAAGTCCAAAGTACAACACCAAAGCAACGTCTTTGGTCCACAGCAAACTTTCGGCCATGCAGTTGTTAATATTTGCAGATACCTTATACTGTCTTATGGCCACTTTAAAGATTTCTACGTTTATTTTTAGAAATGTGACTATTATAGAGATCTCATATCTTAGATAGGTAAAAAGAAACTTAAACCAAGTGAATTATGGGTATTCTGCCTCACAGAAACTCATACAGTATACCTGCTAGGTGAAGCTGTTATTCTTCCTGTGGTTTTTGAATGGTGGTGTACCAGGTAAAGTGGAGACAGATTTGAACATAGTTCAAATATGTTTAAATATAATGAGGAGGACAGGGACGGCTGTAAGGGGTGATGTGGAGGCCGTTTTTAACCTATGTCTATGAGACAAAAAAGGTTAAAAAACTCTATGTTTTTCTTACAATTTCTCATCCCTGACCAACAGAGAATGGAAAAAAGAATTTAGGAAGCTAGTTGTAGTACGACACCTAGGATTGGACCATACACTATTGCCATGTGTTGCTGCATTAACAACGGGAGAAAAACAAGTAACAATGGGAGGGAGGGCAAGTGACAACGGACTATATTAGGGAGGGAGGGCAGGGGTAAACAAGTGACCACAGACAAATGGGAGGGAGAGAGGGAGGGCGGGTGGGAGTAAACAAGTGACCATGGATAACTAGAAGGAGGGTGGGGGGTAAACAAGAGACAACAGGAGGGAGAGAGGGCAGAGGTAAACAAGTGACAACGGGAGGATGGGAGGGCAGAGATTAACAAGTGACCATGGGATGGAGGGAGAGCAGGGGTAAACAAGTGACCACAGGAGGGAGGGAGGGCAGGGGTAAATGAGTGACCATAGACAACGGGGGGAGGGAGGACAGGTGGGAGTAAACAAGTGACCGTGGATAGGTGGAAATAGGGTAGGGGTAATCAAGTGACAACAGGAGGGAGGGAGGGCGGAGGTAAACTAGTGGCAACAGGAGGGAGGGAGGGCGGGGGTAAACAAGTGACCACAGGAGGGAGGGAGGTTGGGCTTAAACAAGTGACCACGGACAACAGGAGGGAGGGCGGGTGTTAACTAACCACGGGAGTGACTGAGGGCGGGGGTTAACTTTGTGACCACGGAGAGAAGTCCAAAGTACAACACCAAAGCAACGTCTTTGGTCCACAGCAAACTTTCGGCCATGCAGTTGTTAATATTTGCAGATACCTTATACTGTCTTATGGCCACTTTAAAGATTTCTACGTTTATTTTTAGAAATGTGACTATTATAGAGATCTCATATCTTAGATAGGTAAAAAGAAACTTAAACCAAGTGAATTATGGGTATTCTGCCTCACAGAAACTCATACAGTATACCTGCTAGGTGAAGCTGTTATTCTTCCTGTGGTTTTTGAACGGTGGTGTACCAGGTAAAGTGGAGACAGATTTGAACATAGTTCAAATATGTTTAAATATAATGAGGAGGACAGGGACGGCTGTAAGGGGTGATGTGGAGGCCGTTTTTAACCTATGTCTATGAGACAAAAAAGGTTAAAAAACTCTATGTTTTTCTTACAATTTCTCATCAATGACCAACAGAGAATGGAAAAAAGAATTTAGGAAGCTAGTTGTAGTACGACACCTAGGATTGGACCATACACTATTGCCTTGTGTTGCTGCATTAACAACGGGAGAAAAACAAGTAACAATGGGAGGGAGGGCAAGTGACAACGGACTATATTAGGGAGGGAGGGCAGGGGTAAACAAGTGACCACAGACAAATGGGAGGGAGAGAGGGAGGGCGGGTGGGAGTAAACAAGTGACCATGGATAACTAGAAGGAGGGTGGGGGGTAAACAAGAGACAACAGGAGGGAGAGAGGGCAGAGGTAAACAAGTGACAACGGGAGGATGGGAGGGCAGAGATTAACAAGTGACCATGGGATGGAGGGAGAGCAGGGGTAAACAAGTGACCACAGGAGGGAGGGAGGGCAGGGGTAAATGAGTGACCATAGACAACGGGGGGAGGGAGGACAGGTGGGAGTAAACAAGTGACCGTGGATAAGTGGAAATAGGGTAGGGGTAATTAAGTGACAACAGGAGGGAGGGAGGGCGGAGGTAAACTAGTGGCAACAGGAGGGAGGGAGGGCGGGGGTAAACAAGTGACCACAGGAGGGAGGGAGGTTGGGCTTAAACAAGTGACCACGGACAACAGGAGGGAGGGTGGGTGTTAACTAACCAAGGGTGTGACTGAGGGCGGGGGTTAACTTTGTGACCACGGAGAGAAGTCCAAAGTACAACACCAAAGCAACGTCTTTGGACTACAGCAAACTTTCGGCCATGCAGTTGTTAATATTTGCAGATACCTTATACTGTCTTATGGCCACTTTAAAGATTTCTACGTTTATTTTTAGAAATGTGACTATTATAGAGATCTCATATCTTAGATAGGTAAAAAGAAACATAAACCAAGTGAATTATGGGTATTCTGCCTCACAGAAACTCATACAGTATACCTGCTAGGTGAAGCTGTTATTCTTCCTGTGGTTTTTGAACGGTGGTGTACCAGGTAAAGTGGAGACAGATTTGAACATAGTTCAAATATGTTTAAATATAATGTGGAGGACAGGGACGGCTGTAAGGGGTGATGTGGAGGCTGTTTTTAACCTATGTCTATGAGACAAAAAAGGTTAAAAAATTCTATGTTTTTCTTACAATTTCTCATCCCTGACCAACAGAGAATGGAAAAAAGAATTTAGGAAGCTAGTTGTAGTACGACACCTAGGATTGGACCATACACTATTGCCTTGTGTTGCTGCATTAACAACGGGAGAAAAACAAGTAACAATGGGAGGGAGAGCAAGTGACAACGGACTATATTAGGGAGGGAGGGCAGGGGTAAACAAGTGACCACAGACAAATGGGAGGGAGAGAGGGAGGGCGGGTGGGAGTAAACAAGTGACCACGGATAACTGGAAGGAGGGGGGGTAAACAAGAGACAACAGGAGGGAGAGAGGGCAGAGGTAAACAAGTGACAACGGGAGGATGGGAGGGCAGAGATTAACAAGTGACCATGGGAAGGAGGGAGAGCAGGGGTAAACAAGTGACCACAGGAGGGAGGGAGGGCGGGGGTAAACAAGTGACCATAGACAACGGGGGAGGGAGGACAGGTGGGAGTAAACAAGTGACCGTGGATAAGTGGAAATAGGGTAGGGGTAATCAAGTGACAACAGGAGGGAGGGAGGGCGGAGGTAAACTAGTGGCAACAGGAGGGAGGGAGGGCGGGGTAAACAAGTGACCACAGGAGGGAGGGAGGTTGGGCTTAAACAAGTGACCACGGACAACAGGAGGGAGGGCGGGTGTTAACTAACCACGGGAGTGACTGAGGGCGGGGGTTAACTTTATGACCACAGAGAGAAGTCCAAAGTACAACACCAAAGCAACGTCTTTGGTCTACAGCAAACTTTCGGCCATGCTGTTGTTAATATTTGCAGATACCTTATACTGTCTTATGGCCACTTTAAAGATTTCTATGTTTATTTTTAGAAATGTGACTGACTATTATAGAGATCTCATATCTTAGATAGGTAAAAAGAAACATAAACCAAGTGAATTATGGGTATTCTGCCTCACAGAAACTCATACAGTATACCTGCTAGGTGAAGCTGTTATTCTTCCTGTGGTTTTTGAACGGTGGTGTACCAGGTAAAGTGGAGACAGATTTGAACATAGTTCAAATATGTTTAAATATAATGTGGAGGACAGGGACGGCTGTAAGGGGTGATGTGGAGGCCGTTTTTAACCTATGTCTATGAGACAAAAAAGGTTAAAAAACTCTATGTTTTTCTTACAATTTCTCATCCCTGACCAACAGAGAATGGAAAAAAGAATTTAGGAAGCTAGTTGTAGTACGACACCTAGGATTGGACCATACACTATTGCCTTGTGTTGCTGCATTAACAACGGGAGAAAAACAAGTAACAATGGGAGGGAGGGCAAGTGACAACGGACTATATTAGGGAGGGAGGGCAGGGGTAAACAAGTGACCACAGACAAATGGGAGGGAGAGAGGGAGGGCGGGTGGGAGTAAACAAGTGACCACGGATAACTGGAAGGAGGGTGGGGGGTAAACAAGAGACAACAGGAGGGAGAGAGGGCAGAGGTAAACAAGTGACAACGGGAGGATGGGAGGGCAGAGATTAACAAGTGACCATGGGATGGAGGGAGAGCAGGGGTAAACAAGTGACCACAGGAGGGAGGGAGGGCAGGGTTAAATGAGTGACCATAGACAACGGGGGGAGGGAGGACAGGTGGGAGTAAACAAGTGACCGTGGATAAGTGGAAATAGGGTAGGGGTAATCAAGTGACAACAGGAGGGAGGGAGGGCGGAGGTAAACTAGTGGCAACAGGAGGGAGGGAGGGCGGGGGTAAACAAGTGACCACGGCAGGGAGGGAGGTTGGGCTTAAACAAGTGACCACGGACAACAGGAGGGAGGGTGGGTGTTAACTAACCACGGGAGTGACTGAGGGCGGGGGTTAACTTTGTGACCATGGAGAGAAGTCCAAAGTACAACAGCAAAGCAACGTCTTTGGTCTACAGCAAACTTTCGGTCATGCAGTTGTTAATATTTGCAGATACCTTATACTGTCTTATGGCCACTTTAAAGATTTCTACGTTTATTTTTAGAAATGTGACTATTATAGAGATCTCATATCTTAGATAGGTAAAAAGAAACATAAACCAAGTGAATTATGGGTATTCTGCCTCACAGAAACTCATACAGTATACCTGCTAGGTGAAGCTGTTATTCTTCCTGTGGTTTTTGAACGGCGGTGTACCAGGTAAAGTGGAGACAGATTTGAACATAGTTCAAATATGTTTAAATATAATGTGGAGGACAGGGACGGCTGTAAGGGGTGATGTGGAGGCCGTTTTTAACCTATGTCTATGAGACAAAAAAGGTTAAAAAATTCTATGTTTTTCTTACAATTTCTCATCCCTGACCAACAGAGAATGGAAAAAAGAATTTAGGAAGCTAGTTGTAGTACGACACCTAGGATTGGACAATACACTATTGCCTTGTGTTGCTGCATTAACAACGGGAGAAAAACAAGGAACAATGGGAGGGAGGGCAAGTGACAACGGACTATATTAGGGAGGGAGGGCAGGGGTAAACAAGTGACCACAGACAAATGGGAGGGAGAGAGGGAGGGCGGATGGGAGTAAACAAGTGACCACGGATAACTGGAAGGAGGGTGGGGGGTAAACAATAGACAACAGGAGGGAGAGAGGGCAGAGGTAAACAAGTGACAACGGGAGGATGGGAGGGCAGAGATTAACAAGTGACCATGGGATGGAGGGAGAGCAGGGGTAAACAAGTGACCACAGGAGGGAGGGAGGGCAGGGGTAAACAAGTGACCATAGACAACGGGGGGAGGGAGGACAGGTGGGAGTAAACAAGTGACCGTGGATAGGTGGAAATAGGGTAGGGGTAATCAAGTGACAACAGGAGGGAGGGAGGGCGGGGGTAAACAAGTGACCACAGGAGGGAGGGAGGTTGGGCTTAAACAAGTGACCACGGACAACAGGAGGGAGGGCGGGTGTTAACTAACCACGGGAGTGACTGAGGGCGGGGGTTAACTTTGTGACCACGGAGAGAAGTCCAAAGTACAACACCAAAGCAAGGTCTTTGGTCTACAGCAAACTTTCGGCCATGCAGTTGTTAATATTTGCAGATACCTTATACTGTCTTATGGCCACTTTACAGATTTCTACGTTTATTTTTAGAAATGTGACTATTATAGAGATCTCATATCTTAGATAGGTAAAAAGAAACATAAACCAAGTGAATTATGGGTATTCTGCCTCACAGAAACTCATACAGTATACCTGCTAGGTGAAGCTGTTATTCTTCCTGTGGTATTTGAACGGTGGTGTACCAGGTAAAGTGGAGACAGATTTGAACATAGTTCAAATATGTTTAAATATAATGTGGAGGACAGGGACGGCTGTAAGGGGTGATGTGGAGGCCGTTTTTAACCTATGTCTATGAGACAAAAAAGGTTAAAAAACTCTATGTTTTTCTTACAATTTCTCATCCCTGACCAATAGAGAATGGAAAAAAGAATTTAGGAAGCTAGTTGTAGTACGACACCTAGGATTGGACCATACACTATTGCCTTGTGTTGCTGCATTAACAACGGGAGAAAAACAAGTAACAATGAGAGGGAGGGCAAGTGACAACAGACTATATTAGGGAGGGAGGGCAGGGGTAAACAAGTGACCACAGACAAATGGGAGGGAGAGAGGGAGGGCGGGTGGGAGTAAACAAGTGACCACGGATAACTGGAAGGAGGGTGGGGGGTAAACAAGAGACAACAGGAGGGAGAGAGGGGAGAGGTAAACAAGTGACAACGGGAGGATGGGAGGGCAGAGATTAACAAGTGACCATGGGAAGGAGGGAGAGCAGGGGTAAACAAGTGACCACAGGAGGGAGGGAGGGCGGGGGTAAACAAGTGACCATAGACAACGGGGGAGGGAGGACAGGTGGGAGTAAACAAGTGACTGTGGATAAGTGGAAATAGGGTAGGGGTAATCAAGTGACAATATGAGGGAGGGAGGGCGGAGGTAAACTAGTGGCAACAGGAGGGAGGGAGGGCAGGGGTAAACAAGTGACCACAGGAGGGAGGGAGGTTGGGCTTAAACAAGTGACCACGGACAACAGGAGGGAGGGCGGGTGTTAACTAACCACGGGAGTGACTGAGGGCGGGGGTTAACTTTGTGACCACGGAGAGAAGTCCAAAGTACAACACCAAACAACGTCTTTGGTCTACAGCAAACTTTCGGCCATACAGTTGTTAATATTTGCAGATACCTTATACTGTCTTATGGCCACTTTAAAGATTTCTATGTTTATTTTTAGAAATGTGACTATTATAGAGATCTCATATCTTAGATAGGTAAAAAGAAACATAAACCAAGTGAATTATGGGTATTCTGCCTCACAGAAACTCATACAGTATACCTGCTAGGTGAAGTTGTTATTCTTCCTGTGGTTTTTGAACGGTGGTGTACCAGGTAAAGTGGAGACAGATTTGAACATAGTTCAAATATGTTTAAATATAATGTGGAGGACAGGGACGGCTGTAAGGGGTGATGTGGAGGCCGTTTTTAACCTATGTCTATGAGACAAAAAAGGTTAAAAAATTCTATGTTTTTCTTACAATTTCTCATCCCTGACCAACAGAGAATGGAAAAAAGAATTTAGGAAGCTAGTTGTAGTACGACACCTAGGATTGGACCATACACTATTGCCTTGTGTTGCTGCATTAACAACGGGAGAAAAACAAGTAACAATGGGAGGGAGGGCAAGTGACAACGGACTATATTAGGGAGGGAGGGCAGGGGTAAACAAGTGACCACAGACAAATGGGAGGGAGAGAGGGAGGGCGGTGGGAGTAAACAAGTGACCACGGATAACTGGAAGGAGGGTGGGGGGTAAACAAGAGACAACAGGAGGGAGAGAGGGCAGAGGTAAACAAGTGACAACGGGAGGATGGGAGGGCAGAGATTAACAAGTGACCATGGGAAGGAGGGAGAGCAGGGGTAAACAAGTGACCACAGGAGGGAGGGAGGGCGGGGGTAAACAAGTGACCATAGACAACGGGGGAGGGAGGACAGGTGGGAGTAAACAAGTGACCGTGGATAAGTGCAAATAGGGTAGGGGTAATCAAGTGACAACAGGAGGGAGGGAGGGCGGAGGTAAACTAGTGGCAACAGGAGGGAGGGAGGGCGGGGGTAAACAAGTGACCACAGGAGGGAGGAAGGTTGGGCTTAAACAAGTGACCACGGACAACAGGAGGGAGGGCGGGTGTTAACTAACCACGGGAGTGACTGAGGGCGGGGGTTAACTTTATGACCACAGAGAGAAGTCCAAAGTACAACACCAAAACAACGTCTTTGGTCTACAGCAAACTTTCGGCCATGCTGTTGTTAATATTTGCAGATACCTTATACTGTCTTATGGCCACTTTAAAGATTTCTATGTTTATTTTTAGAAATGTGACTGACTATTATAGAGATCTCATATCTTAGATAGGTAAAAAGAAACATAAACCAAGTGAATTATGGGTATTCTGCCTCACAGAAACTCATACAGTATACCTGCTAGGTGAAGCTGTTATTCTTCCTGTGGTTTTTGAACGGTGGTGTACCAGGTAAAGTGGAGACAGATTTGAACATAGTTCAAATATGTTTAAATATAATGTGGAGGACAGGGACGGCTGTAAGGGGTGATGTGGAGGCCGTTTTTAACCTATGTCTATGAGACAAAAAAGGTTAAAAAATTCTATGTTTTTCTTACAATTTCTCATCCCTGACCAACAGAGAATGGAAAAAAGAATTTAGGAAGCTAGTTGTAGTACGACACCTAGGATTGGACCATACACTATTGCCTTGTGTTGCTGCATTAACAACGGGAGAAAAACAAGTAACAATGGGAGGGAGGGCAAGTGACAACGGACTATATTAGGGAGGGAGGGCAGGGGTAAACAAGTGACCACAGACAAATGGGAGGGAGAGAGGGAGGGCGGGTGGGAGTAAACAAGTGACCACGGATAACTGGAAGGAGGGTGGGGGGTAAACAAGAGACAACAGGAGGGAGAGAGGGCAGAGGTAAACAAGTGACAACGGGAGGATGGGAGGGCAGAGATTAACAAGTGACCATGGGAAGGAGGGAGAGCAGGGGTAAACAAGTGACCACAGGAGGGAGGGAGGGCGGGGGTAAACAAGTGACCATAGACAACGGGGGAGGGAGGACAGGTGGGAGTAAACAAGTGACCGTGGATAAGTGGAAATAGGGTAGGGGTAATCAAGTGACAACAGGAGGGAGGGAGGGCGGAGGTAAACTAGTGGCAACAGGAGGGAGGGAGGGCGGGGGTAAACAAGTGACCACGGCAGGGAGGGAGGTTGGGCTTAAACAAGTGACCACGGACAACAGGAGGGAGGGTGGGTGTTAACTAACCACGGGAGTGACTGAGGGCGGGGGTTAACTTTGTGACCATGGAGAGAAGTCCAAAGTACAACACCAAAGCAACGTCTTTGGACTACAGCAAACTTTCGGCCATGCAGTTGTTAATATTTGCAGATACCTTATACTGTCTTATGGCCACTTTAAAGATTTCTACGTTTATTTTTAGAAATGTGACTATTATAGAGATCTCATATCTTAGATAGGTAAAAAGAAACATAAACCAAGTGAATTATGGGTATTCTGCCTCACAGAAACTCATACAGTATACGTGCTAGGTGAAGCTGTTATTCTTCCTGTGGTTTTTGAACGGTGGTGTACCAGGTAAAGTGGAGACAGATTTGAACATAGTTCAAAAATGTTTAAATATAATGTGGAGGACAGGGACGGCTGTAAGGGGTGATGTGGAGGCCGTTTTTAACCTATGTCTATGAGACAAAAAAGGTTAAAAAATTCTATGTTTTTCTTACAATTTCTCATCCCTGACCAACAGAGAATGGAAAAAAGAATTTAGGAAGCTAGTTGTAGTACGACACCTAGGATTGGACCATACACTATTGCCTTGTGTTGCTGCATTAACAACGGGAGAAAAACAAGTAACAATGGGAGGGAGGGCAAGTGACAACGGACTATATTAGGGAGGGAGGGCAGGGGTAAACAAGTGACCACAGACAAATGGGAGGGAGAGAGGGAGGGCGGGTGGGAGTAAACAAGTGACCACGGATAACTGGAAGGAGGGTGGGGGGTAAACAAGAGACAACAGGAGGGAGAGAGGGCAGAGGTAAACAAGTGACAACGGGAGGATGGGAGGGCAGAGATTAACAAGTGACCATGGGAAGGAGGGAGAGCAGGGGTAAACAAGTGACCACAGGAGGGAGGGAGGGCGGGGGTAAACAAGTGACCATAGACAACGGGGGAGGGAGGACAGGTGGGAGTAAACAAGTGACCGTGGATAAGTGGAAATAGGGTAGGGGTAATCAAGTGACAACAGGAGGGAGGGAGGGCGAAGGTAAACTAGTGGCAACAGGAGGGAGGGAGGGCGGGGGTAAACAAGTGACCACAGGAGGGAGGGAGGTTGGGCCTAAACAAGTGACCACGGACAACAGGAGGGAGGGCGGGTGTTAACTAACCACGGGAGTGACTGAGGGCGGGGGTTAACTTTGTGACCACGGAGAGAAGTCCAAAGTACAACAGCAAAGCAACGTCTTTGGTCTACAGCAAACTTTCGGTCATGCAGTTGTTAATATTTGCAGATACCTTATACTGTCTTATGGCCACTTTAAAGATTTCTACGTTTATTTTTAGAAATGTGACTATTATAGAGATCTCATATCTTAGATAGGTAAAAAGAAACATAAACCAAGTGAATTATGGGTATTCTGCCTCACAGAAACTCATACAGTATACCTGCTAGGTGAAGCTGTTATTCTTCCTGTGGTTTTTGAACGGCGGTGTACCAGGTAAAGTGGAGACAGATTTGAACATAGTTCAAATATGTTTAAATATAATGTGGAGGACAGGGACGGCTGTAAGGGGTGATGTGGAGGCCGTTTTTAACCTATGTCTATGAGACAAAAAAGGTTAAAAAATTCTATGTTTTTCTTACAATTTCTCATCCCTGACCAACAGAGAATGGAAAAAAGAATTTAGGAAGCTAGTTGTAGTACGACACCTAGGATTGGACAATACACTATTGCCTTGTGTTGCTGCATTAACAACGGGAGAAAAACAAGGAACAATGGGAGGGCGGGCAAGTGACAACGGACTATATTAGGGAGGGAGGGCAGGGGTAAACAAGTGACCACAGACAAATGGGAGGGAGAGAGGGAGGGCGGATGGGAGTAAACAAGTGACCACGGATAACTGGAAGGAGGGTGGGGGGTAAACAATAGACAACAGGAGGGAGAGAGGGCAGAGGTAAACAAGTGACAACGGGAGGATGGGAGGGCAGAGATTAACAAGTGACCATGGGAAGGAGGGAGAGCAGGGGTAAACAAGTGACCACAGGAGGGAGGGAGGGCAGGGGTAAACAAGTGACCATAGACAACGGGGGGAGGGAGGACAGGTGGGAGTAAACAAGTGACCGTGGATAGGTGGAAATAGGGTAGGGGTAATCAAGTGACAACAGGAGGGAGGGAGGGCGGAGGTAAACTAGTGGCAACAGGAGGGAGGGAGGGCGGGGGTAAACAAGTGACCACAGGAGGGAGGGAGGTTGGGCTTAAACAAGTGACCACGGACAACAGGAGGGAGGGCGGGTGTTAACTAACCACGGGAGTGACTGAGGGCGGGGGTTAACTTTGTGACCACGGAGAGAAGTCCAAAGTACAACACCAAAGCAAGGTCTTTGGTCTACAGCAAACTTTCGGCCATGCAGTTGTTAATATTTGCAGATACCTTATACTGTCTTATGGCCACTTTACAGATTTCTACGTTTATTTTTAGAAATGTGACTATTATAGAGATCTCATATCTTAGATAGGTAAAAAGAAACATAAACCAAGTGAATTATGGGTATTCTGCCTCACAGAAACTCATACAGTATACCTGCTAGGTGAAGCTGTTATTCTTCCTGTGGTTTTTGAACGGTGGTGTACCAGGTAAAGTGGAGACAGATTTGAACATAGTTCAAATATGTTTAAATATAATGTGGAGGACAGGGACGGCTGTAAGGGGTGATGTGGAGGCCGTTTTTAACCTATGTCTATGAGACAAAAAAGGTTAAAAAATTCTATGTTTTTCTTACAATTTCTCATCCCTGACCAATAGAGAATGGAAAAAAGAATTTAGGAAGCTAGTTGTAGTACGACACCTAGGATTGGACCATACACTATTGCCTTGTGTTGCTGCATTAACAACGGGAGAAAAACAAGTAACAATGAGAGGGAGGGCAAGTGACAACAGACTATATTAGGGAGGGAGGGCAGGGGTAAACAAGTGACCACAGACAAATGGGAGGGAGAGAGGGAGGGCGGGTGGGAGTAAACAAGTGACCACGGATAACTGGAAGGAGGGTGGGGGGTAAACAAGAGACAACAGGAGGGAGAGAGGGGAGGGGTAAACAAGTGACAACGGGAGGATGGGAGGGCAGAGATTAACAAGTGACCATGGGAAGGAGGGAGAGCAGGGGTAAACAAGTGACCACAGGAGGGAGGGAGGGCGGGGGTAAACAAGTGACCATAGACAACGGGGGGAGGGAGGACAGGTGGGAGTAAACAAGTGACTGTGGATAAGTGGAAATAGGGTAGGGGTAATCAAGTGACAACATGAGGGAGGGAGGGCGGAGGTAAACTAGTGGCAACAGGAGGGAGGGAGGGCAGGGGTAAACAAGTGACCACAGGAGGGAGGGAGGTTGGGCTTAAACAAGTGACCACGGACAACAGGAGGGAGGGCGGGTGTTAACTAACCACGGGAGTGACTGAGGGCGGGGGTTAACTTTGTGACCACGGAGAGAAGTCCAAAGTACAACACCAAACAACGTCTTTGGTCTACAGCAAACTTTCGGCCATACAGTTGTTAATATTTGCAGATACCTTATACTGTCTTATGGCCACTTTAAAGATTTCTACGTTTATTTTTAGAAATGTGACTATTATAGAGATCTCATATCTTAGATAGGTAAAAAGAAACATAAACAAAGTGAATTATGGGTATTCTGCCTCACAGAAACTCATACAGTATACCTGCTAGGTGAAGCTGTTATTCTTGCTGTGGTTTTTGAACGGTGGTGTACCAGGTAAAGTGGAGACAGATTTGAACATAGTTCAAATATGTTTAAATATAATGTGGAGGACAGGGACGGCTGTAAGGGGTGATGTGGAGGCCGTTTTTAACCTATGTCTATGAGACAAAAAAGGTTAAAAAACTCTATGTTTTTCTTACAATTTCTCATCCCTGACCAACAGAGAATGGAAAAAAGAATTTAGGAAGCTAGTTGTAGTACGACACCTAGGATTGGACCATACACTATTGCCTTGTGTTGCTGCATTAACAACGGGAGAAAAACAAGTAACAATGGGAGGGAGGGCAAGTGACAACGGACTATATTAGGGAGGGAGGGCAGGGGTAAACAAGTGACCACAGACAAATGGGAGGGAGAGAGGGAGGGCGGGTGGGAGTAAACAAGTGACCACGGATAACTGGAAGGAGGGTGGGGGGTAAACAAGAGACAACAGGAGGGAGAGAGGGGAGAGGTAAACAAGTGACAACGGGAGGATGGGAGGGCAGAGATTAACAAGTGACCATGGGAAGGAGGGAGAGCAGGGGTAAACAAGTGACCACAGGAGGGAGGGAGGGCGGGGGTAAACAAGTGACCATAGACAACGGGGGGAGGGAGGACAGGTGGGAGTAAACAAGTGACTGTGGATAAGTGGAAATAGGGTAGGGGTAATCAAGTGACAACATGAGGGAGGGAGGGCGGAGGTAAACTAGTGGCAACAGGAGGGAGGGAGGGCAGGGGTAAACAAGTGACCACAGGAGGGAGGGAGGTTGGGCTTAAACAAGTGACCACGGACAACAGGAGGGAGGGCGGGTGTTAACTAACCACGGGAGTGACTGAGGGCGGGGGTTAACTTTGTGACCACGGAGAGAAGTCCAAAGTACAACACCAAACAACGTCTTTGGTCTACAGCAAACTTTCGGCCATACAGTTGTTAATATTTGCAGATACCTTATACTGTCTTATGGCCACTTTAAAGATTTCTACGTTTATTTTTAGAAATGTGACTATTATAGAGATCTCATATCTTAGATAGGTAAAAAGAAACATAAACAAAGTGAATTATGGGTATTCTGCCTCACAGAAACTCATACAGTATACCTGCTAGGTGAAGCTGTTATTCTTGCTGTGGTTTTTGAACGGTGGTGTACCAGGTAAAGTGGAGACAGATTTGAACATAGTTCAAATATGTTTAAATATAATGTGGAGGACAGGGACGGCTGTAAGGGGTGATGTGGAGGCCGTTTTTAACCTATGTCTATGAGACAAAAAAGGTTAAAAAACTCTATGTTTTTCTTACAATTTCTCATCCCTGACCAACAGAGAATGGAAAAAAGAATTTAGGAAGCTAGTTGTAGTACGACACCTAGGATTGGACCATACACTATTGCCTTGTGTTGCTGCATTAACAACGGGAGAAAAACAAGTAACAATGGGAGGGAGGGCAAGTGACAACGGACTATATTAGGGAGGGAGGGCAGGGGTAAACAAGTGACCACAGACAAATGGGAGGGAGAGAGAGAGGGCGGGTGGGAGTAAACAAGTGACCACGGATAACTGGAAGGAGGGTGGGGGGTAAACAAGAGACAACAGGAGGGAGAGAGGGCAGAGGCAAACAAGTGACAACGGGAGGATGGGAGGGCAGAGATTAACAAGTGACCATGGGATGGAGGGAGAGCAGGGGCAAACAAGTGACCACAGGAGGGAGGGAGGGCAGGGGTAAATGAGTGACCATAGACAACGGGGGGAGGGAGGACAGATGGGAGTAAACAAGTGACCGTGGATAAGTGGAAATAGGGTAGGGGTAATCAAGTGACAAAAGGAGGGAGGGAGGGCGGAGGTAAACTAGTGGCAACAGGAGGGAGGGAGGGCGGGGGTAAACAAGTGACCACGGGAGGGAGGGAGGGAGGTTGGGCTTAAACAAGTGACCACGGACAACAGGAGGGAGGGTGGGTGTTAACTAACCACGGGAGTGACTGAGGGCGGGGGTTAACTTTGTGACCACGGAGAGAAGTCCAAAGTGCAACACCAAAGCAACGGCTTTGGACTACAGCAAACTTTCGGCAATGCAGTTGTTAATATTTGCAGATACCTTATACTGTCTTATGGCCACTTTAAAGATTTCTATGTTTATTTTTAGAAATGTGACTATTATAGAGATCTCATATCTTAGATAGGTAAAAAGAAACATAAACCAAGTGAATTATGGGTATTCTGCCTCACAGAAACTCATACAGTATACCTGCTAGGTGAAGTTGTTATTCTTCCTGTGGTTTTTGAACGGTGGTGTACCAGGTAAAGTGGAGACAGATTTGAACATAGTTCAAATATGTTTAAATATAATGTGGAGGACAGGGACGGCTGTAAGGGGTGATGTGGAGGCCGTTTTTAACCTATGTCTATGAGACAAAAAAGGTTAAAAGATTCTATGTTTTTCTTACAATTTCTCATCCCTGACCAACAGAGAATGGAAAAAAGAATTTAGGAAGCTAGTTGTAGTACGACACATAGGATTGGACCATACACTATTGCCTTGTGTTGCTGCATTAACAACGGGAGAAAAACAAGTAACAATGGGAGGGAGGGCAAGTGACAACGGACTATATTAGGGAGGGAGGGCAGGGGAAAACAAGTGACCACAGACAAATGGGAGGGAGAGAGGGAGGGCGGGTGGGAGTAAACAAGTGACCACGGATAACTGGAAGGAGGGTGGGGGGTAAACAAGAGAGAACAGGAGGGAGAGAGGGCAGAGGTAAACAAGTGACAACGGGAGGATGGGAGGGCAGAAATTAACAAGTGTCCATGGGAAGGAGGGAGAGCAGGGGTAAACAAGTGACCACAGGAGGGAGGGAGGGCGGGGGTAAACAAGTGACCATAGACAACGGGGGAGGGAGGACAGGTGGGAGTAAACAAGTGACCGTGGATAAGTGGAAATAGGGTAGGGGTAATCAAGTGACAAAAGGAGGGAGGGAGGGCGGAGGTAAACTAGTGGCAACAGGAGGGAGGGAGGGCGGGGGTAAACAAGTGACCACGGGAGGGAGGGAGGTTGGGCTTAAACAAGTGACCACGGACAACAGGAGGGAGGGTGGGTGTTAACTAACCACGGGAGTGACTGAGGGCGGGGGTTAACTTTGTGACCACGGAGAGAAGTCCAAAGTACAACACCAAAGCAACGGCTTTGGACTACAGCAAACTTTCGGCCATGCAGTTGTTAATATTTGCAGATACCTTATACTGTCTTATGGCCACTTTAAAGATTTCTATGTTTATTTTTAGAAATGTGACTATTATAGAGATCTCATATCTTAGATAGGTAAAAAGAAACATAAACCAAGTGAATTATGGGTATTCTGCCTCACAGAAACTCATACAGTATACCTGCTAGGTGAAGTTCTTATTCTTCCTGTGGTTTTTGAACGGTGGTGTACCAGGTAAAGTGGAGACAGATTTGAACATAGTTCAAATATGTTTAAATATAATGTGGAGGACAGGGACGGCTGTAAGGGGTGATGTGGAGGCCGTTTTTAACCTATGTCTATGAGACAAAAAAGGTAAAAAAATTCTATGTTTTTCTTACAATTTCTCATCCCTGACCAACAGAGAATGGAAAAAAGAATTTAGGAAGCTAGTTGTAGTACGACACCTAGGATTGGACCATACACTATTGCCTTGTGTTGCTGCATTAACAACGGGAGAAAAACAAGTAACAATGGGAGGGAGGGCAAGTGACAACGGACTATATTAGGGAGGGAGGGCAGGGGAAAACAAGTGACCACAGACAAATGGGAGGGAGAGAGGGAGGGCGGGTGGGAGTAAACAAGTGACCACGGATAACTGGAAGGATGGTGGGGGGTAAACAAGAGACAACAGGAGGGAGAGAGGGCAGAGGTAAACAAGTGACAACGGGAGGATGGGAGGGCAGAGATTAACAAGTGACCATGGGAAGGAGGGAGAGCAGGGGTAAACAAGTGACCACAGGAGGGAGGGAGGGCGGGGGTAAACAAGTGACCATAGACAACGGGGGAGGGAGGACAGGTGGGAGTAAACAAGTGACCGTGGATAAGTGGAAATAGGGTAGGGGTAATCAAGTGAGAACAGGAGGGAGGGAGGGCGGAGGTAAACTAGTGGCAACAGGAGGGAGGGAGGGCGGGGGTAAACAAGTGACCACAGGAGGGAGGGAGGTTGGGCTTAAACAAGTGACCACGGACAACAAGAGGGAGGGCGGGTGTTAACTAACCACGGGAGTGACTGAGGGCGGGGGTTAACTTTGTGACCACGGAGAGAAGTCCAAAGTACAACACCAAAGCAACGTCTTTGGTCTACAGCAAACTTTCGGCCATGCAGTTGTTAATATTTGCAGATACCTTATACTGTCTTATGGCCACTTTAAAGATTTCTACGTTTATTTTTAGAAATGTGACTATTATAGAGATCTCATATCTTAGATAGGTAAAAAGAAACATAAACCAAGTGAATTATGGGTATTCTGCCTCACAGAAACTCATACAGTATACCTGCTAGGTGAAGCTGTTATTCTTCCTGTGGTTTTTGAACGGTGGTGTACCAGGTAAAGTGGAGACAGATTTGAACATAGTTCAAATATGTTTAAATATAATGTGGAGGACAGGGACGGCTGTAAGGGGTGATGTGGAGGCCGTTTTTAACCTATGTCTATGAGACAAAAAAGGTTAAAAAATTCTACGTTTTTCTTACAATTTCTCATCCCTGACCAACAGAGAATGGAAAAAACAATTTAGGAAGCTAGTTGTAGTACGACACCTAGGATTGGACCATACACTATTGCCTTGTGTTGCTGCATTAACAACGGGAGAAAAACAAGGAACAATGGGAGGGAGGGCAAGTGACAACGGACTATATTAGGGAGGGACGGCAGGGGTAAACAAGTGACCACAGACAAATGGGAGGGAGAGAGGGAGGGCGGGTGGGAGTAAACAAGTGACCACGGATAACTGGAAGGAGGGTGGGGGGTAAACAAGAGACAACAGGAGGGAGAGAGGGCAGAGGTAAACAAGTGACAACGGGAGGATGGGAGGGCAGAGATTAACAAGTGACCATGGGAAGGAGGGAGAGCAGGGGTAAACAAGTGACCACAGGAGGGAGAGAGGGCAGGGGTAAACAAGTGACCATAGACAACGGGGGGAGGGAGGACAGGTGGGAGTAAACAAGTGACCGTGGATAAGTGGAAATAGGTTAGGGGTAATCAAGTGACAACAGGAGGGAGGGAGGGCGGAGGTAAACTAGTGGCAACAGGAGGGAGGGAGGGCGGGGGTAAACAAGTGACCACAGGAGGGAGGGAGGTTGGGCTTAAACAAGTGACCACGGACAACAGGAGGGAGGGCGGGTGTTAACTAACCACGGGAGTGACTGAGGGCGGGGGTTAACTTTGTGACCACGGAGAGAAGTCCAAAGTACAACCCCAAAGCAACGTCTTTGGTCTACAGTAAACTTTCGGCCATGCAGTTGTTAATATTTGCAGATACCTTATACTGTCTTATGGCCACTTTACAGATTTCTACGTTTATTTTTAGAAATGTGACTATTATAGAGATCTCATATCTTAGATAGGTAAAAAGAAACATAAACCAAGTGAATTATGGGTATTCTGGCTCACAGAAACTCATACAGTATACTTGCTAGGTGAAGCTGTTATTCTTCCTGTGGTATTTGAACGGTGGTGTACCAGGTAAAGTGGAGACAGATTTGAACATAGTTCAAATATGTTTAAATATAATGTGGAGGACAGGGACGGCTGTAAGGGGTGATGTGGAGGCCGTTTTTAACCTATGTCTATGAGACAAAAAAGGTTAAAAAATTCTATGTTTTTTTTACAATTTCTCATCCCTGACCAACAGAGAATGGAAAAAACAATTTAGGAAGCTAGTTGTAGTACGACACCTAGGATTGGACCATACACTATTGCCTTGTGTTGCTGCATTAACAACGGGAGAAAAACAAGGAACAATGGGAGGGAGGGCAAGAGACAACGGACTATATTAGGGAGGGAGGGCAGGGGTAAACAAGTGACCACAGACAAATGGGAGGGAGAGAGGGAGGGTGGGTGGGAGTAAACAAGTGACCACGGATAACTGGAAGGAGGATGGGGGGTAAACAAGAGACAACAGGAGGGAGAGAGGGCAGAGGTAAACAAGTGACAACGGGAGGATGGGAGGGCAGAGATTAACAAGTGACCATGGGAAGGAGGGAGAGCAGGGGTAAACAAGTGACCACAGGAGGGAGGGAGGGAAGGGGTAAACAAGTGACCATAGACAACGGGGGGAGGGAGGACAGGTGGGAGTAAACAAGTGACCGTGGATAAGTGGAAATAGGGTAGGGGTAATCAAGTGACAACAGGAGGGAGGGAGGGCGGAGGTAAACTAGTGGCAACAGGAGGGAGGGAGGGCGGGGGTAAACAAGTGACCACAGGAGGGAGGGAGGTTGGGCTTAAACAAGTGACCACGGACAACAGGAGGGAGGGCGGGTGTTAACTAACCACGGGAGTGACTGAGGGCGGGGGTTAACTTTGTGACCACGGAGAGAAGTCCAAAGTACAACACCAAAGCAACGTCTTTGGTCTACAGCAAACTGTCGGCCATGCAGTTGTAAATATTTGCAGATACCTTATACTGTCTTATGGCCACTTTAAAGATTTCTACGTTTATTTTTAGAAATGTGACTATTATAGAGATCTCATATCTTAGATAGGTAAAAAGAAACATAAACCAAGTGACTTATGGGTATTCTGCCTCACAGAAACTCATATAGTATACCTGCTAGGTGAAGCTGTTATTCTTCCTGTGGTTTTTGAACGGTGGTGTACCAGGTAAAGTGGAGACAGATTTGAACATAGTTCAAATATGTTTAAATATAATGTGGAGGACAGGGACGGCTGTAAGGGGTGATGTGGAGGCCGTTTTTAACCTATGTCATGAGACAAAAAAGGTTAAAAAACTCTATGTTTTTCTTACAATTTCTCATCCCTGACCAACAGAGAATGGAAAAAAGAATTTAGGAAGCTAGTTGTAGTACGACACCTAGGATTGGACCATACACTATTGCCTTGTGTTGCTGCATTAACAACGGGAGAAAAACAAGTAACAATGGGAGGGAGGGCAAGTGACAACGGACTATATTAGGGAGGGAGGGCAGGGGTAAACAAGTGACCACAGACAAATGGGAGGGAGAGAGGGAGGGCGGGTGGGAGTAAACAAGTGACCACGGATAACTGGAAGGAGGGTGGGGGGTAAACAAGAGACAACAGGAGGGAGAGAGGGCAGAGGTAAACAAGTGACAACGGGAGGATGGGAGGGCAGAGATTAACAAATGACCATGGGATGGAGGGAGAGCAGGGGTAAACAAGTGACCACAGGAGGGAGGGACGGCAGGGGTAAATGAGTGACCATAGACAACGGGGGAGGGAGGACAGGTGGGAGTAAACAAGTGACCGTGGATAAGTGGAAATAGGGTAGGGGTAATCAAGTGACAACAGGAGGGAGGGAGGGCGGAGGTAAACTAGTGGCAACAGGAGGGAGGGAGGGCGGGGTTAAACAAGTGACCACGGGAGGGAGGGAGGTTGGGCTTAAACAAGTGACCACGGACAACAGGAGGGAGGGTGGGTGTTACCTAACCACGGGAGTGACTGAGGGCGGGGGTTAACTTTGTGACCACGGAGAGAAGTCCAAAGTACAACACCAAAGCAACGTCTTTGGACTACAGCAAACTTTCGGCCATAAAGTTGTTAATATTTGCAGATACCTTATACTGTCTTATGGCCACTTTAAAGATTTCTACGTTTATTTTTAGAAATGTGACTATTATAGAGATCTCATATCTTAGATAGGTAAAAAGAAACATAAACCAAGTGAATTATGGGTATTCTGCCTCACAGAAACTCATACAGTATACCTGCTAGGTGAAGCTGTTATTCTTCCTGTGGTTTTTGAACGGTGGTGTACCGGGTAAAGTGGAGACAGATTTGAACATAGTTCAAATATGTTTAAATATAATGTGGAGGACAGGGACGGCTGTAAGGGGTGATGTGGAGGCCGTTTTTAACCTATGTCTATGAGACAAAAAAGGTTAAAAAATTCTATGTTTTTCTTACTATTTCTCATCCCTGACCAACAGAGAATGGAAAAAAGAATTTAGGAAGCTAGTTGTAGTACGACACCTAGGATTGGACCATACACTATTGCCTTGTGTTGCTGCATTAACAACGGGAGAAAAACAAGTAACAATGGGAGGGAGGGCAAGTGACAACGAACTATATTAGGGAGGGAGGGCGGGGTAAACAAGTGACCACAGACAAATGGGAGGGAGAGAGGGAGGGCGGGTGGGAGTAAACAAGTGACCACGGATAACTGGAAGGAGGGTGGGGGGTAAACAAGAGACAACAGGAGGGAGAGAGGGCAGAGGTAAACAAGTGACAACGGGAGGATGGGAGGGCAGAGATTAACAAGTGACCATGGGAAGGAGGGAGAGCAGGGGTAAACAAGTGACCACAGGAGGGAGGGAGGGCGGGGGTAAACAAGTGACCATAGACAACGGGGGAGGGAGGACAGGTGGGAGTAAACAAGTGACCGTGGATAAGTGGAAATAGGGTAGGGGTAATCAAGTGACAACAGGAGGGAGGGAGGGCGGAGGTAAACTAGTGGCAACAGGAGGGAGGGAGGGCGGGGGTAAACAAGTGACCACAGGAGGGAGGGAGGTTGGGCTTAAACAAATGACCACGGACAACAGGAGGGAGGGCGGGTGTTAACTAACCACGGGAGTGACTGAGGGCGGGGGTTAACTTTGTGACCACGGAGAGAAGTCCAAAGTACAACACCAAAGCAACGTCTTTGGACTACAGCAAACTTTTGGCCATGCAGTTGTTAATATTTGCAGATACCTTATACTGTCTTATGGCCACTTTAAAGATTTCTACGTTTATTTTTAGAAATGTGACTATTATAGAGATCTCATATCTTAGATAGGTAAAAAGAAACATAAACCAAGTGAATTATGGGTATTCTGCCTCACAGAAACTCATAGAGTATACCTGCTAGGTGAAGCTGTTATTCTTCCTGTGGTTTTTGAACGGTGGTGTACCAGGTAAAGTGGAGACAGATTTGAACATAGTTCAAATATGTTTAAATATAATGTGGAGGACAGGGACGGCTGTAAGGGGTGATGTGGAGGCCGTTTTTAACCTATGTCTATGAGACAAAAAAGGTTAAAAAATTCTATGTTTTTCTTACAATTTCTCATCCCTGACCAACAGAGAATGGAAAAAACAATTTAGGAAGCTAGTTGTAGTACGACACCTAGGATTGGACCATACACTATTGCCTTGTGTTGCTGCATTAACAACGGGAGAAAAACAAGTAACAATGGGAGGGAGGGCAAGTGACAACTGACTATATTAGGGAGGGAGGGCAGGGGTAAACAAGTGACCACAGACAAATGGGAGGGAGAGAGGGAGGGCGGGTGGGAGTAAACAAGTGACCACGGATAACTGGAAGGAGGGTGGGGGGTAAACAAGAGACAACAGGAGGGAGAGAGGGCAGAGGTAAACAAGTGACAACGGGAGGATGGGAGGGCAGAGATTAACAAGTGACCATAGGAAGGAGGGAGAACAGGGGTAAACAAGTGACCACAGGAGGGAGGGAGGGCGGGGGTAAACAAGTGACCATAGACAACGGGGGAGGGAGGACAGGTGGGAGTAAACAAGTGACTGTGGATAAGTGGAAATAGGGTAGGGGTAATCAAGTGACAACAGGAGGGAGGGAGGGCGGAGGTAAACTAGTGGCAACAGGAGGGAGGGAGGGCAGGGGTAAACAAGTGACCACAGGAGGGAGGGAGGTTGGGCTTAAACAAGTGACCACGGACAACAGGAGGGAGGGCGGGTGTTAACTAACCACGGGAGTGACTGAGGGTGGGGGTTAAGTTTGTGACCACGGAGAGAAGTCCAAAGTACAACACCAAAGCAACGTCTTTGGTCTACAGCAAACTTTCGGCCATACAGTTGTTAATATTTGCAGATACCTTATACTGTCTTATGGCCACTTTAAAGATTTCTACGTTTATTTTTAGAAATGTGACTATTATAGAGATCTCATATCTTAGATAGGTAAAAAGAAACATAAACCAAGTGAATTATGGGTATTCTGCCTCACAGAAACTCATACAGTATACCTGCAAGGTGAAGCTGTTATTCTTCCTGTGGTTTTTGAACGGTGGTGTACCAGGTAAAGTGGAGACAGATTTGAACATAGTTCAAATATGTTTAAATATAATGTGGAGGACAGGGACGGCTGTAAGGGGTGATGTGGAGGCCGTTTTTAACCTATGTCTATGAGACAAAAAAGGTTAAAAAATTCTATGTTTTTCTTACAATTTCTCATCCCTGACCAACAGAGAATGGAAAAAAGAATTTAGGAAGCTAGTTGTAGTACGACACCTAGGATTGGACCATACACTATTGCCTTGTGTTGCTGCATTAACAACGGGAGAAAAACAAGGAACAATGGGAGGGAGGGCAAGTGACAACGGACTATATTAGGGAGGGAGGGCAGGGGTAAACAAGTGACCACGGACAAATGGGAGGGAGAGAGGGAGGGCGGGTGGGAGTAAACAAGTGACCACGGATAACTGGAAGGAGGGTGGGGGGTAAACAAGAGACAACAGGAGGGAGAGAGGGCAGAGGTAAACAAGTGACAACTGGAGGATGGGCGGGCAGAGATTAACAAGTGACCATGGGATGGAGGGAGAGCAGGGGTAAACAAGTGACCACAGGAGGGAGGGAGGGCAGGGGTAAATGAGTGACCATAGACAACGGGGGGAGGGAGGACAGGTGGGAGTAAACAAGTGACCGTGGATAAGTGGAAATAGGGTAGGGGTAATCAAGTGACAACAGGAGGGAGGGAGGGCGGAGGTAAACTAGTGGCAACAGGAGGGAGGGAGGGCAGGGGTAAACAAGTGACCACGGGAGGGAGGGAGGTTGGGCTTAAACAAGTGACCACGGACAACAGGAGGGAGGGTGGGTGTTAACTAACCACGGGAGTGACTGAGGGCGGGGGTTAACTTTGTGACCACGGAGAGCAGTCCAAAGTACAACACCAAAGCAAGGTCTTTGGTCTACAGCAAACTTTCGGCCATGCAGTTGTTAATATTTGCAGATACCTTATACTGTCTTATGGCCACTTTAAAGATTTCTACGTTTATTTTTAGAAATGTGACTATTATAGAGATCTCATATCTTAGATAGGTAAAAAGAAACTTAAACCAAGTGAATTATGGGTATTCTGCCTCACAGAAACTCATACAGTATACCTGCTAGGTGAAGCTGTTATTCTTCCTGTGGTTTTTGAACGGTGGTGTACCAGGTAAAGTGGAGACAGATTTGAACATAGTTCAAATATGTTTAAATATAATGTGGAGGACAGGGACGGCTGTAAGGGGTGATGTGGAGGCCGTTTTTAACCCATGTCTATGAGACAAAAAAGGTTAAAAAATTCTATGTTTTTCTTACAATTTCTCATCCCTGACCAACAGAGAATGGAAAAAAAAATTTAGAAAGCTAGTTGTAGTACGACACCTAGGATTGGACCATACACTATTGCCTTGTGTTGCTGCATTAACAACGGGAGAAAAACAAGTAACAATGAGTGGGAGGGCAAGTGACAATGGACTATATTAGGGAGGGAGGGCAGGGGTAAACAAGTGACCACAGACAAATGGGAGGGAGAGAGGGAGGGCGGGTGGGAGTAAACAAGTGACCACGGATAACTGGAAGGAGGGTGGGGGGTAAACAAGAGACAACAGGAGGGAGAGAGGGCAGAGGTAAACAAGTGACAACGGGAGGATGGGAGGGCAGAGATTAACAAGTGACCATGGGAAGGAGGGAGAGCAGGGGTAAACAAGTGACCACAGGAGGGAGGGAGGGTGGGGGTAAACAAGTGACCATAGACAACGGGGGGAGGGAGGACAGGTGGGAGTAAACAAGTGACTGTGGATAAGTGGAAATAGGGTAGGGGTAATCAAGTGACAACAGGAGGGAGGGAGGGCGGAGGTAAACTAGTGGCAACAGGAGGGAGGGAGGGCAGGGGTAAACAAGTGACCACAGGAGGGAGGGAGGTTGGGCTTAAACAAGTGACCACGGACAACAGGAGGGAGGGCGGGTGTTACCTAACCATGGGAGTGACTGAGGGCGGGGTTAACTTTGTGACCACGGAGAGAAGTCCAAAGTACAACACCAAAGCAACGTCTTTGGACTACAGCAAACTTCAGCCATGCAGTTGTTAATATTTGCAGATACCTTATACTGTCTTATGGCCACTTTAAAGATTTCTACGTTTATTTTTAGAAATGTGACTATTATAGAGATCTCATATCTTAGATAGGTAAAAAGAAACATAAACCAAGTGAATTATGGGTATTCTGCCTCACAGAAACTCATACAGTATACCTGCTCGGTGAAGCTGTTATTCTTCCTGTGGTTTTTGAACGGTGGTGTACCAGGTAAAGTGGAGACAGATTTGAACATAGTTCAAATATCTTTAAATATAATGTGGAGGACAGGGACGGCTGTAAGGGGTGATGTGGAGGCCGTTTTTAACCTATGTCTATGAGACAAAAAAGGTTAAAAAATTCTATGTTTTTCTTACAATTTCTCATCCCTGACCAACAGAGAATGGAAAAAAGAATTTAGGAAGCTAGTTGTAGTACGACACCTAGGATTGGACCATACACTAATGCCTTGTGTTGCTGCATTAACAACGGGAGAAAAACAAGTAACAATGGGAGGGAGGGCAAGTGACAACGGACTATATTAGGGAGGGAGGGCGGGGTAAACAAGTGACCACAGACAAATGGGAGGGAGAGAGGGAGGGCGGGTGGGAGTAAACAAGTGACCACGGATAACTGGAAGGAGGGTGGGGGGTAAACAAGAGACAACAGGAGGGAGAGAGGGCAGAGGTAAACAAGTGACAACGGGAGGATGGGAGGGCAGAGATTAACAAGTGACCATGGGAAGGAGGGAGAGCAGGGGTAAACAAGTGACCACAGGAGGGAGGGAGGGCGGGGGTAAACAAGTGACCATAGACAACGGGGGAGGGAGGACAGGTGGGAGTAAACAAGTGACCGTGGATAAGTGGAAATAGGGTAGGGGTAATCAAGTGACAACAGGAGGGAGGGAGGGCGGAGGTAAACTAGTGGCAACAGGAGGGAGGGAGGGCGGGGGTAAACAAGTGACCACAGGAGGGAGGGAGGTTGGGCTTAAACAAGTGACCACGGACAACAGGAGGGAGGGCGGGTGTTAACTAACCACGGGAGTGACTGAGGGCGGGGGTTAACTTTGTGACCACGGAGAGAAGTCCAAAGTACAACACCAAAGCAACGTCTTTGGACTACAGCAAACTTTTGGCCATGCAGTTGTTAATATTTGCAGATACCTTATACTGTCTTATGGCCACTTTAAAGATTTCTACGTTTATTTTTAGAAATGTGACTATTATTGAGATCTCATATCTTAGATAGGTAAAAAGAAACATAAACCAAGTGAATTATGGGTATTCTGCCTCACAGAAACTCATACAGTATACCTGCTAGGTGAAGCTGTTATTCTTCCTGTGGTTTTTGAACGGTGGTGTACCAGGTAAAGTGGAGACAGATTTGAACATAGTTCAAATATGTTTAAATATAATGTGGAGGACAGGGACGGCTGTAAGGGGTGATGTGGAGGCCGTTTTTAACCTATGTCTATGAGACAAAAAAGGTTAAAAAATTCTATGTTTTTCTTACAATTTCTCATCCCTGACCAACAGAGAATGGAAAAAACAATTTAGGAAGCTAGTTGTAGTACGACACCTAGGATTGGACCATACACTATTGCCTTGTGTTGCAGCATTAACAACGGGAGAAAAACAAGTAACAATGGGAGGGAGGGCAAGTGACAACTGACTATATTAGGGAGGGAGGGCAGGGGTAAACAAGTGACCACAGACAAATGGGAGGGAGAGAGGGAGGGCGGGTGGGAGTAAACAAGTGACCACGGATAACTGGAAGGAGGGTGGGGGGTAAACAAGAGACAACAGGAGGGAGAGAGGGCAGAGGTAAACAAGTGACAACGGGAGGATGGGAGGGCAGAGATTAACAAGTGACCATAGGAAGGAGGGAGAACAGGGGTAAACAAGTGACCACAGGAGGGTGGGAGGGCGGGGGTAAACAAGTGACCATAGAAAACGGGGGAGGGAGGACAGGTGGGAGTAAACAAGTGACTGTGGATAAGTGGAAATAGGGTAGGGGTAATCAAGTGACAACAGGAGGGAGGGAGGGCGGAGGTAAACTAGTGGCAACAGGAGGGAGGGAGGGCAGGGGTAAACAAGTGACCACAGGAGGGAGGGAGGTTGGGCTTAAACAAGTGACCACGGACAACAGGAGGGAGGGCGGGTGTTAACTAACCACGGGAGTGACTGAGGGTGGGGGTTAACTTTGTGACCACGGAGAGAAGTCCAAAGTACAACACCAAAGCAACGTCTTTGGTCTACAGCAAACTTTCGGCCATACAGTTGTTAATATTTGCAGATACCTTATACTGTCTTATGGCCACTTTAAAGATTTCTACGTTTATTTTTAGAAATGTGACTATTATAGAGATCTCATATCTTAGATAGGTAAAAAGAAACATAAACCAAGTGAATTATGGGTATTCTGCCTCACAGAAACTCATACAGTATACCTGCAAGGTGAAGCTGTTATTCTTCCTGTGGTTTTTGAACGGTGGTGTACCAGGTAAAGTGGAGACAGATTTGAACATAGTTCAAATATGTTTAAATATAATGTGGAGGACAGGGACGGCTGTAAGGGGTGATGTGGAGGCCGTTTTTAACCTATGTCTATGAGACAAAAAAGGTTAAAAAATTCTATGTTTTTCTTACAATTTCTCATCCCTGACCAACAGAGAATGGAAAAAAGAATTTAGGAAGCTAGTTGTAGTACGACACCTAGGATTGGACCATACACTATTGCCTTGTGTTGCTGCATTAACAACGGGAGAAAAACAAGGAACAATGGGAGGGAGGGCAAGTGACAACGGACTATATTAGGGAGGGAGGGCAGGGGTAAACAAGTGACCACGGACAAATGGGAGGGAGAGAGGGAGGGCGGGTGGGAGTAAACAAGTGACCACGGATAACTGGAAGGAGGGTGGGGGGTAAACAAGAGACAACAGGAGGGAGAGAGGGCAGAGGTAAACAAGTGACAACGGGAGGATGGGCGGGCAGAGATTAACAAGTGACCATGGGATGGAGGGAGAGCAGGGGTAAACAAGTGACCACAGGAGGGAGGGAGGGCAGGGGTAAATGAGTGACCATAGACAACGGGGGGAGGGAGGACAGGTGGGAGTAAACAAGTGACCGTGGATAAGTGGAAATAGGGTAGGGGTAATCAAGTGACAACAGGAGGGAGGGAGGGCGGAGGTAAACTAGTGGCAACAGGAGGGAGGGAGGGCAGGGGTAAACAAGTGACCACGGGAGGGAGGGAGGTTGGGCTTAAACAAGTGACCACGGACAACAGGAGGGAGGGTGGGTGTTAACTAACCACAGGAGTGACTGAGGGCGGGGGTTAACTTTGTGACCACGGAGAGAAGTCCAAAGTACAACTCCAAAGCAAGGTCTTTGGTCTACAGCAAACTTTCGGCCATGCAGTTGTTAATATTTGCAGATACCTTATACTGTCTTATGGCCACTTTAAAGATTTCTACGTTTATTTTTAGAAATGTGACTATTATAGAGATCTCATATCTTAGATAGGTAAAAAGAAACTTAAACCAAGTGAATTATGGGTATTCTGCCTCACAGAAACTCATACAGTATACCTGCTAGGTGAAGCTGTTATTCTTCCTGTGGTTTTTGAACGGTGGTGTACCAGGTAAAGTGGAGACAGATTTGAACATAGTTCAAATATGTTTAAATATAATGTGGAGGACAGGGACGGCTGTAAGGGGTGATGTGGAGGCCGTTTTTAACCTATGTCTATGAGACAAAAAAGGTTAAAAAATTCTATGTTTTTCTTACAATTTCTCATCCCTGACCAACAGAGAATGGAAAAAAGAATTTAGGAAGCTAGTTGTAGTACGACACCTAGGATTGGACCATACACTATTGCCTTGTGTTGCTGCATTAACAACGGTAGAAAAACAAGTAACAATGGGAGGGAGGGCAAGTGACAACGGACTATATTAGGGAGGGAGGGCAGGGGTAAACAAGTGACCACAGACAAATGGGAGGGAGAGAGGGAGGGCGGGTGGGAGTAAACAAGTGACCACGGATAACTGGAAGGAGGGTGGGGGGTAAACAAGAGACAACAGGAGGGAGAGAGGGCAGAGGTAAACAAGTGACAACGGGAGGATGGGAGGGCAGAGATTAACAAGTGACCATGGGATGGAGGGAGAGCAGGGGTAAACAAGTGACCACAGGAGGGAGGGAGGGCAGGGGTAAATGAGTGACCATAGACAACGGGGGGAGGGAGGACAGGTGGGAGTAAACAAGTGACCGTGGATAAGTGGAAATAGGGTAGGGGTAATCAAGTGACAACAGGAGGGAGGGCGGGCGGAGGTAAACTAGTGGCAACAGGATGGAGGGAGGGCTGGGGTAAACAAGTGACCACGGGAGGGAGGGAGGTTGGGCTTAAACAAGTGACCACGGACAACAGGAGGGAGGGAGGGTGTTAACTAACCACGGGAGTGACTGAGGGCGGGGGTTAACTTTGTGACCATGGAGAGAAGTCCAAAGTACAACACCAAAGCAACGTCTTTGGTCTACAGCAAACTGTCGGCCATGCAGTTGTTAATATTTGCAGATACCTTATACTGTCTTATGGCCACTTTAAAGATTTCTACGTTTATTTTTAGAAATGTGACTATTATAGAGATCTCATATCTTAGATAGGTAAAAAGAAACATAAACCAAGTGAATTATGGGTATTCTGCCTCACAGAAACTCATACAGTATACCTGCTAGGTGAAGCTGTTATTCTTCCTGTGGTTTTTGAACGGTGGTGTACCAGGTAAAGTGGAGACAGATTTGAACATAGTTCAAATATGTTTCAATATAATGTGGAGGACAGGGACGGCTGTAAGGGGTGATGTGGAGGCCGTTTTTAACCTATGTCTATGAGACAAAAAAGGTTAAAAAATTCTATGTTTTTCTTACAATTTCTCATCCCTGACCAACAGAGAATGGAAAAAAAAATTTAGGAAGCTAGTTGTAGTACGACACCTAGGATTGGACCATACACTATTGCCTTGTGTTGCTGCATTAACAACGGGAGAAAAACAAGTAACAATGAGAGGGAGGGCAAGTGACAATGGACTATATTAGGGAGGGAGGGCAGGGGTAAACAAGTGACCACAGACAAATGGGAGGGAGAGAGGGAGGGCGGGTGGGAGTAAACAAGTGACCACGGATAACTGGAAGGAGGGTGGGGGGTAAACAAGAGACAACAGGAGGGAGAGAGGGCAGAGGTAAACAAGTGACAACGGGAGGATGGGAGGGCAGAGATTAACAAGTGACCATGGGAAGGAGGGAGAGCAGGGGTAAACAAGTGACCACAGGAGGGAGGGAGGGTGGGGGTAAACAAGTGACCATAGACAACGGGGGGAGGGAGGAGAGGTGGGAGTAAACAAGTGACTGTGGATAAGTGGAAATAGGGTAGGGGTAATCAAGTGACAACAGGAGGGAGGGAGGGCGGAGGTAAACTAGTGGCAACAGGAGGGAGGGAGGGCAGGGGTAAACAAGTGACCACAGGAGGGAGGGAGGTTGGGCTTAAACAAGTGACCACGGACAACAGGAGGGAGGGCGGGTGTTACCTAACCATGGGAGTGACTGAGGGCGGGGTTAACTTTGTGACCACGGAGAGAAGTCCAAAGTACAACACCAAAGCAACGTCTTTGGACTACAGCAAACTTCAGCCATGCAGTTGTTAATATTTGCAGATACCTTATACTGTCTTATGGCCACTTTAAAGATTTCTACGTTTATTTTTAGAAATGTGACTATTATAGAGATCTCATATCTTAGATAGGTAAAAAGAAACATAAACCAAGTGAATTATGGGTATTCTGCCTCACAGAAACTCATACAGTATACCTGCTCGGTGAAGCTGTTATTCTTCCTGTGGTTTTTGAACGGTGGTGTACCAGGTAAAGTGGAGACAGATTTGAACATAGTTCAAAAATGTTTAAATATAATGTGGAGGAGAGGGACGGCTGTAGGGGGTGAAGTGGAGGCCGTTTTTAACCTATGTCTATGAGACAAAAAAGGTTAAAAAATTCTATGTTTTTCTTACAATTTCTCATCCCTGACCAACAGAGAATGGAAAAAAGAATTTAGGAAGCTAGTTGTAGTACGACACCTAGGATTGGACCATACACTATTGCCTTGTGTTGCTGCATTATCAACGGGAGAAAAACAAGGAACAATGGGAGGGAGGGCAAGTGACAACGGACTATATTAGGGAGGGAGGGCAGGGGTAAACAAGTGACCACAGACAAATGGGAGGGAGAGAGGGAGGGCGGGTGGGAGTAAACAAGTGACCACGGATAACTGGAAGGAGGGTGGGGGGTAAACAAGAGACAACAGGAGGGAGAGAGGGCAGAGGTAAACAAGTGACAACGGGAGGATGGGAGGGCATAGATTAACAAGTGACCATGGGAAGGAGGGAGAGCAGGGGTAAACAAGTGACCACAGGAGGGAGGGAGGGCAGGGGTAAACAAGTGACCATAGACAACAGGGGGAGGGAGGACAGGTGGGAGTAAACAAGTGACCGTGGATAAGTGGAAATAGGGTAGGGGTAATCAAGTGACAACAGGAGGGAGGGAGGGCGGAGGTAAACTAGTGGCAACAGGAGGGAGGGAGGGCGGGGGTAAACAAGTGACCACAGGAGGGAGGGAGGTTGGGCTTAAACAAGTGACCACGGACAACAGGAGGGAGGGCGGGTGTTAACTAACCACGGGAGTGACTGAGGGCGGGGGTTAACTTTGTGACCACGGAGAGAAGTCCAAAGTACAACACCAAAGCAAGGTCTTTGGTCTACAGCAAACTTTCGGCCATGCAGTTGTTAATATTTGCAGATACCTTATACTGTCTTATGGCCACTTTAAAGATTTCTACGTTTATTTTTAGAAATGTGACTATTATAGAGATCTCATATCTTAGATAGGTAAAAAGAAACTTAAACCAAGTGAATTATGGGTATTCTGCCTCACAGAAACTCATACAGTATACCTGCTAGGTGAAGCTGTTATTCTTCCTGTGGTTTTTGAACGGTGGTGTACCAGGTAAAGTGGGGACAGATTTGAACATAGTTCAAATATGTTTAAATATAATGTGGAGGACAGGGGCGGCTGTAAGGGGTGATGTGGAGGCCGTTTTTAACCTATGTCTATGAGACAAAAAAGGTTAAAAAATTCTATGTTTTTCTTACAATTTCTCATCGCTGACCAACAGAGAATGGAAAAAAGAATTTAGGAAGCTAGTTGTAGTACGACACCTAGGATTGGACCATACACTATTGCCGTGTGTTGCTGCATTAACAACGGGAGAAAAACAAGTAACAATGAGAGGGAGGGCAAGTGACAACGGACTATATTAGGGAGGGAGGGCAGGGGTAAACAAGTGACCCCAGACAAATGGGAGGGAGAGAGGGAGGGCGGGTGGGAGTAAACAAGTGAACACGGATAACTGGAAGGAGGGTGGGGGGTAAACAAGAGACAACAGGAGGGAGAGAGGTTGGGCTTAAACAAGTGACCACGGACAACAGGAGGGAGGGTGGGTGTTAACTAACCACGGGAGTGACTGAGGGCGGGGGTTAACTTTGTGACCACGGAGAGAAGTCCAAAGTACAACACCAAAGCAACGTATTTGGTCTACAGCAAACTTTCGGCCATACAGTTGTTAATATTTGCAGATACCTTATACTGTCTTAGGGCCACTTTAAAGATTTCTACGTTTATTTTTAGAAATGTGACTATTATAGAGATCTCATATCTTAGATAGGTAAAAAGAAACATAAACCAAGTGAATTATGGGTATTCTACCTCACAGAAACTCAGACAGTATACCTACTAGGTGAAGCTGTTATTCTTCCTGTGGTTTTTGAACGGTGGTGTACCAGGTAAAGTGGAGACAGATTTGAACATAGTTCAAATATGTTTAAATATAATGTGGAGGACAGGGACGGCTGTAAGGGGTGATGTGGAGGCCGTTTTTAACCTATGTCTATGAGACAAAAAAGGTTAAAAAACTCTATGTTTTTCTTACAATTTCTCATCCCTGACCAACAGAGAATGGAAAAAAGAATTTAGGAAGCTAGTTGTAGTACGACACCTAGGATTGGACCATACACTATTGCCTTGTGTTGCTGCATTAACAACGGGAGAAAAACAAGTAACAATGGGAGGGAGGGCAAGTGACAACGGACTATATTAGGGAGGGAGGGCAGGGGTAAACAAGTGACCACAGACAAATGGGAGGGAGAGAGGGAGGGCGGGTGGGCGTAAACAAGTGACCACGGATAACTGGAAGGAGGGTGGGGGGTAAACAAGAGACAACAGGAGGGAGAGAGGGCAGAGGTAAAAAAGTGACAACGGGAGGATGGGAGGGCAGAGATTAACAAGTGACCATGGGAAGGAGGGAGAGCAGGGGTAAACAAGTGACCACAGGAGGGAGGGAGGGCGGGGGTAAACAAGTGACCATAGACAACGGGGGAGGGAGGACAGGTGGGAGTAAACAAGTGACCGTGGATAAGTGGAAATAGGGTAGGGGTAATCAAGTGACAACAGGAGGGAGGGAGGGCGGAGGTAAACTAGTGGCAACAGGAGGGAGGGAGGGCGGGGGTAAACAAGTGACCACAGGAGGGAGGGAGGTTGGGCATAAACAAGTGACCACGGAGAACAGGAGGGAGGGCGGGTGTTAACTAACCACGGGAGTGACTGAGGGCGGGGGTTAACTTTGTGACCACGGAGAGAAATCCAAAGTACAACACCAAAGCAAGGTCTTTGGTCTACAGCAAACTTTCGGCCATGCAGTTGTTAATATTTGCAGATACCTTATACTGTTTTATGGCCACTTTACAGATTTCTACGTTTATTTTTAGAAATTTGACTGTTATAGAGATCTCATATCTTAGATAGGTAAAAAGAAACATAAACCAAGTGAATTATGGGTATTCTGCCTCACAGAAACTCATACAGTATACTTGCTAGGTGAAGCTGTTATTCTTCCTGTGGTATTTGAACGGTGGTGTACCAGGTAAAGTGGAGACAGATTTAAACATAGTTAAAATATGTTTAAATATAATGTGGAGGACAGGGACGGCTGTAAGGGGTGATGTGGAGGCCGTTTTTAATCTATGTCTATGAGACAAAAAAGGTTAAAAAATTCTATGTTTTTCTTACAATTTCTCATCCCTGACCAACAGAGAATGGAAAAAAATATTTAGGAAGCTAGTTGTAGTACGACACCTAGGATTGGACCATACACTATTGCCTTGTGTTGCTGCATTAACAACGGGAGAAAAACAAGTAACAATGGGAGGGAGGGCAAGTGACAACGGACTATATTAGGGAGGGAGGGCAGGGGTAAACAAGTGACCACAGACAAATGGGAGGGAGAGAGGGAGGGCGGGTGGGAGTAAACAAGTGACCACGGATAACTGGAAGGAGGGTGGGGGGTAAACAAGAGACAACAGGAGGGAGAGAGGGCAGAGGTAAACAAGTGACAACGGGAGGATGGGAGGGCAGAGATTAACAAGTGACCATGGGAAGGAGGGAGAGCAGGGGTAAACAAGTGACCACAGGAGGGAGGGAGGGAAGGGGTAAACAAGTGACCATAGACAACAGGGGGAGGGAGGACAGGTGGGAGTAAACAAGTGACCGTGGATAAGTAGAAATAGGGTAGGGGTAATCAAGTGACAACAGGAGGGAGGGAGGGCGGAGGTAAACTAGTGGCAACAGGAGGGAGGGAGGGCGGGGGTAAACAAGTGACCACAGGAGGGAGGGAGGTTGGGCTTAAACAAGTGACCACGGACAACAGGAGGGAGGGCGGGTGTTAACTAACCACGGGAGTGACTGAGGGCGGGGGTTAACTTTGTGACCACGGAGAGAAGTCCAAAGTACAACACCAAAGCAACGTCTTTGGTCTACAGCAAACTGTCGGCCATGCAGTTGTTAATATTTGCAGATACCTTATACTGTCTTATGGCCACTTTAAAGATTTCTACATTTATTTTTAGAAATGTGACTATTATAGAGATCTCATATCTTAGATAGGTAAAAAGAAACATAAACCAAGTGAATTATGGGTATTCTGCCTCACAGAAACTCATACAGTATACCTGCTAGGTGAAGCTGTTATTCTTCCTGTGGTTTTTGAACGGTGGTGTACCAGGTAAAGTGGAGACAGATTTGAACATAGTTCAAATATGTTTAAATATAACGTGGAGGACAGGGACGGCTGTAAGGGGTGATGTGGAGGCCGTTTTTAACCTATGTCTATGAGACAAAAAAGGTTAAAAAATTCTATGTTTTTCTTACAATTTCTCATCCCTGACCAACAGAGAATGGAAAAAAGAATTTAGGAAGCTAGTTGTAGTACGACACCTAGGATTGGCCCATACACTATTGCCTTGTGTTGCTGCATTAACAACGGGAGAAAAACAAGTAACAATGGGAGGGAGGGCAAGTGACAACGGACTATATTAGGGAGGGAGGGCAGGGGTAAACAAGTGACCACAGACAAATGGGAGGGAGAGAGGGAGGGCGGGTGGGAGTAAACAAGTGACCACGGATAACTGGAAGGAGGGTGGGGGGTAAACAAGAGACAACAGGAGGGAGAGAGGGCAGAGGTAAACAAGTGACAACGGGAGGATGGGAGGGCAGAGATTAACAAGTGACCATGGGAAGGAGGGAGAGCAGGGGTAAACAAGTGACCACAGGAGGGAGGGAGGGCGGGGGTAAATAAGTGACCATAGACAACGGGGGAGGGAGGACAGGTGGGAGTAAACAAGTGACCTTGGATAAGTGGAAATAGGGTAGGGGTAATCAAGTGACAACAGGAGGGAGGGAGGGCGGAGGTAAACTAGTGGCAACAGGAGGGAGGGAGGGCGGGGGTAAACAAGTGACCACAGGAGGGAGGGAGGTTGGGCTTAAACAAGTGACCACGGACAACAGGAGGGAGGGCGAGTGTTAACTAACCACGGGAGTGACTGAGGGCGGGGGTTAACTTTGTGACCACGGAGAGAAGTCCAAAGTACAACACCAAAGCAAGGTCTTTGGTCTACAGCAAACTTTCGGCCATGCAGTTGTTAATATTTGCAGATACCTTATACTGTTTTATGGCCACTTTACAGATTTCTACGTTTATTTTTAGAAATTTGACTATTATAGAGATCTCATATCTTAGATAGGTAAAAAGAAACATAAACCAAGTGAATTATGGGTATTCTGCCTCACAGAAACTCATACAGTATACTTGCTAGGTGAAGCTGTTATTCTTCCTGTGGTATTTGAACGGTGGTGTACCAGGTAAAGTGGAGACAGATTTAAACATAGTTCAAATATGTTTAAATATAATGTGGAGGACAGGGACGGCTGTAAGGGGTGATGTGGAGGCCGTTTTTAACCTATGTCTATGAGACAAAAAAGGTTAAAAAATTCTATGTTTTTCTTACAATTTCTCATCCCTGACCAACAGAGAATGGAAAAAACAATTTAGGAAGCTAGTTGTAGTACGACACCTAGGATTGGACCATACACTATTGCCTTGTGTTGCTGCATTAACAACGGGAGAAAAACAAGTAACAATGGGAGGGAGGGCAAGTGACAACGGACTATATTAGGGAGGGAGGGCAGGGGTAAACAAGTGACCACAGACAAATGGGAGGGAGAGAGGGAGGGCGGGTGGGAGTAAACAAGTGACCACGGATAACTGGAAGGAGGGTGGGGGGTAAACAAGAGACAACAGGAGGGAGAGAGGGCAGAGGTAAACAAGTGACAACGGGAGGATGGGAGGGCAGAGATTAACAAGTGACCATGGGAAGGAGGGAGAGCAGGGGTAAACAAGTGACCACAGGAGGGAGGGAGGGTGGGGGTAAACAAGTGACCATAGACAACGGGGGGAGGGAGGAGAGGTGGGAGTAAACAAGTGACTGTGGATAAGTGGAAATAGGGTAGGGGTAATCAAGTGACAACAGGAGGGAGGGAGGGCGGAGGTAAACTAGTGGCAACAGGAGGGAGGGAGGGCAGGGGTAAACAAGTGACCACAGGAGGGAGGGAGGTTGGGCTTAAACAAGTGACCACGGACAACAGGAGGGAGGACGGGTGTTACCTAACCATGGGAGTGACTGAGGGCGGGGTTAACTTTGTGACCACGGAGAGAAGTCCAAAGTACAACACCAAAGCAACGTCTTTGGACTACAGCAAACTTCAGCCATGCAGTTGTTAATATTTGCAGATACCTTATACTGTCTTATGGCCACTTTAAAGATTTCTACGTTTATTTTTAGAAATGTGACTATTATAGAGATCTCATATCTTAGATAGGTAAAAAGAAACATAAACCAAGTGAATTATGGGTATTCTGCCTCACAGAAACTCATACAGTATACCTGCTCGGTGAAGCTGTTATTCTTCCTGTGGTTTTTGAACGGTGGTGTACCAGGTAAAGTGGAGACAGATTTGAACATAGTTCAAAAATGTTTAAATATAATGTGGAGGAGAGGGACGGCTGTAGGGGGTGAAGTGGAGGCCGTTTTTAACCTATGTCTATGAGACAAAAAAGGTTAAAAAATTCTATGTTTTTCTTACAATTTCTCATCCCTGACCAACAGAGAATGGAAAAAAGAATTTAGGAAGCTAGTTGTAGTACGACACCTAGGATTGGACCATACACTATTGCCTTGTGTTGCTGCATTAACAACGGGAGAAAAACAAGGAACAATGGGAGGGAGGGCAAGTGACAACGGACTATATTAGGGAGGGAGGGCAGGGGTAAACAAGTGACCACAGACAAATGGGAGGGAGAGAGGGAGGGCGGGTGGGAGTAAACAAGTGACCACGGATAACTGGAAGGAGGGTGGGGGGTAAACAAGAGACAACAGGAGGGAGAGAGGGCAGAGGTAAACAAGTGACAACAGGAGGATGGGAGGGCAGAGATTAACAAGTGACCATGGGAAGGAGGGAGAGCAGGGGTAAACAAGTGACCACAGGAGGGAGGGAGGGCAGGGGTAAACAAGTGACCATAGACAACAGGGGGAGGGAGGACAGGTGGGAGTAAACAAGTGACCGTGGATAAGTGGAAATAGGGTAGGGGTAATCAAGTGACAACAGGAGGGAGGGAGGGCGGAGGTAAACTAGTGGCAACAGGAGGGAGGGAGGGCGGGGGTAAACAAGTGACCACAGGAGGGAGGGAGGTTGGGCTTAAACAAGTGACCACGGACAACAGGAGGGAGGGCGGGTGTTAACTAACCACGGGAGTGACTGAGGGCGGGGGTTAACTTTGTGACCACGGAGAGAAGTCCAAAGTACAACACCAAAGCAAGGTCTTTGGTCTACAGCAAACTTTCGGCCATGCAGTTGTTAATATTTGCAGATACCTTATACTGTCTTATGGCCACTTTAAAGATTTCTACGTTTATTTTTAGAAATGTGACTATTATAGAGATCTCATATCTTAGATAGGTAAAAAGAAACTTAAACCAAGTGAATTATGGGTATTCTGCCTCACAGAAACTCATACAGTATACCTGCTAGGTGAAGCTGTTATTCTTCCTGTGGTTTTTGAACGGTGGTGTACCAGGTAAAGTGGGGACAGATTTGAACATAGTTCAAATATGTTTAAATATAATGTGGAGGACAGGGGCGGCTGTAAGGGGTGATGTGGAGGCCGTTTTTAACCTATGTCTATGAGACAAAAAAGGTTAAAAAATTCTATGTTTTTCTTACAATTTCTCATCGCTGACCAACAGAGAATGGAAAAAAGAATTTAGGAAGCTAGTTGTAGTACGACACCTAGGATTGGACCATACACTATTGCCGTGTGTTGCTGCATTAACAACGGGAGAAAAACAAGTAACAATGAGAGGGAGGGCAAGTGACAACGGACTATATTAGGGAGGGAGGGCAGGGGTAAACAAGTGACCCCAGACAAATGGGAGGGAGAGAGGGAGGGCGGGTGGGAGTAAACAAGTGAACACGGATAACTGGAAGGAGGGTGGGGGGTAAACAAGAGACAACAGGAGGGAGAGAGGTTGGGCTTAAACAAGTGACCACGGACAACAGGAGGGAGGGTGGGTGTTAACTAACCACGGGAGTGACTGAGGGCGGGGGTTAACTTTGTGACCACGGAGAGAAGTCCAAAGTACAACACCAAAGCAACGTATTTGGTCTACAGCAAACTTTCGGCCATACAGTTGTTAATATTTGCAGATACCTTATACTGTCTTAGGGCCACTTTAAAGATTTCTACGTTTATTTTTAGAAATGTGACTATTATAGAGATCTCATATCTTAGATAGGTAAAAAGAAAAATAAACCAAGTGAATTATGGGTATTCTACCTCACAGAAACTCATACAGTATACCTGCTAGGTGAAGCTGTTATTCTTCCTGTGGTTTTTGAACGGTGGTGTACCAGGTAAAGTGGAGACAGATTTGAACATAGTTCAAATATGTTTAAATATAATGTGGAGGACAGGGACGGCTGTAAGGGGTGATGTGGAGGCCGTTTTTAACCTATGTCTATGAGACAAAAAAGGTTAAAAAACTCTATGTTTTTCTTACAATTTCTCATCCCTGACCAACAGAGAATGGAAAAAAGAATTTAGGAAGCTAGTTGTAGTACGACACCTAGGATTGGACCATACACTATTGCCTTGTGTTGCTGCATTAACAACGGGAGAAAAACAAGTAACAATGGGAGGGAGGGCAAGTGACAACGGACTATATTAGGGAGGGAGGGCAGGGGTAAACAAGTGACCACAGACAAATGGGAGGGAGAGAGGGAGGGCGGGTGGGCGTAAACAAGTGACCACGGATAACTGGAAGGAGGGTGGGGGGTAAACAAGAGACAACAGGAGGGAGAGAGGGCAGAGGTAAAAAAGTGACAACGGGAGGATGGGAGGGCAGAGATTAACAAGTGACCATGGGAAGGAGGGAGAGCAGGGGTAAACAAGTGACCACAGGAGGGAGGGAGGGCGGGGGTAAACAAGTGACCATAGACAACGGGGGAGGGAGGACAGGTGGGAGTAAACAAGTGACCGTGGATAAGTGGAAATAGGGTAGGGGTAATCAAGTGACAACAGGAGGGAGGGAGGGCGGAGGTAAACTAGTGGCAACAGGAGGGAGGGAGGGCGGGGGTAAACAAGTGACCACAGGAGGGAGGGAGGTTGGGCATAAACAAGTGACCACGGAGAACAGGAGGGAGTGCGGGTGTTAACTAACCACGGGAGTGACTGAGGGCGGGGGTTAACTTTGTGACCACGGAGAGAAATCCAAAGTACAACACCAAAGCAAGGTCTTTGGTCTACAGCAAACTTTCGGCCATGCAGTTGTTAATATTTGCAGATACCTTATACTGTTTTATGGCCACTTTACAGATTTCTACGTTTATTTTTAGAAATTTGACTGTTATAGAGATCTCATATCTTAGATAGGTAAAAAGAAACATAAACCAAGTGAATTATGGGTATTCTGCCTCACAGAAACTCATACAGTATACTTGCTAGGTGAAGCTGTTATTCTTCCTGTGGTATTTGAACGGTGGTGTACCAGGTAAAGTGGAGACAGATTTAAACATAGTTAAAATATGTTTAAATATAATGTGGAGGACAGGGACGGCTGTAAGGGGTGATGTGGAGGCCGTTTTTAATCTATGTCTATGAGACAAAAAAGGTTAAAAAATTCTATGTTTTTCTTACAATTTCTCATCCCTGACCAACAGAGAATGGAAAAAAATATTTAGGAAGCTAGTTGTAGTACGACACCTAGGATTGGACCATACACTATTGCCTTGTGTTGCTGCATTAACAACGGGAGAAAAACAAGTAACAATGGGAGGGAGGGCAAGTGACAACGGACTATATTAGGGAGGGAGGGCAGGGGTAAACAAGTGACCACAGACAAATGGGAGGGAGAGAGGGAGGGCGGGTGGGAGTAAACAAGTGACCACGGATAACTGGAAGGAGGGTGGGGGGTAAACAAGAGACAACAGGAGGGAGAGAGGGCAGAGGTAAACAAGTGACAACGGGAGGATGGGAGGGCAGAGATTAACAAGTGACCATGGGAAGGAGGGAGAGCAGGGGTAAACAAGTGACCACAGGAGGGAGGGAGGGAAGGGGTAAACAAGTGACCATAGACAACGGGGGGAGGGAGGACAGGTGGGAGTAAACAAGTGACCGTGGATAAGTAGAAATAGGGTAGGGGTAATCAAGTGACAACAGGAGGGAGGGAGGGCGGAGGTAAACTAGTGGCAACAGGAGGGAGGGAGGGCGGGGGTAAACAAGTGACCACAGGAGGGAGGGAGGTTGGGCTTAAACAAGTGACCACGGACAACAGGAGGGAGGGCGGGTGTTAACTAACCACGGGAGTGACTGAGGGCGGGGGTTAACTTTGTGACCACGGAGAGAAGTCCAAAGTACAACACCAAAGCAACGTCTTTGGTCTACAGCAAACTGTCGGCCATGCAGTTGTTAATATTTGCAGATACCTTATACTGTCTTATGGCCACTTTAAAGATTTCTACATTTATTTTTAGAAATGTGACTATTATAGAGATCTCATATCTTAGATAGGTAAAAAGAAACATAAACCAAGTGAATTATGGGTATTCTGCCTCACAGAAACTCATACAGTATACCTGCTAGGTGAAGCTGTTATTCTTCCTGTGGTTTTTGAACGGTGGTGTACCAGGTAAAGTGGAGACAGATTTGAACATAGTTCAAATATGTTTAAATATAACGTGGAGGACAGGGACGGCTGTAAGGGGTGATGTGGAGGCCGTTTTTAACCTATGTCTATGAGACAAAAAAGGTTAAAAAATTCTATGTTTTTCTTACAATTTCTCATCCCTGACCAACAGAGAATGGAAAAAAGAATTTAGGAAGCTAGTTGTAGTACGACACCTAGGATTGGCCCATACACTATTGCCTTGTGTTGCTGCATTAACAACGGGAGAAAAACAAGTAACAATGGGAGGGAGGGCAAGTGACAACGGACTATATTAGGGAGGGAGGGCAGGGGTAAACAAGTGACCACAGACAAATGGGAGGGAGAGAGGGAGGGCGGGTGGGAGTAAACAAGTGACCACGGATAACTGGAAGGAGGGTGGGGGGTAAACAAGAGACAACAGGAGGGAGAGAGGGCAGAGGTAAACAAGTGACAACGGGAGGATGGGAGGGCAGAGATTAACAAGTGACCATGGGAAGGAGGGAGAGCAGGGGTAAACAAGTGACCACAGGAGGGAGGGAGGGCGGGGGTAAATAAGTGACCATAGACAACGGGGGAGGGAGGACAGGTGGGAGTAAACAAGTGACCTTGGATAAGTGGAAATAGGGTAGGGGTAATCAAGTGACAACAGGAGGGAGGGAGGGCGGAGGTAAACTAGTGGCAACAGGAGGGAGGGAGGGCGGGGGTAAACAAGTGACCACAGGAGGGAGGGAGGTTGGGCTTAAACAAGTGACCACGGACAACAGGAGGGAGGGCGAGTGTTAACTAACCACGGGAGTGACTGAGGGCGGGGGTTAACTTTGTGACCACGGAGAGAAGTCCAAAGTACAACACCAAAGCAAGGTCTTTGGTCTACAGCAAACTTTCGGCCATGCAGTTGTTAATATTTGCAGATACCTTATACTGTTTTATGGCCACTTTACAGATTTCTACGTTTATTTTTAGAAATTTGACTATTATAGAGATCTCATATCTTAGATAGGTAAAAAGAAACATAAACCAAGTGAATTATGGGTATTCTGCCTCACAGAAACTCATACAGTATACTTGCTAGGTGAAGCTGTTATTCTTCCTGTGGTATTTGAACGGTGGTGTACCAGGTAAAGTGGAGACAGATTTAAACATAGTTCAAATATGTTTAAATATAATGTGGAGGACAGGGACGGCTGTAAGGGGTGATGTGGAGGCCGTTTTTAACCTATGTCTATGAGACAAAAAAGGTTAAAAAATTCTATGTTTTTCTTACAATTTCTCATCCCTGACCAACAGAGAATGGAAAAAACAATTTAGGAAGCTAGTTGTAGTACGACACCTAGGATTGGACCATACACTATTGCCTTGTGTTGCTGCATTAACAACGGGAGAAAAACAAGTAACAATGGGAGGGAGGGCAAGTGACAACGGACTATATTAGGGAGGGAGGGCAGGGGTAAACAAATGACCACAGACAAATGGGAGGGAGAGAGGGAGGGCGGGTGGGAGTAAACAAGTGACCACGGATAACTGGAAGGAGGGTGGGGGGTAAACAAGAGACAACAGGAGGGAGAGAGGGCAGAGGTAAACAAGTGACAACGGGAGGATGGGAGGGCAGAGATTAACAAGTGACCATGGGAAGGAGGGAGAGCAGGGGTAAACAAGTGACCACAGGAGGGAGGGAGGGAAGAGGTAAACAAGTGACCATAGACAACGGGGGGAGGGAGGACAGGTGGGAGTAAACAAGTGACCGTGGATAAGTGGAAATAGGGTAGGGGTAATCAAGTGACAACAGGAGGGAGGGAGGGCGGAGGTAAACTAGTGGCAACAGGAGGGAGGGAGGGCGGGGGTAAACAAGTGACCACAGGAGGGAGGGAGGTTGGGCTTAAACAAGTGACCACGGACAACAGGAGGGAGGGTGGGTGTTAACTAACCACGGGAGTGACTGAGGGCGGGGGTTAACCTTGTGACCACGGAGAGAAGTCCAAAGTACAACACCAAAGCAACGTCTTTGGTCTACAGCAAACTGTCGGCCAT